>NW_028289080.1:1210000-1815000 GCF_059628265.1 Tinamus guttatus | reverse complement strand
AACCTCATCCATGGCTTCATCCCCCTGCACGGAGTCGCTCAGCCCCGAACCCCAGCAGATGCACAAAGGACCATGGGCCAGGTCTTTCAAACATGACAAGATTCAGGGGATGTCTCCCATCCTTCCCAGGAGCACTGATCAGATCCCTACCACACATGTTACAAATCATTCCTGTCATAAAAAGGAGCTCCCATTAAAGAGGGAAACCTCCTCCTGATCCTTCCTCCACCTCTGCCCAATAGGACTCCCTGGTGAGAAGGCAATTGGGCTGTAGGCCTTGGCTGCAGGGTGTCTTGTTCAAAGAAATAGCCTATCTTCAGGTTGGACTTTGTTCTCTTGACCACAGCCAGCTCCTGCTGTGTTTCTTCATTTAATCCAGATGTGTTCAGTCTTTAAATTGAGCAAGAAAAGGAGAACTTGTCAAACTACCCTAGATACTGACTGCTGCATGAGACTGCAGGGCAACAAAGACCTTGATGAGGATACATTGTCCCTGCCCCACAGCATCTGGCCCCAGGATGCCTGCACGGCCACAGCCCGGCTGCCTTCCCCACTCCTTGCCCATGGATTTCACTGCCCTGGGGCTGCAGGGGCAAGTGTGACAGAGAACAGAAGGGGCTCAAGGCCCCACAGCCCATGGGATTTGCCACACTGGCCTGAGGTCACAGAGGTCTGGAACTCTTGGTTAGCTCTTTAGCTCTGGGGCACACAAGTCTAGAGAGTGCAACTGTCCAGGACACCCCAGGGCCTCCCTGCTGTTGGAATGAAAGGCATAGGCCATGCTGGGCCAAGGTGAGGTCTATACCTGGCAAAACAAAACAAAACAAAAACCAAAAACAAACAAACAAAAACCCCCCAGACTGTGATACCCGGGGAGCCACCCTTGCAGGGGCACTTTTGGTCAAGCACAGAGAGAGAAGCCCAAGTAGGGCTCTTCCTTGGGATGCCAGGGCAGTGCAGTGGAGAACGATCTGGGAAGCCCCATATTCCTTACCCTAGTGTCTGCAGCTGGCAGGCAGGATGCTTCAGTAGCTGGCAGAGCCGCTGCACCCCAGCACATCCAAGCTCATTGTCGCTCAGATCCAGGCAGGTCAGGCTCTGGTTGACAAGAAGCAGAGCAGCCAAGGCCTCACAACAAGTGCCTGTGAGACGACAGCTCCCTAATCTGTGTGATCAAAGCAAAGACAACAGCAACAGGGCTTTACTGACAGCTTATCAAGATGGGAGAGAGAAATCACAATGCTCCACTTGGAAAAGTGGAACTGGCTGTGCAGGGACAGAAACAGCACAGTCAGGGTCACACTCCTGTCCAGAGAAGCTGCAAGAGCTGCCTTCCCTGCCCTTTACCTGGCACATCCGACCCCACATCAGGGAGGGCCGAGTGCTGGAGGAACCATGACTTCAGAGTCTCCTCTTTCTCCCTGGACTGTGACTGGGCTGAGTGGCTGATCTGGCCATTTTAATCATGCAAGGCCCTGCTTGTTCCATTTGGTCTAGGCATCCTTTTGCAGCCCTCCCAATTGCTTCTCCCAAAAAACACTGTCTTCCTGCTCTCTAGGAAAGCAGGCAGAACAGGCCAGGCTGTTGCTTGGAGAGTCCCATATCCAGTCATTGCCATCCCCAAGCTAGCCTTGGCTCCCAGGATCCTACTAGGAAAGACCCTGCTATGGCACCATCCACAGAGCAGGAAATGCAAACTCACGGACTTGTGATGGCTGAATTCCAGAGGAAAATGCCAAGATTCCTCAGTATTTTGCTTATTTTTCTTTTGGCTCCACTCCTCACTGTAATAGGTCAGCTGGACTCGTGGGGCACTGCCCAGTTCTGTGGCCCTTACCGCAGCGTCTGCAGCTGGCAGATGGGATGCTGAAGCCCTTCACACAGCAGCTGTACACCAGCATCTCTCAGCTTTCATTATAGGACAAATCCAGCTCCACCATGTGCCGGTTGGTCCGGAGCACTCTTACAAGATCCTCACAGTAGGCACTGGTGAGGTGGAAGTACCATAGCCTGAAGATGAAACATGCAGAAACGTCCTTCAGGGCTCATGACCGCTCATCCAAGTGGAGGTCCTGTGGGCCTCCTCACTCCTGAGGAGTGAGGAGTAAAACCTATTTACCCTGAGCACCTCTGTGTTGGGAAAAGCAGGCACTTGCAGTGGACAGTGCATCCCTGGGAAAGTGGGGCAAAGGGATGATCATGCCCTGCAATGACTTTTTCCCATCCATCCCCAGTACTCTCCTCCGCCCTGCACCCTTTGGCTCTTGAATAGCTGAAGCTGCAGTGGCAGGAGGTGCCAGAGGGCCTGGCGTCGCTCACTGCAGGACCCGCAGCTGGCATGTGGGCTGCTGCAGCCCCTTGCACAGCACCCGCACGCCGTGGTCACCCAGCTTGTCACCCAGGTCCAGCTGGTCCAGGCTGGGGTGAGTGGCCAGCAGCCTTGCAAGGTCCTCGCAGCAGTCCTCCGTGAGGCCACACCACTGCAGCCTGTGGGAACAGAGCAGTGGAGAATGATGAAAGCATCACACCACATCCCTTTGTGCTTTGGGCCACATCACCCTTCCCCATGGAGCAATCTTACCTCAGTGTCTTTACTTCGCTGCTTGTGTTCCTCAGTGCCTGGCAGAGCAGGGAGATAGGGGATGGCTGCTCCTCCACCGGCTGTCGATCCCTGCAAAGCAGGGGCTGATATTCTCTCCTGCTCACCCAGGAGGAGGGATCTGCTCCACCCTCCCTGCCAGAATGGGGAGGGAGAGACACAGACAGCCACCCAGAGAGACCTGCCACTCAGCAAATAGTGCACATCTCACCTTAGGCCTCAGCGCACGAGCATCCCAAAGTAGGGCTCACTACCAGCCCCCAGAATGTCTCCTCTGGAGGGACAAGCACAGTTTGGGAGTGAACACAGACCCATTTGGAGACGCAATAGGAGAGACTGTGTTCATTGAACCGTTACTGCTGGATTCAACTTACTCTCCAACATAGCAGTGAGCATCAGTGCATACTTAAAACTTAAGCATGCTTTATGCTTGAGTGAGGACACATATCAGAGCCCTCGGAGAGCGTGGCTCACTGCTGCTGGAGCCATACTCGTCATGCTTCATCCTGCTGTGTGTTATGGACAGGACCAAAAGGGCTTGGGGAGAAGGTGCAGCCCTGGAGCAATGGGCTCTTCTAGTCCTGAGTAAGGGGTGGCTGCATTGCAACACCTGGGAAGCTGAGCTGAAAATGCTATATATCTTTAGATCCTCCTGTACACAACAAGCAAGAGGAGATTTCACAACCTTCATTCTCCTACAGTTGTTCTAGAGCCTAAATAAAATCATCTGCTGAGGACCTGAGTGTAACTGCTGGTGGAAAGAACAGTTTACATGAGAGGCAGCAGGTTGCAAATGCCTTTAAAAGCATCCTTTCTGGCAGAGAATGCATATCATGGCACCTGTTCATTCAGGTTTTATCATGGTAAATATTGCCATTATTTTTGGCTACTTAAGTGGGAGGGAGGGATTTGGGGGCATACTTATCAGTTCAACCCTGGTGCAGAGCCTGAAACTAACTCTCCCTCATAATCTTGGTGATCGAAGGAGCACCCTTTGAAGGTCACAGAGCCCATTTTGATCCAGTGTTTGATACAGAACGAAGGGGCCATTTGATCATATTGGGTCTGCTTCATGTCTTGAAAGTCTATGGCAGTGCAACAATTCAAGGCACGCTGCACAAATTCTTCTTCATAAATCTCAGACAAACAGTGAAACACAGCCAGATCCTTAATCTTCATTGTCCTTTCGCCTAGAGGTGAAATTCCTCTAGGCCGTATCTGAATAGACCTCAGCATAGCATCCTTGAATTTTGGTGAAAGTCTGCACCCAGTTCTTTGCTTCATAAATTCTATGGTGTTTCCATTTAGCAGAAATAAGAAAGTCACTGTTAACATCAGATCCTTTCTAGATGTTCTAAAGTTTTCCAATAACACTTTTGTGTCCTTCACATAAGTCCCTGAATCGCTGCCTGCCTCCTCATCCTCCAGGATATAAAACATTGCAGCGAAGAACTCCTGGAGGTGCAGGTGAATGAAGCTGTAGACATTCCCATGGTCTGTGCCTTTCTTTAAAGTGTTCTCGTTGAGGAAGAGGGAGAGAAGTTCTGGCCCTGCTCTTTGATTTCCTTTTCCTCAAACAGCGCCTTGTTCATCCACATCCCATCAGCAGCCAAGCAGCAAAGTTTGCACAGGAACTGCTGCAGGTCCTGTTTGCCCTCACCTGCTCTGCATTTCAGTAATCTGCAAAGGTAAAACATATACATTCCCGTGGTTGTCTTAAGATTTTTCTTCTTGTAAAATTCTTGTTCCAGGATAGTACGGGCAGTCCAACTCATGATAGGGACAAAGCACATGGCAAATGTTGTTTTGTTTCCTTTGACAAACCTGAAGATAGTATCTGCTTTATAATCAGTGTCAAAAAACCTGTGGAAATATTCATCCCTTGCACCTGCTGAGAAGCCCAGTATTTCTGCATAGCAGTCATTCTCTAAGCACTATACCAGATTTTGAAGGGCTGCTGGCCTCATAGTGATCATCAAGGAGGATTCAGGGAGAATGATTTTCTTCAGTAAACTTATCACAGTGGTTTCCAGTGGCTTTTCCCCGAGCTCAGAGCTTAGGTCCTCTTCTGGCTGAAGCAAAGAAAATCTTAGGTAGTCTAACCTATCTATAACAAAGAGGACCTTTTCTGGCCTATCCAGAATCTTTCTAATTGGTGTCCTTCTATGGGACAGCAATTTGAAATCAAGTCTACCACACTCACTTCTTTAGTAGGGCTAATTTCTTTCCAGTTGAGGTAGAAAACATAGTCAAACTGTGTTTAAAGGACTCCTTCCACCCACTCTACCATGATCTTGCTCACTGTCATTGTCTTTCTCATCCCTGCAGCTTCCACCAGCACAACCGTGTGTGGCGCTTGTCCTTCTTCAGTAGGCTGAAACAGCTGTGCCACAGTAACAGCAATGCTAGATTGCTTATTGCTGGTGTCTGTATGATGCTGACTCACAGTGATGGTTTCCTGTTCTCCTTTCCTTTTGGTCTGAGGGTTCATAACAATCGTCAGGTTGGTGTAGTGGCTATTTACAGTCAGGTTCTCACTGAGACAAGCATTTACATCTTTATATTGAAGGAACTCCCTTATCACGTGTGCTCTGTATTTCTGTTTGTACCCTAAACCAACAAGAAAGAAAAATCAATTGAAATAAAGCCAGATATAAAGTGCAGAGTGTTGTTCCTGGGGCAGAATAACTCCTTGCCCCAGTAGAAGCTGTGATCTGACATGCTGGAAAGTAGCTTTCAGAGAAACACTGGGAGACCTGGTGGACAACAAATAGATGGTGAACAACATGTCCTTGCGGCCAAGAATGAAATCCTGGGCTGTATTAGGCAGAGCGCTCACAGCAGTTTGAGGGAGAGTATCCTCCCTCCCTCTTTACTCAGCTCTGGGGAGACCACATGTGCAATGCTGTGCACAGTTTTGGGCTCCCCACTACAAGAGAGACCTGGAGGTATTGGAGTGAGTCCAGGAAAAAGCTCCTAAGATGCTGAAGTGATGGGAACATATGTTGTACGACAAAAAGCAGAGAGAGCTGGGCCTGTTCAGCAAAGAGAACAGAAGCCTGATGTCCTTTCTATTAGTGGATATAAATGTCAGAAGCGAGGGAGTGAAGAGGATGGGTCCATAATCTTTTCAGTGGTGCTCAGTGATGACTCTCATGCTTGACACAACGTGTGTTTCTTGCTCTCATGGATGGGGCCCTCGTGTTGTGGCAGAAAGGCAGGCCAAAGCCTCCCTTCAAGGTACCTCCACCCATAACAACACTACAATATTGTCTTGGTAGTTGGCCTTCAGGCCTCCCTTGGAACAAACAAACCATCCAGCAAGGAAAGGAAGCGTGGTAGCTCCACACTGCCACATTGGGCAGTGCCACCCTTGCTGGACTCTTTCTGCAGAGCTGTGCTCACTTTGCAGTGCACTGTTTGTGGGCAGTGTGCAGTGCCAGTGATGGTGACCTGGCAAGCATTGTGTGGGATCAGGGCGTAGCAGCGGGGACACCACGAGGGGAGGTGTGTTGGCTTCGGGTAGTGCAGGTGAAATGCCCAGAGCAACCGTTCTAATAGACTGACCCCATGCAAGGGTGGCCAAAGAGGTACGGATTTCATGCAAGAATGATCAAGCTTAACAGGATACGTGACTTGTCTACCCCAGCCACCCCCACGATATGTCAAAATGAATGAAGTCTTTACCGTATTGCCAAGAATCCGCAAGCAATTTCTTACCTTATTTTATTTTTATCAACAGGAAAGAGAGAAATGCACAGTGGAAGGATATAAAAGCTAAGGTAGCAGCCAGAGGCTTGTGTGGGAGTGACAATGGAAGCAGTTCCCCAAGGGTCCACAGTCCCAAGCAGGCCCCAGTGGCTGGTTACTCAGGTGAACAGGGCCCTGTGTGGCCAGACCGTGGCTTCGCAGAGGCAGCGCCCCTTGATATGATGGGGCTCATGTGTCCTTGGACACTCCCATGGTACAGCCCCACAGCACTCACAGTGCCGTGCTGGGGCTGCTGACACCAACGTCATCATAGCCTGCATCTCTGGTTGTTGAGGACAGGGCATCTGTTGCATCTCCTGGTGGCTCTGTGGGGCTCAGGGAGAATCGTTTTCCTTCTGGAAAGAGCAAACCCGGTGACTTAGAGAGGCTATTTCATGCCCCGGATGTCAGACCTGGACCAAGGCCCTCCTGTGCCCAGCTGCTGCCCACTGCCATGGCTGTGTATGGAGGAGCCACTGCTCCTTGCAGGCCGCCACAACACTCGCATCGGCTGCTGTGCAGGTTGTGGCACCTCTTACCTCCTATCACTGATGTCTCACAGACAACTCTGTCGCAGCTGTGATCCAGCACAGCTTCAGCATCGTCATATCCATCCAGGGGTTCATGCCTGGTCACGGCAGGGGTGTCTGCGAGAGACAGGAGAGTGATTCGAGCGCCAGGCCAGAGTTATTCCCACCCACAGGCTGCAGAGCTGGCGTTGCCACATACCTGATGCTGTCCTGGGGCTGCCAGCTTCCACACTGTTGCTGGTGTAATAAGGCACCGTAGTGGCTGAGCCTTCAGATGGGGAGCCTGGAGCATGGCATGTTAAGGGAGGCTGCCTGGCCCCACGGCCTGGCCCGCACCCTGGGCATGATGGCCTCACAGCAGAGCAGGGACTGTGGAGAACCTGGAGATGCCCCTACATGGCAGCTCCTCGTGGCCAGTATGTGGCCAGGCTCTGATGTTGGGTGCTGCAGTGGGTGTGTGGGGACTCGGCCCAGAGGCCTCCCTCAGCAGGGAAAGTTACCGGGCATGGGCCAGGGGAGAGAGGGAAGGACTATTGAGAGTCATGTACTCACAGGTCCATGGCAAGCCACAGCCCAGCTGTTGACAAACCACTTCCGCATCCTCCATGTCCCATGTGTCATCGGCTACCGTGTCCCACTGGCCTTGCAGCGGCCTTGCAGCTTCACCTCCACTCTGCCCTCACAGGGACTACTTCCATTCACAAGGCGTAGCTCCACAGCACCTGCATCAGAAGTGTTGATGGGGCAAGGGGGTGCTCTGTGTTGACCCTTCTCCTGTACCCCATCCCATCCTACAGAGGCAGAGATGGTGGAGAGGCCCTGGGCCTGGTTGCGTTGGCTCCAAATCCCAACCACTCAAGTGGTTGTACCCATCATGCTCATGCAATCCCTCACCTGAGCATGTCACCCCAACGTCCGTATCATGATCACATTGGTGCTGACCCCAGCCAAGGTGCCAGCAGTCATGGAGCGCTGTCTCAGTGCCACGGCAGAAGTAGGGCTGCAGCCAGATCCGTCCAGCTCCAGCCCCAAAAGGGGTGTATGTGGAGGTCCTGGCTACAGTGCCACATCCCAGCTGTCTGCAGACCACAGAGGCCGCATGGACATTCCAGGCGAAGTCATAGCTGCACACGCTGCCCCACTGGCCCTCATGCTTCACTTCCACCCGTCCTGCACAGCGGCTGCCTCCATCTACCAAACGCAGCTCCCCAGTGCCTGTGGGTGCACACACAGGAGTGTAAATGACACACAGAGCTCCCACACGGTGTGCCATGGGTAAAGGGTGCAGCCTTCCTTGACAGGCTGGCCTAGGGTACTGTTTCTGATGGCTGTACCCCGGCCTCACGTTTTCTACTTGCTGCTTTGCGCGTGGCCCGTGCATTCGACCTATGCTTGTGTGGTTGGAAAGTCCCGGGTAACAGCAAGGCAGCAGATGGAAAGGCAGGAAGAAATCCATACACCAAAGGCCCATCCCTAATGGCAACAGGGACATGGCCACCACTGCTCAGCACTTAGCCCTGTGATCAAAAGCACAGTCCCTACGGTAGCCTAGACACTCATCACTGCCTCTCACTCTCGGCAACTCCAGCCCGAAGGAGCCAACAGGCACTCACCGCAGCAGAGCTGCATACACAGCAGCAGTCCCAGCGCCCTGATGAGGAGCAGGCTATCGATGACCATCCTGTTTCTCTCCTGCCCTATGGCACAGCCCCAGCTCCCACTTGATTCCTGGACCAGCACTGCTCCTGTAGTGGGGAGGGCAATATATAGGCAGAGAGACAAGCCCCACTGCCAGGAGAGCCAATCAGTGCAGCAAACACCTTTTGAGACGTTATCAGGATGGTTATCTCTTATCTGACAGAGCCCCAACCTCCAATACACTTCTCCATACTCACACATGCCCATATACGCGGCTTCGATCCGCTTCTTTCATCTAGTCTGCCCCACCAATGGATGGGCATCTGCACGGCTGTAGCAAGAGGAGTTTGGTGAGCTGAGCACGCCTCCCCACCTGGGAGCCTGCAGCGGTTACGGGTGGATGAGGGGACCTTTCTATGCCTGAGCCTGCGTGGGGCAGGATCGGGCACACGTTGCCAGGGAGGACAGCACAGGTCCCTGATATGGACCATCCTCTGCCTGGGGCAGCATCTGCTGCAGCCTCCTTCATACTCTGGGGCTGTCATTGGCCCCATTATCCTCAGCAGCCCTCCACATGAGCACAGGAGGCACAGGGGCTGCCAGTGGGATAGAAACCTCTAGCGTGGCACCAAGTCAGGCCCATTTGAGGGCTCCAGTGATGTCCTGACTTAGGGCAATGCAGGCAAAATGCCAACAGCAGCCATTGTAATAGACTGGCCCTGTGCAAGGGTGGCCAAAGAGGGATGGATTTCATGTGAGAACTATCATGCTTAGCAGAAAAGGCTCCTTGTCTACCCTAGCCACCCATATGATATGTCAAAGAGAATGAAGATTTTGCCCTACGGGCCAAGACCTCATACATTGTTTTTATCTTATTTATTTATTCCTTTTTATTAACAGGAAAGAGAGAAATGCACAGTGGAAGGACATGAAGGTCAGGCAGCAGCCAGGGGGTTGTGCGGGAGTAACAATGGAGGCAGTTCCCCAAGGGTCCAGAGTCCCAAGCAGGCCCCAGTGGCTGGTCCCTCAGGTGAACAAGTCCATGTGTGGCCAGGCCATGGCTTTGCAGAGGCAGCACTGTTTGACACCATGCTCATGTGTCCTCAGAGACTACCGTGGTACAGCCTCACAGCACTCACAGTGACGTGCTGGGATTGCTGACCCCAATGTCATCCTAGCCTGCATCCCTGAGTGTTGAGGACAGGGCATCTGTTGCATCTCCTGCTGTCTCTGGGGGATTTAGGGAGGGTCATTTCCCTTCTGGAAATAGCAAACCCAGTGACTTAGAGAGGCCATTTCATGCCCTGACTACCAGGCATGGACCAGGCCTTCCTGTGCCCAGCTGCTGCCCACTGCCATGGCTGTGTATGGAGGAGTTGCCTCTCCCTGCAGGCCAGCACAAAGCTCAAATTAGCTGCTGTGCAGGTTGTGGCACCTCTTACCTCCTAGCACTGCTGTGTTGCAGACAACTCTGTTGCTCAGCCCTGGATGCGCAGCCTCTCCTGGATCTAGCACAGCTTCAGCATGATCATACCCATCCAGGGGGTTGTGCCTGGTCATGGCAGGCGTGTCTTCGAGAGATAGGAGGGTGAGTGGAGGGGCAGGCCAGAGTTTTGAGGTTCTCACCCACAGCCTGTAGACCTGGGGTTGCCACATACCTGGTGCTGTCCCAGTGTTGCCGGCTTCCAAACTGTTGCTGGTGTAATATGGCAGCTTTGTGGCTGAGCCTTCAGATGGGGAGCCTGGAGCAGGGAATGTTAAGGCCCCACGGCCTGGCCCGCACACTGGGCACGATGGCCTCACAGCAGAGCGAGGACTGTGGAGAACCTGGAGATGCCCTCACATGGCAGCTGCTCGTGGCCAGTACGTGGCCAGGCTCTGATGTTGGGTGCTGCAGTGGGTGCATGGGGACTTGGCACAGAGACCTCCCTCAGCAGGGAAAACTGCTGGGGATGGGTTGGGATAGACAACGAAGGACTGTTGGGAGCCACGTCCTCCCAGGTCCATGGCAAACTCACTTGAGCCACTCGGCATCTCCTGGTATTCTGGTGTCACGGTGTAGTCAAGCTCCTCATAGATGGCCTCATAAGCTGCATCCACATCTGTGCCAGGGCCTGGAAAGGAAGGCAGCCATAAGCAAGACGACAGGTACAGCATAGTGGATATTAGGGGTCACCCGTAATCCCTCCACTACCTCTGTGGCCCAGCCCCACTGCTTTGCCCCCTCCTTTGAGTGCCTCAATATCCTTGCCTGAACCATCTGCAGTCCCAGGGACTGCTCTCACTCACACCTGGCCTCCTAGCCTCCACCATCTCACCATCAGGAGTCCACAGCCCTCATTTGATCTGCCATGGCCCCTTGTCCTGGAAGCTTTAGCCCCACAGAGCCCCCGTGCAACAAACCTCTGCGCAGAACAATTGCACACCAAGCCTGCACAGCGAGGCAGAGAAGGGTGGCGAGAACAATGCACAGCATGGTGGGCACTGGTATGGCCCCAGCAGCTGCTGAGAGTCTCCTGGGGGCACCTGTGAGGACAGCAACACGTGGCACAGCTGGATTGCAAGCCCCACTGCCAGGGGAGCTCATCTGTGTAGCAAACACCTTTTGAGAGGTTATCAGGAGGGTTATCTCCCATCTGACAGAGCCCCAACCTCCAACAAACTTCTCCATACTCACCCATATGCGGCTCGGATCCGCTTCTCGCATCCTGTCCACCCCACCAATAGTTGGGCATCTACACAGCTGTACCAAGAGCAGTTTGGTGAGCAGAGCATGGCTCCCCACCCGGGAACCTCAAGTGAGTGCAGGGGGATGCACATCCTATCTATGCCTGAGCCTGTGTGGGGTGGGATCTGGCACATGGTGCTAGGAAGCTCGGCAAAGGTCCCTGCTACGGACCATCCTCTGCTTGGGGCAGCATCTGCTGCAGTCTGCTGCATGCTCTGGGGCTGTCATTGGTCCCACTGTTCTCAACAGCCCTCCACATTAGCACATGAGACACAGGGTCTGCCAGTGGAATATAAACCTCCAGGGTGGCACCGTGAGGCCCATTCCAGGGCTCCATGGGACATTTTCAGGAAGGCCTTGGCCCCTTGAGGAGGCCTGCAGGTGGATGGAGGTGATGCCTGGCTGCCTGCAAGTGTGACACCCACAGACCAGAAGCCCCCATGGAAATTAAAGTTGCAACACTGAGCTCCGAGGCAGGGAGGAGGTGGTTCCCCTGCTACATACATAGCTCCAGAAGGACGCAGCCGTGGCAGGCTGAACGCCACTGCTTTTCAGAGCACATGTACCTGCTGGGCTGCTGAGCAGTCTATATCTCACCTTCTGCTTCTCTATCGGCTCATCCAGCTGCATTTCACACTACGATAATGCGAGGCTTTGATGTATCAGTATCTCTCTGCAGTGACACTGCTACAGAAGTTGGAGCAAATCCAAAGCCACCCCGGTGCTCTTGGGACAAAGGTGAGGGGCACAGGAGACTGGTGGTTTTGCTCTGGCCACTGTAACTCTTGGGGGCACTGAGGGCATGCCGCAGGTTAACTCCACTCCATGTGCAGAGCTGTGCACAGTTCTGGGCTCCCCACTTCAAGGGAGACATGGAGCTATTGCAGTGAGCCCAGCATAGGGCTTCTAAGAAGCCAAAGGACTGGAAGCATGTGTCATACAAGGGGCCTGGACAGACTGGACAACTGGGCAGTGAGAAATCTCATGAGGTTCAACAAGGGCAAGTGTAAGGTCCCTGAAGCTGGGGACGAATAACCCCAGATACCAGTGCAGGCTGGGAACTGACCTTCTGGAGAGCAGCTCTGCAGAGAAGGACCTGGGCATCCTGATGGATGACAAGTTGACCATGAGGCCACAGTGTGCCCTCGTGGCCAAGAAGGCCAATGGGATGCTGGGATGTGTTAAGAAGAGTGTCTCCAGCAGGTTGAGGGAGGTGACCTTCTCACCTACTCAGTCCTGTTGAGGCCACCTCTGGAGAACTGTGTCCAGTTCTGGGCCGCCAGAACAAGACAGGTGTTGGGTTAGTGGAGAGAGTCCAGCGCAGGGCTACAAGGATCATCAGGGGCCTTAGGACATCTGCCCTATGAGGAAAGCATGAGAGGGCCAGGCCTGTTCAGCCTGAAGAAGAGAAGGCTGAGAGGGGATCTGAGGGAAGGCTGAGATATATAAAGACTTCAAGGGAGGGAGTGAGGAAGATGAGGCTGGCCTCTTTTCAGTGATGGCCACCGATAGAATAAGAGGATACGGCCACAAACTGAAGCACCAGAAGTTTCACAAGAACTTAAGGAAAAATTTCTTGACAGTGAGGGTGACAGAGTTCTGGAAGAGGTTGCCAAGAGAGGGTGTGGAATCTTCTTCTCTGCAGATCTTCAAAACCCGCTTGGACACAATCTCATGCCACATGCTCTAGGTGACGCAGTGTACGGAGGGAGATTGGACTAGATGATCTCTAAAGGTCTCTTCCAACATTAAAGGTTCCAATGATTCTATGATTCTATGAAAGGTGGACAGAGTTGGGCCTGTTCAGCGTGGAGAAGAGAAGCCTGAGCTGGATCTTCTATTAGTAGACATAAATGTCAGAAGGCAGGGCATAAAGAGGATGGGTGCAGAATCTTTTCAGTGGTGCTTAGTGATGCCTCCCACGCTGGATAAAACATGTGTTTCTTGCTGTCGTGGATGGGGCCATCGTGTTGTGGCCTCAAGGCAGGCCAAAACCTCCCTTGGAGATACCTACACCCATAACACTACAGATGTCTCTTGGCATTTAGCCTGAAGCCTCCCTTGAAGCCAGCCTCTTTTTTAATTTTTATTTTTTATTTAATAGGAATGAGAAAAATGCACAGTGGAAGGACATAAAAGCTCAGGCAGCAGCCAGAGGGTTGTGTGGGAGTAACAATGGAGGCAGTCCCCCAAGGGTCCAGAATCCCAAGCAGGCCCCAGTGGCTGGTCAGTCAGGTGAAGAGGCCATGGGTGGCCAGACCATGGCTTTGCAGAGGCAGCCTCCCTTGACACCATGCTCACATGTCCTCAGAGACTCCCATGGTACAGTGCCACAGCACTCACAGTGCCGTGCTGGGGCTGCTGACCCCAACGTCATCGTAGACTGTATCTCTGAGTGCTGAGGACAGAGCATCTGTTGCATCTCCTGGTGTCTCTGGGGGATTGGGGGACGGTTGCCTCCCTTCTGGAAGGGGCAAATTCGGTGACTTAGAGAGGCCATTTCATGCCCTGGCTATCAGGCCGTGACCAGGGCCCTCCTGTGCCCAGTTGCTGGCCACTGCCATGGCTGTGTATGGAGGAGCCGCCTCTCCCTGCAGGTGGGCACAACACTCTCATCGGCTGCTGTGCTGGTTGTGGCACCTCTTACCCCCTAGCGCTGCTGTGTCGCAGACAGCTGTGTCATTTATCCCTGAAGCAGCAGCCTCTCCCAGATTCAGCACAGCTTCAGCATCATCATACCCGTCCAGGGGGCCATGAGTGGTCACGGCAGGGGTGTCTGTGACAGACAGGAGAGTGAATCGAGGGCCAGGCCAGAGTTGCGTTGTTCCCACCCGCAGGCTGCAGAGCTGGCATTGCCACATACCTGGTGCTGTCCCAGTGCTGCCAGCTTCCACACTGTTGCTGGTGTAATAAGGCACCTTAGTGGCTGAGCCTTCAGATGGGGAGCCTGGAGCATGGGATGTTAAGGGAGGCTGCCTGGCCCCACGGTCTGGCCCGCACCCTGGGCACGATGGCCACACAGCAGAGCAGGGACTGTGGAGAACCTGGAGATGCCCCCACATGGCAGCTCCTCGTGGCCAGTCTGTGGCCAGCCTCTGATGTTGGGTGCTGCAGTGGGTGCATGGGGACTCGGCACAGAGACCTCCCTCAGCAGGGAAAGTTGCTGGGGATGGGCCGAGAGGGACATAGAAGGGCTGTTGGGAGCCATATGCTCCCAGGTCCATGGCACACCCACCTGAGCCATTCGGCATCTCCTGGTACTCTGGTGTCATGGTGTAGTCAAGCTCCTCATAGACCGCCTCATAGGTTGCATCCACATCTGTGCCAGGGCCTGGAAAGGAAGGCAGCCATAAGCCAAAGCTACAGGTACAGCACAGAGGATATGAGGGGTTATCTGCAATCCTAGTGCTACCTCTGAGGCCCAGCCCCAGAGCTATGCCTCATCCGCTGACCACCTCGATATCCCTGCCTGGACACTGTGCACCAGGTCCTGCCCTCACTCCTGCCTGGCCTCCTAGCCTTCACTATCTCACCAGTTCCCAGCCTGGACAGACGGGCTACCCCGTGGGCTGCCAGTCTGGGAATCATCAGGAGGCCAGAGCCCTCATTTGATCTGCCATGGCCCCCTGTCCTGGAAGCTCCAGCCCCACAGATCCCCAGAGCAACAAACCTCTGCGTAGAGCAATTGCACGCCAAGCCTGCACAGCGAGGGCACCCAGGGCGAGGCAGAGAAGGGTGGCAAGAATGATGCAGACCATGGTGGGCACTGGCATGGCCCCAGCAGCTTCTGTGGGGCGGCTGGGGGCGCCTATGAAGAGAGCAACATGTGGCACAGCTGGATGGAGGGCAGGGACTCTCTCCCATCTTACATCTCTGAGGCAGTGGACACACGTGGCAATGCAGGGTTGAACCTGTGAGGACAGGGAGGCCAAGGAGGACCCCCCTCTGCCTGGGGCCAATCTCCTGCATGAGCATGAGAAGGAGCAGTCCCCAGGCAGCTGGGTTCTTGCCAGAGTGGCTCCCCGTCCAGTGGGCTGGAGTTGCGCTGTCCCTGGGGCCACCGTGCTGCCCTGTGTGGGCAGAGCTACCTGTGCAGGCTGTGCCGTCTGGACAGATGGTTGCCGTGGCTGGAGTTGGAGGCCCTGCGCTGCCTGCAGGCTTCCCATCGCAGGTGATGTGGGTGTCCCCAGCAGAGTCGCAGGGCTGCAGGTGCCAGGGTGCCGATGGGCAGTGCCACAAGGAGTTGGTTCCAGGCACACACTTCACCCAGGACAGCCAGGCAGGGTCTGAGTCCCATGCTTTTTCTGGGGCAGATATCAACCGTCCACCATCCCCACAACCCAATTGGCGACAAACCACAGCGGCTGTCTCGGTGCTGGTGCCGTTGGCGCACACATTGCCCCACGTCCCATTGTAGAAGACCTCCAGGCGCCCAGCGCAGCTGCTGTCACCCACAAGCCGCAGGTCTGTGAGCTCTGCAAGGGGGCAGCACAGGGGAGCCCAGCTCAGCTGAGGTGGGGCAGACACCCCCATCGTCCCAGCCACCCTGCACCTCTCGTGGGACACAAGAGCAGCACCCCAAGGAGCAGACCCCTTGGCTCTGTGGAGAGAGGTCTGCGGTCGGCCCAGGGCATGGGGAGGTGGTCAGGAAAGACAGTGGGGCGGGCTGGCCCCAAGGCTGCTCCCAGGGCAGCACAGTCCCCAGGCCTGGTTGTAGCGGTGCTGACCTGAGCAGATGACTGCTGCGTCGCTGCCCTGCCTGCAGCTGCCTGCCACTGGGGCCGGCACTGGGCAGTGCCAGAGTGTGGCCTCGGTGCCCAGGCAGCCCCCGGCCCCCAGCCACACAGGCCCCGAGC
The DNA here is from genome assembly GCF_059628265.1 of Tinamus guttatus. NCBI lineage: Eukaryota > Metazoa > Chordata > Aves > Tinamiformes > Tinamidae > Tinamus > Tinamus guttatus. Next base: position 1,798,899 of record NW_028289080.1, on the reverse strand, counting down.
CCTGGCCATAGTGGGCTGAGCCGGGGGCTGCCAGGGCCCTGCCACAGCCCAGCTGGCGACAGACCACGGCAGCGTCCCACAGGTCCCAGTTGTCCTGGCAGACGCGGCTCCAGGCTCCCTGCACGTAGACCTCCACTCTCCCCGCACAGCGCCCGGGCCCGCTCGCCAGCCGCAGTCGCCGGCTCTCTGCAGCGAGAGACAGCGCAGGAGGGGAGGCTGCTTGGGCCCCGCAGGGCCCCATGGCCCTTCCCGGCACACTCACCCGAGCACACAACCGCCACATCCTCGCTGTGGTTGGCTGCTGTGGCGCTGGGCAGCGTGGTGTTGCACTCGGCCACACGAGCCTCCGTGCCCACGCACCGGAGCCCATTCAGCCTCACAGGACTGGACACTGGCCCGGGCACTGGGGCCACATGGACCTTTTGTGCCTCGCCACAGCGGAGCTGCCGACACACCACGTTGGCACTGCTGGTGTCCCAGTGCTCTGCCAGGACTCGGCCCCAAGCTCCATGCAGGGCCACCTCCACGCGCCCATCGCAGCGGCTCTCCCCGCCCACCAGACGCAGGGCTTCAGCACTACTTGGTCCTGCATGCAGAAGAGATGCCCTGAGGCGGTGCAGGGTCTACTTCAGTGTGCGCCTGCCCTTAGGCCCCCAGCAGCTCCGGGTTAAGCAACCCCTTGGTTTGCACCCATGGCCAGTATACTGCGCAAGTTTCTCATCATGGCCAGGGTATCAGAGGAGAGCAAATAATCCCTGTCGTATCTCTTGCTGCAGTGTCTCCAGCAGCAACAGGGTCGATGGCAGGGGTACCAGGAAGCCACACAGAATACATGTGGCTCTCAAGGTCCCACTGCCCTCCTCATTTCTGTGTTACTTCTGCCCTGTGACTTCTCTGAGCACTCCCTCTGCCCTGACAGGTCCTGGAGGACTACCCACCTCTCCAGGTGGTCCCTGAGCCTCACAGCACCTGGTGGCATGGTCACACTGCCCTCATCTTGCCTATGTTCAGGCAACTCTGTGATTTGTCTGACGCCTCTGCCTGCCCTGATCAGTCCTGCAAGACCACCTGCTTTTCCAGGTGATCCTTGTGCCCCACAGCTCCTGGTGGCACTGTGGGGAGAAGACAAGCCCACTGCCTCTTTTACTGCCGGCTCCCCTCCCAGAAGCAAGCCCTTTTCATTGAAGATCTCTACCCCACACGCACCTGAGCAATTGACTGCAGCGGTGTTGCCTGGAGAACATGCAGGGATCCCCAGCACTGTGGCAGGGCATGCTCCCAGGTGGGACTCAATTCCACTGCAGTGAAACGTGTCCTGCCACAGTGGGCCACTCCCTGCCCCGTAATACCCTCCGCGGGGCACGAAGGTGACAAATCCACAGCCAAGCTGGTGGCAGAGCACCTGGGCGTCGTGCTCGTCCCAGCCGGTGTCACAGAGGGAGCGCCAGGTGCCCCGCACCTTCATCTCGACCCGCCCTGCACAGGCTGTGCTGCCGTTCACCAGCCTGAAGTCCGTGTAGGCTGGAAGAGAGAAAAGGAGCAGGAGGTGGTAGCCCTGTGTCTATCCCCCCTAGAATGATAGGACATGCAGGAATTGCATCCTCTGCTTCCTCACACCCTCCTCCCTCCCCATACATTGAGGGCTATCACAAGTCAGGCCTCACTGTGTGTGTGCCCCATGCCTGCCTGGGGCAGGCTTGTCCCCTCTGCCAGCCTCCCCGCCCTCCCCTCAGCACACTCTGCCCCTCACACCGCGCTCTTACGGGAGCAGATGATGCCTGTGTCGTTGGCATGGGTGCATCCCTGGGCAGGGGGCAGCCTGCGGACGCAGGCAGACAGGAGGGATTCGTTGCCTGCACACTCAAAGCCCCCATCCCAGATGCGCCCAGCTCCAGATCCATAATATGCTGCGCTAGTTATTGCCAGAGCTGCACCACAGCCCAGCTCCTTGCAGATGACATTGGCAGCATTGAGGTCCATGTGGGCCTCACAGAGGGTGGCCCATTCTTGGCCCTTCCTGACCTCCACACGGCCCGAGCAGGTGTCGTCCCCAGCAACCAGCCGCACAAATCCTGCCAGGAGAGAGAACGGGGTGTCATGGGGCTCTCAGGAACGTTTTGGGCGTTGATTGCAGGGACTTCACTTCACAATCTCTGTGATGGCAGAGCCATTCCGGAAGTAAGGCAGCCCGGGTTGATGGCAGGGCGCTCACCTTGGCAGATCACACCAACATCCCAGTCGTGGGGGCCATTGTATGGGCCCCATCCCTGGATAGTGCATTCCCACAGGGCAGACTCATCACCACGACAGTCAACCAGAGCCACATGGATGGGTCCAGACCCTTTCCCAAAGCGTGTGGAGATGTGAGCACTTTTGGCAGAGCCACAGCCCAGCTGTTGACACACCACTTCGGCATCGTCCATGTCCCATGTGTCGTCTGACACCGTGCCCCACTGGCTCTGCAGCTTCACCTCCACTCTGCCCTCACAGGGACCAGCTCCATTCACCAGCCTCAGTTGCACAGCATCTGCATCAGAGATGCCCAGAGGGCAAAAGATTCTTGCATGTTGACCCCACTTCTGCACCCCATCTGAGCCCAGGTAGGCCCTGGTGGGAAGATCCAGGACCTGGCCATGATGGTTCTGAACCCCAATAGTCAGGGAGATGTACCCCAATATATTCACACAACCCCTTACCTGAGCATGTCACCCCAACATCCGTTTTGTGATCACAGAAGTGCTGACCCCATCCAAAGTGCGGGCAGCTGTGGAGCACTGTCTCATCGCCACGGCAGAAGAAGGGATGTAGCCAGATCCGTCCGGCCCCGGGCCCAAAAGGGGTGTGTGGGGAGGTCCTGGCCACAGTGCCACATCCCAGCTGTTTGCAGACCACAGAGGCTGCAGGGAGACCCCAGTCGAAGTCGTAGCTGCACACGCTGCCCCATTGGCCCTCGTGCTTCACCTCCACCCGTCCTGCGCAGCGGCTGCCTCCATCAACCAGCCGCAGCTCCCCGGTGCCTGTGGGTGCCCATGCAGGAGTGTGAAGGAGACACAGAGCCCCAGCATGGTGTGTCGTGGGTTAAGGGTGCAGCGTGCTTTGACAGGCTGGCCTGGGGAATGTTTCTGATTGCTGCTCCCATCCCTCGAGGCTTCTACTTGCTGGTCTGAGTGTGGTCCATGCCTTCGACCTATGCTTGTGTGGGTGGAAAAGGCCCACGGAACAACAGGATACCAGGCGCAAAGAAAGGCAGGGCCATATCCAGCTACTAAATGCTCATCACTCGATGCATAAGAAACATGTCCTGCCACATTCCTGGACTTCTCCCAGGAAGGTACAATCGTTATGGCAGTCCAAGGACCATGACCCTCTGAGGGCTGCCCAGGTGGGGTCTGTGCTGTTGTCCCTGGGAAGACCACGCAACTGGTCATGCACAGACCCAGAGCCAGCACCCCAGCAAATGCTCATCACCAATTAGAAGGGGGACATAGACCAGGACATATCCTGCTACATGTGCTCAGCCCTTGGCTCTACGATTAAAAGCACAGTCCCACCGGTAGCTCAGACACTCATCACTGCCTCCCACTCTAAGCAGGATGACAAACAACTCCAGCCCCAAGGAGCCCCCAGGCACTCACCGCAGCAGAGCTGCACGCACAGCAGCAGTCCCAGCACCTTGACAAGGAGCAGGCTATCGATGACCATCCTGTTTCTCTCCTGCCCTATGGCACAGCCCCCAGCTCTCACTTGACTCCTGGACCACCACCGCTACTGTATTAGGGAGAGTAATATATAGGCAGAGATGCAAGCCCCACTGTCAGGGGAGCCAATCAGTGCAGCAAATACCTTTTGAGACGATATTAGGATGGTTATCTTTCATCTGACGGAGCCCCCAACCTCCAATAAACTTCTCCATCCATGTGCATGCCCATATATGCGGCTTGCATCCGCTTTCGCATCTTGTCCTCCCCACCAATGGGTGGGTTCTTGCACAGCTCTCCCTTTGGGCAGCTTGATGAGCTAAGCAGGGATTCCACCTGGGTACCTGCGACATGTGCAGGGCATCCCTGGGCCCTTCCTATGCCCAGAATCCACGTGGAGCTGGGACTGGCACACTGTGCCTGGGGACCCAGCAAGAGACCTGTCCCAACAGGCAGCGTCCTCCCCTCGGGCAGCCTCTGCTGCATCTTCCTTCCTGCCGTGGGTCCAACCCTGCAACAGGTCCCTCTTCACCGCAATCCTCCACTTGGAACCAAGCACTGGAACTGCCTCTGGGATCGAAACATAGAAAGCTTCAGGGTGGCACCAAGTCAGACCCATTCCAGGGCTCTATGAGACATTTTGAGGAAGGACTTGGCTCCTCCTGGCAGCCTGTGCATGGAAGGAGGTGGTGTCTGGTTGCTTGCAAGTGTGACACCCACAACCCAGAAGCCCCCATAGAGATTAAGCTTGTCCCACGGAGCTCTGAGGCAGCAAGGACGTAGTTCCCGTGCTGAATATGAGCCCTGAGGGGGAAAGAGTTGTGGCAGGCTGAGCGTCACTGTTTTTCAGAGCGAATGCATCTGCTGGGCCACTAAACAGTCTATATCTCACCACCTGCTTCTCTATCTGCTCATCCAACTGCATTTCACACTACGATAACGCGAGCCTTTGGTGTATCTGTATCTCTTTACAGTGCCACAAAGAGCTGGAGCAAATCCAGAGCAACTTGGGAGCTCTGGGGACAAAGGTGAAGGGCACAGGAGACTGGCGGTGCTGCCCTGGACCCTGCCACTCTTGGGAGGATAGGGGTTTGCTCCAGGTTAACTCCATTCCGCGTGGGTGCTGTCACTGGCAGAGCTTTGCCTTTGTGATCATCACATATAACCTCCCCAGCATCTGCCTGAGTGCAGAGCAAGCAGGAGGGCACGAAGGATGGCCTCCATGGAGCACCAGAAAACCTCAGGAGGGCTTCCTTGCTAAGACAGCCTGAGCTCCAGTGCAAAAGAGCATTTCGAGGAGGAGGAAATGAGGGTGAGCTTTGCCAGCAAGGTCTCTCAGGTGGCTGTGCTTAGGGAAAGGCCTCAGGCAGCAGAGGAGTATCCAGTAGTGAGTACCTAAGGATCAAGAAAGGAGTGAGCTAAGAAATCTCGGTGCCTCCTGGGAGCCTGTGAACTACATCCCATGACACTAAGGGAGCTGACAGGTGTCCCTTCAGGGTTGCCCTCCTCTTCTCTGAGTGGTCATTGAAATGAAAAAACAATTACTATGTGCAATATAGTAAGGTACATCGTAACATCTGAAAACTATGAGGACTTTGGAAAGATACAATGCTGTGTAGACATTGTTGTGATCTGAAATGCAGCTGGCTGAGCAGGAGCAGGAGCAGGTGGTGAGGGGAGAGCTCTTCAGTCGGACCACAGATCTGTGCTGGGGCAGGAGTGCAGTGATTTGCCCTGTACTGCCCCACACCAGCACCTGGGCTGCCATGGTGGCTTCCTCATGAGGGTTGGCATGCAGAGGAAAACCACCTCCCTCCTATCTTAGTGCTAGCAGGGGCAAAGAGAGCTGCTGTGGGAGCTGGTGGGCTGTGGGACACACAGCTTCAGGGAGTACAGGCAGTTCCTCCTTCTCTCTGTCGTCCCCTGCGAGGGGCCAGAGTTGTCCTGCATGCTCCCTAGGTAGGCGCAGGGCAGGACCGCCTCCTGGGTGTCCTGGGGTTTTCCATGCACAAGCAGGGATTCCATGCCAAAGCTACATCTCTGGCCATGGAGAGGATTGTTTTGCTAGTTTATGATTTACTGTACAGCCCGACCCCTCAAGGTGCTACGGTGCTACAGCCTTTCAGGTGAACAGGGGCCCATATGGGCAGTAATGGAGAAAACTCCTGTCTCTGGGGGTTTAGCAAATAGCATAGCACAACTAAAATAGCATAGAAATGTTATGCCTTTCTGCAGGCATGGTCCAACCCCCCAGCGAATGTCTATGCCAGCAGCAATAATTCCATTCCTCCCTTGAGTGCAGTCAGCTCCTGCTGTGTTTCTTCATTTAACCCACATGTTCAGTCTTTAAATAAAGTAAGAAAAGGAGAAGAACTGGTCAAACTACCCTAGATACTGACTGCCGCATGTGACTACAGGGCAGTGTAGACCTAGATGGTATACTCGGTCCCTGCCCCCACAGCATCTGGCCCCAGGGTGCCTGCAAGGCCACAGCCCTGCTGCCAAGCCCACTCCCTGCGCATGGATTTCAGCCCCCTGGGGCTGCTGGCCCAAGGGTGACAAGGAGCCTCTCAGGGCTGCTAACAGCACCTTGCTGTAGCCTGTGTCCCTGGGTGTGTCATATAAGGAAAGGCTGAGAGACCTCAGCTGCTTCAGCAAAGAAAAACAAATCCTGGGGGCGGCGGAAACATTTATGAATATAAATAACTGAAGGGAGAGCGTGAAGAGGATGGGGCAGACTCTTTTCAGTGATGCCCAGGGATGGGATGAGAGATAATGGCACAAATGGAAACACAGGAAGTTCTGTCTGAACAGCAGTCACTGGTAGAGCCTCCTCTTTGTCATTCTCATCTTTAGCCCCCCCGACTGAGTGCAGGACCCCCAGCAGGGCATGAAGCACAGTGTGCACCGAACACAAGAGCAGTCTGGAGGCACGGGAGAGGAGCTGACATCTCAGACACGACCTGGCTAAGCTGGACTGAGCTTCAGTGAAAAGGGACATGTCAAGGAGGAGGAAGTGAGGACAAGCTTTGCCAACAAGGTCTCCCAGGCCCCTGCGCTTAGGGAAAGGGCTCCCGCAGGAGTGGAGGCCCCAGTGGTGTACGAGGACCGAAAAAGGGCTGATGTGAGAAACCCTTATGGCAGTCTGAAATGCAGCTGATCGAGCAGAAGGAGGTGGCAAGGTGCTGGCTGTTTGGTGGGCCCCGCAGACACATTGCTGGGGCAGGAGTGCAGTAGCAGCAGCTACGCCCCATGTGGTCCCAAACCACCACGCGAGCGGCCACAGCCACTTCCTCGCGGGGGCTGGTGTGCAGGGGGGGAAGCCACCTCCTTCCTGTCTCAGCTCTGCTGCTGGGAGCCAGCACAGCTGCTGCGGGCGCTTGTGGGCTGGGGGGCGCACACCTGCAGGCAGCTGGACAGCATCTCCATGGGCCTGCAGGGCCCTGCAAAGTGCCCTGGGAATCCTTTTCTTGTAGGGGGTTCCATGCACAAGCGGGGCTCCCACGCCCAAGCAATGGCCCCAGAGAGGAGGAGATTGTGTGGCTGATTTACAGTCTACTCAGGCTCTGCAAGAAACAGTAGGGTGTTTAAGTCTCACCTCTTTCACGGGCTTTGAGGCCCAATCAAAGTGGTATGACCTGCTGGCACAAGCGATTTCTGCATGCTGCTCTCCATCTGCTGCCTGCTCCCTCTTAGCCATATCCCACACCTCCACGCCTAGGGGCTGTGCTCACATCCTCTGCTTGCACTGCCCTGAGCTCTCTGGCTCCAGCAGCCCAACATCTGCTTTCTGAAGAAAGCTCCAGAGTGGGAGAGTCCTGCTGTGTCTCAGTCCGATCCTCCTTTGGGCATTATAGAGTGGGAGCCGAACTCCCAGGCAATCTCCCTGGATGCTTTGGGCATGGAGAGCGCCGCAGGGCGCTCAGGTGTGATGGCAGGAAGGAACAAAGACCGCAGCACAACAGGATTTCCGGGGCAGAACCCAGGGACTTTACGGGGCTTCGGCAGACTAACACACATACTCACAGGTAAGAGCGGTGTTAAAAAAGAGCGAGAGAAAGGACCCTCCTGCTAACTGTGGCGTCTACAAAACTACAGACACCTTCAGAAATACAAAAATCCTAGTGTAAGGATGAGATACAAAAGTGTATAACTGTTGTGAGCTGGATCCAAAGCGCCATTTTTTCCCCACTCACTGCCCCTGCAGATTGGAAGGAGAAAATTGCCGGACTCACACACACCCTCATCCATGGCTTCATCCCCATGCACGGAGTCACTCAGCCCCAAACCCCAGCAGATCCACAAAGGACCATGGGTGTTGCAGTTCAAACGGCTGCAGCGACCTGGTTCAGGGACGGCACGGCGACCACCCCCAAACCACTCGGGCTATCAGCTAGTTGACACCAATGTGGTGGACGGCAAATGGCGTTTATTGATGGGTAACAAGGTGTTATATAGCTAGGTTTACAACGTCACATCCGTCTGCTTACACCATAGACTAAACACTATTGGCTATTAGGGGCCCTATCTTTCCGTACAGCACGATATCTTCCGGCCGCCGTTCCCTAACTATCTGCAACAACTTCCCCCCTCCCTATGCATAACAAAACTAGCTAAAATACAACTATCTTATTCTTATTACTATCTTATTCTATTCTTATAGTTATACCAATCTTAAAATTATATATCATAAACTTGACATAAAACATAAGGCACAAAGAAGAAGGCGCGTAGAAGGTAGGGGATGACAGGTAATACCAGGGTGTAGGAATAGGGTGTACCTTGGGATAACTTGGGGGTAATACTAAGTGGATATATTCTTAAAGCAGTTGTTGGTGTTCTACTAACATGATGTTAACCTTCTCTAGCCGATTCTTGACAAACGGCATGAGCTTATTCAATATACAGGGTCCAAAGATTAGCGTCATCATGATCATTGTGATCAGCCCTATTAAGGTGGATATCAGGGTGGTTAACCACGGCGAACCGGTGAACAAATTTTTGTACCAGCTGCGTTTGGAACAGGGTTCAATGGGTGCTAGTTGGCAAGGCATGGCACTGAAAACTGGTGGCCCTGTAGTTATTTTTGTACTAATTGCTCGAGATTGTTCGATCTGTTCAAGTACCCCATTTAAAGGGCTGGTGTGACTCTACCTGTCCTATAGTGACAAGCTGCAAAATTAAGATAACGCAAAGGCATCGCGGCCCCCTCTTGCGGAGGCTGTTTTGTTGTTTTCTGGATTTGGTCAGCGTGGAACTCGCAGGCTCGGGCGGGACGCTTGTCACCGGGGTGTACGGATTACAGGGGTGTCCGATGATCCGGTCCTGTGAACAGAAACTCACAATTTTCATTAGTTTTATTTTGAAGGTAACAGCCACCTGAATTGGGGTCAGATGCTCTTCCTTTGCAACATGCTTAATCATGAATGCTCCCGCCGGTTTTTCTTTAATTTGGATGTTTACCTTCTTTTTCTCCTTCCTTAAGTTTGAATCGGTTGTGAGCCACTCGTCCTGACTAGTGTCTGATCCGGAGTCGGAACTCGACTGACTGGTCACTTCCGGGCTCTGGTACTTTTTCGTTGGGCTTCGGCGTTTTTTGAAATGTCCGCTCTGATCGGTTCTCCGCCCCTCCCTCGGGCTCGCTCCAGGTCCCTCGCTCGGACCTCCTCTCGACCCCTCCCTCGGGTCTTCTCTCCGCCCCTCACTCGGACTTCTTCTCGACCCCTCCCTCGGGTCTTCTCTCCGCCCCTCACTCGGACTTGCTCTCGACCCCTCCCTCGGGTCTTCTCTTCGCCCCTCACTCGGACTTGCTCTCGACCCCTCCCTCGGGTCTTCTCTCCGCCCCTCACTCGGACTTCTTCTCGACCCCTCCCTCGGGTCTTCTCTCCGTCCCTCACTCGGACTTGCTCTCGACCCCTCCCTCGGGTCTTCTCTTCGCCCCTCACTCGGACTTGCTCTCGACCCCTCCCTCGGGTCTTCTCTCCGCCCCTCACTCGGACTTCTTCTCGACCCCTCACTCGGGTCTTCTCTCCGCCCCTCACTCGGACTTGCTCTCGACCCCTCCCTCGGGTCTTCTCTCTGTCCCTCACTCGGACTTGCTCTCGACCCCTCCCTCGGGTCTTCTCTCCGTCCCTCACTCGGACTTCTTCTCGACCCCTCCCTCGGGTCTTCTCTCCGCCCCTCACTCGGACTTGCTCTCGACCCCTCCCTCGGGTCTTCTCTCCGCCCCTCACCCGGACTTCTTCTCGACCCCTCCCTCGGGTCTTCTCTCCGCCCCTCCCTCGGACTCGCTCCCGGCCCCTCCCTCGGGCCGCCCTCAGGTGTCCGGTCACTCCCATTGGTTTCCGGCGCCTCACTCGCGCCGGGGGCACCCTCGCCCCACCCTACCCCCTGCGGCTCGGCGCCATTTTGAGGGGCATAGGGTGGTGGCCTGGCCCAGACGTCATCATGCTCTGACTTCTTTTCAATGTTCCTAGCTTCCTCGGCTAGTTCGCTCCAAACAGATTTCGGCTGTTTCTGCTCTTCTGTAAGCGGGGCGGGGTTCGGGGATGGAGGGGATGTTTCACCCTCTTGCTGACCTTTAGGCTCAGCAGAATTGCCATCATCTGGGGGGTCCAAAGTCTGCGCAGTTGTCCCGATTCCCACTTTGGACGTGGCCAATAAACAGTCTTTTACTGCTACCCAAGTCTCCTGCTCTTTCATAGCTTTCTGTAAGGCTTGTACAACTTTTCCCCAAGCCTTAAGGTTTTTCCCACAACCTGAGAACATTGTCTCCTCAGCTAATGCCATAGTACATTTGTCCCACAGTTCAGGGTGGAGAATATCCACCGGCTGCTCTATAGCCTTAATTTTCAAAAGCCTTGTAACTGCAAGAGTAAAATCTTTTGGCTTACAATCAATCCCCCAGTAGTTATGTAATTGCGATACGACCTTTATGAGGGCTTCCATCCTCCTTGTTGATTCGGTAGTGTCCCCTTCGCCGGGGTGGTCCACTTGCTCTGGCTGCTGCTCACGCTGCTCGCTCATCCAGGCGATGACGTTCCCGGGTTTCGGCACCACTTGTTGCAGTTCAAACGGCTGCAGCGACCTGGTTCAGGGACGGCACGGCGACCACCCCCAAACCACTCGGGCTATCAGCTAGTTGACACCAATGTGGTGGACGGCAAATGGCGTTTATTGATGGGTAACAAGGTGTTATATAGCTAGGTTTACAACGTCACATCCGTCTGCTTACACCATAGACTAAACACTATTGGCTATTAGGGGCCCTATCTTTCCGTACAGCACGATATCTTCCGGCCGCCGTTCCCTAACTATCTGCAACACATGGGCCAGGTTTTTTATTACATGACAGAATTCAGGGGACGTCTCCCATCCTCCCCAGGAGCACTGACCAGATTCCTACCACGCATGTTACAAATCATTCCTGTCATAAAAAGGAGCTCCCATTAAAGAGAGAAACCTCCTCCTGATCCTTCCTCCACCTCTGCCCAATAGGACTCTCTGATGAGAAGGCAAACGGGCTGTAGGCCTTGGCTGAAGGGAGTCTTGTTCAAAGAAATAGCCTATCTTCAGGTTGGGCTTTATTCTCTTGACCGCAGCCAGCTCCTGCTGTGTTTCTTCATTTAATCCAGATGTGTTCAGTCTTTAAATAGAGCAAGAAAAGGACAAGAACTGGTCAAACTACCCTAGATACTGACTGCTGCATGAGACTGCAGGGCAACAAAGATGTTGATGAGGATACATTGTCCCTACCCCACAGCATCTGGCCCCAGGATGCCTGCACAGCCACAGCCTGGCTGCCTTCACCACTCCCTGCCCATGGATTTCACTGCCCTGAGGCTGCAGGGGAAGTGTGACAGCGAGCAGAAGGGACTCAAGGCCTCACAGCCCATGGGATTTGCCACACTGGCCTGAGGTCACAGAGGCCCGGAACTCTTGGTTAGCTCTTTAGCTCTGGGGCACACAAGTCTAGAGAGTGCAACTGTCCAGGACACCCCAGGGCCTCCTTGTTGTTGAAGTGAAAGGCATAAGCCTTTCAGCACCCAGGTGCCTGTGGGTCTATGAGATCTGTGCCTGGCAAGAAAAAAATACAAAAACAAAACCAAGCAACCAAACAAAAAACATCCAGACTGTGATATCCGGGGAGCCACCCTTGCAGGGGCACTTCGGATCAAGCACAGATGGAGAAGCCTGAGTAGGGGCAATAACAGAGCTTTTCCTTGGGGTGCCAGGGCAGTGGAGTGGAGAACGATCAGGGAAGCCCCATATCCCTTACCCCAGTGTCCACAGCCGGCAGGCAGGATGCTTCAGTAGCTGGCAGAGCTGCTGCACCCCAGCACATCCAAGCTCATTGTCGCTCAGATCCAGGCAGGTCAGGCTCTGGTTGACAAGAAGCAGAGCAGCCAATGCTTCACAGAAAGTGCCTGTGAGATGGCAGCTCCCTAATCTGTGTGACCAAAGCAAAGACAACAGCAACAGGGCTTTATTGACAGCTTATCAAGATGGGAGAGAGAAATCACAATGCTCTACTTGGAAATGTGGAACTGGCTGTGCAGGGACAGAAACAGCACAGTCAGGGTCACACTCCTGTCCAAAGAAGCCTCAAGTGCTGCCTTCCCTGCCCTTTACCTGGCACATCCGACCCCACATCAGGGAGGGCCGAGTGCTGGAGGAACCATGACTTCAGAGTCTCCTCTTTCTCCCTGGACTGTGACTGGGCTGAGTGGCAGATCTGGCCATTTTAATCATGCAAGGCCCTGCTTGTTCCAATGGGCCTAGGCACCCTTTTGCAGCCCTCCTAATTGCTTCTTCCAAGAAACACTGTCTTCCTGCTCTCTACGGAAGCAGGCAGAACAGGCCAGGCTGTTGGTTGCTTGGGGAGTCCCATACCCAGTCATTGCCATCCCCAAGCTTCCCTTGGCTCCCAGCATCCTACTGAGAAACACGGAACCTTCCAAAGACCCTGCTATGGCACAAGCCAAGGCCATGTGGGGCACAAAAATCCACAGAGTGGGAAATGCAAACTCACGGACTTGTGATGGCTGAGTTCCAGAGGAAAATGCCAAGATTCCTCAGTGTTTTGCTTCTTTTTCTTTTGTCTCCACTCCTCACTGTAATAGGTCAGGTGGTCTCATGGGGCACTGCCCAGTCCTGTGGCCCTTACCGCAGCGTCTGCAGCTGGCAGGCAGGATGCTGAAGCCCTTCACACAGCAGCTGTACACCAGCATCTCTAGGCTCATTGTTACAGGACAAATCCAGCTCCATCAGGTGCTGGTTGGTCCGGAGCAAGGTGGCAAGATCCTCACAGCAAGCACTGGTGAGGTGGAAGTACCATAGCCTGAAGATGAAACATGCAGAAACGTCCTTCAGGGCTCATGACTGCTCATCCAAGTGGAGGCCCTGTGGGCCACCTCACTCCTGGTCACCCAGCAGCAATCAGGAGCAGAAGCACTACACAACACCACCCCCCCAAACACCCTGCATCTTAGTGGGTGACACTCTCTACACTACTGCCACTATGGAGGGGTTCCTGCCTTTAACCTATTTACCCTGAGCACCTCTGTGTTGGGAAAAGCAGGCACTTGCAGTGGACAGTGCATCCCTGGGAAAGTGGGGCAAAGGGATGATCATGCCCTGCAATGACTTTTTCCCATCCATCCCCAGTACTCTCCTCCACCCTGCACCCTTTGGCTCTTGAATAGCTGAAGCTGCAGTGGCAGGAGGTGCAAGAGGGCCTGGCGTCGCTCACTGCAGGACCCGCAGCTGGCATGTGGGCTGCTGCAGCCCCTTGCACAGCACCCTTCACGCCGTGGTCACCCAGCTTGTCACCCAGGTCCAGCTGGTCCAGGCTGGGGTGAGTGGCCAGCAGCCTTGCAAGGTCCTCGCAGCAGTCCTCCGTGAGGCCACACCACTGCAGCCTGTGGGACAGAGCAGTGGAGAATGATGAAAGCATCACACCACATCCCTTTGTGCTTTGGGCCACATCACCCTTCCCCATGGAGCAATCTTACCTCAGTGTCTTTACTTCGCTGCTTGTGTTCCTCAGTGCCTGGCAGAGCAGGGAGATAGGGGATGGCTGCTCCTCCACTGGCTGTCAATCTCTGCAGAGCAGGGGACTGATATTTTCTCCAGCTCACCCAGGAGGAGGGATCTGCTCCACCCTCCCTGCCAGAATGGGGAGGGAGAGACACAGACAGCCACCCAGAGAGACCTGCCACTCAGCAAATAGTGCACATCTCACCTTAGGCCTCAGTGCATGAGCACCCCAAAGTAGGGCTCACTACCAGCTCCCAGAATGTCTCCTCTGGAGGGACAAGCACAGTTTGGGAGTGAACACAGACACCTTTGGAGACGCAATAGGAGGGACTGTGTTCATTGAACCGTTACTGCTGGATTCAACTTACTCTGCAACATAGCAGAGAGCATCAGTGCATACTTAAAACTTAAGCATGCTTTATGCTTGAGTGAGGACACATATCAGAGCCCTCGGAGAGCGTGGCTCACTGCTACTGGAGCCATACTCGTCATGCTTCATCCTGCTGCGTGTTATGGACAGGACCAAAAGGGCCTGGGGAGAAGGTGCAGCCCTGGAGCAATGGGCTCTTCTAGTCCTGAGTAAGGGGTGGCTGCATTGCAACACCTGGGAAGCTGAGCTGAAAATGCTATATATCTTTAGATCCTCCTGTACACAACAAGCTAGAGGAGATTTCACAACCTTCATTCTCCTACAGTTGTAGGAATAGGAGAATAGGAGGGACTGTGTTCAGTGATCCATTACTTTTCCATCTACTAGACCAAATAGGAAAGTCACTGTTAACATCAGATCCTTTCTAGATGTTCTAAAGTTTTCCAATAACAGCTTTGTGTCTTTCACAAAAGTCCCTGAATTGCTGCCTGCCTCCTCATCCTCCAGGATATAAAACATCACAGCGAAAAACTCCTGAAGGTGCAGGTGAATGAAGCTCCCATGGTCTGTGCCTTTCTTTAAAGTGTTCTCGTTGAGGAAGAGGGAGAGTAGCTCGGGCTGATCTAAGCCCCGCTCCTTGATTTCCTTTTCCTCAAAGAGCACCTTGTGCATCCACATCCCATCAGCCACCAAGCAGCAAAGTTTGCACAGGAACTGCTGCACGTCCTGTTTGCCCTCACCTGATCTGCATTTCAGTAATCTGCAAAGGTAAAACATATACATTCCTGTGGTTGTCACAGAGCTTACCATAAGATTTTTCTTCTTGTAAAGTTCTTGTTCCAGGATAGTACACACAGTCCAACTCATCACAGGGACAAAGCACATGGCAAATGTTGTTTTATTTCCTTTGACAAACCTGAAGATCGTATCTGCTTTATAATCAGTGTCAAAAAACCTGTGGAAATATTCATCCCTTGCACCTGCTGAGAAGCCCAGTATTTCTGCATAGCACTCGTTCTCTAAGCACCGTCCCAGATCATCAAGGAGGATTCAGGGAGAATGATTTTCTTCAATAAACTCACCAGAGTGGTTTCCAGTGGCTTCTTTTCCCTGGGTTCAGAGCTTGGACAACAAATTGACGGTGAGCAATGTTTCCTTGTGGCCAAGAATGGAATCCTGGGCTGTATTAGGCAGAGCACTGGCAGCAGGTTGAGGGAGAGTATCCTCCCTCCCTCTTTACTCAGCTCTGGGGAGACCACATATGCAAAGCCATGCACAGTTTTGGGCTCTCCACTACAAGAGAGACCTGGAGCTATTGCAGTGAGGCCAGGAAAAAGCTCCTAAGATGCTGAAGGGATGGGAGCATGTGTTGTACAAGATAAGGCGGACAGAGCTGGGCCTGTTCAGCATGGAGAAAAGAAGGTAGATGTTGTCTTTTCTATTAGTGGGTATAAATGTCAGAATGGGGGGCATGAAGGGAATGTGTCCATAATCTTGCTCCCATGGATTGTGTTGTCGTGTTGTGGCAGGAAGGCAGGCCAAAGCCTCTCTTCAAGATACCTCCTCTCATAACGCTGGAATCTTCTCTTGGCAGTAGGCTTGCAGGCGTCCCTTGAAGAAAGGATAATGTCTGGCGAGGAGAGGAAGTCTGGTAGCTGCACACTGCAACACTGGGAGTGCAATTGTTGCTCATCTCTTTCTGCAGATGTGCTCACTCTGCTGTGCACTGTCTGTGGGCAGTTTACAGTGCCAGTGATGGTGACCTGGCAAGCACTGCGTGGGAGCAGGGCGTAGTAGCTGGGACACCATGAGAAGAGGTGTCCTGGCTTAGGGCAATGCAGGTGAAATGGCCGCAGAAGCCATTGTAATAGACTGGCCCCACACACGGATTGCCAAAGAGGGATAAATTTCATGCGAGCAGGATCACGCTTAGCAGAATATGCTATTTGTCTACCCCAGCAACCCCCAAGATATGGCAGAATGAATGAAGCCTTCACCATGGTGCCAAGAATCTACATACAATTTGTTTTTAACTTTTATTTTTTCTTAATACGAAAGAGAGAAATGCACAGTGGAAGGACATAAAAGCTCAGGCAGCCGCCAGAGGCTTGTGTGGGAGTAACAATGGAGGCAGTTCCCCAAGGGTCCAGAGTCCCAAGTAGGCCCCAGGGGCTGGTGACTCGGGTGGACAAGGACATGCGTAGCCAGGCCGTGGCTTCGCAGAGGCAGTGCCCCTGGTGATGATGCTCACGTCTCCTCAGAGACTCCCATGGTACAGCCCCACAGAACTCACAGTGATGTGCTGGGGCTGCTGAACCAAACGTTAATGTCGCCTGCATCCCTGGGTGTTGAGGACAGGGCATCTGTTGAATCTCCTGGTGGCTCTGTGGGGATCAGGGAGGGTCATCTTCCGTCTGGAAAGAGCAAAAACAGTGACTTAGAGAGGCCATTTCATGCCCAGCCTGCCAGGCCTGGACCAGGGCCCTCCTGTGCCCAGCTGCTGCCCACTGCCAGAGGTGTGTATGGAGGAGCCGCCTCTCCCTGCAGACCGGCACAACACTCACATCGACTGCTGTGCAGGATTTGGCACCTCTTACCTCCTACCGCTGCTGTCTCGCAGATAACTCTGTCACTGAGCCCTGGAGCAGGACCCTCTCCCAGATCCAGCACAGCTTCAGCATCATCATACCCGTCCAGGGGGTCGTGCCTGGAAACGGCAGTGGTGTCTGTGACAGACAGGAGAGTGAATCCAAGGCCAGGCCAGAGTTGTGTTGCTCCCACCAACAGGCCACAGAGATGTGGCGTTGCCACATACCTGGTGCTGTCCCGGTGCTGCCAGCTTCCACACTGTTGCTGGTGTAATAAGGCAGGTTTGTAGCTGAGCCTTCAGATGGGGAGCCTGCAGCATGGGATGTTAAGGGAGGCTGCCTGGCCCCACGGCCTGGCCCGCATCCTGGGCACGATGGCCTCATGGCAGAAAGGGGACTGAAGAGAATATGGAGATGCCCCCACCTCCTGGCCAGGACGTGGCCAGGCTCTGGTGTTGGGTGCTGCACTGGTGTGTGGGGACTAGGCCCAGAGAACTCCTGAGCAGAGAGAGTTGCCAGGGATGGGGTCGGGAGAGACAGGGAAGGACTGTTGGAAGCCATGTTCACCCAGCTCCATGACACACCCACCTGAGCCATTCAGCATGTCCTGGTACTCTGGTGTCACGTTGTAGTCAAGCTCCTCATAGATGGCCTCATAGGTTGCATCTGCATCTGTGCCAGGGCCTGGAATGGAAGGCAGCCATGAGCCAAGACCACGAGGACAGCACAGTGGATATTAGGGGTCACCTGTAATCCCTCCGCTACCCCTGTGGTGCAGCCCCACAGCTTTGCCCCATCCTGTGAGCGCCTCGATATCCTTGCCTGGACCCTCTGCTGCACCGGGTCCCATCTTAACCCCTACCTGGCCTCATCACCTCCGCCCCCTTACCAGTCCCCAGCCTGGACAGACGGACCACCGCATGAAGCTGCTGCCCCAGAGTACTCCAGTGCAACAAACCTCTGCGCAGAGCAATTGCACGCCAAGCCTGCACAGCGAGGGCACCCAGGGCGAGGCAGAGAAGGGTGGCAAGAATGATGCAGAGCATGGTGGGCACTGGCATGGCCCCAGCAGCTGCTGTGGGGCGGCTGGGGGCACCTGTGAGGACAGCAACATGTGGCACAGCGGGTTGGAGGACAGGGCCTATCTCCCATCCTACATTGCTGGGCCAGTGGACACATGTGGCAATGCAGGGGAGAAGCTGTGAGGACTTGGAGGCCTAGGAGGATACCCCTCGGCCTGGGGTTCATGCATGAGTATGAGGAGGGCAGTCCCCAGGCAGCTGGGTTCTTGGCAGAATGGATCCCCCTCCAGTGGGCTGGAGTTGCGCTGTCCCTGGGGCCTCCGTGCTGCCCTGTGCGGGCAGAGCTACCTGTGCAGGCTGTGCTGTTTGGACAGATGGTTGCCGTGGCTGGTGTGGGAGGCCCCTTGCTGCCTCCAGGCTTCCCAGCGCAGGTGACGTGGGTTTCCCCAGCAGAGTCACAGGGCTGCAGGTGCCAGGGTGCCGAGGGACAGTGCCACAAGGAGTCGGTTCCAGGTGCACACTTCACCCAGGACAGCCAGGCAGGGCCTGAGCCCCATGCATTTTCTGGGACAGATTCCAGCTGGCCTCCAGCCCCACAACCCAATTGGCGACAAACCACAGCGGCTGTGTCAGCACTGGTGCCGTTGGCGCACACGCTGCCCCACGTCCCGTTGTAGAAGACCTCCAGGCGCCTGGAGCAGCTGCTGTCGCCCACGAGTCGCAGGTCTGTGAGCTCTGCAAGGGGGCAGCACAGGGGAGCCCAGCTCAGCTGAGGTGGGGCAGACACCCCCATCGTCCCAGCCACCCTGCACCCCTCGTGGGGCACAAGAGCAGTACCCCAAGGAGCAGACCCCTTGGCTCTGTGGGGAGAAGGTGCTGTCTAGGCCCCCTCTGTCAGCTCAGGGTGTGGGGAGGTGGTCAGGGAGGAGAGTGGGGAGGGCTGGCCCCAAGGCCACTCCCAGGGCAGCACAGTCCCCAGGCCTGGTGGCAGCAGTGCTGACCTGAGCAGATGACTGCTGCGTCGCTGTCCTGTCTGCAGCTGTCCCCCGCTGGGGCTGGCGCTGGGCAGTGCCAGAGTGTGGCTTCGGTGCCCAGGCAGCCCCTGGTCCACGGCCACACAGGCCCCGAGCCCTGGCCATAGTGGGCTGAGCGGGGGGCTGCCAGGGCCCTGCCACAGCCCAGCTGACGACAGACCACGGCGGCATCCCACAGGTCCCAGTTGTCCTGGCAGATGCGGCTCCAGGCTCCCTGCACGTAGACCTCCACTCTCCCCGCACAGCGCCCGGGCCCGCTCGCCAGCCGCAGGGAGGGGAAACTGCTTGGGCACCGCAGGGTCCCATGGCCCTTCCCAGCACACTCACTCGAGCACACAACCACCACGTCCTCGCCGTGGCTGGCTGCTGTGGCGCTGGGCAGCGTGGTGTTGCACTGGGCCACGCGAGCCTCCGTGCCCACGCACCGGAGCCCGTTCAGCCCCACAGGACTGGACGCCGGCCCCGGCACCGGGGCCACATGGGCCTTTTGTGCCTCGCCACAGCGGAGCTGCCGACACACCACGTTGGCACTGCTGGTGTCCCAGTGCTCTGCCAGGACTCGGCCCCAGGCTCCGTGCAGGGCCACCTCCAGGCGCCCGTCGCAGCGGCTTTCCCCGCCCACCAGACACAGGGCTTCAGCACTACTTGGCCCTGCATGCAGAAGAGATGCCCTGAGATGAGGTAGGGTCTATCGCAATGTGCACTTGCCTCTAGGCCCCCAGTGGCTCTGTGTCCACCAACCCCTTGTTTGCACCCATGGCCAAGATACTGTGCAAGTTTCTATTCATGGCCAAGGTACCAGAGGAGAGCAAAAAATTCCTGCCATATCCCTCTGTGCAGTCCAGTAGCAATAGGGCTTATTGGAGTACCATGGCTAGCAGAAAATCACACAGTATAGATGAGGACAGCATGAAACCACTTCCCTTTTCCTGGCTGTGTTCCGGCAGCCCTGACTCCTCTGAGCCATCCTCCTGTCCTGGCTGGTCCTGCAGGACCACCTGCTTCTCCAGGTGGTCCCTGTGCCCCACAGCTCCTGGGGGCAGCCAGGGGAGAGGACAAGCCCCCCACCTCTTTTGCGGCCGGCTCCCCTCCCAGAAGCAGGGCATTGTAGTTGATGCTGTCTACCCTGCACTCACCCGAGCAATTGACTGCAGCGGTGTTGCCCAGGGAACACACGGGGATCCTCAGCGCTGTGGCAGGGCACGCTCCCAGGTGGGACTCGATTCCGCTGCAGTGAAATGTGTCCCGCCAGAGTGGGCCACTCCCTGCCCCAAAATAGCCTCCGTGGGGCACGGAGGTGACAAATCCGCAGCCAAGCTGGTGGCAGAGCACCTGGGCGTCACCCTCGTCCCAGCCAGTGTCACAGAGGGAGCGCCACGTACCCCGCACCTCCATCTCGACCCGCCCTGCACAGGCCGTGCTGCCATTCACCAGCCTGAAGTCCGTGTAGGCTGGAAGGGAGAAAGGCAATGGGAGGTGATAGCCCTGTGTCTAACCCCCCTAGAATGATAGGACATGCAGGAATTGCCTCCTCTGCTTCCTCACACCCTCCTGACTCTCCATACACTGGCGGCTGTCACAAGTCAGGCCTCAGTGCGTGTGTGTGCCCCATGCCTGCCTGGGGCAGCCTTGTCCCCTCTTCCGGCCTCCCTGCCCTCCTCTCAGCACACTCTGCCCCTCACCCCATGCTCTTACGGGAACAGATGATGCCGGTGTCGTTGGCATGGGTGCATCCCTGGGCAGGGGGCAGCCTGCGGACGCAGGCAGACAGGAGGGATTCGTTGCCTGCACACTCGAAGCTCCCGTCCCAGATGGGCCCAGCTCCAGACCCAAAATGTGCCGCGCTGGTGACTGCCAGAGCTGCACCACAGCCCAGCTCCTTGCAGATGACATTGGCAGCATTGAGGTCCATGTGGGCCTCACAGAGGGTGGCCCATTCTTGGCCCTTCCTGACCTCCACACGTCCCGAGCAGGTGTCATCCCCACCAACCAGCCGCACAAATCCTGCCAGGAGACAGAACAGAGTGTCATGGGGTTTCTCAGGAGCTTGATGGGCACTGGTTGCACGGACTTCACCTTGATTTCTCGGTACTGGCACAACCACCTCAGGAGCGAGGCAGCCTGTTGTAACCCCAGGGCTCTTACCTTGGCAGATTACGCCAACATCCCACTCATGGAGGGCTTTGTATGGACCCCATCCCAAGACAGTGCATTCCCACAGGGCAGACTCATCACCACGACAGTCAATCCGAACTAGGCTAATGGGTCCAGACCCTCTCCCAAACGGTGTGGAGATGTGAGCACTTTTGGCAGAGCCACAGCCCAGCTGTTGACACACCACTTCGGCATCCTCCATGTCCCATAGGTCATCGCCCACCGTGCCCCACTGGCCTCGCAGCTTCACCTCCACTCTGCCCTCACAGGGACCAGCTCCATTCACAAGGCGCAGCTCCACAGCACCTGCATCAGAAGTGTTGACAGGACAAGAGTGTGCTGTATGTTGACCCCCTCTCCTGCACCCCATCTCAGCCTGGAGAGGAAGAGGTGGTGGAGAGGCCCTGGGCCTCGTTGCATTGGCTCTCAACCCCCCATAGTCAAGTAGCTGTACCGCAGCATAGTAACATAATCCCTTACCTGAGCATGTCACTCCAACATCCGTATCATGACCACAGGAGTGCTCACCCCAGCCGAGGTGAGAGCACAGGTGGAGCTCTGTCTCAGTGCCACGGCAGAAGTAGGGATGTAGCCAGATCTGTCCAGTTCCAGCCCCAAAGGGGGTGTATGTGGAGGTTCTGGCCACAGTGCCACATCCCAGCTGTCTACAGACCACGGAGCCCTCACGGACATCCCAGTGGAAGTCGTAACTGCACACGCTGCCCCACTGGCCCTCATGCATCACCTCCACCCGTCCTGCGCAGTGACCACCTCTGTCAACCAGGCGCAGCTCCCTGGTGCCTGTGGGTGCCCACACAGGAGTGTAAAGGAGACACAGAGCCCCAGTATGGTGTGTCGTGGGTAAAGGGTGCAGCCTGCCTTGACAGGCTGGCTGGGAGACTGTTTCTGAAGGCTGCCCCCCACCCTCAAGGCTTCCACTCGCTGCTATGGACATGGCCCTTGCCTTTGACCTATGCTTGCACGGGTGGAAAATTCGCGGGGAACAGCAGGACACTAGGTGCAAAGGCAGGGCCACTTCCAGCCACCAGATGCCCATCACCAGTGGCAATGGGGCCATGGACCAGGACATGTCCTGCCACCTGTGCTGGGCACTTGGCCCTATGATCAAAAGCACGGTCGCCCAGACACTCATCACTGCCTCCCATTCTTGGCATAAGGATGAGCAACTCCAGCCCCAAGGAGCCCACAGGCACTCACCGCAGCAGAGCTGCACGCACAGCAGCAGTTCCAGTGCCCTGACAAGGAGCAGGCTATCGGTGACCATCCTGTTTTTCTCCTGCCCTATGAGATGGTCCCCAGCTCCCGCTTGACTCCTGGACCAGTACTGCTCCCGTAGTGGGGAGGGCAATATATAGGCAGAGATGCAAGCCGCACTGCCAGGGGAGCCTATCAGTGCAGCAAACACCTTTTGAGACCTTATCAGGAGGGTTATCTCCCATCTGACGAAGCCCCAACCTCCAATAAACTTCTCTATCCACGTGCTTGCCCATATATGCAGCTCGGAGCCGCTTCTCGCATTGTGTCCGCCCCTCCACTGGGTGGGCATCTGCATGGCTATAGCAAGAGCAGTTTGGTGAGCAGAGCATGGCTCCTCACCTGGGAACCTGCAGCGGGTGCAGGGGGAGGAGGGGACCTTCCTATGCCTGAGCCTGCATTGGGAGGGATCTAGCATGTGGTGCTAGGGAGCCCGGCACAGGTCCCTGATAGGGACCATCCTCTGCCTGGGGCAGCATCTGCTGCAGCTTCCTTCATGCTCTGGGGCTGATTTTGGCCCCATTGTCCTCAGCAGCCCTCCACATGAGCACAGGAGACACATGGGCTGCCAGTGGAATAGAAACCTCCAGGGTGGCACCAAGTGAGGCCCATTTGAGGGCTCTATAGGGCATTTTCAGGAACGTCCTGATCCCTTGCAGAGGCTTGCAGGTGGATGGAGGTGGTGCCCAGTTTCCTGCAAGCGTGACATGCACAGCCCAGAAGGCCCCCTCTAAAATAAGCTGAACAGTGTATATCTCACCTCCTGCCTCTCTATCTGATCATCCAACTGTATTTCACACTACGATAATGGGAGGCTTTGGTGCATCGGTATCTCTTTGCAGGGACCTTGCCACAACGAGCTGGAGCAGATCCAGAGCCACCCAGGAGCTCTAGGGACAAACTGAGGGGCACAGGAGACTGGTGATGGTTCCGTGAAGCCTGCCACTTTTGTGAGGAATGGGGTCATGCCGCAGGTTAACTCCACTCTATGTGCAGAGCTGTGCACAGTTCTTGGCTTCCCAGCCCAAGACAGACGTGGAACTGTTGGAGTGAATTTGGCAGAAGACTTCTAGAATGCTGAAGGGATGGGAGCATGTGTTATACAAAGAAAGGTGGAGGGAGCTGGTCCTATTCAGCATGGAGAAGCCTGAGGTTTTCCTTTCTCTTAGTGGGTATAAATGTTAAAAGGGAGGGAGTGAAGAGGACGCGTGCATAATCTTTTCAGTGGTACTCAGTGATGCCCCCCATGCTGGACACAACGTGTGTTTCTTGCCCTCGTGGATGGCACTGTCATGTTGTGGCAGGAAGGCAGGCTAAAGCCTCCCTTTAAGGTACCTCCACCTATAACATTACAGTCTTCTCTTGGCAGTTGGCCTGCAGGCCTTCTTTGGAGCAAAGAAAACACAGAGCGAGGAGAGGAAGCCTGGTAGCTGCACACTGCCACACTGCCACACTGGGCAGTGCCACCCTTGCTGGACTCTTTCTGCAGAGCTCTGCTCACTATGCAGTGCACTGTCTGTGGGCAGTGTGCAGTGCCAGTGATGGTGACCTGGCAAGCACTGCGTGGGAGCAGGGCATAGTACCTGGGTCACCATGAGGAGAGGTGTCCCGGCTTAGGGCAATGCAGGTGAAATGGCCACAGCAGCCATTGTAACAGACTGGCCCCGTGCAAGGGTAGCCAAATGGGACAGATTTCCTGCGAAAAGGATCACACTTAGCAAGGTATGCTACTTGTCTACCCCAGCCACTCCCATGACATGACAGAGTGAATGAAGTCTTCACTCTGGTAATAAGACCCCACGCTTTTTTTTATTATTATTAACAGGAAAAAGAGAAATGCACAGTGGAAGGACATAAAGGCTAAGACAGCTGCCAGAAGCTTGTGTGGGAGTAACAATGGAGGCAGCTCCCAAAGGGTTCACAGTCCCAAGCAGGCCCCAGTGGCTGGTGACTCAGGTGAACAAGGCCATGTGTGGTCAGGCCATGGCTTCGCAGAGGCAGCACCCCTGGTCATAGTGCTTACGTGTCCTCAGAGACTCCCATGGTACAGTCCCACAGCACTCACAGTGCCGTCAGGGGCTGCTCACCCCAACTTCATCATAGCCTGCATCCCTGAGTGTTGAGGACAGGGCATCTGCTGCATCTCCTGTTGACTCTGTGGGGTTCAGGGAGGGTTGTCTTCCTTCTGGACAGAGCACACCTGGTGACTTAGAGAGGCCATTTCATGCCGTGGCTACCAGGCCCAGACCAAGGCCCTTCTTTGCCCAGCTGCTGCCCACTGCCATGTCTGTGTATGGAGAAGTAGTCTCTACCGGAGGACTGGCACAACACTTGGATCAGCTGCTGTGCAGGTTGTGGCACCTCGTACCTCCTAGCGCTGCTGTCTCGCAGACAACTCTGTCGCTCAGCCCTGGAGCAGCAGCGTCTCCCAGGTCCATCACAGATTCAAGATCCTCATATCTGGCCAGGGAGTTGGGCCTTGTCAGGACACGGGTGTCTCTGAAAGACAGGAGAGTGAATACTGGGTGGGGCCAGAGTTGCGTTGTTCCCACCCACAGGCTGCAGAACAGAGGTTGCCACATATCTGGTGCAGTCCAGATGCTACCGGCTTCCACACTGTTGCTGGTGTAATAAGTCAGCTTTGTGGCTGAGCCTTCAGATGGGGAGCCTGGAGCATGGGATGTTAAGGGAGGCTGCCTGGCCCTCCATGACCCCTTGAAGATGATGGAGAGCAGCTGAGCAATAACCCCTGCCAGTTCCCTTAGCACTCTTGGGTGCATCCCATCTGGGCCCATAGATTTATGGGTGTCCAATTTGCCTAAGTAATCCCTAACTCAATCCTCCTCGACCAGAGGAAGGTTCTCTTTCTTGGCTCTCTCTCTTGTCTCCAGGCTCCATAGTTCATGGGGACTAGTCTTAGCAGTAAAGACAGAAGCAATGAAAGCATTTAGTATCTCTGCTTCTCTGCATCCTCCATCATCAAGGCACCCGCCTCATTCACCAGAGGACTAACATTTTCCCTAGTCTTCCTCTTGCTGCTGATGTATTTGTAGAAGCCCTTCCTGTTGCCCCTGACATCCCTCGCTAACTAATTCCAAATGGGTCTTGGCCTTCCTCGTTTCATCCCTGCATTCTCCGATAATGTTCCTATATTCTTCCCATGTGGCATCGCCCTTCTTCCACATTATGTACATGCTCTTTCTCTCATTAAGCTTACCCAACAGCTCCTTGTCCATCCACTCAGGTCTCCTGCCCCTCCTTGCTCAAAGTCTTTCTTATATGAATGCACCGATCCTGAGCTTGGAGAAAGTGGTGTCTGAATATAAGCCAACTCTCCTGGACCCTCCTTCCTTCTAGGACTCCTGCCCAGAGGATTCCTCCAAAGTCAGCTTTCTTGAGGTCCAGGGTTGCAATCCTACTTCTTATCCAGCTTCCTCCTCACAGGATCATGAATTCCAACATTGGATCGTAGATTCCAACATCATGAAACTGTGAAGAGCTGTGCACAATTCTGGGTTCCCCACTACAAGAGAAATCTGGAGCTATTGCAGTGAGTCCAGTGCAGGGCTCCTAAGATGCTGAAGGAATGGGAGTATTTGTTGTACAAGGAAAGACAAAGAGAGCTGGGCCTGTTCAGCATGGAGAAGCCTGATGTTGTCCTTTCCATTAGTGGGTATAAATATCAGAAGGGAGGGAGTGAAGAAGATGGGTCCAAAATCTTTTCAGTGGTGCTCAGTGATAATTCCAACGCTGGACACAACATGTGTTTCTCGCTGTCATGGATGGGGCCCTCGTGTTGTGGCAGGAAGGCAAACTAAAGGGATGGATTTCATGCAAGAAGGATCACGCTGAGCAGGATATGCTACTTTTCTATCCCAGTCACCTCCACGATATGGCAAATGAAGTCTTTACTCGGGTAATAAGACTCTACATATGCCTTTTTAGTAATAGAAAAAAAGAGAAATGCACAGCAGAAAGATATAAAAGCTCAGCCAGCAGCTAGAAGTGTGTGTGGGAGTAACAATGGAGGCATTTCCCCAAGGGTTCACAGTCCCAAGCAGGCCCCAGTGGCTGGTCACTCAGGTGAACAAGGTCATGCGTAGCCAGGCCATGGCTTCGCAGAGGCAGCACCCCTTCACGCCATGCTCACATGTCCTCAGAGACTCCCATGGAGAGACGGGCTGGAGCTGCTGACACCAACGTCATCATAGCCTGCATCCCTGTGTGTTGAGGACAGGGCCTCAGCTGCATCTCCTGGTGGCTCTGTGGGGATCAGGGAGGGTTGTCTTCCTTTTGTAAAGAGCAAACCCGGTGACTTAGAGAGGCCACTTCATGCCCCAAATGCCAGGCCTGGACCAAGGCCCTCCTGTGCCCAGCTGCTGCCCACTACCATGGGTGTGTATGGAGGAGCTGCCTTTTCCCTGGAAGCCGGCACAACACTCGGATCAGCTGCTGTGCAGGTTGTGGCATCTCTTACCTCCTAGCCTGGCTGTCTTGCAGACAACTCTGTCGCTCAGCCCTGGATCAGCAGCCTCTCCCGGATCCAGCACAACTTCAGCATCATCATATCTGTCCAGGGGGTCATGACTGGCCATGGCAGGGGTGTCTGTGACAAACAGGAGACTCAACCTGGGCTCAGCTCAGAGTTGCATTGTTCCCACCCACAGGCTGCAGAGCTGGAGGTTGCCACATACCTGGTGCTGCCCCAGTGCTGCCAGCTTCCACACTATAGCTGTTGTAATATGGCAGTTTAGTGGCTGAGCCTTCAGATGGGGAGCCTGGAGCAGGGAATGTTAAGCGAGGCTGCCTGGCCCCATGGCCTGGTCTGCACCCTGGGCACGATGGCCTCACAGCAGAGCGGGGACCGTGGAGAGCCTGGAGACGCCCTCACACGGCCGCTCCTAATGGCCAGTACGTGGCCAGGCTCTGATGTTGGGTGCTGCAGTAGGTGTGTGGGGACTCAGCCCAGAGACCTCCCTCAGCAGGGAAAGTTGCCGGGCATGGGCTGGGAGAGACAGGGAAGGGCTATTGGGAGCCATGTCCTCCCAGGTCTGTGGCAAACCAGTCTGAGCTGCTCGGCATCTCCTGGTGCTCTGGTGTCACAGTGTAGTCAAGCTCCTCATAGACGGCCTCATAGGTTGCATCCGCATCTGTGCCAGAGCCTGGAAAGGAAGGCAGCCATAAGCAAGGCCACAGATACAGCACAGTGGATATTAGCGATCACCTGCAATCATCCCGCTACCTCTGAGGCCCAGCCCCACAGCTTTGCCCCATCTTCTGAGTGCCTCAATATCCTTGCCTGAACCATCTGCTACCCCCGGCACTGCCGTCACCCCCACCAGGCCTCCTAGCCTCCACCATCTTACCAGGTCCCAGCCTGGACAGTCAGGCCACCCCATAAAGCTTCTGCCCAAGAGTACCCCAGTGCAACAAACCTCTGCACAGAGCAATTGCACACCAGGCCTGCACAGTGACGGCACCCAGGGCGAGCAAGAGAAGGGTGGCGAGAACGATGCAGAGCATGGTGGGCACTGGCATGGCCCCAGCAGCTGCTGGGAGGGGAGCTGCTGGGAGGCCCCCCTTCGTGAGAAGGGGGAAGGGGAGTGTCACACAGACATGGCGAACAGTACCACACAGCCTTGGTCAGATGGCTTCCAGCAGGAATATGCTAGTGGGGTAGTGAGGATAGGAAATGATCACAGAGGGTCCTCTTTCACCCCTCCTGGGAAACCTGTGGGCTCGGTTACTTCCCCGAAATGCCTGTACACCAATGCGTGAAGCATGGGGAATAAGCAGGACAAACTGGAGATCTGTGTGTGGTCCCAGTGACATGATCTCATTGGAATCACAGAGATGTGGTGGGATAGCTCGCACGACTGGAGTGCTGCCATGGAAGGGTATGTGCTCTTTAGGAAGGACAGGCTGGGAAGGCGAGGTGGTGGAGTTGCTCTTTATGTGAGAGAGCAACTGGAATGCATGGAGCTCAACCTGGGAGTGGATGATGAGCAAGTTGAGAGCTTGTGGATAAGGATTAGAGAGCAGGCTAATGTGGGAGACTCTGTGGTGGGTGTCTGCTACAGGCCACCTGACCAGGACGAGGAGGTTGATGAGGCCTTCTATAGTCAGCTGGATATTGCCTCACAGTCACAGGCCCTGGTTCTCATGGGGGACTTCAACTACCCCAACATCAACTGGAAGGACAACACAGCCAGGCACAAACAGTCCTGGAGGTTCCTGCAGAGCGTCGACGATAACTTTTAGACACAGGTTGTGGAGGAGCCGACGAGGAGAGGTGGGCTATCAAATAGGGAGGGACTTGTAGGAGATGTTAAGGTGGGGGGTAGCCTCGGCTGCAGTGACCATGAGTTGGTGGAGTTCAGGATTAAACGAGGAGGAGGCAGGGCTGTAAGTAGCCTTGCGATGATGGACTTCAGGAGGGCCAACTTTAGCCTCTTCAGAGACCTCCTCGGAAGAATCCCATGGGCTAGAGCTCTAGAAGGAAGGGGTGCCCAAGAGAGCTGGTTAGTTTTCAAGCAGCACTTCCTCCATGCCCAGCAACAGTGCATCCCTGCGTGTAAGAAGTCAGGCAGAGGAGGCAGGAGACCTGCGTGGATGAGCAGGGAGCTTGTGGCAATGCTCAAGCAGAAGGCAGCGGTATCTAGAATGTGGAAAAAAGGACAGGTCCCCTGGGAGAAATACAGGAACGTAGTCAGGGAATGCAGAGATGCAACAAGGAAAGCTAAGGTGCGTTTGGAAAGCAATCTGGCAGGAGACCTTAAAAATAACAAGAAAAACTTCTTCAAATATATAAACAGCAAAAGGAAGACCAGGGAAAACGTGGGTCCGCTGGTGAATGGGATGGGCACCCTGGTTACAAATAACACAGAAAAAGCAGAGTTGCTCAATGCCTTCTTTGCTTCGGTGTTTGCCAAGGGCAGCCCTTTAGAGCCCCAAGTCCTAGGGACAAGAGAAGAAGCCAAGGGAGAGGAAGACTCGCCCTGGGTAGAGGAAGATTGGGTCAGAGAGCACCTAAGGAACCTTGATTCCCACAAATCCATGGGCCCTGATGGGATGCACACCAGAGTGCTGCGTGAGCTGGCACAGCTCATAGCTAAGCCACTCTCCATCATCTTTGAAAGATCCTGGAGAACAGGGGAGGTGCCGAAAGACTGGAAGAAGGCCAATGTCACGCCAGTCTTCAAAAAAGGCAAGAAGGAGGACCCAGGCCAGTGAGCCTCACCTCCGTCCCCAGAAAAGTGATGGAACGGCTCATGCTGGCCGTTGTCTCCAAGCACATGGAGGACAAGAAGGTGCTCAAGAGTAGTCAGCATGGATTCATCAAGGGGAAATCTTGCTTGACTAACCTGATAGCCTTCTATGATGAAATGACCGGCTGGATAGATGAGGGGAGAGCGGTGGATGTCGTCTATCTCAACTTCACCAAGGCTTTTGACACTGTCCCTCACAACGTCCTCCTGGGAAAGCTCCGGAAGTATGGGATAGATGAGTGCACAGTGAGGTGGATTAGGAACTGGCTGGATGGCAGAGCTCAGAGGGTGGTGATCAGTGATGCAGAGTCTAGTTGGAGGCCTGTAGCTAACGGGGTCCCCCAGGGGTCAGTCCTTGGTCCAGTCCTGTTCAATGTATTCATCAATGACCTGGATGAAGGCACAGAGTACTCCCTCAGCAAGTTTGCTGATGATGCCAAACTGGGAGGAGTAGCCGATACCCCAGAGGGCTGCGCTGCCATCCAGAGGGACCTGGACAGACTGGACAACTGGGCAGTGAAAAACCTCATGCAATTCAACACGGCCAAGTGCAAGGTCTTGCACCTGTGGAGGAATAACCCCAGACACCAGTACAGGCTGGGGACTGACCTTCTGGAGAGCAGCTCTGCAGAGAAAGACCTGGGTGTCATGGTGGACAACAAGTTGACCATGAGGCAGCAGTGTGCCCTTGTGGCCAAGAAGGTGGATGGGATCTGTGGGTGCATTAAGAAGAGCGTCTCCAGCAGGTCGAGGGAGGTGATCCTGCCCCTCTACTCAGCCCTGGTGAGGCCGCATCTAGAGTATTGTGTCCAATTTTGGGCTCCACAGTACTAGACGGATGTGGAGCTGCTGGAGAGAGTCCAGTGCAGGGCCACAAGGATGATCAGGGGCCTGGAACATCTGCCCTATGAGGAGAGGCTGAAGGAGCTGGGCCTGTTCAGCCTGAAGAAGAGAAGGCTGAGAGGGGATCCAATCACTGTGTGTAAGTACCTCAAGAGAGGGAGTGAGGAGGATGGTGCTGGCCTCTTTTTACTGGTGGCCACCGACAGAACCAGAGGTTATGGCCACAAACTGAAGCACCAAAAGTTCCACATGAACTTAAGGAAAAAATTTTTAACAGTGAGGGTGACAGAGCGCTGGAACAGGCTGCCCAGAGAGGTTGTGGAGTCTCCTTCTCTGGAGATCTTCAAAACCTGCTTGGACGCAGTCCTGTGCCACGTGCTCTAGGTGACCCTGTGTGTGCAGGGGGGTTGGACTAGATGACCTCTAGAGGTCCCTTCCAACCTTAAGCATTCTATGATTCTATGATTCTATGATCTGTGAGGACAGCAACATGTGGCACAGCTGGATTGAGGGCAGGGACTCTCTCCCATCCTACATCTCTGAAGCAGTGGACATACATGGCAATGCAGGGGAGAAGCTGTGAGGACAGGGAGGCTGAGGCGGACACCCCTCTGCCTGGGATCTGACTGCTGCAGTCAGAAATTTGGCACAGACAGAAGGGGCAGTCCCCAGGCAGCTGGGTTCTTGGCAGAACGGCTCCCCCTCCAGCAGACTGGAGCTGCGCTGTTCCTGGAGCCACCTTGCTGCCCTGCCCTGGAAGCGCCACCTGTGCAGGCCGTGCCATCTGGACAGATGGTTGCCGTGGCTGGCGTGGGAGGCCCTGTGCTGCCTCCAGGCTTCTCATCGCAGGTGATGTGGGTGTCCCCAGCGGAGTTGCAGGGCTGCAGGCTGAGGGACAGTGCCACAAGGAGTTGGTTCCAGGCACACACAATACCCAGCTCCTGCTTGGCTCCTGCACCACCACCGCCCCCTTACTGGAGATGGCAATATATAGGCAGAGATGCAAGTCCCAGTGCCAGGAGGGCCAATCGGTGCAGCAAACACCTTTTGAGACATTATCAGGAGGGTTATCTCCCATCTGATGAAGCCCCAACCTCCAATAACTTCTCCATCCACTTGCATGCCCATATATGCAGCTCAGATAGATACTCTTCTCATACCTAGTGCACTATGCCAATGGCGGGGCATCGGCACTGCTGTACGAAGAGGAGTTTGGTGAATTGAGCACAGCTCCCCACCTGGGAGCATGCATCGTGTACAAGGGGATGAGGGGACCTCCCTAAGGCTGAGCACAGGTTTGGGGGAGTCTGGCACATTGTGCCAGGGAGCCCAGCAATGGCCCCTGATATGGACCATCCTCTGCCTGGGGCAACATTTGCTGCAGCCTCCTTCATGCTGTGGGGCTGATTTTGGCCCTGCTGTCCTCAGCAGTCCTCTGCATGAGCACAGGAGGCACAGGGGCTGCCAGTGGGATAGAAACTTACAGGGTGACAACAAGTGAGGCCCATTGCAGGCATCCATGGGGCATTTTCAGGAAGGCCTTGGCCCCTTGCAGAGGCCTGCAGGTGGATGGAGGTGGTGCCCGGCTGCCTGCAAGTGTGACACCCATAGCCCAGAAGCCCCAGTGCAGATCCAGCTTTCCCCGTGGAGCTTGGAGACAGGAAGGAGGTAGTTCCCCTGCTGCACATGTGGCCCCAAAAGGAAGCAGTTGTAGCAGGGTGAGTGCCACTATTTTTCAGAGCACATGCATCTGTTGGGCTGCTGAGCAGTCTCTATCTCACCTGATGCTTTTCTATCTGCTCATCCAGCTGTATTTCACACTATGATAACGTGAGGTTTTGATGTATCAGCATCTCTCTGCAGTGACGCTGCCACAAAGATCTGAAGCAAATCCAGAGAAACCCAGGAGCTCTGGGGGCAAAACTGAGTGGCACAGAAGACTGGTGGTGCTGCCCTGGACCCTGTAACTCTTGGGATGAACTGGGCATGCTCCTGGTTAACTCCACTCTGGGCGGGTGCTGTCACAGGCAGAGCTTGGCCTTTGTGATCATCACATTCCACCTCCCCAAAAACTGCCTGAGTGCAGAGCAGCCAGCAGGGCCACTGAGCCCAAGAAGATCTGTGCTGTGACTCAGTAGCTCAACAGGCAGGAGACATGGGGAGAGGCAAACCACATGAAGTTGAACAGAGGGAAGTGCAGACTATTGCGCCTGGGGCAGAACAACCCTTTGCCCCAGCAGAGACTGTGGTCTGACATGCTGGAAAGCAGCCTTCAGAGAAACACCTGGGAGGCATGGTGGACAACAAGCAGACGGTAAGCAATGTTTCCTCGTGGCCAAGTTGAGCAATGATGTCCTGGGCTGTATTAGGCAGAGTGTTGGCAGCAAGCTGAGGGAAAGGCTCCTCCCTTCCTTTTTACTCAGCTCTGGGGAGACCACATGTGCAGAGCTATGCACAGTTCGGGGGTCCTCAGAACAAGAGAGACATGGAGCTATTGGAGTGAGTCCAGCATAGAACTCCTAAGATGCTGAAGGGATGGGAGCATGTGTTGTACAAGGAAAGGCGATCAGAGCTGGGCCCGTTCAGCATGGAGAAGAGAAGCATGATGTTGACCTTTCTGTTAGTGGCTATAAATGTCAGAAGGGAAGGGTGAAGAAGATGGGTCCAGAAGCTTTTCAATGGTGATCAAGGATGCCTCCCATGCTGAACAGAGCGTGTGTTTCACGCTTTCGTGGAGGAGGCTGTTGTGTTGTGGCAGGAAGGAAGGCCAAAGCCTCCCTTCAAGATACCACCACCCATAACACTAGAATCTTCTCTTGGCAGTCAGCCTGCAGACATTCCTTGAAGAAAGGATAACGTCTGGCGAGGAGAGGAAGCCTGGTAGCTGGGCACTGCCACAAAGGTGAGTATCAGCCATGTCTATCTCCTTATGCAGAGCTGTGCTCACTCTGCAGTGCACTGTCTGTGGGCACTGTGCAGTGCCTGTGATGGTGACCTAGCAAGCACTGCATGGGAGCAAGGCGTAGTAGACGGGATACCATGAAGAGAGGTGTCCTGGCTTAGGGCCATGCAGGCAAAATGCCCACAGCAGCCATTGTAATAGACTAACCTCATGCAAGTGTGGCCAAAGAGGGGCGGATTTCACATAAGAAGGACCACACTTAGCAGAATATGGTACTTTTCTAGCCCAGCCATCTCCACGATACGGCACAATGAATGAAGTCTTAAACCTTGTGCTAAGACTCCACATATGGTTATTTTCAATTTTTAATTTTCTTAAAAAGAAAGAGAGAGATGCACAGCAGAAGGACGTAAAAGCTCAGGCAGCAGCCAGAAGGTTGTGTGGGAGTAAGAATGGAGGAAGTTCCTCAGGGGTCCAGAATCCCAAGTAGGCCTCAGTGGCTGGTCACTCAGGCCATGGCTTTGCAGAGGCAGCGCCCCTTCACACCATGCTCACATGTCCTCAGAGACGCCCATGGTACAGCCCCACAGCACTCACAGTGACATGCTGGGGCTGCTCACCCCAATGTCGTCGTAGCCTGCATCTTTGGTTGTTGAGGACAGGGCATCTGTTGAATCTCCTGGTGGCTCTGTGGGGTTCAGGTAGGGTTGTCTTCCTTCTGGAAAGAGCAATCCTGGTGACTAAGAGAGGCCATATCATGCTCTGGCTGCCAGGCCTGGACCAAGGCCCTCCTGTGCCCAGCTGCTGCCCACTGCCATGGCTGTGTATGGAGGAGCTGCTTCTCCCTGCAGGCCGGCACAACACTTGCATCGGCTGCTGTGCAGGTTGTGGCACCTCTTACCTCCTAGCCTTGCTGTCTCACAGACAACTCTGTTGCTCAGCCCTGGAGCAGCAGCCTCTCCTGAATCCAGAACAGCTTCAGCATCATCATACCCGTCCAGCAGATCGTGCCTGGTCACAGCAGGGGTGCCTGTGACAGAGAGCAGAGTGAATTGAGGGCCAGACCAGAGTTGCGTTGTTCCCACCCACAGTCTGCAGAGCTGGGGTTGCCACGTACCTGGTGCTGTCCCAGTACTGCTGCCTTCCACACTATAGCTGGTATAATAAGCCAGCTTAATGGCTGAGCCTTCAGATGGGGAGCCTGGAGCAGGGAATGTTAAGGGAGGCTGCCTGGCCCCATGCCCTGGCCTGCACCCTGGGCACGATGGCCTCATGCCAGAGCAGGTAATGTGTGGAACCTGGAGATGCCCCACACAGTAGCTCCTCATGGCCAGTACCTGGCCAGGCTCTGATATCAGGTGCTGCAGTGGGTGCATGGGGATGTGGCCCAGAGACATTCCTCAGCAAGGAAAGTCGCCAGGGATGGGCTGGGAGAGACAGGGAAGGGCTATTGGGAGCCATGTCCTCCCAGGCCAATGGAACACGCACCTGAGGCGCTCGGCATCTTCTGGTACTCTGGTGTCATGGTGTAGTCAAGCTCCTCATACACAGCCTCATAGGCTGCATCTGCATCTGTGCTAGCACCTGGAAAGGAAGGCAGCTATAACTCAAGGCCACAAGTACAGCACAGTGGATATTAGGGGTCACCCGCAAGCCTCCCGCTACCTTTGTGGCCCAGCCCCACAGCTTTGCTCAATCCTCTGAACGTCTCAATCTCCTTGCCTTGACCCTGTGTTGCATCAGGACCTGCCCTCACCCCCACCCAGCCTCCTAGTTTCTACCATCTCACCGGTTCCCAGCCTGGACAGACGGGCTACCCCATAGGTGAGAAGTCTGGAAACCATGAGTAGTCCACAGCCTGTATTTGATCTGCTGTGGTCCCTTGTCCTGGAAGTTTCAGCCCCACAGACCCCCGGTGCCACAAACCTCTGTGCAGAGCAACAGCACGCCAAGCCTGCACAGCGAGGGCACCCAGGGCAAGGAAGAGAAAGGTGGCGAGAACGATGCAGAGCATGGTAGGCACTGGCATGGCCCCAGCAGCTGCTTTTGGGTCGCTAGTAGCACCTGTGAGGACAGCAACACATGAATTGAGGACAGGGACTCTCTTTCTCATCCTGCATCTCTAGGCCAGTGGACACACGTGGCAAGGCAGGGGAGAAGCTGTGAGGACAGGAAGGCCAAGGAGGTCCCCCATCCGCCTGGGGCGTGACTCCTGCATGGGCGCGAACTGGGGCAGTCCCCAGGCAGATGGGTTTTTGGCAGAGGGCCTCCCCCTCCAGTGGGCTGGAGCTGCACTGTCCCTGGGGCTACCATGCTGCCCTGTGCGGGCAGAGCTACCTGTGCAGGTTGTGCCGTCTGGACAGATGGTTGCCGTGGCTGGCGTCGGAGGCCCTGTGCTGCCTCCAGGCTTCCCATCGCAGGTGACATGGATGTCCCCAGCAGAGTCACAGGGCTGCAGGTGCCAGGGAGCCAAGGGGCAGTGCCACAAGGAGTTGGTTCCAGGCACACACTTCACCCAGGACAGCCAGGCAGGGCTTGAGCCCCATGCATTTTCTGAGGCAGATTGCAGCTGGCCTCCAGCCCCACAACCCAACTGGCGACACACCACGGCGGCCGTGTCAGCGCTGGTGCCATTGGCGCACACGCTGCCCCACGTCCCGTTGTAGAAGACCTCCAGGCGCCCGGCGCAGCTGCTGTTACCCACGAGCCGCAGGTCTGTGAGCTCTGCAAGGGGGCAGCACAGGGGAGTCCAGCTCAGCTGAGGTGGGGCAGACACCCCACTGTCCCAGCCACCCTGCACCCCTCGTGGGGCACAAGAGCAGCATCCCAAGAAGCAGACCCCTTGGCTCTGTGGGGAGAAGGTGCTGTCTAGGCCCCCGCGGTCGGCTCAGGGCGTGCGGAGGTGGTCAGGGAGGAGAGTGGGGAGGGCTGGCCCCAGGGCCGCTCCCAGGGCAGCACAGTCCCCTGGCCAGGTAGCAGCGGTGCTGACCTGAGCAGATGACTGCTGCGTCGCTGCCCTGCCTGCAGCTGCCCCCCACTGGGGTCGGCGCTGGGCAGTGCCAGAGTGTGGCTTCGGTGCCCAGGCAGCCCCCGGCCCCCAGCCACACAGGCCCCGAGCCCTGGCCATAGTGGGCTGAGCGGGGGGTTGCCAAGGCCCTGCCACAGCCCAGCTGGCGACAGACCACAGTGGCGTCCCACAGGTCCCAGTTGT
This sequence comes from Tinamus guttatus, assembly GCF_059628265.1. Classification (NCBI taxonomy): domain Eukaryota; kingdom Metazoa; phylum Chordata; class Aves; order Tinamiformes; family Tinamidae; genus Tinamus; species Tinamus guttatus. The sequence continues at coordinate 1,762,496 of NW_028289080.1, read as the reverse complement.
CCTGGCAGACGCTGCTCCAGGCCCCCTGCACGTAGACCTCCACTCTCCCCGCACAGCGCCCGGGCCCGCTCGCCAGCCGCAGCTGCCGGCTCTCTGCAGTGAGAGACAGCGCGGAGAGGGGAGGCTGCTTGGGTCCCACAGGGCCCCATGGCCCTTCCCGGCACACTCACCCGAGCACACAACAACCACGTCCTCGCTGTGGTTGGCTGCTGTGGCGCTGGGCAGCGTGGAGTTACACTGGGCCACACGAGCCTCCGTGCCCATGCACTGGAGCCCATTCAGCCCCACAGGGCTAGACGCTGGCCCCGGCACTGGGGCCACATGGGCCTTTTGTGCCTCGCCACAGCGGAGCTGCCGACACACCACGTTGGCACTGCTGGTGTCCCAGTGCTCGGCCAGGACTCGGCCCCAGGCTCCATTCAGGGCCACCTCCAGGCGCCCATCACAGCGGCTCTCCCCGCCCACCAGACGCAGGGGTTCAGCAGCACCTGAATCAACAGCCATTGGAGATGTTCTGAGGGGCCGCATGGTTGTGCAGCTGCCCACAGGACTCAAACAATGCATGGTCTACCCCTCAAACTGGGAACCATCACAGTGGGTCCATACGGCCCTTGTGGCAGAGAATTAAAAGCCTGTGCCAAATCCCTCCCCAGAATGTCACCAGCAGCCCAAGGCCAGATGTCATCTCCAGGGATACCAGGAAGCCCCAGAGATTAGATGGGTTAGAACATGGCCCCCCTGCCCTCCTGCCTGTGTTCCTGTAGCCCTGTGACTTTTCTGAGCATTCCCTCTGCCCTCATCGGTCCTGCAAGACCACCTGCCTCTCCAGGCTGTCCCCATGTCCAACAGCTCCTGGTGGCAGCAGAGCAAGGGGGCAAATCATTACATCTTCTGCTACCAGGTCCCCTCCCAGAAGTAGGTCCTTCTCCTTGATTCAGTTCTGATTGCACCCACCTGAGCAATTGACTGCAGCAGTGTTGCCCGGAGAACACGCAGGGATCCCCAGTGCTGTGGCAGGGCATGCTCCCAGGTGGGACTCAATCCCGCTGCAGTGAAACGTTTCCCGCCACAATGGGCCACTCCCTGACCCAAAATACCCTCCGCGGGGCACAGAGGTGACAAACCCGCAGCCAAGCTGGTGGCAGAGCACCTGGGCGTCGCGCTCGTCCCAGCCAGTGTCACAGAGGGAGTGCCAGGTGCCCCGCGCCTCCATCTCGACCCGCCCTGCGCAGGCCGTGCTGCCATTCACCAGCCTGAAGTCCGTGTAGGCTGGAAGGGAGAAAGGGAGTGGGAGGTGATAGCCCTGTGTCTATCCCCCTGGAGTGACAGGACATGCAGGAATTGCCTCCTCTGCTTCCTCACACCCTCCTGAATACCCATACACTGGCGGCTGTCACAAGTCAGGCCTCAGTGCGTGTGTGTGCCCCATGCCTGCCTGGGGCAGCCTTGTCCCCTCTGCTGACCTCCCTGCCCTCCCCTCAGCATACTCTGCCCCTCACCCCATGCTCTTACGGGAGCAGATGATGCCAGTGTCGTTGGCATGGGTGCATCCCTGGGCAGGGGGAAGTTTGCGGGCACAGGCAGACAGGAGGGATTCGTTGCCTGCACACTCGAAGCCCCCGACCCAGATGGGCCCAGCTCCAGACCCAAAATGTGTCGCACTGGTGACTGCCAGAGCTGCACCACAGCCCAGCTCCTTGCAGATGACGTTGGCAGTGTGGAGGTCCATGTGGGCCTCACAGAGGGTGGCCCATTCTCGGCCCTTCCTGACCTCCACACGTCCCGAGCAGGTGCCATACCCACCAACCAGCCGCACAAATCCTGCCAGGAGAGAGAGGACACAGTGTCATGGGGCTGTCAGGAACTTGATGGGAGTGGTTGCTGGTAGTTCACAGCCTTGGTGTTTGCACAGCCATTGCAGGACTAAGGCAGCATGGGGTGACCCCAGGGCTCTTACTTTGGCAGATCACGCCTACATCCCATCCGTGGAGTCCTATATATGGACCCCATCCGTTGATATTGCATTCCCACAGGGCAGACTCATCTCCACGACAATCAGGCAGGACCAGGCTGACAGGTCCAGACCCTTTCCCAAACGGTGTGGAGATGTGAGCACTTTTGGCAGAGCCACAGCCCAGCTGTTGACACACCACCTCAGCGTCCTCCATGTCCCATGTCTCATCGGCCACCGTGCCCCACTGGCCCTGCAGCTTCACCTCCACTCTGCCCTCACAGGGACCACTTCCATTTACAAGGCGTAGTTCCACAGCACCTGCATCAGAAGTGTTGACAAGGGAAGAGGGTGCTGCCTGTTGACCCCTCTCCTGCACCCCATCTCATCCCGGAAAGGGAGAGATGGTGGAGAGGCCCTGGGCGTAGTTGTGTTGGCTCCAAATCTCAACCACTCAACTGGTTGCACCCCATCATGCTCACATAATCCCTCACCTGAGCATGTCACTCCAACATCCGCATCATGATCACAGAAGTGCTGACCCCAGCCCAAGTGCGGACAGTCATGGAGCGCTGTCTCAGTGCCACGGCAGAAGTAGGGATGCAGCCAGATCTGTCCAGCTCCAGCCCCAAAAGGGGCGTATGTGGAGGTCCTGGCCACAGTGCCACATCCCAGCTGTTTGCAGACCACAGAGGCCGCATGGACATCCCAGGCGAAGTCATAGCTGCACACGCTGCCCCATTGGCCCTCGTGCTTCACCTCCACCCGTCCTGCGCAGCGGCTGCCTCCGTTAGCCAGTCGCAGTTCCCCGGTGCCTGTGAGTGTATACACAGGAGACACAGAGCCCCAGCATGGTGTGCCATGGGTAAAGGGGGCAGTCTGCCTTGAAAGGCTGGTTTGGGGGACTATTTCTGAAGGCTGCCCCCCCACCCTCGAGGCTTCCACTCGCTGCTATGGGCATGGACCATGCGTTCAACCTATGCTTGCGCAGGTGAAAAATTCGCGGGGAACTGCAGGATACTACGTGCAAAGGCAGGGCCCCCTCCAGCCACAAAATGCCCATCACCAATGGCAACAGGGACATGGACCAAGACATGTCCTGTCACATGTGCTCAGCACTTGGCCCTACAATCAAAAGCACAGTCCCCATGATAGCCCAGACACTCATCACTGCCTCCCACACTGGACATGAGAATGAGCAACTCCAGCCCCAAGGCGCCCACAGGCACTCACCGCAGCAGAGCTGCACACACAGCAGCAGTCCCAGCGCCCTGGCAAGGAGCAGGCTATCGGTGACCATCCTTTTTCTCTCCTTTCCTATCGGACAGTCCCCCGCTCCCATTTGACTCCTGGACCAGTACTGCTCCCATAGTGGGGAGGGCAATATATAGGCAGAGATGCAAGCCCCACTGCCAGGGGAGCCTATCAGTGCAGCAAACACCTTTTGAGACGATATCAGGAGGCTTATCTCCCATCTGACGAAGCCCCAATCTCCAATAAAGTTCTCCATCCACGTGCATGCCCATATATGCATCTCGGATCCGCTTCTTGCGGATCTCGTGTCCGCCCAACTAATGGCTGGGTTCTTGCACAGCTCTGCCTATGGACATCTTGATGAGCTAAGCAGGGGTTCCAGCTGGGTGCCTGCAGCATGTGCAGGGCATGCCTGGGCCCTTCCTATCCCTGAATCCATGAGGAGCTGGGGCTGGCAATCCTGACAGGCACTGTCCTCGGGCAGCCTCTGCTGCATCTTCCTTCCTGCTGTGGGACCAACCCTGCAACAGGTCCCTCTTCACCGCAATCCTCCACTTGGGACCAAGCACTGGAACTGCCTCTGGGATCTAAACATAGAAAGCTTCAGGGTGGCACCAAGTCAGACCCATTCCAGGGCTCTATGGGACATTTTGAGGAAGGACTTGGCTCCTCCTGGCAGCCTGTGCATGGAAGGAGGTGGTGTCTGGTTGCTTGCAAGTGTGACACCCACAACCCAGAAGCCCCCATAGAGATTAAGCTTGTCCCACGGAGCTCTGAGGCAGCTAGGACGTGGTTCCCCTGCTGAACATGAGCCCTGAGGGGAAAGGAGTTGTGGCAGGCTGAGTGCCACTGTTTTTCAAAGCACATGCATCTGCTGGGCCACTGAACAGTCTATATCACAGCACCTGTTTCTATATCTCCTCATCCAACTACATTTCATGCTACGACAATGTGAGCCTTTGGTGTATCTGTATCTCTTTATAGTGCCACAAAGAGCTGGAGCAAATCCAGAGCAACTTGGGAGCTCTGGGGACAAAGGTGAAGGGCACAGGAGACTGGTGGTGCTGCCCTGGACCCTGCCACTCTTGGGAGGACAAGGGTTTGCTCCAGGTTAACTCCATTCCGTGTGGGTGCTGTCACAGGCAGAGCTTTGCCTTTGTGATCATCACATTTAATCTCCCCAGCATCTGCCTGAGTGCAGAGCAAGCAGGAGGGCATGAAGGACGGCCTCCACAGAGCACCATAAAGCCTCAGGAGGGCTACCTCGCTAAGGTGGCCTGAGCTCCAGTGCAAAAGGGCATTTTGAGAAGGAGGAAACCAGGGTGAGCTTTGCCAGCAAGGTCTCTCAGGTGGCTGTGCTTAGGGAAAGGCCTCAGGCAGTAGTTAGTGCATAAGGATCAAGAAAGGACTGAGCTAAGAAATCTTGGTGCCTCCTGGGAGCCTGTGAACTACACCCCGTGACACCAAGGGAGCAGACAGGTGTCCCTTCAGAGTTGCCCTCCTCTTCTCTGAGTGGTCATTGAAATGGAAAAACATTTACTGGGTGCAATAGTAAGGTATGTCATAACATTTGAAAACTCTGAGGACTTTGGAAAGATACAATGCTGCGGAGACATTCTCGTGATCTGAAATGCAGCTGGCTGAGCAGGAGCAGGTGGTGAGGGGTGAACTGTTCAGTGGGACCACAGATCTGTGCTGGGGCAGGAGTGCAGTGATTTGCCCTGTACTGCCCCACACCAGCACCTGGGCTGCCATGGTGGCTTCCTCGTGAGAGTTGGCATGCAGAGGAAAACCACCTCCTTCCTAGTGCAAGCCGGGGCAAGGAGAGCTGCTGCGGGAGCTGGTGGGTTGTGGGACACACAGCTTCAGGGAGTACAGGCAGCTCCTCCTTCTCTCTGTCGGCCCCTGCAAGGAGCCAGAGTTGTCCTGCATGCTCTCTAGGTAGGCCCAGGCCAGGACCACCTCCTGGGTGTCCTGGGGTTTTCCATGCGCAAGCAGGGATTCCATGCCAAGGCAACATATCTGGCCATGGAGAGGATTGTTTTGCTAGTTTATGATTTACCGTACAGCCGGACCCCTCAAGGTGCTAGGGCGCTACTGCCTTTCAGGTGAACATGGGCCCAGATGGGCAGTAATGGAGAAAACTCCCATCTCTGGAGGTTTAGCAAATAGCATAGCACAGCTAAAACAGCATAGAAAAGTTAGGCCTTTCTGCAGGTATGGTCCAACCCCCCAGGGAATGTCTATGCCAGCAGCAATAATTCCATTCTTCCCTTGAGTGCCGCCAGGTCCTGCTCTGTTTCTTCATTTAATCCAGATGTGTTCAGTCTTTAAATAAAGCAAGAAAAGGACAAGAACTGGTCAAACTACCCTAGATACTGACTGCCGCATGTGACTACAGGGCAGTGTAGACCTACATGGGATACACTGTCCCTGCCCCACAGCATCTGGCCCCAGGGTGCCTGCATGGCCACTGCCCTGCTGCCAACCCCACTCCCTGCCCATGGATTTAGGTGCCCTGGGGCTGCTGGCCCAAAGGTGACAAGGAGCCTCTCAGGGCTGCTAACAGCACCTTGCTGTAGCCTGTGTCCCCGGGTGTGTCATATAAGGAAAGGCTGAGAGTCCTGGGCTGCTTCAGCAAAGAAAAACAAATCCTGAGAGCAGGGGAAACATTTATGAATATAAATAACTGAAGGGAGAGCATGAAGAGAATGGGGCAGACTCTCTTCAGCGATGCCCAGGGATGGGATGAGAGATAAGGACACAAAGAAACACAGGAAGTTCTGTCTGAACAGCAGCTAAAAGTTCTTTCCTACGAAGGTGACAGAGCACTGGAACAGGATGCCCTGAGAAGTCGTACAGTCTCCCATGCTGGAGATGTTTCAAAGGTCTGGAGCAAATTCAGAGCAATGCAGGAGCTCTGGTGAAGCTAAAGTGCACAGGAGAGTCTTGGCGATGCCCTTGACTCTGCTGGTCAACAGGACTACTCGAGAAGGACTTTGGACACTCCTGTGTTAACACTGCTCTGTGTGGTTGGTGTCACTGGTAGAGCCTCTTCTTTGTCATTCTCAGCTTTAGCCTCCCCAGACTGAGTGCAGGACCCCCAGCAGGGCATGAAGCACAGCGTGCACCGAACACAAGAGCAGTCTGGAGGCATGGGAGAGGAGCTGACATCTCAGACACGACCTGGCTAAGCTGGACTGAGCTCCAGTGAAAAGGGACATGTCCAGGAGGAGGAAGTGAGGACGAGCTTTGCCAACAAGGTCTCCCAGGCCCCTGCGCTTAGGGAAAGGGCTCCCACAGGATTGGAGGCCCCAGTGGTGCACGAGAACCGAAAAAGGGCTGATGTGAGAAACCCTTATGGCAGTCTGAAATGTAGCTGACCGAGCAGAAGGAGGTGGCAAGGTGCTGGCTGTTTGGTGGGCCCCGCAGACACATTGCTGGGGCAGGAGTGCAGTAGCAGCAGCTACGCCCCATGTTGTCTCAAACCAGTACGCGAGCGGCCACAGCCACTTCCTGGCGGGGGCTGGTGTGCAGGGGGGGAAGCCACCTCCTTCCTGTCTCAGCTCTGCTGCTGGGAGCCAGCACAGCTGCTGCGGGCGCTTGTGGGCTGCGGGGCGCACACGTGCTGGCAGCTGGGCAGCATCTCCATGGGCCTGCAGGGCCCTGCAAAGTGTCCTGGGAATCCTTTTCTTGTAGGGGGTTCCATGCATGAGCGGGGCTCCCACGCCCAAGCAATGGCCCCAGAGAGGAGGAGATTGCGTGGCTGATTTACAGTCTACTCAGGCTCTGCAAGAAGCAGTAGGATGTTCAAGTCTCACCTCTTTCACAGGCTTTGAGGCCCAATGAAAGTGGTGTGACCTGCTGGCACAAGCTATTTCTGCATGCTGCTCTCCATCTGCTGCCTGCTCCCTCTTAGCCATATCCCACACCTCCACGCCTAGGGGCTGTGCTCACATCCTCTGCTTGCACTGCCCTGAGCTCTCTGGCTCCAGCAGCTCTACATCTGCTTTCTGAAGAAAGCTCCACAGTGGGAGAGTCCTGCTGCGTCTCAGTCAGATCCTCCTTTGGGCATTATGGAGTGGGAGCCGGACTCCCAGACAATCTCCCTGGATGCTTTGGGCATGGAGAGCGCCGCAGGGTGCTCAGGTGTGATGGCAGGAAGGAACAAAGACCGCAGCACAACAGGATTTCTGGGGCTGGACCCAGGGACTTTACAGGGCTTCAGCAGACTAACACACATACTCACAGGTAAGAGCGGTGTTAAAAAACAGCGAGAGAAAGGACCCTCCCGCTAACTGTGGCGTCTACAAAACTACAGACACCTTCAGAAATACAAAAATCCTAGTGTAAGGATGAGATACGTAAGTATATAACTGTTGTGAGCTGGATCCAAAGCTCTGTTGGACTTTATTCTCTTGACCGCAGCCAGCTCCTGCTGTGTTTCTTCATTTAATCCAGATGTGTTCAGTCTTTAAATAGAGCAAGAAAAGGACAAGAACTGGTCGAACTACCCTAGATACTGACTGGTGCATGAGACTGCAGGGCAACAAAGACCTTGATGAGGATACATTGTCCCTGCCCCACAGCATCTGGCCCCAGGATACCTGCACGGCCACAGCCTGGCTGCCTTCCCCACTCCTCGTCCATGGATTTCACTGCCCTGGGGCTGCAGGGGGAAGTGTGACAGAGAGCAGAAGGGACTCAAGGCCCCACAGCCCATGGGATTTGCCACACTGGCCTGAGGTCACAGCGGCCCGGAACTCTTGGTTAGCTCTTTAGCTCTGGGGCACACAAGTCTAGAGAGTGCAACTGTCCAGGACACCCCAGGACCTCCTTGTTGTTGGAGTGAAAGGCATAGGCCATGCAGGGTCCAGGTGCCTGTGGGTCTGTGAGGTCTCTGCCTGGCAAAAAAAAAAAAAAAAAAAAAGCCAAAGCCAAACAAACAAACAAAAACCACTCAGACTGTGATGCCCAGAGAGCCACCCTTGAAGGGGCATTTCTGGTCAAGCACAAATGGAGAAGCCTGAGAGCTTTTCCTTGGATGTCGGGGCAGTGGAGTAGAGAACGATCAGGGAAGGCCCGTATCCCTTACCCCAGTGTCCACAGCCGGCAGGCAGGATGCTTCAGTAGCTGGCAGAGCTGCTGCACCCCAGCACATCCAAGCTCATTGTCGCTCAGATCCAGGCAGGTCAGGCTCTGGTTGACAAGAAGCAGAGCAGCCATGGCCCAACAGCAAGTGCCTGTGAGACGGCAGCTCCCTAATCTGTGTGACCAAAGCAAAGACAACAGCAACAGGGCTTTAAGTGACAGATTATCAAGGTGGAAGAGAGAAATCACAATGCTCCACTTGGAAATGTGGAACTGGCTGTGCAGGGACAGAAACAGCACAGTCAGGGTCACACTCCTGTCCAGAGAAGCTGCAAGTGCTGCCTTCCCTGCCCTTTACCTAGCACATCCGACCCCACATCAGGGAGGGCCGAGTGCTGGAGGAACCATGACTTCAGAATCTCCTCTTTCTCCCTGGAGTGTGACTGGGCTGAATGGCAGATCTGGCCATTTTAATCATGCAAGGCCCTGCTTGTTCCATTGGGTCTAGGCACCCTTTTGCAGCCCTCCCAGTTGCTTCTCCCAAGAAACACTGTCTTCCTGCTCTCTAGGAAAGCAGGCAGAACAGGCCAGGCTGTTGGTTGCTTGGGGATTCCCATACCCAGTCATTGCCATCCCCAAGCTTCCCTTGGCTCCCAGCATCCTACTGAGAAACACGGAGCCTTCCCAAGACCCTGCTATGACACAAGCCAAGGCCATGTGGGGCCCAAAAATCCACAGAGTGGGAAATGCAAACTCACGGACTTGTGATGGCGGAGTTCCAGAGGAAAATGCCAAGATTCCTCAGTGTTTTCCTTCTTTTTCTTTTGGCTCCACTCCTCACTGTAATAGGTCAGCTGGTCTCGTAGGGCACTGCTCGGTTCTGTGGCCCTTACCGCAGCGTCTGCAGCTGGCAGGTGAGATGCTGAAGCCCTTCACACAGCAGCTGTATACCAGCATCTCTATGCTCATCATTATAGGACAAATCCAGCTCCATCAGGTGCCGGTTGGTGCGTAGCACTGTGGCAAGATCCTCACAGCAGGCGCTGGTGAGGTGGAAGTACCATAGCCTGAAGATGAAACATGCAGAAAAGTACTTCATGGCTCATGACCGCTCATCCAAGTGGAGGTCCTGTGGGCCACCTCACTCCTGGTCACCCAGCAGCAATCAGGAGCAGAAGCACTACACACCACGACCCTCCCAAACACCCTGCATCTTAGTGGGTGACACTCTCTACACTACTGCCACTATGGGGGGGTTCCTGCCTTTAAGCTATTTGCCCTGAGCACCTCTGTGTTGGGAAGAGCAGACACTTGCAGTGGACAGTGCATCCCTGGGAAAGTGGGGCAAAGGGATGATCATGCCCTGCAATGACTTTTTCCCATCCATCCCCAGTACTCTCCTCCACCCTGCACCCTTTGGCTTTTGAATAGCTGAAGCTGCAGTGGCAGGAGGTGCCAGAGGGCCTGGCGTCACTCACTGCAGGACCCGCAGCTGGCATGTGGGCTGCTGCAGCCCCTTGCACAGCACCCTTCACGCCGTGGTCGCCCAGCTTGTCACCCAGCTCCAGCTGGTCCAGGCTGGGGTGAGTGGCCAGCAGCCTTGCAAGGTCCTCGCAGCAGTCCTCCGTGAGGCCGCACCACTGCAGCCTGTGGGACAGAGCAGTGGAGAATGATGAAAGCATCACACCACATCCCTTTGTGCTGTGGGCCACATCACCCTTCCCCAAGGAACAATCTTACCTCAGTGTCTTTACTTCGCTGCTTATGTTCCTCAATGCCTGGCAGAGCAGGGAGATAGGGGATGGCTGCTCCTCCACCGGCTGTCGATCCCTGCAAAGCAGGGGCTGATATTCTCTCCAGCTCACCCAGGCGGAGGGATCTGCTTCACCCTCCCTGCCAGAATGGGGAGGGAGAGACACAGACAGCCACCCAGAGAGACCTGCCACTCAGCAAATAGTGCACATCTCACCTTAGGCCTCAGTGCATGAGCACCCCAAAGTAGGGCTCACTACCAGCCCCCAGAATGTCTCCTCTGGAGGGACAAGCACAGTTTGGGAGTGAACACAGACACCTTTGGAGACACAATAGGAGGGACTGTGTTCATTGAACTGTTACTGCTCGAGTCAACTTACTCCCCAACATAGCAGAGAGCATCAGTGCATACTTAAAACTTAAGCACACTTTATGCTTGAGTGAGGACAAATATCAGAGCCCTCTGAGAGCGTGGCTCACTGCTACTGGAGCCACACTGGTCATGCTTGATCCTGCTGCATGGTATGGGCAGGACAAAAAGGGCCTGGGGAGAAGGTGCAGCCCTGGAGCAGTGGGATCCTCTAGTCCTGAGTAAGGGGAAGGTGCCCTGCAACACCCGGGATTTTGAGCTGAAAATGCTATATATCTTTTGATCCTCCTGTGCACAACAAGCAATAGGAGCTTTCATTATCCTACAGTTGTCCTAGAGCCTAAATAAAATCATCTGCTGAGGACCTGTGTGTAACTGCTATTGGAAAGAACAGTTTACATGAGAACCTGTGGGTTGCAAATGCCTTTAAAATCATCCTTTCTGGCAGAGAATGCATATCATGGTACCGGTTCATTAAGTTTTTAGCATGGTAACTATTGCCATTATTTTTGGCTACTTAAGTGGGAGGGAGGGATTTGGGGCATACTTACCAGTTCAACGCTGGTGCAGAGCCTGGAACTAACTCTTCCTCATAATCTTGATGCTCGAAGGAGCGCCCTTTGAAGGTCACAGAGTCCAGTCTGTTCCAATGTTTGATACAGAATGAAAGGGCCATTTGATCATATTGGGTCAGCTTCATGTCATGAAAGTCTATGGCAGTGCAACAATTCAAGGCACGCTGCACAAAGTCTTCTTCATAAATCTCAAACAAACAGTGAAACACAGCTAGATCCTTAATCTTCATTGTCCCTTTGCCTGGAGGTGAAATTCCTCTAGGCCATGTCTGAATTGACCTCAGCATAGCATCCTTAAATTTTGGTGAAAGTCTACACCCAATTCTTTGTTTCATAAATTCTATGGCTTTTCCATTTACCAGACCAAATAAGAAAGTCACTGTTAACATCAAATCCTTTCTAGATGATCTACAATTTTCCAGTAACACTTTTGTGTCCTTCACATAATTCCCTGAATCACCGCCTGCCTCCCCATCCTCCAGGACATAAAACATCGCAGCGAAAAACTCCTGGAGGTGCAGGTGAATGAAGCTGTAGACATTCCCATGGTCTGTGCCTTTCCTTAAAGTGTTCTCATTGAGGAGAAGGGAAAGAAGCTCTGGCTGATCTAAGCCCCACTCCTTGATTTCCTTTTCAGCGCCTTGTGCATCCACATCCCATCTTCAGCCAAGCAGCAAAGTTTGCACAGGAACTGCTGCAGGTCCTGTTTGCCCTCACCTGCTCTGCATTTCAGTAATCTGCAAAGGTAAAACATATACATTCCCGTGGTTGTCACAGAGCTCACCATAAGACTTTTCTTCTTGTAAAGTTCTTGTTCCAGGATAGTACACACAGTCCAACACATCGTAGGGACAAAGCACATGGCAAATGTTGTTTTGTTTCCTTTGACAAACCTGAAGGCCATATCTGCTTTATAATCAGTGTCAAAAAACCTGTGGAAATATTCATCCCTTGCACCTGCTGAGAAGCCCAGTATTTCTGCATGGCGCTCATTCTCTAAGCACCATCCTAGATTTTGAAGGGCTGTTGGCCTTGTAGTGATCATCAAGGAAGATTCAGGGAGAATGATTTTCTTCAATAAACTCATCAGAGTGGTTTCCAGTGGCTTCTTTTCCCTGAGCTCAGAGCTTAGGTCATCTTCTGGCTGAAGCAAAGAAAATCTTAGGTAGTCTAACCCGTCTATAACAAACAGGACCTTTTCTGGCCTATCCAGAATATTCCTAATTGGTGTCCTTCTATGGGGACAGCAATTTGAAATCAAGTCTACCACACTCACTTCTTTAGTAGGGCTAATTTCTTTACAGTTGAGGTAGAAAACATAGTCAAACTGTGTATAAAGGACTCCTTCCGCCCACTCTACCATAATCTTCCTCACTGTCATTGTCTTTCCCATCCCTGCAGTTCCCACCAGTACAACCGTGTGTGGCGCTTGTCCTTCTTCATCAGGTTGAAACAGCTGTGCCACAGTAACAGCAATGCTAGATTGCTTATTGCTGGTGTCTGTATGTTGCTGACTCACAGTGATGGTTTCCTGTTCTCCTTTCCTTTTGGTCTGAGGGTTCATAACAATCGTCAGGTTGGTGTAGCGACTACTTACAGTCAGGTTCTCACTGAGACAAGCATTTACATCTTTATATTGAAAGAACTCCCTTATCACGTGTGCTCTGTATTTCTGTTTGTACTCTAAACCAACAAGAAAGAAAAATCAATTCCAATAAAGCCAGATTTCTTAGGAGCTCCTCCTCACCCACTCACAGTACTTCAATGTTGCATGACATCCACTTAGCACTTTTAGTGTGAGCTCCCCAAACTAGTGAAGCCAACCTCAGGACATATCCATCTGTAGCCTTTTAAGATGCAAAGTGGGACAACCAGCTGCTCCTTCAGAGCTTGTATCCTCTATGTCACCCATCATGGCTACTGTCTTCTTTCAGGCTCTCCCAGGATCATCCTCAAGATGTCCCTTGTATCCCCCTGGTAGGCAGAGATCTCTAAACCCTAGTCTTGTGGCTGCAATAACTGTTTAACTGCATCCTGTTTCTGTTCAAATAGCCCAAATCTGAACTGAGCCCTGAACTGAACCAAACCAAGAACTGCCCATGACTATTATCAAAGGACTGTGGCACACCTTGCTGGCCATGGGGAGGCTCAGTGTCAGCAATTTCCTGAAGGCCTCAGGAAATGCTCCAGTTCAACATCTGTGGTAAATATTCAGGTGTATTTGGAGGTTAAGGGGACCCATGCTTGCGGTCGTCTGTGTCAACAAATTGTTTCAGCCCCTCAATGACTTACAGGTCTCTTGGGCCTCCTCTAAGTTACGGCAGCAGCACCCAAGCAAGGGCAGGGGACTTCCTTGCTCCACGCCAGCACTGACCCTTCTTCTGACATCTCAGAGACCTCTGCCAGGGCAGGGACAAGGATGGCAAGTGCCTGCTCACAGTCACTTCATAGCACTGTTGTCTTTGCCCTGCTGATTGGGCTGAAAGCCTTCTATGGAACAAGGGAAATGTCCAGAGAAAATAGGAAGCCTGGCAGTGCATTAATGGGAAGGGCAAGAGGAGATGTCACTACTAACCTCCCATGCTAACCGGATCACAGTGGGACATACTCACATTTTCAGTCTGCTTTTTTTACTGACTTACACCTATTTAGGAATATTCGAGGGTAAACAGACTAAGAAAATTAAAATTTAGTCCAGGTTCCTACCTTTGACTTTCTCCTCTTGGATTTTATCAGCGAGGTCTCTCCGGTTCATCTCTTCAAATACATCAGTTCCTATCTCCATGGCAATGTCTTCTCCATAGTGCTCTTTCATGCAGTTGACAAGTGGACAAGCATGGCTTGCTTTCTGCAGTGAATCCTTGGGGATATTCGATCTTTCTTTGTAACTAGTGCATGATAATTTATCCTTAAACTGTAGAAAATCCTCAGGTGCCAGATCTTGCAGTGCTTCTAAGAGGACATCTATTGCATGGTCCTCTCCTGCCATCACGAGACGGGAAAAGTCACCTGAAAATATCAAAGAAGAACAAACTTTCTCCTACTGTCATCACATGGCATCCCTGGGAGCACACAAACACAACCCAGCAAAGGCCATCGAATAGGATATTTAGGGCTCACAGAGTCTCACGCACGGCAAGATGTATACAGGAAGGGGTTACAATAACATAGGTGCTGCCCAGATGGCAGAGTGTGAGGATCAAGATGCCCAGCACCTCCCCACGTCCGACTTTGTTGGCAGTTTGCCTTTTGCTCCCTTTTAGGTATGAACTGCAGGGCCATGGGGAGAGCTGGGCCCCCAGGGACCTGCCTGGCTGCCTCCCCGCCCCACACAGCCTCAGCCCCGGTGCCCAAGTGTCCCCAGACCTGGTGGCCACGTGGCTGCGCGCTCACCCTGCAGTGCTCCGTCACCAGCGGAGTGGGGCGGAGCAGGAGGATCCACTCAGCGTCCCAATTCACTGCACAGGCAGCGTTTCTGTTTTGAAATGAAGCTGCACATCCGGCCCACCCTTCCTCCTTCCTCCCTGGCCTGATGCCGCGCTCGGCTGTTCCGTACGGATCAGCTCTCTGTGCAGGGCCCTCCTTGCCAGCCCCCCAGCCTACAGCAGGGTGGCCGAAGGGAATCTGGGCTGGGACAATTTCTAATATCCCCAAGGAAGCAGATTCCCAGTCCCTTTTTCCAGAGTGTTTTTCTTTTTATATTATATAGGTATAGCTATTTTTCTTTTTATATATAACCAGAATTTTCCTTCGTGCAGTCGGTGTCTCCCCTTGCTCTATCACAACGCACTTCCGGGAGGCATCTAGCTGCATCTTTCTCTTTATATCTTAAAGGAAATTTAAGAAATGCGAAAAAAGAATTGTCTTTACAAGACTACCATCTAGTGGCTCAGAAGCGTAGTAAGGAAATTCAGCTGGAATTAGAGTCAGGTGAACTCAGAAAAAGAAAGAAAATAAAGCTGCAGAAGCCAGGGGAGGGATTAATGTCTGCTGCAGTGCTCACACGAGAGCGAGAGGGACCTCCAAGGGGCTTGATTGTAGGGAATGGGAAGCTAAAATTAAGTGCTTACTAAAGCAGATTAAGATGTGGAAATTAAAATTAGCTGCTGTTGCTGTGGGAAGCGATGGATAATTAGACTAGAAGCTGTTATTATTGGGATGATATGTATGATCGGGTAAGGAAAGAGCTGCAAGGAACAGCAGCATATACTACACGTATCAGGACCACCATGCTGGGTTTGAAAACCACCCAGACATGACCCATTACATCTCTTCAAAGACACTGACCATCTCCATAATGGAATAAAATACTGGAGGTGTGGTTGGAGAAAGAGGAGTGGAAATTGTAGGATGAGAGATGAAGAAACAAGGGATTTATTCTACATAGGAAGACTGAAGACAAAGCTCAGAGACAGTTTAATAGGCAAGGAGATGGACTGACTCAATTTAATAGCCGCAGCTTGAGTCACAGGAGGGTTTGCAGCATCCTTGCTGGATTCGTAATGACCTGGGATTTGCAGATGACCAAAGACGAAGGGGAATAGCTATCCGTGGGCCAGTAAACACGGCATTACCATTGCTAACCAGGCCAAAAGTTTTGTATTAAAATAACTATAAAATATTAAGATAACTATACTAAGATAAATACATATATATATTTAGATAACCATACAAGCTTGCAGATTTCACCTGTCTAGAGCTTTATTTTCCTTGTGTTTGCATGTTTACTGGAGTAAACAATAATTCCTGCATTTTTTTTTTCATGAATAGATATCTACCCTGTGGCCTGCTGTTGTCTCCTTCAGTTTAGTCTAACAACATAGGATCCTAGAATAAAAATTGTTACAGCTCTCAAGGGAGCCTCAAGAATTACAGCTTTTTATATCTGGATCCACCCAGGCTGGGGAATCACAGCTAAAGCTTTGAAAAAAAATGCTCTAAAATGATAATAACCTAATGACCTTGGTGGTTGAGTGGCAGATTTGCTGAATTCAGTCTCCTAAGACAGTATGCAAATGTGGAAGCATTGGAGGGCCAGGAGGGACAGGAAATTGCAGGAGGAAGAAGAGAAGCTTTGAAACTGAGGGGAAGCCAAGCACTATCGCTGTTATCAGTGCTAAGGAAGTGAATGTGGCAATAATATCAGATTTTCTAACAACAAAACAGTATTGTAAGACGTACCTGTGTAATAGAATTGGAAAAGATCTGTTATACATGGAATCTCACTCATGCTAAAGGCAAACATAGATAGTTATGTGAGGAATGGGAAGCATCCCATCATCAGCATTATGTCACAGGGATATAGTTGGGAAAAGTTTGTAAAGGAAGGGGTCTAAGGAAAATACTGTTTTGCATCTCTCAATACAGCCTACTGCATGGTTAATTGCATTTGCATATATGCTTTTTTAATTATGATAATCATAATATTACTATGGAGCTTAAATGCTTATGAGTAAATATGATGATTACAGAGCTAATGAAATGCTAGTGATTACGTAAACTTTGAATAAGAATTAGCAATACTGTAAATATGGTTTTGACATGGGGAGAGACATCAGTAAAGCCTTTTCTGGGTAAATGCACATGAACAGGCCCAGTAAATACCTGCAGATGTGGATGGAGAAACAATTACTGAGAAACAGAGGCCAAAGCGGTTGCATTTTCATTCTGAGAAATGCAGGAATTCTCCATGTGGGATGTCTAGCCAGGCAAAGCTTCAGCTGTTGTGACTGCAGAGCTGCTATCACAAGGTGCTCTCCCATGAGAAACGTCCTTCGGCGCGCTTCCTTGGAGACGTGGTGGTAAGGGAGATGGCTGCTTCCCAAGTGGATGCAGGGACTCACTGCAGTGTGGCTTTTCCCTCCCCCTCCTGGCCCGCGATGGCTCCTGACAGAGGCTCTAGGAAAGGAGAGATGCTCCTGTGGGATAGCTGGTGCTGGATGCCAAGAAGCCCGACACACTGAGACATGAGGATAGGTTGCAAGGAGGCTTCCAGCCAGCTCATTGGGGAGCACAGTCCTGCACCAAAGTGTCCTGGTGGGTGCAAAGCACCTGCAAGGTGACAGTGAAAGACTCCCGGCTTGAGGTACCCAGCTCTGGACGACCTTGGAAAAGCAGTTTTCACCTTGCTGTGTCTGGAGCCGAATCGATGCCTCCCAAGAGAGGCAGGTGCTGGGTGCTGGCATCCAGCTCTTGTCTGCGCTGGGGTGGGGATAACGTGACCCACTTACTGCAGGAGACAAAGTGAGCTGGGAGACCCTTCCCGACAGAGCCAGGGTTTTTTTCTGTGTGCTGGGTTGCTCTGGAGTCACTCAGCCGGCTTCTCCTCTTGTGTTTGACATCAAAAGTCAGGACCCTTGTTTTCATGGCTTCTTTCTTTTGATTCTTCTTTCAACATATATATTTTTTAATCCCAATAAAAGCAATCGTTGATTCCAAGTCTGGGAAAAGCCTGATTCATATGGATGCACCCTATGAAGCTGATGATGTCCTAAGACAAAGGCAGAGACAGGGAGATCGCAGCTGGAAAGCCCTGGTCTCAGCTCTGCCAGACTTGTGGAGCTGCTCTCAGCAATTTCTGCTCACAAGCTGCTCCCTTCGTCTGCTCCTGCAGCACAGCAGGGAGGGTGCAGACACCAGTGACACTCATACCCGATGTAAAGGTGGCATAAGGCTCTTATACAATCCCGTGCCCAGTGTTTTGGGTGTCTCGCCTATATTAAACCACAGGTTTTCGCAAGCTTTGCAGCTTATTCTCTCTCTTGTGCTCTGAGTCTGACGAGCAGGCTCTGACAGCATCAGAAAAGGGACACAGCCCTGTTAGGAAAGGGATGAGCCTTGTGTGATGTCAGCTGCGCCTGGCGCAAGCCCATGGAACGGCGAAGGGCAAGGAGGGCTCCTGTTGCTGGCTCCAGGCCAGGAGCCAGACCGGAGCAGCAGAGACACCGTTAGCATTAGCCACAGCTAATGATGTGTGCAGCAGGTCCTCCGGAGAACCGAGCAGCCCCCTGAGGCCAAGCAGAACAAGGTGCCCTTGCTCATCCATGCTCTACGCTTGCAGCTGCGATGTTGCCTGGTGACACTTTTGGGGGACAAGGCCGTGATTTGGGGTAAAACAAGAGCAGGGCTGAGCACTGTGCAGTGCTGAGGAGGTTGCAGGGGGCTGCAGCAGGGAAGGGAGGTGCTTCTGCTTCTAACCCATGTGCTGGGACCTGCCAGGGCAGCTGTAGGAATGGCTGAGCCGTGGCCCGCAGCGCGTGGCCACGGGGCAGCCGCAGCTCGTTGCAGTCCCTCTCCAGCACTGCTGGGCCAAGGAGGGAAGTGGAGCTGGCACCAAGCCAGCCCGTTACGCAGCAGTTTTGTTTCCTCCCTCCAGCATGCAGCGCCTCTCCTTGGCAAGGCAGTTTGCCACCTTGCTCCTCGGGGGTCTTCTTACTCAGAAATCCTGAGTAAGGGGAGCCCCTTACTCCTTTTTCTTCTCCCTTATGCACACACAGAAGCATTGCAATGCACCAGGCTGGCCCTTCCCCACTCACCATCATATTTCTCTCCCCGCTCCACAGCTACATGCGCTGTAAGATCGAGGGGGAACAGCGAACGAAAGACGGGCTGAAGCTTCGGCACCGCTTTGTGCGGATGGTGGCGAGGCAGCCAAGCACGGCCCAGACCCTCTGGCAGGGAGTGCAGGGGAGCGGGTTCTGGGCCGGCCGCCCTGGCTGCGCCCCCTTCTTGGCAGGCTGCCCTTTCCTGGGAGCCGGCCCTTCTCTCTGGATTGGAGCGCGGCTCCCAGTCCCCCTCCCCGCACAGCAGCTTCATGCGGCCCTGGCTGGTGCATTGTGGGAAACTCCCAAGCTGCTTTTTTTTTTCTTTTTTTTTTCCCTTCCTCCGCCTCCCGCCCCGGAGCCTCCCTCCTCTCTGCAGAAGAGCCAGCTCCTGAGGAGGCACTTGGGCGCAGGGCCGGAGGAGCAGAGGTAAGGGCTGCACCTCCAAGCGCGCCGGGCAGCAGGGCGAGAGAGGCACACGGGGGCCAGGAGAGCGGTAGGGAGGCAGTTGCCTCCTCATCCCAGCTCTTCTCGTTGCTCCTTCAAGGTCAGGAGGTGGAGGAGATGTGGACACAAGCGCAAGTCTCCGCGCTCCAGCTTTTTCACCCCACCGCCATCGCAGGGGACGTGCTGCGCTCGCCTGGTTGGGGCTGGGGTTGCTGCTGGCGGGGAGGCACCAGCCCCAGGATGGAGGTCAGGAGCCTCGTGAGGCAGAAGCGCTGTAGAGGCAGCAAACTGGCTTCGGTTGCATAAAGCCGTATCCTGGAAATGATGCTGCCAGGGGCAGGAGGGGTAAACTGCATCAGCAGCTAGAATATTTTGATTTTAATAAGAAAAAAGGGAACCTGCCCCCACTACAGCCTGCTCTCCTTGCAAAGGTTGCTCGCTCTCCATTTCCTTGCTGTCCATCCTGGGGAAAAGGGTTAAGCAACTAAGTGCAGCTGGGACCGCCCAGCAGCCCTGCTAGTTACTCTTGGCCTTTTGCACATTGGGGTCCATTCTGGGAGGACAGGGGGCTCCACTACCCGTGGAATGTCCTTTAATACTGCGTCCCCCACCTCCATCACGATGTTCTGCTGGAAAGGCAGTCGTGAAGGGCAACTTGCCAAGGAGAAAGAGGGGGGGCAATGAGAGATGGCGGCGACAACAGTGTCTCCTTTAAGCTCTCAGGGATGTTGCACCAAGTGGGCGGGAGCACGGGAAGGGGGCAGTAGCCCGGGAAGGGGGCAGCAGCCCAGGGCTCCCGGTTAAGGTGGCGGTTTCCAGCACTCAGGTGCACGGGGAGCATGTCTGGAAGCCTTCCCAGTGCCGTGACGTTGCCGGTGCGCGTCTCGGGGCACCCGCACGGCCGCAGGGACCTGTTGATTCGCTCCCGCCTCGCGGCTCCGCGACCGGCCCGTGGCGACAGATGGGAGGAGGAGGACGTTTAATTCCCGGACACACTCGGCACGGGGGCAATGGGAGGAGGCGCCGCGCTGCCCATCGCAGTGCCCGTTCTCCTGGGTGGGGCTTACCCAGGACGCTGTTGGGAGAGGGAGGACGGAGGGGGCTGAACCGAGCGCTCTGCCGGAGTGCACAACTGACCTCTAAAAGTCCGACCTTCCCACGTTCGACCTTCAGCGTCTTCCTCCTTTCCTTCCCTTTCCCAGCCGTGGCGCCCAGCGCCAGCCTCCAATCCCAGGACTTTGCTGGCAAGACAAGGGGGGGAAATGCAGATTTCTCTCCCAGTTCACATATTTATCCCATGGCCACCATCCCCTCCTTGGGCTGGCTGCACCAGACCCACCTGGGTCAAGCTGCTGTTTACCATGTCAGAGATGATTCTTTTTTTTTTCTTTTTGGCTTGTGGCTATTGCTTTTGTGTGTGTGAGACAGAGGGGTCCCATTAGCTGGCCTGGAAGTGACCTTAAAAAGCTAATTTAGAAGGGAAATCTTCCTTGCCAGTGGCAAAATTGCGCACCACAAAAAAACAAAAAGTGAAGCAGAAGTAGCAAAACCAGCCCCATCACCCAACTGCTCACAGTGCTTCGATGGATGCCCTGCCAATGCCAAATAGCTGCCATCTGACAAGTCATCCTGGCTGAGTATTTTCCAAGAAAAGTCATCCCAGCAGAGTATTTTCTTTTCTGCTTCCCCAAATTTCTGCTGTAGAGTGAGTGACATTTAGCCTTGCGTCAAGGAAAATATTAAGCTCTATCACCTTTGGAAGGGCTAAAAGTCGGAGGGCATCTCTGAAAGCCAGAATTATAGCCAAGAACAAGCCAAGCAAAGTGAGATGTCAGAAGGGATGCTTAAAAGAAGGGATGTTTAACCCCAGCAAGGTGTTTTCTGTAATGCTCAAAATGTTTTTGTGTGGCTGAGAGCAGCGCAGGCTCAGCTGCATCTGAAGGGTGACGGCACTTGGGTGGCTGCCCATGCAACTTGCGTGGCTTTGCCAACCTAGGGCAGGATCTATACCCTGCGCAAGCTGGTGCCGACCCCTATGGACATCAAAGCCGGTGATTTGCCTGCCAGTTTTTGGAGGCAAATATACGGTAATGCTTCCCGTGTTTCTGCCATAGGTGACCATGTCCTTGGGTGGCTGAGCCTTTAGAATAGGGACTTGGTGTCGCTTTGGCATTTGCATCAGTGCGGCGTGCCAGGCAGCGAAAAGCTTGCATCATTAGATGCCCCTTTGGGACCCTACGGGATGAACGCTGTGGTGGAAGCTTGAAGGAGTTGGTTTCATGGGGACTTTCTGACTTCAGAAAAGACCCCCTGGTGCCATGCATGGCATAACCACCGGGCACAGCTGATGCTTCCCCCCGAGCAGGGAGGGAGGTGCCAAGTCTCGCTGGCATGGGGAGCAAGGGGCAGGGTTCCATGAGGGCTGCCACGCGTGGGGACAATGGGCAGATGATCCCCACAGCTTTGGCTGTGCCGGGGAAGATGCCGGGTCTTGGTGCACGGCAGCGATCTGAAGCGGCGGCCGCCCGTTAAGGCACTCTCAGCTCTCCGACACTCTCCCTGTCAAGGTTCAAAGGGTTTCTCTGACAGGGAAACGCTTAATGCCGGGCCAGGGTGCAGGGATGTGGGGAGGAGCAAGCGGCAGCTCGGGAAAGGGTTTCAGCAATAGCTCCTTGCAGCAAAGTGGGTCAACAATATTTACTGCAACGTGGTACTGCTGTCTCCAAGCACAGCCACCTCCCGGCATGTCATCTTAAAAGGGAGGCATGGAAAAAAAAAAAAAGAAAAAAAGATTCCTGATGTAGTTGCATTGCCTGCACATTTTATCGTGTTGATGGTGACGTCAAGGTGGGGGAAAACAGGCGAGGTAACTAAAAACCTCCATGGGGGAGGTGCCTGCAGCAGCTAAACTCAACGCAAACGTCTTATGTAAAGCTGCTATAATATTTATGGCCCTGCTGCGAGGCGCTGCATTACCTCATCTGCGTGTTCCTGGGGACGGGCAAGAGGCTTAGTCACACTCTGCCGTCACTTCTCTTAGGTGCTCATCATACGTTTCACTGCCCCAAAAGTGTTTCCTCCCACCACAGCTCAGAAAGGCAGGGAAATGTCATTTGCCCCTTTCATGAACTGGAGCACTGAGAAGTAAAATGAGGCGCCCAGAATCACAGCAGGTGCCTGGAACGAGGCAGGGAAGAGACCTTGTCTCTCTAGTCCTGTTGAAACCTTTCATCCTCTGGAGGGCAGCAGAAACAGAGGGACAGACCCCAGGGGAAGCAATCCGTGCGCCACCGAGGCAGCAGCCTGGTGCACGGTCCTCCAGGACACAGTACTTAGGGGCTAGATAAGAAGGTCAGGAGTCCAAGTGTGATCCCTTGGAGCTAGCAGCAAGTTTCAACTTCAGCAGGAGTGGAATTAGACTGTGTTCATCTTGGGCTGTTTTTACAATAACATCACATCTAAGACTTTTGGGGAACTTACAGATCCAGCACTAATGTGGCCAGCCATAATAACCTGAACGCTCTATGCTGATCCCAAGGTCTTGAGTTAGATAGAGGTCCCAGCCTAGCTGACTCAGTGATGTGAGCAAAGTGTCTCCGGTCCTCCCTGCAGGGCTGGTATCATAGTGACAGGTCAACATCCACCACTGTTGGCTCCAAACTGCAGGACGAGCAAAGCCTTGGGTGGGGAAGGCTCTCCATCCACCACGCCAGGGAAATGGGTCAGCCACCTCCGGCTGTGTAGCTGAGTGGTTGATTTCTTTCTTTAAGGAGAGGACAGATCTGTTTGCTGGGAGCACTGGTTAACGGGCAAGATGGAAAATGAGGCCTTCTCGCTTCCTGATGAGCACAGCTGCTGTGTGAGCTCAGCCTCCCACAGACCCTTCACTCCCTTTACTCCTTCCCAGGGCCGCACCAGGTGCTGGGCCCGACTGCAGGCCTCTGTGGAAGAAGTAAATGCGAACCCAGGATATTTCAAGCAAGGTATTTCTGGCAGAGCTGGGTAGAAGCTCATTCTAAAATGCTGACTTCAAGTCAAGCCAGGCCTATACAGTGGAGAGGAGTTCAGCCTGAACAGTTTGTGTGGATATAGAGCTACTAAAATGAAGCAGAGCGACTTAAATCAAAAGACACAACTGACTGCTGATGCCTCTTCAGTTTCCAGAAGCAGTAGGAGATGCTAGTGGATGGTGCAATCAATCTGATGAACAGATATCCTCAGAGGACAGTGCAGGTGCTGTGTTCAAGTCAGTGGCTCCTCAAAGTGGAGGGAAGTGCCAGGGGAAGAAGCTGGGCTAACCTGGCCACGCGTCAGAAAGTTAATTCTAATGCTAGCTCTAATTCTTACCTCTCAGAAGACTGATATTTTGGCCTAGTCTTCTGGTAACAGCTGCGGAGGGACAAATCCTCATAATTTTTTAAACGAGGCTTTTATGGTTTCTTGTATGAAATGCACTTCAGCTAGCCAGAAGCACACTGCCTCCTGCAGCGTGGTCCTCCCAGCCCATGCTTCTGGTCCCTTCTTTCCTTAATTCACTTTCAAGCTGTCTTTGGGACCCGGGGAGGTGCAAAGGACAGTCAGGTGCTGACAGAGTGCCTGGTACAGAGCACTTAGGTCTGAAGTGCAATGGTTGTCCACATCACCGTGACATGGAAATAGAGTCGGAGCTCATTTACTACAAAACTTAATGGTGTCTTTACCTCAGGGAGATCACCACAATGTCCTGTGTATCTGAGGGCAAAGAAGGGGTTGGATATAGGAGGCTGGTGTGAAAAATAGGCAAGCAGAGTACTGCAAAATACATCCTTCCACCTCCCTGTTTCTGAGTGGTCACAGGTCCAGGGCTGGCATTGTCCACCTAGAAATGGAAGTTTTTAAGTGACCCCTCCTGCTGTTGGACATACATTGGATATGTTGAACCCATGATCAAGCTTTCAGGACATGCTTGTGCATGGGGAGATTGGCTGATGGACTGTCTTTGGGAGAAGGCAGGCAGGTGAGAATGGTCTTGAGCTTCAGGATCTTGGTTCTCTGCAATAATCCCTTCTCTAGCTCACCTGTAACAACATGCTTGACTGCAACCTGTTTCTTCCTGATACCATGAAACCACAAGTGGCAATGAAGCAGCATTGCCAGGTGGCCCAGGCACATCCTCCACTCTCCTTGAAGAGACCTTCACCTGTCAAACCAAAATACTTTTTGACACCTTCCTCAGCACATCAGCAAGTGGCCTTAGCCACATGCTCAAGCTGATTTCCAGTTTTCTTCTGACCACCTCAGATAAGACCTCTTTAGCAATGGTAATACTTCATACATCTATAGTCTCTCCCACCTGAGGTTCTCACATTGGTGAGTTCAGCTCCTTGTAACACAGAGTCAGTTTTCATGAGGCATTGAAGAAGAACGCTTAAGAGACATGCAAAGGTCACATAGAGAAGTCTGTGGCAGTGCTGGCTCTGCCCTGTAACAGCTCCAGCTTCTAAACAGCCTGGTCTCCCTGCACTTTCAGTTCACAGCCGCCTTCATCAAAACAATCAATTTTTTATGTCTTTTTTTTTTCTTCCAAGAAGTTGTTTCTTTTCAGGAGCCTCTTCAAAGTGGCCAAATCCTAATTTCCCTATTTACATGCACAATCTGCCACAGGAACAAAATCTGAGGACTTCACTCTAAAATTACCTGCTCTTCACCTACCAGCTGGTGCTGGTGCCTGAATCCGTGAGGGTGATTCAAGCCCATGAGCCAGTTTTGGCAGGTGCAAATTGCACTCGCCAAAGGGAATCTGTGTGTCTGAAATGAGGGCTTTTTTTTTTTCCATGCCTTAGAAAGCTACTTCGATCTTAAGTGACCAAATGCAGGCGTGCCAGCTGAAACGCACAAAACCTGTCTAAGGGATCTGAGAAGCTCCTGGAATTAATTGGCATTCAGCATCCCTTACTCCTTGGTGATGGTGAAAACCTCTTCCTCTGTCTGTGTAAGAGCAATTGGCTGAGGGATATGATGAGGACTGCAGTGGGTATCACATTCTTGGGTACAACACATTTTAAGGCCTTTTCTGCTAATTTATGACCCTTACTACATGGCATTGCTGCAGGTCAAACCTGACCAGTAGTTTTCTCTGAGTATTTGCAAGTGGAGGACACTTGGAATTGGTAGCTGGATCCTTTTGTTGTTGTTGTTGCAAGTATAAATTCAGATAAATAAGGAAATGGCAAGATGTTTAACTCCCACCTGGCCAGCACAGGAGAGGTTTGGAGCCAGGCAGGACTCAGGCCTTACCTGCCTGGTCAGGGAGAGGATACAGATGCCTGGGCTCCAGAAGTGGACAGTGGAGGAAGGAGGTCTTGTTCCCTCCAGGACATGCCTTTTATTTCTAACTTGCAACAGCAAGAGGAAGATCACAAGGCTCAGGGATGGGGTTGGTCATTGAAGAGGGAAGAGGACAGGCCTTCTGTTCTGATAAAACTGGAAATGACTCATCCCTTCCACTCGGTGCAGGATTGATGCAGCTTTCATCCGCACCCACAGGAGATGGAGGAAGAGATGCAATTTGCTATTTTGCTGGACGGGTGAAGTTGGGGCAAAAAAAAAATGCCCTTCAAGGAGGCAGAGGAATTTGTATTCCTGTGTTGGCTCTCCTGCCTTGGCTGTGGGTAGCTGGTAGAGCAATGGCTCCTACTGCACTGACCTTGGGAGCTGCAGCAGCCAGAAGCAGCCCCGGAGAACTGCAGTAACCGCCGGCTTCTTCTCACAGCTGCAGGAACCTGTGGGGCTTTTCTTTTCCTGTTTTCTTCTTGATCACTTGTTTCATCATCTCTGTTTCCTCTTCCTGGCCTGGGAAGGAGATAGTCTGCTGCTGCCAAGTGAAAACCTCCCTGAAAATGCACAGATTGTTAAACAAAGAAATGACATGAGGGAATGTGGGGGGGATGAAGTTGCTTTCTCACCAAACCTTAATTCTCAAGTACTGTTGTCTGTGTGGGAGGCAGAGGGAGGGAGCTGGAAGGGGGAGGACTGGATAGGCAGAAGCAGCAGAGGGACAGAGAGGGAAGAGAGGAATAACTAGATGTAATGAGCTATAAAGGAAGAAAGAGCAAAGGCAGATAAGCAGGTCATTAGAGAGCAACTTTCCTTGTGATGGAATAAATGAGGGATGGAGACAAAGGTGTGGGGGGGAAAAGTCTCACACCACTACACACAGACTTAGTTTCTGAAAGCCAGAGAAGCCCCTTCTTTTCCATCTCAAGTGGGCTGCAGAGATGCTTAAAGATAAGCACATCCTCATGCTCTCAAAAGCATGGCACTGAAAAGAGGAAGGAGGGCGAAAAGAGGAGGAGATGGTGCTCAAGGAGATGATGCTCTGCTTGGCAGACCAGCTATGGAAGAGGGTTAAGTGCTTCAGTGCTCAAAGAGGATGCTTTGCTGGCAGGCAGCCCCCAAAGGGAAAGGCAGTGCAAGCACCTGCAAGCCCAGCACTAACCCCAGGTTTGAGGACTTGCTTTAGATGGGCATTGCAAGGAGCTGTATGTGTTAGCTCAGCACTATGGCACTCTCCTGGCTGGACAAGCAGCTAAGACGAGGCAAGGAGAGTCAGGTCACTGGCAGGAGGAAAGCTGAGAGAAGAAATCAATGGATCAGATAAATAGCAACAACTTTGGGATGAATTTTGCAGGATGCACCAAACTCCTTTTGGCTGACACAGACAGAAGTTTAAAATAAATGTCATGAAGCTCAAGGTTATACAAGAATCAGCATCAACGTGCAGGTATTGGAAGTACGTAAGGACCAAAGCAGTGGCCAAGTCCCTCGGGTTCATTTGTAGACAGTTAAACGAGGGCTGTGAGGCAAATGTTCCTGATGGCTAGTTCCACTGATGGAAAACCATGGATGGAAGGCCCTTCCATGAGGATACTTAAGAACTGCAGATATTTACTTTAGTTTAGTTTGGTTTCCAAATTTTTAAAACCTTTTCTAATCTGCCTAAGGGACTTGCATTCCTTTTGGTGACGCTCACTTAGAAAGCAAGAAATTATTGTAAAGAACTGCTTTTATTAGTGCATAGGCCAGGAGCAACACCACAGCTCTGCTGCTTCAAGGAGCCTGGCATCCAGATCTGTTCCATCAAGGGTATAGATGAGAGAGGACATAAAGTGAGGTACCTTGGAGTATCCCCATATCTCAGCAAAGTGTCCACACCACAATTTAACCCCACACTTCAGCTTAGTGAGCATCCAGGCTTGTGTTTCTGGGTGGTGAAAGATGCCCAACTGATCTGACCTCAGTGAAGAATCAGAGTGTTGACATCTTGTGTTTCAAAGGGGAGATCTTCAGGTTTTGATTTTCAGTGGCAAGAGAGAACATTGTTTCCTCCTTTCATTTTTCAGGACACCATTTAAGGCCACATACTCTGCCATGTAAGCAAGTATTGCCCAGCTAGAGCCTGAAACTAAACTGAATTGAAAATCTAAGGGAAGACTAGTGCCTTCTTTATTTAAAGCTGGCTGTGAAACCCTAGGGGCAGAATATCAGCCTCTCACTTTTCAACGATTCACCAAGCCTGATGCAGCGTGAGCTACAGACTTCCATGATTTTGGCATTGGAAGGCATCAGTGAAGCCATTAGACAAGAAATGGCTCACAGGGGACAGCAGCAGAAAGGGTAGTTTCTCACTCATGCCAAGCAGCGAACTGTTGCCCCATTTCCCTCTGAGCCCAAATCCTGTATTTTTCTAAGATTCTTCCAGTCCAGCCTTTCTGCCCAGCTGGAAGTTAAAACACACAACATTTATTAGCCTGTTTCCTGGAAGAGACAGCAACACAGAGCTTTGCTGCAAGCCTGGGACCTTCTCCCTGTCTGCTATTAAAGGAGTAATCTAGACCCTGTGAGCCGTTTTGGAGCAAGTATCTATCTGCAGACACTGGTTGGCTCTGGAGGTTTCTGAGGAGCCTCTGGATTACTAATTCCAGATGTTTAACAAACCCCTACTTCACTTAGCAGACAGAAAGCTCTCGGCAGACCCCTGGCAGTGCTGAAGTTCAAGGTGACAAGGTGACAAGGAAGCAGGTCAGGAGCACCCAGATCTGACAGCAGCCTCCTGCTCCTCGTTATCCTCCAAGCACCAAGCTGAGCTCCTGAACACCCAGCAAGCTGCCCTCTGGCTGCTCCTTTTCCTCCGCTGGGGAGCAGTAATGCTGTAGCCACAGGAGCCCCATCTCCCCGCTCACCCTGCCCAGACCTCATCCCACCTGGGCTGGCGTTGGTGGATGGTTTTTTTGCTGTGCTCTCACAACCCTCTTGCAGGCCGCTTGGTCCATCTGCTGAGCTTCAGATCCACCCGTGCTGTTCACTGCTTCCATCAGCTCCTTCGTGCAAACAGCTCCAGCTGATGGGCTGGGTGCTCCTCACCACAGGCGAGCCCAGCTAGCTGCTGCAAGGAGGAAACAGGAGTCAGTCCACACAATTGCACTGCAGTTATTCTATCAGCTCACACCAGCTGAGGAGATGGCCTTTGCTTTATTTTCCAGTAGCCCCACCCAAAACACTGCTACCACGATCCTTATAGCTCTGCTAGCTTTGGTAATCATGGAATTAATCCCTGCTTTTTCAATAGCAACCATCTGGATGGGGAATATCAGGCAAGATCACACACTTACCACTCGCTAAACGTAGCTGGGATGATGCTGCAGAACAAGCAGCACGTTGCAGGCAGGGAGAAGCTACTGATCTGCTTTCCCGTGGAACAAAATGCCCTCTCCTTCACCTAGGAGGAAGGCAAATGTGTTGAGCAAATGAAAATTAAGCCCTGTTGGGTTGGAAATGAGTATATCTTGTCATTGAGGAACAGCATTGCCTCTATGGCTAGGGTGGGTGGGATATCCCAGGTGTGAACTGAACAGCCCCTGTGTGGGCATTTGTATTTACAGACTAATTTTGGGAATGAGAAGAGAGAGAAATGGCGCCCCATCTAAACCCTGGTGTACTCTCACCTTGCCAGCACCAGGCAGAGGGCAGATACACCGGTGATGGTAAAGAAGTGCTGCCGCAGTCCAGGGTACTCCCCGACCTCCAGCCATGCAGAGTTGTTTCTAAGTGTGAAAACTGTGACTGAGTGGAAGGGTTGTATGGGTGGGAGAGGTAAGAGGGGTACAGAGACCAAGGCAACGTGGACCTGGCAGGGAAGAAGGAAGGAACCTGGGAGACACTGCCAGCTTGATGAACACTGACACTGCTCCAGTCCAACAGGCCAGCTTATAGTTTTTATGCATCACACTTACTGTGGCAACAACACTCAAAAAAGGTTTTAGCCTCATTCTGTGGCCATGAAGTGTAAGTCTCTGTAAAATCCTGGTGAAGCACCTACCCCAGGCTTTGCTGGCAGCGATGCAGAAGGTTGTGGGCCCATCCTGCTTTCACATGACAATGCTGAGCTCTTCTTCCTCCTCCCTTCCCTCTGTTCTTTTATTGGAGCTGTGCTTAAGAGTCCCATTGTGAGAATTCATTTCCCTGAGCCTTGTTCACCCAAGGAAGAAAACACGGAGCTGTATTCAGGGCTATGGGCTCCCAAGAGAAGCTCCGAGACCTACTCAGCAAAGCTCAAGAGTGACTAACTGACTTAGCCCATCTAAGGGCTCCAGGCTTGCCAAGGCTGGTTGCTAATTCAGTCACAGTGAAGGGCGTGCAGCCTTCAGCTGCTGCAGCCTGTTCTCTCCAGGACAGGCACTGCAGCATGTGCTTTGAATGCAGCCCACAATTCCTAAGGAAAGAACCAAGCGTTTTCCATGTGTTCTCTCCTCTCCTGCTGCCTTGGGGGGCACGGTGCTCGTTTCCTTTCTCCTCTTCACTCACATCTCCCTGCTCTGTTTCTTCTCGCAGGTGCTGTATCATGCCCAGGTAGGACCCACCACTGTCGGAATCATCCCAAGGCAACCGCTCCGAGGGCTTGAGCCATCCACCTGAGGGGACTCCTCAGCTTTCTCCAGCACCAGGGCAAAGGGGAAGAGGTGCCCGGAGCATCTGACATCGGATCGCTGCCCAGAGCATTTGTAGGGATGGATTCCAAAGGCAACGTCCGCAGTGGAAACAAACCTGATGCCAAGGCTCCCAGCTCGGGAAAGGTGGAAAAGCCCAACCCTGGGCCTGCCACGAATGCAGAGAAGAAGGAAACTCCTTCCAAAGAGCAGCCAGCACCTGCGGCTGCTGCCTCTACCATGAAGAAGGCAGGGAGTGATGCTGCTGTTGTGAACAACCACAGCAACCTGAAGCCCAGCCCCGCCGCCACGGAAACGCAAGAGGTCACCGGCCAGTCCCCTGACTCTGACCACAAGGAAAACAGCAGTGAGGAGTCGCCAGGCAGCATCTTTGACAACATGAAGCCCCTGATCATCATCGGAGGAGTGGCGGTGGCCACGCTTGCTGTGATTGTGGGAGTGGCCTTCCTAGCCCGGAAAAAATGAAGACGGAGACGGGAGGGGGCCGAGACCCCCAACCTGGTTGTATAGTTCCTTTTGGGACAAATGCATGCAGAAAATTCTATACATATCTATATATATATAGAGCGAGCTAGCTAGGTCAACAACCAGTACCAACTGCAACTCCAAGAGTCTTGTCAAGGACAACTGTGCCAGTTTGACCCATTGTGGGTAACTCCATGCACTCAGTGTGTTCTTTCATGTAATATATCTTGGCTTATATCACTGTGTATAGATTACAGCTTCTCCCGATTGGTGTAAATGATGGTGTCCCCTCCCCTCCCCTGCTGTCCTCCCCGGGAGACACCCCCATCTTTCTTGCAGTCCCCTGTTTTCAATTCCAAAGTGTTCTTTGTCCCATCCAGAGTCCCCGCTTTGTGTTTTGGTTTCCGTTTGGTTTAAGTTGGGCTGTGGTAAAGAAGATGGAAGGGGAGACGGAGCCTGGTGCCAAAGCCCTGTTCTCCCATCACCGCGTGCTGGGCTGGTGCTCAGCCTGCAGCCACCCAGGGCAGGGATATCAGTGGGCATCACAGGAGAAGGCAGGTCCTTGACCCAAGCAGCAAAGTGGTCTCTAATGGATGCCTGGCAACCTGCTGCTCAGCACCTCAACTCTAAACAACAAGCACCTCTAAGTGCCCAGAGAGAGCACGAGCTGGCCTGAGCCTGCAGCAGGGCAGAGCCAAGGGAGCACCTCGGGATGTCACGAGAAGTGTTTTTCTCCGGCCGAGCTGCCAGCTGGAGATGGAGCAAAGGGAGCCGTGCCGTGCCCGGAGACACCGGCCAAGGGACACGGCGACCTCAGGCAGCCAGACAGCGTGTGTGGAGCCGTTGGCAAGGTCGTGTGGGCAGCGCTCAGCGACGGAGACACTTCGGTTTGGATCTAGGATGTCCTTAATTTAGGCCATGCTTTGCAGGATGCTGTGAGCTCAGCGTGAACTCAAGTCAGCTGGACCCTTCTTGTTCGTTGCCTGGGGCTTTGGATCAGGCCTTTCATCTGAATGTTTTCCCACTAAAGGCTGTGGCCTCTCTGTACATGAGGAGATCGAGAAAAGAGAGAAAAGATGTGGTTTTAGG
This sequence comes from Tinamus guttatus, assembly GCF_059628265.1. NCBI lineage: Eukaryota > Metazoa > Chordata > Aves > Tinamiformes > Tinamidae > Tinamus > Tinamus guttatus. The sequence goes on along the minus strand of NW_028289080.1, from coordinate 1,730,976 downwards.
GGCAGACAGGATCTAGGACCCTGTAAGAATAGTTTGGAGCCCATGAGATATGTTTTACATCAGGGAACCCTATCCAAGAGCACTGAAAATCCATGTATCGTACAAGAATCTCTTTCCTCCCTCCTATGACTGTAGCAGAGATTTGTGACTTTTCCATGCTTTGAAGCTGGAAATAATTTTCCAGGGCTCACGGAAAGATGGGTTTCATTGGTGAGTATCTCTGACCAAAAGCCTGACCTTGTGAGGAGGAAGGGAAGGAAGGCAGATGGCAAGAGAGTGAGATTGTTTAATGCACTGGCTGATGCCCTTCCCGAAACACCAAGGGCAGATCTCATTATTCCGAGGGTTTCTTTTAGGCTATTTTGGCTTATATTCTGCTTTTAAACAGGGTCAGTGCTGAGATGGGGTCAGAAGCACAGAGAACGAGTCCTTGGAGCTCACCAGGCCGGCTGTGGGAGTGATGCTTCACAGGCGCTGTGAAAAGGAGATCAAAACAGACTAGGAACAGGGCCTAAGTGCATGGTGTTTAACTGAGCCTGGATGTATACACTTGGTGGGTGTGAACACTCCTGCGGTACTGCAGATACTAGTGGGTAGGATGGTGGATGTGTATGACTCAAGCTGGTAATACCTCTCTTGGCCCACGTCTTTCTTATTTATTTCCAAATTTGGCTTGCTGGGTACATACGACCTCCCAAAACACAAAGCCTTTGGCCACAGCTTGGTCATTCCTGTGCTGAGATCTGTCATCCACCTCTTTTTCCCAAGGCTCTGAGACTATTCCCAAAGTTTGGGAATTCCCAGTCCCATTCTAATGCCACCTTCAGATGAAAAACAGATTCAACACAGCTAGAATTTTAGGTCTACATCTACCTTTAGCAGTACAGCCTAAGCGACATGTGTAGGTTGGGTTCACACTGGTTTTGGGCCGTGTGCTAGCAGCCACAGGTGAAATCCTGGTAACTTAAAGCACTTTTTGCCTGTATTATGAATGTGTATTATTTAGAGCCTGGAAAACTTCTTGTTATTGAACTAGGGGTCCACAGCTGGGTGTTTCTATAACGTCATTTTTGTCTAAAGAACTGATTTTCCCTCATCCTGTTTTGTCAATGCTCGGAGGTTATTTGGGAAGCGGAGGCATGAATGATAGAAGGGGAGCATGAAAAGTGGTGGGAAAGCAGAGATGTGAAACAGAGATGCTCAGCAGCAGCCCAGCAACAGCCCTCAAAGGAAGCACAGACTAGAAGCAAATAGCAACACGGTCCAGCCAGGAAGCCCATCTCCACAACTGGGAGGCCGGTGCCCACTGGAGACAGCAAAAGGTGCCCTTAGAGCCAGCTACCAGAGAGCCTTTCCGGGGCTCTCCTTCCCTTAGACCTCCAAATCATGAGATTCTTGGCTACAGGGGAATTTCAGTCATGTTGCTCACGAGGGAGAAGATCTGGCCGTCCCCGTTCTGATTCATGTTTTGCTCATGTAGGGTTGGTGATTTCCAGACAGTGACTTCTGTTTTCAAGAGTCCTGTCTGTTCGAGATGCTTCCAGCTGCCCTGCCTGCTCTGTCCCTCTCAGTCTCTGGCGTATGAGTTTTCTAATGGTGTGTGATAACGTGACAGCTACTCTGCATTGACCAGGATAGACTGATATGGGGAGGAAAAGAGAATGACCGCTTCCCTTGAGTCTCTCATTTTTTTTAGGTGTTTTTATATCTTTGCTTCAACCTTTGCTAACAGAAGAGGGAAAAACAGTTCTCAGCCAGCATGGGCCATGACCTCAAATTTCTGTTCACCACTAAACCTCTTCTTAGAGAAGTCAGATGCAAGGCCAGGAATTTCATCTGAAATTATTCAGATGAAATTTCAAATTATCTAAAAAAAATCATAGCAATGGCGATGGGCCCGCAGCTCATCATCTGGGAATGTAACCCTATGCTCAGTCTCCTTGGTATGTCCTGCCCCTAAGGGATTTTTCATTTACTGGGATTTTTTAACACTTTTGTCTGCTGTCCAGAGCTTTGTGGTGGTTTGGAAAACACCTGTGTTACTGTGTGTGCTTGTGTATGTGTATATACACAACCCTGCCTTCAGGACTATTCTGTATATGTATGTATGGATGCATACATATAATATATATATTTATATCACTGCAGTCTGGGTAAAGCCACACTCTTGGAAGGAAAAAAAAAGAAAAAACAAAACAGACCCGGAGACGCCCCGTCATTTGTTCCCCTGCATTCACACAGAGTATCTGTGATGTCTTTTTTTGTGCCATCTGCCCCACGCCATACAGCACATCAGCTTCCCTTTTTCCTTTTTTGTTCCTGGTTTCTCATCACTGCACAGAATGTACGGCTAGCGAGGTGTTGAATGTACAACGTCCCCACTGCGCTAGAAGCTCAAAACTACCTTTCCCTCCCCTCGATAGGCATGCGGGCTACTCGCTTGAACACAAGGCACTTCTCTTAGGCTATACTGAACTATACCAGACTGGGCTGTGGCGTTCTTCAAAGTGTGGGTCTAGGGGTGGTTGGAGGCAGGTAGATGAAGCATAGAGGCCTACAAGCTCCTATGCACGCAGCTGGGCCAATGCTCCTCAGTCTCGACCTGCCAGGGACTCCCGTTTTTAGCAGACACCTCCTGCTCGGCCTTGATGTGCCAGGTTCTGTGGTGGCTTCGTTTTGAGATCAAATGTCCAGTGAGAAGTAGGCTGAGAAGAGCAAATTCATCTCTCAGCATCAGAGTGAGACAGAAGGCTTAAATGATTGAACTCGCTGTGCTAAATAAATAGTTGTCTTTTCCTCGTACTGAGCACATGCCGTTATTTGCTTGATGTTATTCTTTGTGTGGTGTTTGTGATATGAAGTCTTTTTAGTGATATCTCCACTTGGAGAACGAGTTATTGCTTAAAACTGATAAGATCCTGCGCTTGGGATTTGAAGAGATCTAGATTGCTAGTTTACTCTTTTGAAAAAGTCTATAAATTAGAAATTTTGGAAAAAAAAAAAAGATTTCACAGACATTGCAGCGTATCACTGAAACTGTAGGTTCAATTACAATGCCTGATGTCAATCTATTTTTAAGGAGCTGTAAGTTTTAGTCTAACACAAAGATGTTGTTATGGTCCCTTGGGCAACTCAGTAGGAGGTTTTCCAAGCTTGTAACTTTAAGAAAGCTGGAACGGATTCCATTTCTGTCTCTTTCTACTGATTTAACAGGCTATGGATAAGTCCTCTTACTCTCAACAGTTCTGCAGAAGGAGACAGACTAATCTGGAAGCCAAAGGATAAAACTGACAGCATTTTGAAGATGGTAAGAATGCATTTTTACAGGTGCTGACCACCCCTCAGGCTCAAATGTAACAGAGCCCTGAATATTTGCTTGCTGTTAAGCACTTTTTAGCTTCAGTGATGGAAAATGTATTTATGCCTTTGCCGAGTCAAGACTTTAGGGATTGATCCATAGGCTACTGGAAACAAGGGGAATTTTCCCACTGGTTTCAATACACCATGATCAGTCCTTAAGATCTTATTGGCACCAGGGATATGATTGCAGGTCACTATAAAATATTAAGCCATTTCAGTGGCAGGTTCTTTAAGCTAACACAAGTATTTCTTAGCCCTTCTGCTGAGTGAAGTCTTCTCCAGGCAGCCATGCTCATAGTCATGCTTATACTTACATTAATATTTGTGTTTAAATAACAATGTAACTAAAAACCCTAGAGTTCGTAAGAGGAAAAGATTCCTGCCTTAAAAAGTTGCCTTCCTTTTCGGGAAATGCCACTGGGGTTTAAAGCAATTATCATTTTTGACTGTTCAAATGGGTCAAAAGTAATCCTGGAGATTTGAGGGAAAATGTATCATTCAAAAATAAATAAATAAAACGTGAAATTCCAAGAATTTGATTCAGCTCTGCCGCTGATTCAGTGCTTCAATTCAGTGCTTCTTGAGAGGGTATGAAAACAGTGCAAAGAAATGCAGAAAAAATACACAGCATCATTATCTTAACACCTTTGCTGGGTTCAGCAAATTTTGCAAATTTACACATTCTTTTTTATAGCCTACCCACTTCTTTTCAAAGGGAAAAGCAAAAATGACCAATTCCTTATAAGCCTTAAAATTAAACTTTGCTAACTGGCTTTTCCAAGGGCATTTTTGTTAGCACTGTTCAATGTTAAAGGTTTTACAGAAAACAGAAAACTGCCTTAGAAGTTGGGCATCTCCTTCTGTAAAGGGGGTTGACTTTGCCATCAATAATCAAAATTCTTAAGTCTTAGCTGCTAATTTTGATACAGTTTTTGAGGCCCAGAATCAGGACGTTTCCCAACATTTACACTGGAGGACTTTGGTCCTTTATTCTTTTACAGAGCAATTCACTGATGTTGAAAGGCTGACCTGGACTGGCCGCATATTTGACAACTGGTCTTAAAACTGCTGCTCCTTCAGCAACGATTCCACTGTGGTGCACAGCCATCTTCAGGGCCAGGGAACACAGTTCTACTCAATTTCTATTGAAATTATGCTCTGTGGATTACAAAGAAGCCAAAGAGGACAACATGAACATGGTCTGTCTCATACTGTGGATTAAATATTGCTGCTGTTTTCTGTTCGTAATCATCCCTAAGCACTCATCTTGCAACGGCTCTTTTGGCTCCTTATTCTTTTCCCAACATCTTCTGCCTCTGTTTGGATTGCAATTCAGTTCTCTCCTGAAGCTCACCTCCTTGGAATATTATTTGATTTAATGGGAAGTTTTTTTTTCTGCTACATTGAGAGCAAAGCGCACAAGAGCTCAAGGGGAACACGTGGCAAAAATGAGATGGTATTTAATCTAGCTTCATCAAACTGAATGTAGCTGTATGGAACGTTGCTCTCCTTGAGTTAGGTTGTGATGTCTTGATATCTTGAGTTAGGTTATGATGTTTCACCAGTACAGATGATGATGTCAAGTACTACCAATGGTACTTCAATTTAGGTGAGAGATGCTAGCTTGGAACATGCTCTCTGTGTCACTCAGTTTGACTTGGCTGAGCCAGTTCCAAAGACACTTTTCTTTACCTTTTATTGCATCTTCCTACGAATAGCTTAGATCACGTTGCCTTGGTTGACTGGCAACCAGAGTTTTAATCTGGCACTTTTATGCCTCCAGCCAGGGCTTTTGTGACAAAGACTTTTCCAGATCAACAGCCAAGCCATGTGACCAATTTCACTTTCTCTGCCCATATTCCTAGACTATTTGCCCATACTAGGTTCTCAACCAGCAGAGGGGACCTTGCTTTGCTGGTTTCTGAAGACCTGCCTGATTCCTTGCTTTGCTTATACTTTACTCCTCAACTATACTCCCCTTTCTTTCCTCAATTTTTTTCTACGGCAATTTTGCACACACGACCAGGCACTACCACAATGCAGAGGTAGATTTTGGGTCATCCCATCCAAAAGATATAGCAAATATTCAGCTGCAGAGGAACCCTGAGGAATGAGAGACTGCGTTGTACACCAGGGCACACGTGGTTTTCATATTCTCTAACTGCTGAAACTCTCGAGTTAGTTTAAGTGTCAGAGACCGCCACATGCTGAGTGCTCTCTTGTGCCACAGAAGCTCAAAACTCGGGTGCTCTGAACATGTAGCTGGCAGCTCTCTCTCTTGTGGTTGCTTTTCCAGGACAGTGAACCACTGCAAGGGCACAAACTCTTCTCAAGATCACAGCTCTGTCAGGACTGGGCTGCCTGTCAGTTGGGTGCCAGGTTGCTCACAAAATACTGACACTGTACCTGCATACACATGGCTAAAGCCAGTGCCTCTTTGGTCTCCACATTATTGAAGCAGCAAACACACGGGCACAGAAGGGAGGTCCTCAAACGGTTGGGGGCTTCCTGGGAGCTGAAATCAATGACTGGCATTTCAGTGGGCCTTAGAACCTGCTTACGTGCACGGAACATGCTGCAGCTCTCTCCTAGTCCCCATTAGCTGCAGGACCAAGGGCATGGAAGACACAATGATTACCCCATTTGACTAGGCAGCTTGAGTGTTGCCATTCTACACAGGAAAATAATGCAAGACTGCTGGGCCTTGGAAATTCACATCTCATTCAACTAATCTTGCTGATAAGCTGATACTCAAAGCTTGCAGGTGATGAGACAGATCATGGTCACTGATTTTCCAAATAACACGAGTTTGGCTCTACCCTGCACTATTGCTCTGCTTGCTGTTTTGCAAAGTGCTTGCTCTGTTCACATGCCCTGATATGCAGCACACTGCGGGTCGTGTTCTCTGCTGCTTGATGCTATGCTCTCCTGACAAAATAGATCTGGTTTTACTGAAAAAAATATAGATCGTATTTAAGAGAATTTGGTCAAACAGATTTTTTAGTTTCTCTTGTTCCCGTTTCTTCTTCAGTTTCCATTTTCCTTTGGTTTCTCATAATGCAAAACCCCGGGCCGAGATGCAAGAATACACGTTCTTGGTTGTTCCTGTCCAAAAATCCCATCAAGAAGAGAGGAATATTTAGTTATCTTTGCAACAGCAGAGACCTGCATCATATCCCTGGTTTTGACATAGGAGCTTCAAGCAGTCAAATTCTGGGGCAATGTGGTAAGAAGGACAATGTAACACTAACCTTCCTCATTAAAAAACAAAACAACAAGCAAATCATGTGGCTTTCTTAGTTTTTGAGCAGCCCTTGTTAATCTTCGCACCTTTTGCCGTCACAGGTGAGAACTCTTTCAACTGGCAACTTTTAAAGGTGCAATCTCAACTCTCCAGTAAAAATCAGCTCTTCCTGTGATAGGTGCAGGTTGTTTACGAACTTGTGGAGAAAGTAAAACTGTAGAAAAGCAATTTGAAGGTCAGATTACAGGAGATTTTTTTTTCCTCGTTTTGCTTTTATTTTATTACTTTTCCAGGGACTGATCCAAAGCCCTTTGGAAGTCAAATGGAAAGGCTCAGATATTACTGGGGGGAAATGCCTGATGTCATGTTTGAAGCCACAGGCACCTTCTCCCTGGTATCAGTGGGTTTTGAATCAGCCCCTGAATGTGTTTTCCAATTAACAGTATTTCCGAGTGACACCTTGATTTCTTCCCTGTAGGAACAGGCCTGCTCGTCACTTGCACATATTTACCTGTGTTCAACATACAGGTTCATTTTTTTTATTATTATTTTCAAAAGCAATATGCTGCTAGATACATTTCCTGGAGGGAAATGGACACCTACCTACACACAAAGCTATACAGCTAATTTATACCTTGTTGAATTTATAACCTTGTCTATGCTTCTATGGACACTTTGTATGGGCTGCAGCTCAAATCCTAAAATAGTCAAGAATTTTTCCTTTCCCATATAGTATTCTATTTACTTTAATTAAAAAAAAAAAGCGTATAAATGCAATAATGCAGGTAGACTAGAAATACTAGATTGAAAATTAAAGTAGTTTAGCTTGTCCCGTTGTGACTGACAGTGTTGTACGACACCCAACGCTGTACCCTAACATTTTCCAGGCTTTCTATGTAGCTGAATCTAGTATTAGCTTTGAAAACCCATTGTATGACTGGCGGGTGGATGGGTTGGAAACGTGTGCTCTCTACACACTGTATGTTACTCACATCAGAAGCTGTATGGCCACTCCATATGCTGTGAAACTGTAAATGATTCCCAATACACCTGTAACTCTTACCAGGATTGTGAGAAATAAACTATATATAGATATATATATACATAGATATATTGTATAATTCCTCATGGGAGCATCTTTGTGTATTTGAGTGTATAAGTGAAAATGGCTGCTCTTCCCCCTTACTCCTTAGTCACAAAAGTGTTTCCTTCAGGATAACTATTACACTAGTATTAAAGAGCCCAATAAGAACTACAGTGAAAGGCAGCCCCAGCCCCCTCAAAAAACCCAACCTACTGAACTAAAGCAGACCAAAGACGATCATTATTCTTCCCACAGAGGAATTAAGGTGTAGAGCGATTAAACGACTTACCCAGAGGAACAAGTCAGGAAAAGGCCTAAGGGAGGAGAATTTCAGCAGCAGATTTCATGGTAAATGAGTTGCCTTCACATTGTACCAGCTGTGAGCACGGTTTCTGCAAAGTCTGCTGGCCTTGGGAAATTACTTTCTTATAAACTGGGAAGGCAAAGACTGGAAACTCCTTGCAGACTGGTAAAAAAAAAAGGGCAGCTTTTAGTTGCAAAAGCTGTAAATATGAGAGATTCTTGCTGTGAAAACTCCGTGGAGAAGGCAAATTGTAGATTGTCTTAATATTCCCAGAAGCAGAGGAGTAAGTAGATTCTTTTTGTCCACATTTGAATCTGAGAAGCCGGTGCAGGCGGTGTCACCCCTTCCAGGGATAGATCAACTATCTCCTCTTATCAGCAGGGAATACGCAGGCATGACTGGAAAGGCAGGAGGGATAGTGGAGCAAGAATTGATGCTCTGATCTGGAAGGCTTCCCCGTAGCTTAAAACCAGTGCAGGTCGCAGCCCAGGACATCCTCTTTGGTCTGGAATGAAGCAGTCTCTCTGCTCTACGGAGATGGGGAAGAACAGCCTGGTGAATCCTCCCACTGATCCTTTTCCAACAAAAATGCCTTCTCACCGCCAAAGAAGGCGGAAACATTGTTGGCAACTATACAATAAGGAAAAAAAAGAATAATAATAAAAAAAAACCTAAACAAAACAAAAAAAAACACCCCAAAATGCTCTTGCTGGGTCCTAAAAAGCAGGTCCGATCCTGCAAGGGCTTCTTTGCAGACATGCAGAGCACAGCCACCCAACAAGCGCCAATAACATATGGCATTATATAATTTGAAGATGCACACGGTAGAGCTGGTTTTATAGCAGCCTGACTGTTTTCTCTGGCTGGGATGATTCACTGCTGGCTAAAGAGGTGATTCAAACTGAGCTGAAGCAGAGAAGCCTTTAACAGTTCCTTTCAACAGCTGACTCCTGTCAAGCAGATGCTGAGAACCCTTTTGCAACCATGTTAGGAGCTCCCAGTAAAAATAAAGTCTGAGAGAAATCTGGAGCGGTTCTCCTTTGGGTGAGCTGCCAGGCAGGGCTTCCAGCAGCATTTCTCTTAAAAGACAGGGGAAGGGCACAAAATCCACCTGAAAACTTGGCTTACGCTGCTTTAATCTCCCCCATCAACTACTTCTCTCCAGCACATCCTAGTGTCACAGGCTCTACCTGTGACTGAACCCTCGCTGATTTTGCTGAGCAGAGGAATCCTGTGCAAGCTGTTACACCACGTGTACTGAAAAGATAGATGACGGATGGGATGGGGCAAGGACTATCAAAAGCAGAGCTCAAGAGCACTTAGCTAGGGCCAGCTTTGCCCTCTTGGTCCTCACTAACTGCATCAACGTCTCTGTGGTTTTTCCCTGCTACAACACCAGCCTGCAGAGCATTTATCAGCTCAAGAGGTGACTGAAAGTGCAGAGCCTTTCTTAAGAACTGTTTTATAACTGGAAAACCACTTATTTTATAACCAAAGGACTCTCCTTTTACGAGTCAGACCTTGCAGGTTAATCCATGCCGGCTTAATGGCTGCAAGAGATGAAGCTCATTATGCACTAAAGGTAGATGCATTAATCAGTATTTTTATCATCCCACAGTGCCAGGAAGGAATTAGTGACCCTGTAGACAGTCCAAGTGCCACCCTCTGTGTCTTCCTACCTCATGGCTAGCACAAGGGATGGGCAAAACAAATTTGCATCTCTGGGGAAAGAGTAAGTTTTGCTCTAGTTTTGTGATTAATTGCCTAGGAGAAACCAGAAAGAAAAACTGCTTGAATTTCCTTCTTTTAGTTGGGTTGTTTTAATTAAGTTTTCTCAAATCATCAGCTACAAAAATATCACATGGGAAATACACTGCTCGAAATGAAATTTAAGTCCTGGTATCTAGCAGCATATGTGTTTTGAAAGAAAGACAAATATAGCCTGTCCTTTTATATTAGTGCATTTAACTTGTGCCTATGTGTGTGGGTGTTTGTGGCAGGGAGGCAGGGTTTCAACACATCCTTGTGAAATGTAGGGGCTGTGTAAGCGCTTCAGGAAAATATTCCTTACTATTACACTTCATAAAACTTGCACAGAACACTATGAATAAACTTACAGGGTCTCTAGTCCTCCTACATTACTTCCTGAAATTAAATATTATGAAAGGCAGGGGTGATGTTTACAAGTATCTTTTTACACCATGTATTATTTTTTCCCACTCCATTCTACTTTAGCCATCATTTATACGAAGGAAATGGTATGACACCAAAGCACTGCACTTGCAAACACAAGCACTGCTGTTCTGCCAGACTAGAGCTGACAGGGAAACAGCTCAGCAAACATAACAGAGCCATTAACATTCAGGCTTTCGGGTCCTGGGTTTGGAAAACAAAACACCAGATTCACACGCAAGAAGGGAGCAAAAATCCCACTTTCAGGGACATAAAGGCTTCAGACTACTGGAGTGGCATTAAGCCCCCTACAAGGTAACTAAAATGAAGTTTTCAGTGTTTTTTCTTGTTTTCTAGTAGCTAAACTGGATCAAGTATGAGGAACAGCTGCTATCTCCAGTCAGCAGAAGGCAGTTTCACAACACCCCTTTGGTGAGGAAAGGATATGGACAAATGATTGAACAGACAGAAAATCGGGCAGCATGTAGGCAAAAGCTACATTTGCTTTAGGAAACAAAGCAGGGTCCTTTCAAATAAGTAAATCAAAATTCATCAGAATTGCACTTTGTTTTCCATCAACTATTTTAGACTGGCACTGTTTCTTCATAATATACTAGCAACCACCAAAGCATAAATCTATTAAATTAGCATAGAGATGAAAAATACAAATTCAGAGACTGGACAAGGTTTACAAATATTACATTTCCTTGAGTGAACTATGGAGACAAGGGCAATGATACCTGTAATATATGTTTTTTTTTTGGGGGGGGGGGGGAGGTAGGGAGGAGGTGGGGGGAGAAAGAATAATGAAGCATTTTAACATGAACATTTATGCACATGAAAGACAATCCAGAGCAGATATGAAGGATGGGAAGAGATTTCAAGCATATTTGGACCATCTGATTTAGTTTGCAATTCCAATATCTATTTCTGTGGCTCCGTGAAACCACCCAGTTCTCCATCTGCCTATTCCATCCTTCCATTTTTTTTGTCCTCCTCCCAACTTCCTTAGACTATATTTTCCAAGGGTGAAACACATCAAGAGGAAATTATAAAAACACTATCAAGCACCAAAAACTTAAAAACAGCTTTGGTTTCAAGAAGGAGTTGTCTCAGGTGCATGAGAAGCGTGTTGGTCGCTCAAGAAGCCATGATTAATGGGTTGGCTTGCACTTCATGGGGAAAGTTTTGGAATCTGGTCAACTAGGGAGGGACTGGGGATGCAGGGCAGTTTGAGACCAAACCCCAAGGAACTCTTTGGAGGGCCACAGCTGAGGCCACCAGACTCAGGAGCCATTTTGACACAAACACCTGCCTCTTCTTTGACCACCCACAACATGGCGCCACTGGCCTCCCCAGCGGGGAGGGAGCCAGCTCGGCGCTTCCACCCTCCAGGGGCACCCACATGAAAACGGTGGAGTCAAACAATAATATTAATAATAGGCTTTAACAGCAGCGCAGAACTCGACGACAGGGGACTTTAACGAGAGCATCAGGCTGCTACGCAACGGCCGCCCGTTCCCGCCCAGCAGCGGCGCGTGCGCAGCGCGGCCGCGCGAGGAGGAGGAGGCGGCGGCGGAGGCAGCCGCGGCGGCCGGGCCGGGCCGCGCCGCTGCCCGCGCCATGTCGGAGCGGCTCGGCAAGCCCACCTGCCTCATCGTCGCCAGCGCCGCCGCCGCGGGTGAGAGGCGCCCGCCGCGCCCGGGTTGCCCCTTTTCTGCCGCCCGCGGGGCCCTTCCGAGCTCCCCGCGCGCCCGCCATGCTCGGCTATCCCGGCCCCGCCGCCATCGGCTTGCCCAGCTGTGCTGCGCGTGCCTCCCCCTTGCCCAGATGTTTCCACATGTGTGAAGACATGTATGTGCTCTCTGCGCGTATCTGCATCAGGCAGTGCCAGAAACATAGCCATAACGTGTTATAATGTACTCCTTAAATTTCAAAATAACCCTCTGAAATTCCTGGGAGCTCTTAAAATAAGCAAAAATCCAAGCCCTTGTGCCTGGCTATGATTTTTCTAGTATGCTTTGGTTTAAAATGCAGTGGCTCTGGCCTTTAAAATTGTTGTGCTTTCTCTTGCAGGTGTGTCAGCCCAGTCCTTCCTTCATTGCTTCACACTGACTAGCACTGCTTTTAACCTGCAAGTCGCTACCCCGGGGGTAAGTACGGATGGGATATTACTGTGATTTATCACAACTAACAGCCCACCGATCAAAGAAGTTTTATGCTAACTATTTTTGAGAGATGTCTTATCTATACCAATTGAGGTACCCTTTATTTATTTATTTATGGTTTTCTTTATATTGAAATGAAGATGTCCTTCTCATGGTTCTGAACTTTGCTGTCCAGTATCTCTTTTCCTCAGAGTGGAGACTCTTAACATCCTCAGTAGAAAAAAAAATAGAAAACTTTACTATTTTGATATCTATAGTCCCACCAAATCTTACATGCTTATGCTCCCAGAAACAAAACAGGTCTCTATAGTGTATTTAGTATATGTGTGTACTAACAACAGTCTTTGAAACGTGTTTCTGCTAGGGGAAATCAATTGATTTTGTGGACGTGAATGAAAATAACATGCGCTGGATACAAGACTTCCGTATGAAATCGTATGCAAGCCCTGCCAAATTGGAGTCAATTGACGGTAAGGGTCCCCAAAATTGTCATCTCCATTTGTCATCCCCATTTATTAGGGAAGCAGCGTGTATATATATGTATATATGCTTCTTCATGTTAGGATACAGAAAAGAAATACATCTTGTGTTTTAAGACCAGCTCAGAGAGCTACAGCTTTTTTATTTTTTTATCGTTGAATGACAAATGTATTATGTGTTGCTAATTTTGGAAATTAACACAAACATTTTCCTAAAGTAGAAGCCAGCAAGCACAATAGCTTTAAGCTTTGTCTTGACTAGATTCTCTCATTGGAAATGTATGTTCTCTGTCTTTAATAACTGTTTTCCCTGCATGGATCTGGTTTCTTTAGTTCATTAAGTTTCTATAGTAATTAACTGAGCTCTGTGGTATTGTCATAATTTTGTCAAGCCTCAGGTGGCTCATTTTGCTTGTTATTTGTGTGACAGTTTGCTTGTCCTTTTTTTTCTTTATAGGTGCTAGATATCACGCACTGTTGATCCCTAGCTGTCCTGGGGCTATGACTGACCTTGCAAACAGTGGCTACCTTGCTAGGATATTGCAGCACTTCAGCACTGAGAACAGTGAGTGAACATCCTTAGATACTTGTGTTGAATGGAATACTCTGTAACTGTTCATGCAAAACTGTTACCTTGCCAAACTGCTTTTTACCTTGTAGTAACTACTTTTAGGCATAATCACAGAGGTTTCAAAGATTTAAAAATGTTTACATAATTGAAGAATGTTGCAGCATGCAGAACTGGAAACATCTTCCTTGGATAAACCTGTGCTCTCTCTAAAATAAGTATCCTCTTTCCGTGAATGTATAAAAATAGCATTAGTAGATTTTTTTGAATACATTTGTAAGAAGGGAGGTCTCTGCCTTATAGTGATAAAGGATAACCTATCTGAACTCTTCAGTTCAAATAGAAATTGAATTTCAGATATAGATACAGAATCCTTGCTGAGGCCCTGATAAATCAAGACTTGTGTCACTTGTGGCAACTGTCATTTGAACATGTGCCTTTACCTTGGGCTAATGGGCTTTTAGCCACCAGTAACTCTTTGCAAGACTGGGGAAATTCTTCATGCAGTGTGCAGAAAAAAGCACTACAACCTAAGAGCATGTAAACAGTATGGTATAATTTTTTTCAGGTAGGCAGTACACTGAGACATGAGGAATCTTGTTTTGGTTTGGTGTAAAGATACTGTTTCTGAAATGCACCTTTTTTTTTTTTTTAATATATGAATATATAGAACCTATTTGTGCGGTGGGGCATGGAGTTGCAGCTTTGTGTTGTGCCACCAATGAGGATAAATCCTGGGTGTTTCAGGAATACAGCCTGACAGGGGTAGGTAACTTCTGCTGTTTAAATTTTTTTCTGCATTTGATTATCAATTTGGTACCCGAGACTTGCACTCAAGTCCGTACAAAATGGCTTCTAACTCGAAGTGTGGCTAGATACGATGGATATTTTGTTAATATTTTGTTAATAGTGCGGTCATATATCTGACCTCACAGACTACTGCATTTATATGGAACCTACACCTGCTCATCAAGTTAGTGCAGAATTTACACACAAAGTTAGGAAATGAAGTTGGGGACCCTCAAAAGCCATCAGAGTCCTGGTGTGCTTATATTTGGTATTGCAATCTGTGATAGAATTTTTATAGTAAGATATGTAATATGGCCTAGTTTTGGTTCCTGTGGAAACCATTAAGTTCTTCTCTGCGTGTGAAAACTGAACTATTACATTGAAAGTACTCATTAATTTTTCCTTCCTCATGAAAGTGCAGACCTATTTAGGTGCTGGACTTTGAAATGCATGTGACACAGCATTTGTATCCAAACATGCATTTCATAAGGAATTTTTAGTCCAATACTTTCTCTTTAGTAACATAATGCAGCTCTTTAAAAATGTACAATAGGGCTATTTTTTAATTCTTTTTTATTTCTTTCTATTTTAAAATAGTCTGTGTGGTTAGTTAAGCAAATACAAGAGTGAGAACATCCAGTTGCAGTAACACTTTACTGGGGTGCTGATCTTGATATAGAAATTGATTGCTTCTTGATATGTAAATTTCGTGTACCCCACCAGACTCTCTGTGTAATCACAGCTAAGCTAAGCACAGCTAAGTGAAGTGTTTTAAGCTCTTTGTCAAAACTCAGCTATAATTCTGTCTGTTCCGTGGATACAAGATGTTGTTTCCTCTCTACAGTGGTAATTACTCTGGATTTAATTCAGATGGTAGCCAGGAGCTTTATATTCCCTGCACTTCATAGTGCAGAAAGCATATTTTAAAACTTGAAAACTAGCCACTTGGAAATTTAATTAAATGGAATTATAAATACAGTTGCAAGGCGTGATGGTAGTCCCTGGAAAGCTTTCAAATCTGGGGAAAAGAGAATCACAGACGTGACATCCATTAGGAATGTTGCTTAGTCAACCTAATTAAAGAGGAAACGTTTGAATGCTCATAACACAAAATGCAGTTATCCTTTGTGGTGGGAATTCAGGAACACTTACTTCGCTTGATGCTTCAAGTACACTTGGTGTCATTGGTGTCTTTTTTTTGGCTCACATATGAATTTTCGTTTTGCTCCTTACAGATGTACATAGATGACACTTACGTTCACTCTTTTTCAGCCCTCTGTGTACGAACTAATAAGGCAGCCTAATTTTGCCAGTTTGCCCATTATCGTGGAGGATTTTGTGAAAGATTCAGGAGCAACATATAGCGGTAGGTAGTGCTCTTGTCTTTGTAGCTGAGTGCTGAAAATGGATGTCATTTTTACACAGGTGAACAGGATTCTGACAGGATTCTCTTTAGAATCATAGAATCATAGAATGCTTAGGGTTGGAAGGGACCTCTAGAGATCATCTAGTCCAACCCCCCCTTACTTGTATTTTTATTTCATGGGTGTAAACCAAAGCCTAGTAGATTCAGTGTCTACGAACACTCTTTTACCCCAGGGTAAATAGGAATTGGTGCATCCTACAGTGAAAGAGGAACATGCACTGCAGGGAAGAGGGTGTGCGGGAGTTACCGTGGACCTGCTGATTCACGGTGACTCGTCACTGTCTCCATTCCCGCAGGGAGTTACGCCTGTGTATGTAGTCCCTTGTCCCCCTGGCAGGGAGCGTGTGCTGGGCCCAGGGAGGTTAACTTCTAGATATGGAAATTGTTTTTTATTCAGATAAATGTGGTTCATCTTTTTAAGTTGGAGGGAGTATGAACAATTGTGCCTTTGCTTAATTGCTTAATAGCTGTGAATAAAGTGCTGTGGCAAATCTGGTTTTGCAATGTTTTCTTTTTATCAAGCACTAAGTGGAGATTATTAATACTCACAAATGTTAACAGTTTGACTGTCAGACTGTATAACCTCAGGTTCTGCTGTGTGTGAGACAATAAGTGTCTCAGAATACAGAAATGTTGCTTTTCGATGAGAGTGATAAGGTGCCTGTGGTATTTAAGCTATTAATCCTTTACTTGATAGACTAGTGCCAAACAATAAACTGATGCTGTGTGACAGTCAGTCACACACAAAGAATAGGCAGGCTCTCAAGGTCACATATGTATCTTCTCTTAAAAGAAATGCCATTGTCTTATCAAAGTGCTGCATATTCTTTGTTTTATTCTCTTCCAACCCTGTACTATCAGCATGTCTAAATGGCAGAATGTTTACGTGGCATTTTGTGCTTTTTAACTGAGCTGCTGCTACCTCTTTCTGCATAATTGGCTCAGTAATGACAGTTTAAAAGCTAATGTCACACTTGCTTGCTGGTAGTTGCTATGTCATATATTTTGGGGGTATTTGAAATAGTCGCCTTATATATTAAGAGTTTCATCAGACACATGATACTGAAACTGTGAAATAAGTATCCACTCTCACAGTATTTGTTGTTTTTTGTTCTTTTTATTCCCTGGATTTAGCCAGCAAGCCGGATGCTGTGCATGTGGTACTGGACAGGCACCTGGTGACAGGACAGAATGAGAATTCCACTGTTCTTGCAGTCCAAAACCTCCTCCTCCTTTGCAATAGCAGGTGAGGCTACAGAGGACTAAGTACTTAAAACAGATATGGTTGCCAATCTTTTAATTTTAGGAATATTGTCCCAAGAAGAAAGTTTTCCCTACTTTTGCTGCTGAGCACATGTTTTTGTTTGATGCAGCTGTTCAGTCTGTTAAGTTTTTAGTAAAAAGCATTTGTGATTGTCTAGAAAAAAAAAGTGGGGGGGGCTGGAAAGGCGCACTTCTCTTGCTGTTGCAGTAAAATGTACAACAGGTTCCACTAAATATTTCTATTAAGAGAAGCATCTCCTGTGTAATTCTTCATGATTTGGCAAACTAACATTTAGTCAGCTACCTGTTAGGATTGTGGGAATGACCAGGCTTTGTTTCTGTAATAACAGCATGGTGGTTTGATTGTCTTTTTGTCAAACAGAAGAACAAATGTATATAACAACAACAATCTTATTTTGTTCAGGTGAATGTGTTACAAGTCCTTTCCTGGCTGTGGAATGACGGGTCGTGTCATGTTTGGATGAGTTTCATTCATCAGGATATGAAAGAGCAGGTCTCTCTGCAGCTAGGATGGAGGAAGAGTGAGCAGACAAAGGATTTTCCTGTCTCTTGGCTGGATAGAAACATCTTTTTAAATTTCTGGCAAGGCCTGTGAAATGACTGTGACAGTGAAGCGATAGTGCCAGGTTTTGCAAAATACAGAATGGATGAAGGTTGTAAATAAGAAAACTTCAAAGTGCATCATACTTCTGATGCGATTATGAATCCCTCTTGAATTTTTGTTACTACATTTCTTTTTCACTGCATTCCTCTCTCTACCCTTAAAAACTTCAAGCTCTGTTTGTGACTCATTTGGAGCTTGCAGATCAAGTATAAAAATCTACACTTAATCCTACAGGGACCTGCAATTTGAGGTCTGTTCTTACCCACCTATTTTTGAGTCACAGAGTTACTGTCTGCCTTTATCTGTCTCAAACAATTGGATATGGAATGTGATGGAAAATGCATAGTAAACATTGTCTGAATAAAGCAGAACCCAACTGTTTGAATGCAGTCCACTGTAGTAATGCTGTTGGCATAATGTGTTTCCTTCCTTGTGTGTTCACATTTATGCACTTTTTTAAAAACCACCAGTGCTGTATTTGCTCAACTGATTTTAAATGGTCTTCTAATTGCTTATTTGTTCAAGACTCTTGTGGTACATATGTTACAATTATAATTCTGTTTGATATGTTTGAAATACTTGTCTCTGACAAATACACTGCAGTTGTCTCCTGCTGGAATTTTGTGGAAAAAAGCAAAAATGGAGGCAGTTAAAGTGTATCGAATACATCAACCAAGGAACCAATTTTAGGATGAAATCTAATCGACTTTGTTTCTTTTTGAGCAGCAGATGTGACTGGAATATGAACAGGGAAAGGGATGATCAGAGCAAGACTCTTTTTCCTGTTTAATATGTTTGCAGGTGCAAACATACTGAAGCTTAGGAAAGTAGATGGAATTAAGGGCCCTGGAGGTGGGTGCTATTTATGTGGCTCCTAGGCTAAAGGGAGCTTTGCCACATGTGGACAAACTCCTGACTGCAGCTACAAAGCTTCCTTTCTGAATTAGGAAGCTGAGAGGCTACAAGTTAAATGGTGTTTCCTTGTGGTTTTGTCATGATCATTAGGTCACTTACTTACGACATACCTGGAAAAAATGCAGTACTTATGTCTACCATGTGCCCAGGTTTCCTTCCTTGGTTGTGAAATTCTATCCAGGTCTCTTCCAGAAGCTGTCAGATGAATTTAAAAGCATTAAGACCAACTGTAGGCTTTGATCTAAGACCTTATTCTGCCACTTGCCCTTATCTTGTTCCACACAGTATCTAGTGGAACTGTTATGTCTGTGATATGAGGAAGTTCACTGATGTACAAAGTACCTTGCCTTTTGATTTTGCAGCGCTTCCTCATTCTTGCCATGCAGGAGCAGATAAAGAGGGGTTGCTTTATTTTTTTTTTCCTATCAGATGTCCATTTTTTAATCTTCTTAGTAATCTAAACAGTACCCAGTGCTGAAGTGGCCGTTGCAAAACAGAGAGGAGGAATTGCAGGAGCTGCCAGCAAGCGCCTGAAGAGGTGGTTGTGCACATGTGTGTGCCTGCGAATTTTAACAGGGGACCTGGAGAGGGAAGGATGCTGGATGTGCTCTAGCTTCCAGTGACAGAGCAAGCAGGTGGCTTTCAAAAGGCAAACCCCTCTCGCATGTGAATTGTTTCCTAGCCTGCTAAGTTTGACTCCACAAAAATTTCATGCAACGCAGTGGTTGACTTTTCATTTTCATGCAACACACTGACTTTTATAACTCCTATTTATTTTGAAGCTAGTTAAAAGCAGCAGAGTTGAAGGCCTCCAAAGAGCACTGGTGTAGTTGGTTTGGAATCTTTTTTCCAGGCCCCTAACGTTGCTTCGGTCACCTTGTAACTCAACCTTGAGTGAAAACCCTGTCCTTAGCCATTTCTTAGCTTGAGGAACGATAAATGTATTCTCTAATTCACCCTCATTCATGCTAATCTTTAGCTTAATTTGAATTTGAAAGGCCTACACTTATGATCCGTGGGGTAGTAAGGGTTAAAAATCACATATTGATGCTTTGACCAGGAGAGAGATCAGCTAGAGACAATACTGGGATTCTTTTCAACACACCGGCTCTTGACAGATGTGTTCATCACATGTTTTGTGGTGATAGTTCTCCCCCCAAACAGCTTGTATGAAGCAATGGGCAACTCTTAATATTGCAGCGGGAGTGATCTTTTAGCAATGTTTGCAACTACATCACGTTTCACTGTCATCTTTGTAATCAGCTGTTTATAGAGGATTCTGGCATTTAAACCACATGACAGCTCCTTTTGTTCTAAAGTCAAAAGCTGCTTCTCAAGCAAATTGAGAGCTTCGGATTCCAGAGATTTTCAACCCACACGCTGTTTGATTCGGTAGCAACTCCTGAGCACTCGGGTACTTCAGGCTTAGGGATGTTTATCAAGCTGGTGCATTTTCCAGTAGAGATGGGAGCCTCATTCCAGAGCCAAAGCAGAAAATAGGGGGGAAAGGGATGGAGTGAGGGGAAAGGGGTGTGTGGGGCAGAGATCCAGCCTAACTAGAGCTGCCTAACTATAGCCAAGGGAGCATTCAGTTCTCTTGTTGCCTGAAAGAATGGAGAGTCTGAGGGATTTAGGGAAAAGGAGAAAGAGGGGAGAACAGGCCGAGTCCAGGGCATGGGAAAGAAGTCCAAGCAGAAGGAAATGGGCTTGAAATACCAAAGAAGGGGCCAGGAGGTGAGCAAGGATGCCTCCGTGTTTTTGGTGAATAGTTTGAGAATAGTTGTAGTTCCACTTAAGATGTATAAATGGACTTAACACGTGGGAACCCTGAAGTTCTGCTCTGTTGTTCGTAGGGGCAGCCAGCCTGCAGAAGCAGCTTCTAGAAGCAGGACGCAGAGTGGAAACATTTTTGGGGCAAACCCCCTAAGGAAAGGGGCTCCTCTAGCTCTAGGTTGCAGCAGCTGCCTCACAGCTGTAGAGAACCATCCTGGTACTGCAACCCCACCTAGGATTTCTTCACCACCAAGAAGACCACATGGATCACTGTGCATCCCAGCACCACACTCACCACCAAAGCTGTAGAGCTGGTCCCTGCAGGAAAGAAAAGAACAAAAGGGATCTCTGTGTTGGCTCTTCCGAGGTAGGAGACCACAGCAGAAGCTGACTGGTCACTTTGATGGGATGCAGGGAACCCCAGAGCGCTACCTTCTCCTCTGCAATGCCAAAGCTTCAAAAGTGTCAGCATCAACAGAGAAGGTCCTAACTTGGTTTAAATCATTCCCGCTGGATATGGTCTAGGTTTGCTGAACGTAGTCTGTCACAGCCTACGATGACTTTATTTGATAGTTCTTATAGAGGAGTCTTGCAGGACTAATTTAGAAATTCCAAACACTTGACTATTTCTTTTAAGGAAGTAGGATACCTTAGTGCCCAAACTTCGTGTTTCACAAGCTTTCCTTCCCTGTTGTGTTCCAAAAGTTCCCATCCAGCACCCTTGGAAAGAGATCCTAAATTTCTTGCTGCTGGTGGGGTTCCTGGCGATCTGAAGGGGTCCTATGCTGCCCAGATACAGCTTTGTCTCCGAGATCTGCTTTGATGCTCTGTGGTTCCGAGAGGACTGGCACCCAGGGCAGAGATGGAAGCTGCTCGGACTGCAGCACAGTCTCACATCCCAGGTGGCGAACACCTGGAGACAAGGATGATGGGCTTTATTTTCCAGCATCTTTTTTTTTTTTTTTTTTTTTTTTTTTTTTTTTCCCTCCCTTGCTGCTTCTCCTATCAGTAACTCTGAGGCTTTGGTGACATGATGCTCCCTGAGCTATGTGTCATGGACTTACTAGCTGTGTTGATCCCTGCTTCATATTCTTGAAATAATAAGATTTCTTTTTTGACAAAAGACTATTAGCATGACATGGAATTTGCTGCTTCATGCATAGATAAGGCTTTATATAAATCTTCAGGAGTTTCTTGGTTACACATCTAACATGTCCCATAGGAGAGGAAAACAAGGCTGCATGTGTTTGAGGGGAGGGATATGGGGTCATCCAGTTTCAGGTCATCCTTGGCTGCAAGGACGTGTCTCTGTGCAAACTCTCTACGCATATAGGAACTCTCTATGCATCCAGGAACTCTCTAGGCATCCCAGGAGGAGGTTAGACGGGAAGAATGCACGGAGGAGGGCATCTTTGATACTTAGAAAATGTCCACATCGGGAAACAGGAGGAGAGCAGTTTCCATGTCCAGTTTGCTATATCCATAGTTCAGAAACATCTCCAAAGACAGGAGCAATCAAATACCTCAGAAATAGTACTGGCTATAGCAGAGAACTGAAAGCTGTCCAGCTTGTCCTTGAAGTCTTCTAAAACCACCTCTTTGGCCTCCTTTAAATTCATGCAACTGCAAAGAGAAGGAGAAGAGAAGTGACCATGGACAACCTGCTGCTAATCATAGAATCACAGAATGCTTAAGGTTGGAAGGGACCTCTAGAGATCATCTAGTCCGACCCCCTGCACACGCAGGGTCACCTAGAGCACGTGGCACAGGACTGCGTCCAAGCGGGTTTTGAAGATCTCCAGAGAAGGAGACTCCACAACCTCTCTGGGCAGCCTGTTCCAGTGCTCTGGCACCCTCACTGTTAAAAAATCTTTCCTTAAATTCATGCGGAACTTTTGGTGCTTCAGTTTGTGGCCATTACCTCTAGTTCTGTTGGTGGCCAGCAGTGAAAAGGGGCCAGCACCATCTTCCTCACTGCCTCCCTTGAGGTACTTACACTGATCCCTTGTCTTTCACCTTTGCAAACACTTCAGCAGCAGCTGCCAATATAAACTCAAGCCTAAGTCTGCTGGCTGCCGGGCAGAAGAACCCTCAAGGAACCCTCAGCTCTGGCTTAGTGTGTCCTGCCTATGCCACAAGGATTTGGTGGCTGCCTTGTTACCGCTGAAGGGCCAGCAGCAAATAACGAGATTAAGGACTCCCTTTTCTCCAAATGTGAACTGCTGAACTGCTCTTACCCTTTCTGTATGATGAAGGTGGAGGTGCTAACAGCTCCCCTGCTGCCCAGCACTTGGAAGAACCGTAGGACCAAACAGGCACTGGCAGGTCCCTTTTGGCCGAGACACTCATCAACAGCTGCATTGAGGGCAGCTTGTTTTGGCCCTTGTTTTGGCTGTGCCGCCCCCCACTGTGGTCGGTCTGATGAACCTGATGTCAAAATTGAAATTGCTGAAGGCTCGGTGGTCTCAGTTGGCGCCGGGGCACTTGTTACTGTCCTCTTCCTGTCTGTATTTGCAGGTCACCGGCATAGCCAGGGATTTCATGAATGCTCCAGGTGCTGCTCTGCTGCAGTGGCCAGTAATTTTGCTGGTGAAGATGAAGAAAGAGTGGTTTTCCTGGAGAAAAAGCAGCAGTGTAACGGTTGGTCCTGGGATGCTGACAGTTCAGACTAGGAAGGCCATGTTCTACCTAGGGAGGGTGGTT
Organism: Tinamus guttatus; assembly: GCF_059628265.1. Taxonomy (NCBI): domain Eukaryota; kingdom Metazoa; phylum Chordata; class Aves; order Tinamiformes; family Tinamidae; genus Tinamus; species Tinamus guttatus. Next base: position 1,708,103 of record NW_028289080.1, on the reverse strand, counting down.
GTGGGGCAATATTAATCTCCCATACATTTGGGGTGTAAGAGGTATAGGCTGATAAGGCAAAATCAGTCCAAGGAGTACAGCACTATATTAAGAATTTGAAAATATTTAATCCAGATTGCTCCCCATGCCACATGTGACACTGTAGTTATGCCAGATCCCTTGGAGGAACCTGCTTCCTACCTGGCTGTTGACTCAGGTGTCTGTGTCGGGAACCCATTTACCTGGTCCTCAGCACAGAGTACCTAAATTTGCTCTAGCTGGACAGGATTTATGCACTAGCAGCACCTCCAGTCTCTCCCCACCACACTGGGAGGCCACGTCTTGGCCACACACATGAAGGCCTGCAGTGAGATACTGTGAATACCCTTTCTAGGCATCTGTTAAAGGGGGAGAGCCCTCGTGAGGGTGTTGACTGCATGGGCTCTGCAGGCTTTGCCTTAAGTGTTCACACAGACCGTACACATACGGTACCCCATGGAATTAGCATGGGGATCAGAAAGCTGTTGGTAGCACAGGGAAGAACAGCTCAACTTGGCAACGTGTCTCCCTCTCTGGGCTTCCTCCCCTCGGTGCCTAACAACAGCATTTGAGTCTTGTCCCAACGCCGTGGGTCTATGTGCTTGGATTATTGCCGGATTCACCGGGCAGCTACAACCTTTGCACGCCACATGCAGCAAGTCTGGGGCAGTACCTTCCTGCTGGTGCCACGTCTCTCAAGAGGAACCTCCACCTGCACGTGGGTGCTGTTGCTGCTCACGAGGCACTCGGGATGGCTCCTCTGAAGATGGTCCTCCTGCACGTCTCCTGTGCTCTGGGGGCTGGGGACAGTCAGTTGCACTCGGTCTCAGAGACACTGCAGCGCTGCAAAAAGGAGGCATCGCACAAGGGGACAAAGAGATCCGAAAATGGGTGGTATCTGTTATTGAACAAGGAGAACGGGCAAAGCTCTCTGTTCTTGGTATGTCGTAACTCCCCCAAATCCAAAAAACAGGCAGCAAAAAGCAGAGCAGCTTGGATCATGCATGTCTGCTCCACCACGCTCAGGCAGGGGCAGTCTGTTTCTCCTTCAGCATGAGCCCTGCTGTAGCAGGTCCTTGGGCTGTGCGCCCATCTCTGCAACCTAAGGACAAGCTACATAATGAGACCATTCATTTTTTGCAGAGGTGTTCCTTGTTTAGAAGAAAAGGAAATGCTTCCCTGACATTTTTGACAGTATCTGTTCTTCAGGTGACCAGAAACAGGATATTTCAGTTCATCTCTATAGATACACTAGTGATATTCTGCCATGGGAGCAGATGCTGAAAATAAATGCACTGGCCCACTGTGTCCCATCCGTGTATCCTAGTGGCTGTTTTCCCTACAGCTCCACTCTCCTGTACCTCTTTCCTTGTAACCGTTTCAAGAACACACTTGAGTAAATAATAGTAGAGAGCAATCAGTAGGAGTAGCAGCACATATCCCTCAGTGATGGAGTCCTGGGATGCAAGAGGGAGCTGAAAGGACCAGGGAACACAAGGCTAAGTCAATACCTTGCATTTTGGCAAGGTGTTGTCTTACTGATTTGTCATCAGTTTGTTGCTGCTCTCTATATCCTGGAAAATGAAAAGGAAGAGCTGCCCACAGATGTTGCAGCCTTCCCAAGGGATGGTGGTACTACTCTATACAGACCTTCACATTCTTTCTTATCCACTAGCAAACTCCAAACACCAAGTACAAAAACGCTGCCTTCCTCTTGTGAAAGGCAAGTTACGGACTGCCACTTTTGCTTACCTTTGCCTGCAGCTGAAAGGGGGAAAAAATCCAGGATCCCGTGCAGTGCTACAACAGTACAACACAGGCACTGACACAGGGCTGTGTATCAAACTGTGCTGCGTACAGCAAGCTGTGCCTGTGGTTCCAAGGAAGCTGTGGCAGGGGGCTTGCTGCCTTGCACAACTTCCTTTCCTTTTGTAGGAGGAGAGCAGCCTAGTTAGCTGTGGATTCCTTCTTGCAATGAAAACCTTCATCCTCTGTCATCTTCAGACACCCAATACACTGATTTTACCCCACGTGCTTTCCTTAAGATGAATATCACCTCAGCATACCTAGTTGTGTCACTAAACACTCTCCCCTGGTCCACATCTTGCAGTTTTTTAATTTGGGTAGTAATCACAGCTTGGTTTCTCAAGAAAAGAAGTGATTAACCGTACAGAATTAGCTGCAAATCAGGGTTGGCCTTTGACTTCACACAAAGTGAGTTTGAGGACTGCCTACAGGCTGCCTGGGGGGTTGCTCAGGTCTCTTGAAGCTAGAGAAATATATAGCTGGGAAGAAGGGGACAGGGCTTCAGGTCTTGCGTTGCCAGAGTGCTGCAGAGATGAAGCTGAATTCCTAGCACGGACACAACTCATTAGGGCAACATAATGTCAGCCTGGCTGTCAGTCTGCATCTGCGTGAAACAGACTGTGGCAAGACAAGAGTTCTCTCTGCTTTCTAGAAATGCTGCATTTCCCCAGACAAAACTGTGTCCAGAGGCCGTGTGACTATGTGGACCTTACAGAGCAAATGGGAGAGCCCTAGGCAGACACTCACCCTGCACGTTCCCAATGCATCTGAGCTCAGTGTGACCTAGACCCCGAGGTGAAGCAAGAGCAAAGATGTGTAGGTCAGACTGCAGAACTTCCTTCCGTTATACTGAAATAAAAACAGAGCAACATGATGGGCTTTGGCAGCCCTCACCCTGATGGCACAGCGGCCACGAAACACACGGGGGCCTGGCAGGGTCTCCCACCGTTGCGGTTTTCCCACGTGGCATTCACAGATGCAGTGCTGCTGCTCTCCTCAGTGAGCACCCACGTGCACAGCTCGGAGGGACCTGGCACCTGCACAGCACTTATCATGCAGAAGGTCAGGAAAACACAGTATCAGACGGTGGGGATCAGGGGATGGTCACATCAGAGCTAGATTCCTGCACAGAAAGAAAAACAGGTAACTACCACTGGGGTGGACTCATTAATTGCTTCCTATTTCTTTGCTTTGGAGGTAGCAGAGGGGCTCTGTGTATTTTTTCTAGCAACAGAGGTTTGCTTTTCAGTCTATGATTTTTGTATTGTTTTTCTAGAGCTTCCAGGCTAATGTTATAAAGCCCAGGAGTCCCGGGGAGAGCAACTATAAAAGGTGGCCCGTGATCCTGTCTACATTCCAGGAAGGAGCAGTGACTGTGGTCACCTTAGATCAGATACCAATTTCCTGTGGTGAGAAATGTCATCAAACAAAACCTGTTTGATGCCACAAAACTTGAAAGAGCAAAAGATGCAGAGACCTAAAAGGATGCCAAAACTGACAAAGAGTTAACAGCATATACATATAAATACAGTTAGGGGTTCTTGGGCCCATGGATACTTGAGGAAAGAAAGACTCCTGTTGCCCTTGAAGACATTTGATGCAGATCTTGCATTTTGTGATAGCTGTTTCATGGTGAGAGGTGCACAGCCAGTTTTCCCTGGCCTTAGTCACCTTTCTCTTGCACTGGTGGCTACCACTGTAAAGGAAACCTCCTCATATGGCAGGAGGCTGTTCCTTTCACTGTTGTTTGCGGTTGGTCTGAGGAATGTGGGTCCTTCTGATCCCCAAGGAACAGTCCTCCACAGGCTTTTCCACTGGAAAGAAGGGGAAGGAAAAAAAAAAAGGGGGGGGTGGTTTAAGGGTTTTGTTAAGGCTATTTCCTTTGCTCTGTTGAGATCTTCCTCAATAGATACTGACCATGGCTGGAGGTAGGACACTGCTAAATGGACTGACAGTCCGACTGGCTTTATTGCTCTCATATATAGGTATATATGTTAGGTTACATTGAAGTCTGAGCTGTTACACATAGCTATTAATGATAATAGCCAAGAAATTTCTGCTTCAACTCTTTTAATCAGGAACTTTCCCAAGACCGTGTAGCTGATCTAGCAGAGGATTGAATTTTTCTTTCCCCAAAGCCATGGCAACACGTCCTTACACAAAAGCAGGCTGTGTGATTTTTTTTTTCTTGCTTGTTCACACAGCTTTTCTTTTCTTGCTTAAAGACCTGGCATAGTCAGAACGTGTGACATAATTGTCTGTACTTGGGGATACACTTACCTGTGAAGGAGAACTGCAGAGAACAGAGGTCAGAGCCTGGCCTCGCTTCGCACCCAAAGCACTGTGTGGATGGATCTCCTGCATCCAAGGCTCAGCTGGCAGGGTCATCATTCGCCTTGGGAAGTCCTCAGCCATCAGCTCCAAGGGGTAGGTCCACCCCAAGGCCATGCCATCATACATGAGGATGCCTGCTTCCCAAACCTAAAAAGAGCCAAAAAGATGTGAAGCATTAGTTTGGCCTCTAGAATCAACTGGGAAATCATGAGGCTTTGAGGAACTTGCCCAAAGACAATAAATTTTCATTGTAACAGATGTTACACGGCCAACTGAGGCACACAACACAGAAAGCAAATAAATAATATTGCAATACAGATATAATAAATTCACAAGCTATGTGGAAGTGAATTTCTGCAATAATGATGCCATGAACACAGGATGAAAAGAGAAACAAAAGTAAAAATGTGAACGGTTAATGTTCTTTAAAACAATCATTGGTGCCAGTTCTAAGGAAGAATATCTAGGAGTTCACAAGCTCATCCAATGTACCCAGATTTCAAGAAGGGTTTGGGTATCTTTGGGGAAAAAATCTTTGCATGAATTTTAGTATAAGGAGAAAAACACAGTCGAACCGCCAATTTTCCGTTCTATTATTTTATAACATAAAAGTAGTTACATCTTTTTATATATAAAAAGACTGGGGACAATCATAACATCTTAGCAAGGTTAAAGTTTGGTCCCATGGCTTCCTGGTACTCAACTGTTTCTTCTTACCTTGGACAGGTGCTTCACCTGGTGTGCCCCTCCAAAATTTTGTGAGCTTTAAACACCCACAGGGGCTTAACTTGCACAGTGAAAATAAAATTTAGAGCCCTCACGTTGTTACCAACCCAGGTGGTCTCTGTCCCAGTTACCAGTGCCATGGTTTTGCAACACAGTGGTGCTTGGTGCACTTGCCTCACCGTGGAGGAGGAAGGGATATCTCCTGCAGAAAGTGCAGCCAAGGTCCTCTCCACGTGCGGCACCTCACCCTGTCCCCATCTCAATCCCACAGGCTCAGGTTGTAACTGGTGGGACAGTTCTAAGGAACCCTATGGGGCAGGAATAAAAGCAGCAGTTAGAGGTGGGGCTGACAGGCCATCCTTTTTCCTCTGCAGAATTTATTGTTTATTTTTTATGGCAAACCTTTTTTTCTTGAACTCTGATACCTGGGATTTGGGCGTTTGTTTATGGATGGATGTGAGCCTGAAGGCTAATCAAATGTGGAAGAAGGATGTAGAAATCTTGAAATATTTAAGGGTAAAGAATTGGAAAAAAACCAATGTTCACATCCTGTCTTTCAAACTCTGCTTTGTGGACTAGAGGACATCTAGACACCACGTGCCTCCGAAGAGGTGACCCATGGTGATGAGCACACCTTGGGTGGCTGCTGGGTTCTGGTTTGCTGTCCAAGCAAAGCTGCATTTAGCCAATTGTGCTGGGTGAAAGCAGCTACCTGAGCACAGGCAGCAGTGGCATCTGGGGTGGGCAGCTTCCCAGGCCCGTGTCAGAGCAAGTGCCAGAGCCATCTTAAATGGAATGTTGGTGGCGTTATCCTTGCGGGGTGAAATCATCTCCTAGGATCAGCAACAGCTGGAGAGCCTAAGGAGACACTAGAGAGGAGACTCAAAAGGACCCTGTGATTCACCCATTTTCTTCAAAGCAGGTGTGTGTTTCACCTCCAGGCTCCTGAGCAGTGTGCAAGGCCTGCTGGGCTAGAGGAAAAGCACAAAACCTATTTCCTTGGCATCTCCCCTGGCCCATTTCTTGTGGCTGTCCAAATCCTACCTGTTGCTGAGCTGAAGATGTCTGGTGTGAACCCCCATGTTAATGGGGGTCCTATGACCTGACCTGCAACACTAGGGATAAAAATAAACTTTACTCTCTGTGGCTGTGACTCCTTCATTAAAGGAGGGAATGGGTGCTTCTGACAAATGAATAGGTCATACTTGGTGGGTTTTTTTTTCCCTCAAATTTTATGTATTTATTTTTCCCTCAACCTGGTAAGCGGCCTGAAGCCAGTACTATGCAGCCTCCAGCTGACCACAACCTTAAACTCAGCTCTTTGCAGAGCTGATGCATGGTGGATTTACGAGGGCTCACAGCAGCATCTCCACTCACCCTCTCCTGCAGCTGTCAGGAAGCGCCTGGGGCTGAGTGCTATTCATTAACAGCCAATTTGATGGCAGGAGCAAGAGAGGAAATGCCTGTTTGTGGCAGGGATGCTGTGCATGCCTTGCTGAGGCACCTTCTGGAACCAATTATTTGGAAGAGTCATGTTATCTGATTGCTTTAAATGATGACTGTGCTAGCGTGAGCTGGCAGCTCTGCACGTTCTTATCCACAGAACTACATGAAAGGATGTGTTACTGGCACAAGAAACAGCCCAGAAACATCTGAACTAATAATAACCTACCTGAATTTGGACAGGTACTTGGAAACTGTCCTGTTTCCTTGGAGAAACTGCCAGAGGACCTGTGACACATTGCACATACCCTGTCACTGCTGCTCTCTATAGAATTAAATACAGGGATCTCTGTAGGAAATCAGCGTAATGCTGATACTTATTGGATAGGGAGCAATAGCTGGCACCCCGGAAGGTGCTGGAGCCTGGGGGGTTCATGGAGGAAGAACATGTTTTACCTCTTACAAGGCCACAGGAATTTGCTGCGCTGTGACAGTACCTCACACCTCGGTCCTGTATGTTTGAAGGGATGCTACAGGCTCAGCTCAGGGAGTACCACGGTTTGGACATGACAACTGGGGCACATGAATGATCAAGCAGCTCAGCATGACCCTGGGATAGGGCCTGGTCCTGTTATGTTTGCTGAGAGTCCTGGGCTCTGTGAGCACCTGGGATCACATGAAGCTTCAGGACACTCTCTGCACTCGTTTTCTGCTCCTGTAAGCTGCTTCAGGGCTACCTCAGAAGCGTCAAAGGCAAAAAAAAAAAAAAAAAAAAAAAAAAAAAACAAAACTTTTTTTCCTCAAATATTGAGCAATAGTGCTAAAAGCCACAGAGCTTTCCTTACCTCAGATAGAAGATTTTGGAGGAGGTAGAGAAGAGATTGGCCTCTCCTTCCTGCTGGCATGGAGCTGCAGAGCTGTTTTTCAGTTCTGCCACTGGGAGCCTGAAAGTGCAGTTCAGAGTCTTAGAAAACCCATCTTCTTCAGCACTGGAACAGGGAGAAGCAATCCCTCAGTAACACAAAAGCACCTGACAGTGGCATATGAAGAATTAACACCACATTCCCCAACAGCAGGGGAGACCCTCAGCTTTGCTCTAGGCCTAGAGCTTCCCCCTCCTGTGTATCCCTACTCAACTGGGGAAACTCTGCTATGGGCAATGCAGCTGAGTTCTTTTTTTGCCTAGTAAATGGACTGTGGATAGAGGATGGCTTTCCATGCTGAAATCCCTGTTATGTTACTGTTTGGTTATCCAGTATGTTTTATGGGCTTGTGGTGTGACATCAGCAGCCTAGCAGGGTGCTGGATGCAATTCCAGGGCAGAAAGCTTCACCAGGCTCCTCATTCTCCAAGTAGCTCATTTGGATCTATCAGAATTCCAAGGATGAGTGGGAACAAGGTGTGGGTGTCTTTAGAACAAGTTATTCTTCTTTCTAATTGAGGAAGCTGCAGAGCAAAGAGGCTTTGGAGGAGAGAAAGGGCAGCAATTTGTGTCTCATGGACCTCACATAGAAAAGATCAGTCCAGCATGTTTGTTGCTAAATCTACCCCCGTTAACAAGGTATATGTTAATAGGGGGTGTAGAGGGGGTTCTAAGTTGGTGGGAACCCTCTTCCAAGACTCCATAGCATTTGGATCCCATGGTAGCTCCTCACCATCACTGACAGAGGTCTTCCTTTTTCTGTCCTGGGAATCATAAACCAAAATCTAAGATATGATAGGCAAGAAAGAACGTGTCATAAACATACAGCAGCATTTCTACATCTGTCAGCAGGGACCAACAAAGTATAGAGAAACTTTGCTTAAGCAGTAGGGCACATAGCAAAGTCTACAGCATCTCAGTTGGATTTCTATCTTGTACTATGAGGGAAAGCTGCCAAATAGGTTAAATGAGACCTACCCACAAGGCATGCTCATGGGAGGAGGACTCCAAGCTAAGGGAGGATCCCAGGTATGAGAGGTTCCTAGAAAATGCACTTCCCAAGGGTAGCAGGATTATCCACAGAGGAAAGACCAGGGACTTTCCAGGCATTTCCTTGCACTGAGCTGTTTGGTTGTCACAGAGATCAAAGGCACAGCTTTCTCATGGGAATGACTCCCTGAGTGAAGTGCAGGACAGGATGGGAGGCTCTGGCAGGTGCTCGCATGGGGATGGCTCCCACCCATGGATCAGAACTGCTGCTCTCTCCCCTGCAGGCTACTTAAGAGCTTGGAGCCAGTCTTTGTGTGAGTCTTTGGGCTCCAACTGGAGCAACTTGCACAACTGCGGGAAGCAGGGAAAGCAGGCTGGCAGCTCGACTGGACTGTGATGATGTTAAATTGTAAGTGAGAGCTCACCCGGACAGCAGAGACACAGACCTGCCTGTGGTCATTACCCAAGGGCAGGTGACACATCCACAGTGACGAAGGGGGCTCAGGCAGCAGTCGCCCCCAGGCATTTCCAGGATGCAAGAGGGGACTACGAGGCAGGCAGCACCACCACAACAAAACACTTAAAAACCCTTGGAGGGTAGCCCTGGGTTCCTCTGTTCAAGGACAGCCTCTTCATAGATTTAGAATCATAGAATACTTAAGGTCAGAAGGGACCTCTAGAGATCATCTAGTCCAACCTCCCTGCACACACAGGGTCACCTAGAGCACGTGGCACGGGACTGCGTCCAAGCAGGTTTTGAAGATCTCCAGAGAAGGAGACTCCACAACCTCTCTGGGCAGCCTGTTCCAGTGCTCTGTCACCCTCAGACTTCTGGCTTCCCCACCCATTTTTCAGTGACAACAAATGCCTTTAGATGCAAAGAGCTATGCACAGTGTGGTACAGAGCAGACTGGATTTCAAGGGAGTTTGATACCACTCCACTGGTTTCAGTGGAGCCCTGATGCACAGCCCAGAAGAGCTTCCTGAGAAGATCTATTGCAGAAGTCCTGTGAAATAGAACTCTGAAAACAAAGCAGAAGGGGCTGGAACTGCAGACTGTGGGCAGCAGGATTCCTCTCTCCATAATCACTGTCTGCTTGGGCTACAACTAGCAAGTGATGCTCCCATGAGTCAGTCCTGCCACAGGTAAGCTGGTTTGGTAGTGAAGGAAGATGGTTGTTGACCCTCTGTCAAGAGCAGCTGAGGTCTAGGCTAGCTGCTGAGAAGTGATCTACCCCTTAGCACACAGCTGAGCTGCTTGCAGAAACTGGCCTGTAGCTCTCCACCTGTTTTCCCTGCAGAAAAGGCATGTCAGTACCCCAAGGTTGTCATACAGCTCCACATTATCTTGGATTTTTAATTTAGTGCCAAATAAATGTTGCAGGTGAACAACTGAGGCAAATGAATCTGTGAAAAAATTAACTGTTGACAGCAGTGGGCTTTAAGTATGGACAGATGCTTCTTCTGTGTTGCTTCTGGAATCAAGCTAGTACCAGGATTGAGCAGCCAGGGCCAATGCTACTTGGGGGAACTCTGCCCCACTCAGTACTCTGCAGTACAATCACATCTGAACCCTTCTACCTGTATGAAGGTGATAAGCAGCCTAAAATACCTCCCAATTTCTTTGCAAATAAATTGGCATGAGGTGCTTGTCTTACAGCTTGTCTTGCATTCTTATGTGAAGACATACATCATCCAGCTACCTAAGTGAAGTAATACCAATTATCTGGGAGAGGTTGATCTCCTGTCAGTGACTGAGGAATGATTCCCATTTTTTTTTCCAGGGGGAGATAAATGGCAACTGCAGTCTCATCATATTTTTCTACTTGTACAGATAGGTCTACAGACCCAGATCTTCCTCTTCAGAATATGGAAATAGTTGAGGTTTTCATCTATCAGTAGCTGAGAGCCATCTTCTAGCACACTGAAGGCAGCATTGTTCATTATTTGCTAGATGAGGTAGGCTGGCTGTGTGGGAGACAGCTTTGTGTGGCTGAGGAACCTCATCCTACCTAATAATCTGGTCTATCAGTTAAGAAGGATTATTGTAATAGCAGTTATTAGAAAGCACATTTAAGTGACTGCTTATGGCACAGGTTACCTTTCAGAAGTTGTCTTTGGGTGTTCTGGCTTGATGTGGCTCCAGTGCAGTGATTTGCAGCTTTGAGGTACCCAGGGAAGTTAAAGTCTTGACTGGATGGAAGCTTCATTCTCTTGCCTGAGGAAATGGTGACTTTTTATAGGAGTTAACAGCTGGAACCAAACTTGCCTATTTGTGATCTGCTATGAAGCTAGAACTCTTCTCATCTCATGCTCTGGAGCTGAAATTAGGAAAAAAGACCGAGAAAGCTAAAGCTGAAGCAGAGAGCCCTACTAGCTTGTGCAACTCCACTGTATTTTAGGTCCAGCTTCCTCTTCAGCACAACACAAAACACTCTAATGGTTTTTTATTATCATGGGGGCCTAAACCATCACACTGGCTCGTGACATTCATGACTTGCACTGGTAGGTGAGATCCTTGTATTACGTATTGAAGGGAGCTAGGGACAGGATACAGGTTTTAATGCCAGCTTGACCTTTTAGAGAAGGAGACCTCCCCTTCCCTCCCTTCTCTTAAGCACCTGCTTTCTGCAGCTTTCTTTTCCATGTCATTCACCTGTAGAGGAATTCACTAGAAAGGAGATGCCTTAAATCTACCTACTGTGTTGCACTATCAGGCCTGTGGGAAATGAAGATACAATAATATTCTAGCAGTCCTGCATTTTTGCTCCTTGACTTTAGCATATATCCCAGGAGAATTTCACCTAACTGTACTAGAAAGTAACTAATTTCAAGGTTTTACATTTCAAGTAATGCTAACACTACTGATCTGTTTCCCTGGCTTGTTTTTCTTGTATTATCCAAGCTTGAGTGAGAGCAATAAATACATAGCCTAAAACCTAAACATTTAGGAGGCCAAATTCAGACAACTTCATCAGGAAATAGATAAGAGGTTCTGTTTATATGGAACAATTATCTACTCTTGGTGGAACTGGACCTACATAAACCAGTAAGATTTCATTAGTGTTGACCAAACACAGCATGAAACGTAAGTGGATGCTTCCCTAACTTAATAGAAATTCATGGAATTGACACCATGATTAGGTCATTGCTCAGAGAGGGACTGCACCACGGCTTATTCTTTTGCAAACAGGAAGCTTAAACACAAAGAGAAAGGGCAGGGGGTTATACAGGGTTTAAAAAGGGAACTTTATTGGTATGGCAGGGCTGGCAGCATTTATGACTATGCCTTAAAGCAACATGGTAACTTGTTCCAAGAAAATAGCCAAAGCTGTAGCTGACTATCCTGAATCATATTCACATGCTCATTCTATCACCTCAGATGAAACAACTCTGTTATTTATCAACTGCTCTAGAGGCTGTTTCCTAATTTTGAAATGCACCTAATCTTCACTGACATTAAATGCAGTGAAATGACCACATTACAAGAAAAGAATGTGTTAATTTGAGTATATTGACAAGAGTACCACAAAAATTGAATTTTTGTCCCTTTGCAAACTGATTAAAAAAGCATAATACAGAAATCTATTCAATATATAGCATAAGACTTTTACAGGTAAGACATTTTTACATCCACTTAATTTCAAATGATCCACTCATTGAGTCTTGACCAGCCAGGAAAATGATGATTTGCCTATTTTCCATTTTCAGCACTGAACATTCGATCCTAGAAAAAACAAGTGAACAAACTGCAGTTTAGCAAGTGTTTAGGAAGCGCACTCTGCTTTAATAACATAGGTTTTAGTCAATATGAGCAGCTGCCAGTCAGGTCTGGTTGTCAGGTGTTCTTAATATGTATTTTTTCTTCTCCTTTGGCACACAACTCAATTGTATTTTAAAACCTCTCCTACGTTATCAGAAAACTTTCCCAAGGCCTCTTTATACTCAACTCTGTCCTTCATGCCCTCTAATGAGGGGAGTGGTATATTTCCAGCTCACCATCTAAAGAGTATTAGCTTTGTCCTGGATCACCACTGAGAAGCAAACATGTTTAGAATCAGACCTAAAGGGCTTTTCATTTGCAGAAGTGTTATTTCAATTAGCTGCCATTTTAAATACTGCCTTGGGCTTCCTACAGGTGTCTGTGTATGCCTGGCACAGATTCCTTGTTGACTTGCAGTAAGGCAAAGTTTACTTTAAATGCAGACACCATCATCATTCCGGCTAAGGGGTCACTTTTGCTGCTCATTACTACCCCACTTTCAGGTTTCTAGTCTTATTTCAGCCAACACACAGCTACTTATGTGGAAGAACCCGAGAGCCAAACAGATGCAGCACAGTAGAACATCTACCTTTAACATTTGCTCTAGTTTAACTGCATCAGCAGCAAATTTTCTGATCCCATCTGACAGCTTCTCCACAGCCATTTGGTCTTCATTGTGGAGCCAGCGGAATGTTTTCTCATCCAGGTGGATCTTCTCAAGATCACATGCCTGAGCTATATAAGGAGAAGGATGAAAAATCATTATTGGCTTGGTATTAAATACCATGAATTTCCTAAAAACGTCAAGTCTTGACTATTTCTAACAGAAAAGTTTTGAAAACCACTTTCAACATGACTTGCTGTATCAGTACCTTTTTTGATACAAAACTGAAGATGCTCCTGCTCTGTATTATTATTTCAACATGCTAAGAAAACTAGATACTCAGCTTCTCTTAAAAGACAGTTTTCACATGCATGCAATACACTGTATCTGCTTCTCAATGGTACAATAGTGTCAGGCTCACTGCCAAGAAGGCAATGAGACAATCTAAGCAAACATGCTCAACAATCAGGTCTTTGATTATTTGGCAAGTGCTAACAAAAGCCTAATTGATAACATGCCTACCAGCTATCTAGCACACTACATGCTGCAACCCATAGCTACAGCTGGGCAGGAAGCTGAGCTCCTAAGTCCTGCTGTAAAACTCTAGCAGGACTAAGGAAAGGCAAAAATGGTCTAGTAGGAATATACATTCTAAACCATCACAGCAAAGTATCACTAAAACAAATCACTTAGTCTTGCATATGATTCATTTCTACAGTTTTGAGGCACTGATCTCTCACTACACATCCACAGCTAACAATATTCACTAATGCACTGTTAGCAGTGATTCAAGTAAGTCCCAAGGATATGGAGTATAAAATTGCTTCTTCTGCTCTCCCCATTCTCTGCGGTGAGGACTCCCCCGAGGGGGAAGGTGTTACTTAAACACACTCAAAAGTCTCAGTTCTGGAGTGTGCTCATTAGAAGCCACTACTGTAAGACAATGATGAAACTAAGACCCTTTAGAGAGGGGTCCAAGCTTTATCTTAAAACAGGATAGAAGCAAATGGCACAGACATAGATGGGACTACACATTGTTAGTGGTCAGAATCAGAGGAAAACTAAACAAGTCTGTATTACATAAAAAAAAGGAACTTACCATCTTTAATACTGAGTGTGGGAGTTAACTTGACATACTCTTTGCTGAGCTCTGCCAAGAGCTTGGGTGAAATAGTGAGATAGTCACAACCTGCAAGTGCTTTTATTTCTCCTGTATTTCGGAACGAAGCGCCCATCACAATAGTTTTGTAGCCAAACTTTTTGTAGTAATTATAAATCTTAGTGACACTCTTGACACCTAAAGAGGAGAAAGTGGTGGTTTTCAGAGTAGCTCCCTGGGAGTTCAAAGACTACTCATAACACAAACACTGACACGTGTTTCATAAGAGAATTTCTCAAAGTAACTTGCAGCTGGAATGAGTAGCTCACGTGCTTTTAGCAATGTGTTAAAGGCAACTTTACCTGGATCCTCTGAGGGCTCGTAGGCTTTCTTATCCCCATTTGCAACATACCAGTCCAGGATACGTCCTACAAATGGGGAAATCAGAGTAACACCAGCCTCAGCACAGGCAACTGCCTGAGCAAAGGAGAACAGCAAGGTCATATTGCAGTGAATCCCATGCTCCTCTTCCAGAACCCTGTGGAAAAAGACTGTCTTAAAATGGTGATTTTTTTTTCCCCCCCTCACATATTGACTTTGCATTCTCAGAAGAAAGCAGTAGGTTAAGCTACTTAAAACATTTAGAAGAGTGCTACAGTGTATAAGCTTTCCACTTGTTTGCCTATATGCACAGTAGTTTGAAACCTAGGGTCAAAATGCAGACCACTTAACATCCTATCCCAAGGAATCCATTTTAGGAACAGCCTGACCCTCACAGGAACAAGCTTTTCTCATTTCAACTAAAAGCTCTCGTGTAGCACCTCACTTGTTAGCTGTAGTCCTCCTAGCAGATCGCCTGGAGCAATGTTTGCAAAAAACAATTGTTTAAGTGTAGAACACATGTCAAACGCCTGTGAACTGCCAAAACATGCTGTGAATCAGTGCGTCAGGTACCAAAATACTCACTTGCCAGCCTGGATCCCTTCCCACGTTGACGAGAGCTTTATGAGAATACGATCTTTACCAATTCCTGCTTCCTTATAGAGGTCAATGAGGCGCCGGGCCCTCTGAATCATTCCTTCCTTATCAAAGGACAACCTTTGAAAGGAGAGCAGGAGTGCATAACATCAAGAGCTTTTTTTTTTTTTCTCCCCTCATCACAAAAATTCAGGACATTTATCTATTATTTCACTAGGATTTCTGTTCCAATAAGCTTTTCTTGGTTGAAGGTACTCACTGCCTTGTAAGCTCATCAAGCAGTTGTAGGAGAGCGCTTCTACTTTGACTAAGAGAATCCAAAGCTCAAGATAACATAAATTTTAGTCTATTAACTTTCTCAAAGTTATTTTTTCTTTTTAATAAGAATGTAGAACCTGAACATTAGAAATTCATTAGCAAAGACAGATCCTAGGCAAGTCTTAAGTTTTATTTTGCTAGATCACACTTAATTAAGCAAAATAAATGCTGAATAAAAGATCTTGTTGGTATCTTCTGAGGCTAAGACACTAGCACAAAGAAGAGAATGAGCAAAGTTTTAAATACGCTAGAAGCAAAACATTTCCTTTGCTTACATAAAGGCAAGGATTGAGGAGGACCAAAATTCAAACTCTATTACTTTGTTATAACTTGGTGACAAAATGTGATGAGAATAAGTCCTGGTCAAGCAAAATAGGTCAAACCAGGTCTCCAGTTAAACGGTGACAATACATGTTTTTTTCTTGTCCTATGGCAATGAGTTGTCTATTCAAGAATATTTCTCCAACTCACATCATGCCTTTTTTGGATGTATAAATAGACAGGATAACCCAGAGGAAAATAAAAAACTAACCTTGCATCTACTTCTGTTGACACACGGCCAGGTATTCTCTTCAATATTTCAGCTCCAAATAACACAAAAAGTTTGTCAGAAGCATTTTTAATTTGCTCATCTTGTGACCTGACAGAAAAATAAGCAAAGAACATAACTACTTCTGTGATGCAAAGGAGGAAAACAGTAATGTCTCTAGGCCTCACCACAGCTTGGGATATCCCATTTAAAAAAAAAAAAAAAAAAAAAACCACACACACACACACCACCACACACACACTCATCTAACACTGTTTCATTGCTCAAGTAACCACTTCTACTCTATCTTTTTTTCTCTCCTCTCTCTTCCATATATCACCAATAAGAGTAGTCTTCATATCCTTATCTCTTATGTCATCCAGCTGGACTATTTTCTTGAGAATGGCTAAATGGAGATGCACTTCTTAAAAGCACTCCAGAAATTAAGGTCTTTTCTTTAGGACTTTTCTTTACATCATGGACTTCAGAAACTAGGACTTTTCTTTAGGACTGAGACTTCCTGGGACAAGAGAAAGCGCTGTGAACATGTGAGGGAAAAGCCTAAAATACTCCTAATACAACAGAATGCTATTTACATTAAAAAAAATCTTAAATATAGATCTACTGAGATAGAAAGGGGAAAAAAATTACTTACCCACCAAGTTTTCTTCCATACTCAACTGCATCATCCACAAGTTTCTGGTAAACTGGCATCTGAGCAGCAGCTAGTATGAGAGATGGGTTTGTAGTGGCATCTAGGGGCTTGTACTCATCAATTGCTGGGAAAATAAAAACAGCCTGTTTAAAATAATTAGCCAGCCTGAGTAAGCAAAAGGATCTTGCTCAAATATGCAAGAATGTAAATGCTTAGGACTGTAGGATAGTAACATTCTTAATAGAGCAGATTTAAGCAACATGTTGCACTAATTCCACAGCCTGAAACCTGGCAGATTCACCAGATGTTCAAGGGTAAAAAGGCTACAGTAACAAAATCAGGCAGAGCTTAGGCAATTACCCAAAAGAAATAAACTTGTGGAAACAACACCGTAAAGATAAGTTATACTAATGTTAAATTTCTTACATAGACCCTTATGTTCACAATGTAGTTGAATTTTGAGAATCACAGGTGACGATGAAAGGAAAAACTTCCTTCCCTCCTAGCAGTTTGGGTTCTTTATTTGTGCACGCCCACCCAAAACAGAACAAAAGATTTATCTCTGACTTTTTAAGTCTCAATATGCAGTAAGTAATGATTTTTTCTCCCCCTCCGGTAGGTGCTCGCAGTTTCTCAGTTCCTGTTCTTGTAACTTCCTTGTACCACCAGAACTACTTCCTCATACACATTATTTGCAACTCTGGCTTATCTTAAGCCCTGCACTGCACCTATTTCAGGTGATACCAGTTGTTTACCAGTGCAGGCTGTTACGGGGCACTCTCTGCTGCTAATCCCAGTTGAGCTGCCCGGCACACAGGGCCTGACACAGCACAGGCACGAGCCCTTCAGCAATTTCTGCTTACAAACCTGCTTGGCAATACGGCTGCACATCACAAATATAAAGATATTTATTACCAGCACGTTCTCCTCAGCATATTGCAGTCAGGGATGAAAAACCAAACTGATAAAGTACTATTTCTTTTTGCAGTGATAAAAAGAAAATAAGTAATTTTCTTTTCCAAGGAGTTCCTCTAAGCAATGATTCTGGTCCTTGAATAGATCCATTCCACACTAACAGGTCCTTTAAAATACTTCTAATTGATATGGCTATTGCTTAAAATGAAGCACGTGAACAAAACTGAGTTGTGAAGCCCAGTAACCAACTTAAGACAAGTACATTTTGACAGAGCTTATTAATTCTCTCCAGAACTGCAGGACTTGTGAAGCATCTTACAACTATGGCAACAAGCATCAGTAATAACATCAAATCTTTACCCAGTTTTCCTATAGACGAAAAGCAAGACTTTAGGACAAGTTTAAGCTTAAACTTTCAAAGCAAAAAAAGGCCACTCCAGCCACAAATGAAATCACCACCTCTTCTACAAATAAGTGAAGGACACGGTTTGTCTTTTGCTTCAGTTCCAACCAGCATCATTTTCTATGGAGCACGACACAGACAAGTTTTATATCGACGCAGAGTGGCAAACAGTGGATTTGGTGCTCGAATGAGCAGCCTCAGTGCTGTGCTTCCCTGTTATGCAACGCTTCAAGGCAAGTAACAGTTTCACCACTGCCTCAGTTTTTGAAATCAGGTGGTTAAAACACACAGCAAGTATGTGTTATCTAGTGTCAACGTATACACATGTATAGGCACAGCTTTACCTTTGGGATGCATTGCAGAGCTGCTGCTACCTCTTCAGCCTTAAATTTACTAATATGGGAAGACATTGGATGGCAGCCATTTAAAACAGTTAATCCTACAGGTGATGAATAAACAGTGTAGGAGAGGGATTATTGCAGAACAGGACTCAAAACACATTGTTCTATCCAGTGCAGCCTAACTCAGCAGAGGGATTTTTTCAGTTTTGATAAACGGTGACTGCTGCCTGTCTGCACAGGTCCTCACACAGGGGCAGTTCTGGAACAAGCAGCTTCATCATCTAATGCCACCTCCCTTCGTAACACACAGGCACCTTTGCTCAATCTTATAAGATTAAGAAACAAACAGACAGAAACACTCCTGCATTATTTCTTTGCTCAAAATCGCTATTTTTAAGATAAATACATTGAGGGAAAAGATGCATTTAGCAGGGGGAAGCACCTTCATTAGCCCCACAGAACATCTCCTCCTAGTCCAGGCCTCCGGTTAATGTTTTCCAAACCCACGTTTGGGCCGTACAAAGGAGCAAGTGTGTCAGAACGCTCAGCCAACGCGAATGCCTCCGCCAGTGACTCACGCAGGCTTGACATCTTAGTAAGAGCACTTAAACGCGCAACGTCCCGCCCTGGACGTGCTCGCTACAAGGTCCAACACCGTGAAGAAAAAGGGGGAAATCAGTAAACAAAGAAAATCTCCCCGCTCCGAGGAGACGACGCGGCTCGAGGGGCCGGACACCCCCCTCCCCGCACAGTGGTTCGTCCCTTCCCTCCCCCTGGCCGCTCCGTTTCGCCGCCTCGCGCGGGCGCGTCCATTGCCCGCGGGAGGGGGGGTTGGGGCGCGGTGGCCACCCCCCCGTCCGCCCTTGGCCCGCGCTCACCGTTGAAGTCGCCGCTGTCGGCCACCACCGTGGTGTGGTGCTTGAGCTGGTCCAGCGCCGACTCCATCTTCTGCCGCTTCACGGGGGACACCGACATGGCCGCGGCGGGGGAGACGTGGGGGGCTCGCGCGCCGCCTTTATGGAGCCCGGGGTGCCCCGCGGAGAAGCGGCCTCCGCGCGCGCTCCGCTCGCTCGCTCAGCCGCAGCCAATCACCCTCCGATGAGGGCGCAGGGGGGCGGGGAGAGGGAGAGAGCGAGCCAATCGAACGCGCGCTGACAAGACGGACCCCGGCCAGTAGGCAGCCGCGTGAAGGCAAGGAGTTCCTGATTGGCTGATTGCGCGGGTGGGGCGGGTGGGCCGGAAGGAAGAGGGAGCAACCCTGTCACCATGGCGACGGGGGGATGCGCCCGCGCCGCCATTACCCGCCCAGAGGCGGGAGAGGGGCCTGGGGGAGCCGCAGCTCCGCGTCCCGTCCCTAGGAAAACTGCTTGGATGGCAGCCCCCAAAACAAAGAGAAAAAACATGTTTTCACATCTTCCGTTGTGTATTTTAACGGCCTCACAGCAGCCCTTTAAAAAACGTCAAAAAAAAACTTTTTAAATGTCCTTTTTCCCTTGTACCCGGGAGAGACAGAGCGACAAGGATGGAGTTATAACTTAGCTATTTTAATAAATCTTACACAGTGCATGGTTATACCGTTTCATCCTTCGTTCAATTACATTAATGTACAGTACAGGGTAGTATTACCGGCAGGCAGTATAAATATAGCAGATGCACAGCTCGGCCCTGGGGAAGTTTTTAAAAAAGTGACCTCTGCAATGAGATTTACTTCATGTTTTTACTTAACATCCATTTCACAAGCAGTTCCCAGGGCTCCCAGCTTTACCAGAACGGTCAGATATGTTGCTATTGTAATCCCAAGTAGCTCTAGGTCTGATTTCTTCTCCTTTATACAAAAAAAAAAAAAAAAAAACCCAAAACAAGAACGGTGCCGTACCTTCCATCTCACCATTGGCTTTTATTTTAACCTGAGAATTTACCCTACTGTGCTCATGACACCAATGATTTACCAGTGTTCACATCCGCTTGCCCCCTCTACCCCAATGCAGAGCCAGGGCTTTTCAGGAGGACAGTCCTCTTCATTTCTCCCCGAGCAAGACCAAATTTGCAAATTCCAGCCAATATGGCAAGCCAGCAGGGATGTGACTAAAAACACACTCTCTTTACACATTTCCTACCCTAATTCAAGTTATTGTACTCTAATTCCACCTCTGCTAACAACAGTCCCTTTAAAGCTCAAGAAAATACCTTATCCACTAGGATACATATATTTTTTTCTTTTTCTTTTTTTTTTTTTTTTTTGAACAGGCCAAAATCAATAGATGCATCAGTGCTCTCTATTTAAAACAGGCATTCCCAAGCCACTGCTTTACAGTTGCACAGTTTTATCCATTAAACATGTGAGCACTGGCCTCGGTTGTGCAAAGACTTAAGCACATGCTTAACTTGTCAAGGGGGTAACAAGTTCTCCAGTGGAGGTGGGATTGTTCCCAGCATGTAAAGGCAAGTACCCATGTCTAAGTCTGGGCCAAAATTCCCCTTCGAGTTATTCTGACTTAATGTGTGAGTGAGAAAGACGAAGACTTTGCGGTTTGTGAGCAGTTCCTGTAAATATATTTGCTTTACTGCGCTCTTATCAAGTGGCTCTGTATGGAAAATACAGATATTGCGTAAATATCGTGAGTGCCAATGGTGATGGGGGCAAGAAATCTACTGTTACGTTTAAAACTTTGCGTAAATGACGTATGCACAGTTGCTCCTTGTAGAGTTTTCCCTCAATCTCTATTTATAAATTGCAAGAGTCCAAAGATGTACGTTACTAGATAATTATATACACATACACACACCATGATTAAGGCAAAAAAAAAAAAGGAAGTGAGGAAGGAACAACAGCATCTACTAAATTAGATAATATCTTTCATGTTTGTAATGTTGCCGTGTCATATTAAAGCAGCCATTCCAAGTGCTATGTAGTTTCTCAGGTGTTTAGGAAACCCCTCAGAGCGCTCTTTGCAAGTCAAATGTGAAGGTGAGGATGAGTCATGACCCTGGCAGTGGCTTCAGGTGTGACTAAAGGTGGGGAGCAAATGTTAGGGGTTATTTTCTGTTTGTTTGAGGCCTGGATTTGGCAATACTGTAGCTTTCTGATACAGGATTAGTGCCAAAGCACTCTGCTGCACAGCTGCCCCAAGCCTCAACTCCTCCTGCATCCTCTGCGTCCTCAGCATCCTCTGATATTTGCAATAGCTTCAGTCCTCGCTCAGGTCCTTCTCTTTATTCCACAGCAAAACCCCCTTTCCACTGTTCAAAGGCAGCAGTAACTGGTAGTAAAGGAAGCGGCCCGGGTCTTGGATAATTTGTGTTGCAGTTCTAACTTCATTTAACAAGAGGGCATGGGAGGACAGCAGAAGGAGAGTAAACTGCCACCAGCCTCTGCTAGTAGGTTACCAGGGATGTCCGCCACATGAAAGGAAGTGAAAGATGAGGAAAAAAACAATAAAGCCTCATTTCTTTGGTCCCAGACTCTATGTGTTCAGGCTGGCTTGTTCTGCACAGAATGCCAAGGAAGGGGCTGGGAGCACACGTAACCCTCCGTTCAAAGCTTTGCGGGCTCCTTTTTGCATGTTCAGATTTGTGTGAATTCTGGTCTGCTCTGACTGCATGCACATAAAATTTCAGTATAAAATATATAGATATATATATAATAAAAAAAAATACTTCATGCAATACTAAAACAGCTTTCCCAATGGGACATGGTCTTAGTGTCTATCCTTATCAATAGTGTTCAAGGAATTGTCGCTTTGATGGCAATGACACTGCTAAGTGCGGAGCACTTCTGTCTCTTGCCTGGACTGGGGACCATTGCTTTCATTCCCTTTTTTTTTTTTTTCTTTTTATTACTATGACTAATAGCAGAAAAAAGCAGACAGATTTTTAATTAGCAGAATCAATCCTTTCCTGGCGACGCTTCATGATTTCTTGGAGCTCCGACTCCCCTCTGTTTTTCTAGAATGGAAACAAAACAGCAAGTTTGATTTTTAACTTAAAGCTGTAGTTAGATCATAAAGTTTAATGCCATAAGAGTAGAGCTAGTGCGAGGGACATCAGTGAGAGGGCAGATCCCTTAGTAGAGCCAGGGCGATCCACCTTACAGATCTGGGATCTTTTTGTTTAAAATAGTTCTCTGCATTTTTGCTTTGTTTTTGGAAACTTCCTCTTCAATGGAACACCCTGGTGTTGCTGGTCAAGGCACCTGTTCAGGCAGGGCTTGTCCAGAAAGCTACTTACCTCTAGCTGATTTTTTTCCACTGTGATTTTACTGTACACTCGGTTGCCCTCATCACCACACACTTTCTTTAGCTCATCTCTGTTGAGGGAGAAAAGCTGAGCTCCAGTAAGGATGCCAAGGTGATCCACTGTCCTGGAAGACACAAAGCAAGGAGGTCGTTGTGCTACATGTGGCCTCTCCTCAGAGGTGAGAGAAAAACAGTCCAGAACAGTTGAATTGCAACCCCTGCACCGGGACCATCTCACGTGGAAGGCACTGAGGCAGTGCCCATGCAACAGCTCTTGGGTAATCCAAGTCCATTAAATGAAGGACCAGCATCTCCTAGAGGAGCAATGCAGATTTTACCCTTTGCTGAATGACTTTGCCTCCAGCCAAGCTTTGACTTCTTCAGCACTAGATTCGAAGGTAAGGGGCACAAGAACTTGCTGGGGTTTCTCCACTTTGAAATTCCTCGTCGGAGGATGAATTTTGCTGTTTGTGATCTTCTTTAGTAACTCATCATTCAGCTCATCCATTTGATGCATGAGTTCTGGGGAAACAAGGCACAGCTTTTAGAGGACGAGTAGAGAGTCACGAGAAAAACCAAGTCGCCAGTTACAAATCCTCATACAAAGGACATAAAAACCTTCAACATCTCCTGGCAGAAGTTTGCTCGTATCGTAGAATATCCGACCAATATCTCTTTGCTCCCACTGGTGCTGCCTGCAAGAGACAGGGTCCCCTTTCCCTAAATCCTTTCGTCGCTCTTGTGTTTTTGCTTTAATTTGTCATCTTCCTGTTTTTGAGGTACTTAGTTCCCTTCGGGCTGTTAAAATAGGGAAACTGCCCTGCAAACTTAGCAGGAGGGAGGAAGAAAAACCAGACCTTGTGAGAGAGCAAACATAAGGGAGGCCTGACTGTCTTTGAGAACAGATGGTTCCCACTCTCAAAAAAAAAGTTTTAACCTATTTTTCCTGTTGCCTCTCTGTTTTCTCCTGGTGTGGAAGGCAGAGTCTGGGAGCATCTACAATTTGAGCTTTGTTTTTAAGCTCTAGCCCCGCTCCCTCTAATTCTCAGTACTCACTGCTACTTCTCCTAAGTAATTCACTAACCCAGTTCCTCAGAGCTCCATCTTTTGCTGTGCAAGTAAATGGAAGTGGCAGGAAGCATGAACTGGAGAGGGAGCCATGCACTCACAAAGCTTTCGTAGAATCATTAGGGTTGGAAAAGATCTTCAAGATCATCAAGTCCAGCCATAAGCGCTTTAACACCATGCCTGGTAAACCACATACCTAGTTGCCTCATCTACACGTTTCTTGAACAGTGACAAGGATGATGACTCCTCTACTTCCCTGGGCAGCCTGTTCCAATGCTTGCCTACTCTTTCTGTGAAGAGATTTTTCTAATACCTACCCTAAACCTCCCCTGACACGACCTGAGGCCATTTCGTGTTGTCCTAGAGGATGTCCCTTTATGGAACATTACTCAGTATCACTTTTTTCCACAATACTCTTGAAGACTGTGAGGAATAACATGGGACTATTAGTAGATCCCTGACTATGATGCTTGTACGATGGGGCTTTCCATTACCCAAGAAGGGCTCTTGATTTGAGGGGTCTGCAGGAGCTGAAGAAGGGATGAATTTGGGTTGAGGTCTTTTGGAGACAGCCTGGTAAAAGTGGTGAACTCCTAAGGACTCATCTGCTGGCAGCTCTACTGCCTGCTCCTTCTTGGAAAAACAGCCCTGTGTGGCTTTGCCATCCCAAGAGGAACAGAGAGCGTGAAGGATGTCTCATAAACTGGCTGCTTGACACCTTATAAAGTGTCTACACTAGAGAAATCCTGCTGGATGTGGTGGGAGAAGGGCCCTGGTGCTAGGAAGGCGGCATGGAAACGTACGTTCTTTGGCATCCTGGGGGGAGTTGCGCGCTAGCATTTCGCTTCCCCATTTGTCCCCGGCGTAGCTGGCAGGTAGCTTATGAGTTGGGCTCGATGGTCCATATCCTCTGGGACTCAGATCTCCTTTGTACCTCTGATTAGACTAGATGACAAGAAAGAAAGAAAAAAAAAGAAGTAATTTTTTTTGTGTGTTTTTTTTTTTATTTTCAGTTTTCTCAAACATTTTGCATCCCCCCGCCCTGGAGTAACAAACTGAGGGGCAAACTGTCGTGTCCTCCCTGAGGCCATCCAGCAGCTGAGGAGCCACGTGGAACAAGTTCCCTCTGATGGGGGGGATCTTCCAAGCGAGGATATAAATCAACCCAAAGGTTTCTTGCTGCATGAAGGCATTTGCAGCCTGGTGAAGCCTGTGCCATGTGCACCACCCGCAGCTTGAACTGTTCTAAATGACTGCTCAGAGTTCAGTGCGAGCGTGACTGAGCTCGGTAGCCTTTCATTATGCAAACTTGTAGGACTTGCCTATAGATGGGGTGCACGGAAAGCGAACTGTTTTTGTGCAAAGAGGGAACAACAGAAATGCCATTTGAAGGTAGAGCTTTAATGCTCTAGTAACTGGGTGCAGAGTGGGAGCTTGCCAAGTGCCTCGAGATGGAGAGAGTTTTTTGACATCTTCTTGGTTAGACTGAGAGGACTTTGGTCTGGAGGGTTGCTGGGGCACTTTGTCCTTTGCCCAAGCTGTGAAATGCCAAAGTGGGAAACAATTCTGTGCTTCCTTGGGGATCTAGAACTTTCTGCCTCCACATTTTTCCAGTACAAGGTGCTCAATACTCAGTTAATATTCACTTAGATGCTATTCCTACCTACCTCCACGACAATAACCTCTTCCTACCCCTCTGGTATCTCCTGGTGCTCAACTGAACTGGGCAAGAGAACCGTTTGCTTTTAATTTAATCCCCAACAAAAGCCCTCAGCTTCTTGGGGCAACGTTTGCTTTTGCAGCTGCATTAGCTCTGCCATCCTGCTCAGGCCTGAAAGCAGAAGGGTTTCACAAGAGGAGGTGGTAAACCATAGGCTGAGAAACATGGTTTGGAGGCTTTGGAGAGGCAAAAGGTGGAAGTATTTCAAGCCAGTGAAGCCAGTAGTTATTTAGTAACACTGAAACCTCAACATCAGACCTTCTCCATGGGAATGCCTAGTCATGCTGCTGGGTTTGCGGAGGGTGTCCCTTGGAGCTAGGGTTCCTCTCAGGAGCAGGTTGCTCTCCTCAGCACAGGCCTTCACCTGCGCCATAACCCTGCGTTCCAGGTGCCCTTGGCGGTGGGCAGTGAGCTTAGAATTGCAGAGAGGGAGAAAACTGTTGTCTTGGGTGGATAGGATGGATATACCTGGTTTGGGGAAAGGGTAAGCAAGATGGTGGCAAAATGTGGGAGTTTTGCCATAGGAAACTTGGGAACCTCCTGCTTCATTCGTTTGTAGGGGAGGTCTGGCTCGTGCAGACCAGGTAGGGCTAATTCCAGGATTATTCTCAGTGGCTAATTATGCCCTGCAGCTAATTACCAGTTAAATATCACCTGACTATAGACCTGTTCGAGCTCTTCCAGTTTCACCACATCCAGGATATTATAAGGGACATAACCAGCCTGCCCGCTCCGGTTGAGCAGCTTCCACCACTGCTTATTATCTTCCAACACCTGAGAAAAGAAGAAAATGTTACACAGAACATTGGATTTATGGTAGCAAATATAGCATATAGTGGAAAGAAAACACACAGCAATGCAAAGTTGTCAGCATAACATCGTAGCAGTCTGGCAAACAAATCTGCATGACACTATTTCCAGTTCAGAATTGAAATATTTCCTGAAAATCACCAAAACCATATCACAAAGGCCTATAGGAGAGCACCTCTGGGGGCAAATATACATCCAGATGCTGCCAAACTCATAGTTGCTAGTTAATTTGCCTGTTTATCTCTCTCTTTTTTCCTCAGTGTCTGAGCATGCTTTGGGTTTTTTTTTTTGCATTAA
This sequence comes from Tinamus guttatus, assembly GCF_059628265.1. NCBI lineage: Eukaryota > Metazoa > Chordata > Aves > Tinamiformes > Tinamidae > Tinamus > Tinamus guttatus. Next base: position 1,682,129 of record NW_028289080.1, on the reverse strand, counting down.
AATAAATATATCAAAAGAAATAATTAAAAAAATAGCTACAGGACTGTCATATAACTTGATCACAATATGCCTCGTCATAGCACAATATATAATCTGGTTCGGAAATAAATGTTTTTTTCAAGGTTGAACTTTGCTAGCGAAGCAGTTTTCCTGTTCTAGTTACATTGCCTCAAGTCATATGTCTGCCATGGTTAGGGCATAGCCCGAGTTGTGTCCTAAATTTACCAGCTACCAACAGTGTTGCAGTGGGAGAGAGGTTAAAAAACAGGATATTTTCTTGGAAAATAACTTTCCCTTTTTTTGGTAATGGCAAACATAGACCCAGAAAGTGGGTGAGCAATGTGCTGCCGGGATATATTTCCCTCCTCCTTGTTGTTACTTGGCTCTTGCCAGCCTTGAGCCTCCTTTCCTTTTCGTAGAAAGGGGAGGAAGGATAAACCTTGTTCCCGAGCACCTTCACCTACCTCCAGGATCTCATCCTTAAGCACGGAGAGTTCGTTGGCATTTCGCGCAGTGAAATCGTAGCGGATTTTGGCATATCTCTTCGGTGGGGCCATTCCCTGTGCCTCATAATTCCTTCAGGAGAGGAGAAAAAGATGGAATTATAGTGGAGGGCCCTCCAATAGGGTCCACAAGTGTAAGACAAGTGGTGATGACTGTGCACCACGTCCAGTGGCTTTATGCTAGAGGGAGGCAGCCCCCTTTCATTTGGAGAGATATACGGAATAAATACAAAATATTTTTTAAAATGCAAATATTGATGAAAAGTGAAACAAAAAGTTTTTTTTTTAACTCAAAATGAAATCTTTTATTTTTTGTGTTTTTTAAGCCTGAATTAGGAAGATTTTCCCTCTTCTTCTCCAGCTAGGATGATTATAATGTTATATTTCTACTTCCCAAAATGTCTGTAGTGAGGGAATCCTGTCTTATCTAGTTCTGCAAGGGCAAGAACTATTTTGTCACGCTTTCTCTGCATCTATTTATGACTTGGGACAGTAAACCCATGTGGTGCAGTTCCCAAGGGCTTATATTCATAGCAGACAAACCAACAAGAGGTTGGATAGTCTTCCTGTAAAGTTACATTGATTTATACCAAGGCTGGTGTAACTCAGTGCCACAGTGCTTACAGTGCTGATAATGACTATGGCTTTTATCATTACATTTGTCTTTCCTGAGTTCCTGGTTTCAATTTGAGACTTTAAATCTAAAGTCCATAAAAAGATATTAAAAATATGTCCATTAGGTTTAGGCATTGGTCCATTAGGGTCTTCATTAGATAGCTTTTGGCAGTCTGAAGAAGGCTGAAACCAGGTTGAATCTGCCAGTCAAAAAGGGAGTGGTGGCCTTGGCCAGCAATGCCCCGAAGGCAGGGAGAGGGAGGAATGCTTGTGTTCTGAAGAAATCATCTTCTTTCTAGCCTTCCAGAAGGCAAGTGACTCATGAGAAAAGGCCTGAAGGCCAGAGAAGTTAAAACACTTTGTGTACACCTAGATTTTACATGAGAGACCTTTGCTGAATATAGCTTGAGGCTTTCCTGACACTTCTCTGCAGCCAAAAGCCATAGCGTAAATAATAATATTGATGCATGTGGAATCTTTGTCAATATTGTGTCTTTTGGTTAGAGAATTAAAGTACCCTCAAAAACAGCATGAGCATATCAGGAGATATGGCTGTCCCAGGACTGTGATCCTGACAAACATTTCGGCAGACTTGGCTCAAGTCTGTTCTGAAGTGAAGAAGGCATCTAAGCCCCTTCTCAATTTCAATATTTGCTTCAGTATCATTTACTTCATTTTTTTTCCTTAATGTTATCAATAAGGAAGAGTTGTTGGCAGTCTGAAAAATGGGTGGAAGCTAAAGTCAGAGACAGCATATGATCCTTAATATTGATCTGTTGGGCTGACATTATGAAACAAAACATATTGACGGACTACAGAAATCAGTCAATTCCTATGCCTCTTGTGGTGGAAAACATATTTAACCTATTTCCTCACAGCCCAGCTGCTGATCTGATAGCAGACAGCATGTACAGGGATAATTGCTTGTCACATGGTTGAGTCTCTTGATCTCATTAGCAAATCTGAATTAATAACAGCAGAGAGTTAGTTACCTACAGGCCAAAACATCTTGGTGTCATGGTATGTTGTGCTGGGTGCTTCTGAGGTTACCCCCTGGGAGCCAAGGCACCCTTTTCCGGGGTGGTGCTGATATTTACCTATTTACATGTTGAGTTACATTCTGCTTGAAGGCATCCACAGCCTGTGTCTGATCAGCGGGCTGGCCACGCTTGAGTGAGGAGTTACGGTAGGGATATCCATTGGCTGATGAGAGCTGGAAAGGTAAAAGGGAGTCGGTGTTAACACGGAAAGGGAAGGCTCTGTCAGAGATGGAGGAGGCGATAGAGGTAGATGAATCACTGCCTGGAAGCTTTTGGTCAAGATGAGGCACACGCCAAAGACAAAATTGTTCTTCAGGGAAACCGGTATCCATGGGGCTCATTAAAGTCTCACTTAATTCCAGATATTGCCTCCTGTCTTTCAGGAGCTGAGGCTTGCCCCTTTTTGGCCTTACTTTCTTTCCATGTTTAGGTGGAGTGACCACATCCAACTGAGTTTTGAGCTGACTGCGTGTTGAACACCACCACAAACTCCATGGTAGCACAGATGGGACAGAGCAGAATTTTTAGCCATCGGAAGCACCTGACAGCTTTGCTCTCCCTGGAACAGCGCTGAGTTCCTCTGTGCCAAAATCCAGAGGCCAGAGAAAAGAGCTGCAGGCTGAGCTTAGCTACAGTAGATGGTTATCATCCTTTATTTGATGGCTCTGTGTTCCTTTGCTTGAGCTTCTCACTTTTAGGAAGGGCTAGGGCTGGCTTGTTGAAAGGGAAACGTAACAACTACTAGCCTATCTGTGTGCGTGTCTGCTGCAGAGTATATTAAGTGGTGAGGTTTGGTACTGGCAGCAAAATCCCATGCACTCTTGGGGTATTGGCCAAGCAGCAGACTCTGCCCACATCTCTGCTCCTCTGTTTTAATATGAATATACCCTGTATACTGGTAATATGCCCCTTTACTCTGTAAAGCTTCATGGTCTTCAGCAAGAGAGGTTTCTCACTCTGAGAAAGAGGGAAGAAGAGGAAAAGGAAGTGAAAGGATGGCTGGGAGCAGAAGACGAACCTCTTCTTGCAAGTGTCCGATGTCTATTTCCCAAGGAGCTCCACGGAAGATTTCCATGGGCGGTTCCCAGCCGTTGCGAAATTTGGGAATGTAGCTGGGGATATTTGCTTCTCGAGGCCATTCAGCTCTAGGACATGAAGCAAGAATATGCAGTCAGGGTCACAGGGAGCATGGGGCTGAGAGCCTCCTGTGTGTCAGGCAGAGGCAAGATCACTGGTGCAAGGAGAGTGTGAAATGCTATGAGCTTATGCCCCCTGAGCTGGGGTAAGCAACTTGAAAATTGCAGTGTTAGGGAGAAACAGACCCAAATCCTCTTTTTTCCTTGACCCTCTGACCTGGCTATAAAACTAAATGTTCCTGCAGTTTTTCCGAACAATTTGGGAAGCTTTGTGACCCGACAGCCCTGTCCTCACCTGGATCTGGTCCACGTCTCTCCCAGGGAGTCCCAGAGGCTCATCTCTTTGGGTATCAGGTGTCCTCGGAGGAAATCTGTGGCATCTTTAGAAAGAAGCGGACTGAGGACAGACCTGGCAAGCTCAGGGCCACCACAGCTATTGACAATCTGGATTGCACACAAACACACACAAGCATGAGATGTTGCAGGGCTTCGAAATGCCAAAGCAGCACATAGATAAGAATAGAAATCAAAAGCAGAAAAATCTGATCTTTTGGAGTCTCTGTGCATGCCCACTCCAAAGGAAGCCAAGCTGCCCTCTACGGTGTGCACCTCTGAAACCCGTGCCACTTTGTTTAGGAGCTCTAAACCTCCTTCTGTGCCTTCATATATGTTAGGCTGAGGTTTCATAACACAGTTGAACTAAATAAACAGTTTGCTGCTACCTGAAAGGGATGCTGTGCTCCCCCAGTATCCACTTCTCATCCTTAAGAAAGAGCAAACAGAAAAATAAGGCAAATAGTTTCCCTGCCAACTTTGAGTTCTCCAAGGAATAAAATGACAGTCAAAGGGCATCATCCCAAAGGATTGCATGACTCCTCTTGATCACAGGGGATCCTGAGATCAACTCAATTGTTTCAAGAAGCATCAACCTAAATCTTTGGAGGGGAGGGAACAGTTCAGAGGAAAGCAAGATTTTTTTTCTATTGGAGTCAAAGCAATGTCCAAACTGAAAATTAGCTGCTGTTGGAGATAGAACACATCGGAAGCTACCATATTAAAAATATGGAATCCGTTGGGGTTTCTGTGTCAATTCTGGCTTTTTTTTTTTCAAATTGGGATACCTGCTTCCTACCTGCAAATATTGAGTCTTGTTTGTCTGGAGGTGATACTAGGCTGATTCCAAAGAGGAACCACAGAGTGCTCACCCTGTCGTTTACACCAAGTTTTCATTAATGCAGCAAAATGGCTCATATTTTCTAGGGTTTGTGTTGATGTACTTAGTTCAAGATAGAAATCAAACTGGAACCCAGAAGTGTCGGTGTTGTTTCTAGACTTTGTTGTGATTTTTTTGCCAAATGCACTCTTGGGTCCTGTCTATTCAGTAACCAGCATCACCAGAACTCAAAAGGCCTGTGAAGAAGGTTTACCAGTTCCAGCGGCCCAAACAGGAAATGCACCAACTCTGAAGCACTTGGGTTCTGGATGTGCTTTCTCAGTTTGGCCTGAAAAGAGAAAGGAAACCTTGTTTAATCCTAACCTGTTCAGTGGCATGGAGGAATTGTTCTTGGCTGATATCTGAAAAGCAAGGAACCTCATAATAGCTCACTTCAAATTAGGGAAGAAGATGAAGTGATTGGGGAATAGGATCATTCTGTTTTAGGTCATTTCTGTTTGGTGCCCATTTCTAACAGCCTGGACTTTTGGAAGGGTGAAGCATCTGCTCTGTAAATATCATGGCCTTTTAAAGCTGTTTTGAGAGGAAATTGAAAACCTTCACTTATTCTGGAAGCCTTAGTGAGGAGCTGAAGGCCTGTTGTTTCTGATTCTTGCAGAACTGAAAATTCTGTTAGTTTCTGTGAATGAAAACAACAGAGCGAGTGTTCTGCAGAGTCCCTTGGCAAGTTGCTGCAGGGAAAAAATATTCACCAAGGTCTTTCCTGTGTAGTGCACGTACAGCTGCCCACTCCAGTGAAATGCTTGGTATTTGGAATAGACTGCGGTGGAATGGAGGAGCAAATGCTTAGGATTACTTTGCAGTAAGAACTGCATTGCACTAACAGCAATCAGCTAAGCTAGGTGAGAAACCACTCGAGTTTGTGCTTCCTCTCCATCCTTTATTCATATCTTATGCTTCTGGCATTGCAGCAACAGAAAACAGACCCCTTTCCTAACAAAATGCAACTGAGCAGTGGGGCACTTCACAAGGAGGGTGCAGCCGTGCGGCACGTGACAGAGCCCTGGATCCCCATCTGGTTTCCCCACCGGCCTTGTTATTTGCCCCTGGCCTCTCACCTGGAGCACAACAGCTCTGGGTGGGTTTGTGCACCCACAAACAGGAACACCCAAGGCCTGAGTGCAAAGAGAGCTCGGGTACGCGAACGAATTTCCTACCTATTAGCTCCCGTGATGCTGAGGGGGGAGCAGCAGCAATGCAGCAATCTGTGGGGCTGTGTGCCAGAGCATGCACCAGGATTTGCAGGCTGTAATGAGCACTTGCAACTGCATCATGCTATTGGGAGTGCCCAAGCAGGCTTTTACTGGCGAGGATGCTAACTCCAGTGCAGACCCAGGCTGTGACTAAGGGTCTGGTTGACCATGCTGGCTATACTGTATTTATCTTGACTGTGTGAGCAGCCAGAAAGGGCTGGGGTGTAACAACCCAGCCTGGATTTCCTTCTGCTTGGAAAATCCTCAGCTGCTTCCTCATGGCAGCCTTACCAGTAACATCTCAGGAATGACCTTGTTTGGCTGTGTTCACTGGGCAAGCTCAGTCAGAATTGAGAGAACTTCCTTCTGGCTCGTTACCCAGATGAAAAAAGAAAACAAAAGAAATTGTCTTGTTTTCACGTGTATACTATCCCCAGCCCCATGCTGGGCCACAAATATGTGTGTTGTCCTACAGAAAAGGAAGATTTGGAGAGATGGAGAGGGAAAGGTTGCTCCTTTTCATGGCAGAGTTGAGGCACTCCAGCACGAAGGGTTTGTGAACTGGGGTTCCTCGTGCATGGGAGCATGAAGCTGATGCTTGCACAGACAGGCAGGAAGGTTTGTGCATCTTCTGAGCTTTCTGTCTTTATTTCCAGTTCACCGGCCTTCAGAAGCCTGAAACAATGTTTGTTTTGTGGCTGTTTATGGCAGAGATATCTGGATTCATACCATCATACTTTGATAGTGGTTTTGGTTAAATTTTGTTCTAAATGCTCAGCAATTATGATAAAGAGGGAAACAGCCCTGTCACTTCATGGACCCAAAAGGCCCCTCTATGTCTTACCAAGAGGTTAAAAGCCAGTTTGGTTTTCTGGAAACAGTCGATGAACTCAGCCTCGCTTGGGGGTTTTGCTCGAAGAGTCAACATTCCCTCTTTTAAGAAAAGGTGGAGAGAAAGACACGTTAATTAGAACATTCCCAGGAGAGGTTCATCTCACTGGCATGCACTGATGGCTGCTGTGACTAGAACAACTCAAAATCAAGACATGAGGAGAGCCAAAACACGTTGCCTATGTTCTAGCTGATGCAATGTACCTGCTGGCCCTTTCTTCTTGTTCTTCTTCCCTTTCTTCCTTTGGTTGAGCTGTTTGAATGCCTCTGCTGCCTTCTGAAGCCTGGCAACGAACACTTCAATGTCATCCAGAGTGCAGTTCAGAGTTTGCTGTGAAGACAGAAACACGGCACACCAAGGTGAAAGAGGATCAGCCCAGCCTGTGTCTGGGAAGCCCAAATCCCAGAGTGTGCCTCTCTGTGCCTGCCTACATCATTTCCTGCAAGAACGTGCAGGAATGGGGAATCCAGGTGTGAAATTAAGTTGAATTCATCCTTTTTTTTTTTTTTCAGTCACAAAACTCTGCCTCGGTTAGTCTGGTCTATTTGTCAATGCTGTAACTGTCCCCTGCTCATGGATGCTAATGGAAAATTGAGGCTGGAGAGGAGCAGTCCTTCTGAAATCAGAAGAGCTATTTGAGGACAAGAAAAGATCGCACCTGACCCAGCTGCGGAGTTTTGCTTTTGCTCACCTCATCTTTATAGGCAGTAGGTGCTAATTTAACAAAGATTAAATTATGCATCAAATGTCTTTTCGTGGAGCAGTCCCCCTGTTTCCTCCTTCTCTTCCCCCCTCCTGGTGCCTGTGGGCTGGGCACCCTTCTTGGTACCAACCGTTTCTTTTTCAATTTTCTGTGCTAAGATGGCTCGGGACTCTTCGTGGTCCTGGGAGCTGGAGCCTCGTCGTTCATAGTCTGCCAAACAAGGGAGAGGAGAAAAAAGATGAGCATGGGCTCCGTTTAACACAGAAGCACACAGAACACATGGGATGGAAACTCTTTTGGCTTCAGTTATTTAGTCATTTATTCTGAGAGCACCTCAGGAGCTCACGAAGAGCTGTTCACGCAGGAGGTGATCAAAGCAGCCGATTTTCATATTTTGCCTCTTTTCCTCTTCAAGCCAAGAATGGATCACAAAGGGCAACCAGCTGCTGGCTACAGGCAGAGACCTGCAAGGTCTCCAGCTGCTGCGAGTCACTAACTCCTTTGCCTCTGAGCTAAGCTCACACCCACCAGGGAGCCGAAAGGCCCCTGCTCCCATTGCTGAGCACTTCCACAGGGATGTGAACTGCGACAGGAATAACCCGCAGCCGCTCTTCCAATCTCCAGCTCTCCACAGGAGCCTCGGCTCTCCAAGGGCATGAGTTTAACCAGGCCGTGGATGAGCATGAACAAGACATGGAAATAAATATTACTGTCAGTCACTAGAGTGCAGCAGGGCGGGAATTCTGGATGACAGATATTGAGGTAGGCCTGTGCAAAAATCAACGCTTTTGTACAAATGCATCTGCAGCCTCTCATGTGTTTCTAATGGGTATAGAAAGCATCTTCTTGCAATAAATACGAGTATAGGTGGCTCCCAGGTTTCAGAAGACAGATGCAGGGTGAGATGGCAAGATTTCAATGTGAGCAATTGCTCAGGTAGCCTCTTGTGAAAGGAGGGGTCTATCAACTGAGTGAAAGGGGGTTTGAATGAGCCAGGGCAGCGGGTATTCACATACCGGAATGTATAAGGTGGGAGAACTGGAGGTTTTGGCAGAAGGCTGTGAAAAACATATGATATCTTTAAGGGTTAGGATTAGGTGATTAGTTCTGACAGGTTTTATGGGAAAAGCAGTAAGATTTACCTCAAGAGAGAAGCAAATCCCAGCAAACAAACATGAAAAGCCATTGGGCATCAGAATATAGGGTTACAGATGGTCTAGCTCGGAAATATCAAATGTGAATTTCAGGCCTTGGCTGGGCTTGGAAAGTTGCTTCTCAAGCACATTAAAGCTCTTATAAAGAGGTCCGTAGTGGACCACGGGGAACTGATGGAGCAGTGTCCTTGAGTGGACATGGTGGCAAACCTCCTTGCGGGGGACTTTGTTGCCTTCAAGTCCTGTGATTTTTAACATATGATCATATAGCATATGATAAATGCATATGGTTTTTAAAGCAACCAGAATATTTGCCTCTTCTGTTCAGCTACATCTTATTTGCATAAGCAAAACTTCTTCTAAAATAGGTTCTTCAATTCAAGAGGCTGCACCAGCCACTTGGTTTCAGATCCTATCTCAGGATAAAGAGTATTTTCTCTCCTTTGCTACTATTTTGAGCATTTCCTATTATACCTTGATTCCATGTTTTCCTTGAATGTAGTGACTGAGGGTTCAGACACCCAGGAAAACCTAGTAAAATAGGCAGTGGTAGGAAAGGCTCAGCATTTGTTGATCATTTAACTCAACTTGGGCTTTCATAAGGGAAATAATCTGGAAGCTAATTTCTGTTATTTCTTCCTCTGGAGAAAATGCAAATTGTCTTCAAGGCAGCTAAAACTGGACTGAAGTCAGGATGGTTTTGAAATAAGATTTTAGATTAATGCATGAGATAATAGATGAGTTCAAATCTGTGTTTTCACTCATGATTCTAGGAAGATTAGTGCAAACCACATCATTTCTGTGGGTGAAATTTTCCCTCCTTGTGTAGTCAGCAGGGCCAGGAGTTTGCCTTCCTGAGCCAGGCCCATTTTGTCTTCATGTTTTAAAATAAGTGGTAGCTGGCATGAGCTACACGTGTTTGCTCAGTTTCATGAAGAGCTTTCATCTTTCTTGGGAATTTCACTATCCCCCAAATACAGATGTCATTGCCAGGATTTCTGAGGAGTTTGGGGTTTTCATTTATTGAGCTGCCATTAGAAGAAGCAGCCTACTGCTAGCCTGGAGGGCTGAACTGTTTGCCACTGCCCAATTTTTAGGCATTTCTAAAACACGGCCAGAGATGTAACAAAATGTCGTGTTTGGTAGCGTCCACGTCACCTCGTAACATTGCGAAAAAACAGCGGGCTTCAGCAATGCAACCATCGCAGGCCCCTTTTTTTCCAGGTGAGTCACCCGCTCCCGCGACACGTTTGCTGCTCTCCCCTGGTACCTGGATCGTGCTGCGAAGGAGGCGCCACGCGGTTGCGGTTCACGGGGGAGCCTCGCATGTCGTGCTGGATAGGGATGGGAGCTGGTCCTTGAGGCGCCGGCAGGATGGACTGTCTCTGCTTTATCTTTTCTTGGTTTGCTCTGCAAGGCAACCAGCAGAGCCAGCGTCAGCGGCTGTTCCCGGGAATGCAGCAGCAGGAGCAAGGAGGGGACACGTCAGGGGGTGCTGTTTGCATTGGCTGCATTGCCCCCCTAGCCCGGGGTTGGGAGGGGAGGCTGCGAGCAGGAAGCCCACAACTTTGGCAAAGGAGAGCTCCAGCCGTTGACTAGTTTGAGGGGGGCTTGCCATGGTTGGCCTGGAAGACCCACACTTCCAGAAACACCATCTGGTAGCAGGGCAGGGCTCTTTTGGCTGCTCTTTCAGAGCAGAGGCTGTCGGGGAGGCAGCCAAGACGTCCGGCACCGAGTCACCAGCTCAAACCACTTTTTTTTCCCCTGGCTCTGGCACAACATTCAAGCCCTCTTCTTTGAAAACAGCCAGTAGAAGCATTCCTGCAGAGCGTTTGGTTTCAGAGTGTAAAATCCCCGAGGGGCGGCTCACGGCAGAATGAGGCTCCATTCTCAGGCACATGACACAAGGCATGTTTCAAGCATGGGAAAAAAAATGCCAAAATTCAGGTGCACTGTAAATTGCCATGGGACTCAGCTAGCAGGTCTAAGTGAGCTTTATATCCATGTCCTCATGAAGATGGCCGTTATGGGAAGAGTCTCATTTGCAGCAATTAAATATTGCAAATATTTATTTGATGGGGAATTTGAACCTGGGTTCTGTTGCAGCAACGAGGCAAGAGAGGAAGGGCTTGTTTTCCAACTTCCTTAAGGCAAAACTGCCCGAAAGGGTATATGAGACTTTCATGACATCAGATCTCTCTCTCGCACAGCTTTAAACCCTGAGCTGAGATTGGCTAAAATCTTATGTGGTACCTGGACCCACGGGAGGCCTGGGGCTGGCGTGGCTGCCTCTACACTGAGTTTTCTCTGCAGGAGGTGTGAACACGGGACTTCCTACGCCCAGCTACATCCTGCAGCCAATGCGGTACTTACTTGAGCGTCTGTGGCCGTATCTTCTTTCCATGCTTGTGGTCTGCCAGGGCGCTCTCTATGTCCTCATGAACCATCTCCGCCTCAGAGACAAAATAGAGAGGTTTTACTAAGGGACAGGGTTTACTTTGGAAAGCGTTGGCAGCTCCAAGCGGGCAAGGGAAGAAATGGCTGGCAGAGAGCTGGGAGCCAGGGGGCATTTTTGCTCTGCCACCACGTTGCATGCACATGTTGCGGTGGGATGAGGTGCTGTGATGTTGGCATGCATGTGCTGGTGAGAGCCCTGGTGCCACAGGCAGGAAAGGTGGCCTAGAAAGGAGCTCCCAGGAATATGGCATATCCCTGCATGCCGGCATATCCCTCCATCCGTGCAGTCAGCATTCCTGCACACTCGCACGGCCCAGCGGTGCAGAAGGGTTCCTGCCTGCAGGCCCCAGCACCCCACATCCCATGTCACCCCCTCGGCCAGGAGGTGCTGTGCTCACCTCCACCTCGTCGCAGTTGAAGAAGTGAATGTCCGGTTTGTGCTGCTCCGAATCCTGGCACACCAGGAGCAGGATGGAGGGATAGCGCATCTGATTCAGCACCGTCTGGCAGTGCTGGACTGTTGGCAGAGGGAATTCCTCCAGCTCCTCCTGGAAAAGAAAGCAGATGGGGTCGGGCAGTGGAGAGCTCTATTAACCTGGCAGCGAACGGTCCTGTGCATGAGGTCCTGGGATCCCTGCTGGAGGAGAGACCGGACAGAGCTTGTGCTTCTCAGCATTGACTTGCTGGGCTCTTCAGAGATGTTGAGTTGCAGAGAGGGTGTGCTGGGGACCCCGGAGAAATAGGGGAGCCGTGGGTGGCAAACGGAGGTAAACCCTTGCCCTCCTCTGCATCCTGAACATGGGCTCAGCGTGAGGTTGCAACCAGCTGAGCTCAGTGTTTGCCATCACGTACTGTGCTTCAACTGCACTTGTCACATGTCCTAACAGGGCACTGGGAAGATGCTTTGGGGCTAACAGCAGTGCTAGGACTTGTCCTCCCACTGACTCCCTGACGCTGCCTTTGCACTAGTATTTTTTGGTTTCCCACTGCTAAAGCGCAGGCTGTGCAGAGCTTCTGCGGGCTGCTACACTGCGAGTAACGGGTCGTGCTCTCTCTTGCTCTTGCTATATGCAGGTCTCCACAGACCTTCTTCATGACTCCCACGGAAAGGCGTTCTACTGGCGACCTGTAGCACAGCTCAAGGCATCATCCATCTGCGTAGCATCCGTGTTCTGGATCCATGAATGAACCAGCCCACAGCTGCCTGCATTTAAGTTTAAATGAGCCAGCCTCTGCACACCCAGGAGTGGAGTTTGGTAGTGAGGAATTGCCATCCCAAGGAGAATAGGAAGGGCAAGCACCAAACACAACAGCCTGCAGGGAACTTTCCCTGGAGCCCCCCACATACCTGCGACTCGCAGTCCAGCAGGCGGATGGACTTGTCGTTCACTTGCAGCAGCATCTCCTGCGTCCAGATCTTCTCTTTGGAATTAAGCAGCATGAGTTTTCGAATGGCATCGTCCACCGTCACTATGGATTCGCTCTTGTCCATGATGAAGGTGGCTAAGTGCTGGAGTTTGGGAGGAAAGGAAGAGAAAACAAGTAAAAAAGCTTTGTTGGCATGTGTACAAAAGTTTGGATTATTTTTTGTCTGTTTTTTGTACCATGGGCATGAAGGAATCCCTGCCGAAGGTTTCCATTCTGGTTGTTCCTACCAGTCCGTACTGGTCTGTCCATGGTGGTGAAAGATTAGGGTTTCATAACACACAAGGGTTTTCATAACGAGTTTCACCACTTGCATATTTATCTCATCCTATGTCAATTCTAGCAGCGCTGGCTCCCATCCAGCCGTGTGTGTTTTCAAGTGCTTTGTACACACAGGTTGGGCCCCGGGGTTTTTTAAACTGCGTTGGAAATTCAGACACGCTATTTAAGCTTAACCCCCCGAGCTTAGAAGCGCTTGTAGTTGCTTCATGTAGCAGATCTCCCTGTGTGAAATTTGTCCTGGGCAAAGAACTCACACAAACCATGGGCAAACGTCACTCCTCTAGGCTGAGGTGGGCTCCAAGTGGGAGCTTGGCCAGGTTTACTGCCCGGAGTTGCTTTTCAGGCCTCCCATTGCCTGTCCCATAAGCCCAGTTTAGGGCTCTTTCCATGCCCAAGCTGGTTTCTGTCCTGTCCTCCAGTGGGTGATGGGTGCACTGGGGTTGGGAGCAGACCCAACAAGGCAGTAACGTGCCGGACAGGATGGCACTTGCCTGTTGTCACAGCCCTGCTCTATCTGTGTCCTGAAGCACCCACTGATCCAGACCTTGTGTGTAGCCTAATCGTATTTAGGGAGGATTGGGGCAATCCAGTTGCACCTGCAGCTGCTCCCGGGGCTCCAAGGGAGGCGAATGCTGGACAGGAAGCAGTTTGGAAAGGACAAGCATGTGTTGTAGCCAAGTGCTGCGTCCTCCAAGGCTGCTCCTGACACCCCATCGTGTGTTTCTCTCCCCTCTCATCTCCAGATCCTGCTGCTGCTGGTGAGAGGGTGGGAAGAAGCTGCACTCGCAGCGGGGAAGAGCCACGGAGCTGCAGGGTGTCTGCTGGCAGCGGGACCTGGGTACTGCAGGTCTCTACCTGTGCCTTTAAAACAAGCAACAAATTGGGATACAACATTTGGAGGGGTGCTTTGCTGGCTTGTACAGGGGTGAGTTTTGCCTGGCTTTTCTCCCTCTGATCCCTTCTCCTCATGGCCTACCCCTGGGATCAAACCCTGAGGGAACGGTCAGGTGGGTATGATCTCTGGGATAGGTCAGGAAGACCTTTTCTTTCTGGTACCAACTCTTTGCTATGGTGCTGCTGTGTTGGGATCAGCCCCCACTGTTCCAGATATAGATTAAAAAAAAAAAAGAAAGAAAGAAAGAAAGACGGGCTTTTTCTTAGAGGACTGACTTAGCACATGATGTCTCTTATGGGTAGACAGACTTGAGGGAAAGCACCTTCAGAATCAGGCACCTGAGCCTTGGATGGACTCAGGGACCTACAAGCAAGACCCGATGTCATGGCTGTTTCCAGAAGAGGTGGTTGTAAAGGGAGAGGCTCTCTTTAAATGCTGTGGTCAAAGACTGCAACATCCCAGTCAAGTCTGGTGTCCCAGGAGAGGATCCCCTGGGGGACTGTGATGGGGCTTGGATGGTAGGAATTAGGAAGGGAGAGAATCTATGATGACTGCTTTGGTGTTAAGATGGTAGTTGAGTAATTAATGAGTAGATGAGAGAGGTCTGGGACCAGATAGAGCAGGAAAGAAGCTCAAACACTGCAGATTTGAAGTGAAGACCCAATTCTGTGTTCATAAAGCGAAGAAGGTATTGGGTGAGGCAGTATCTAAAATCTCCTGGCAGCTATTTGCGCAGGTATACCGAAAGCTGGCGTCGGTCTTGCAATCGAATATCAACAGCTCAGGTATGTGTTACTGTAACTATAAAATGTGGCATGAAAGGTATTCGCAAAGTCAATATTATCTGTGCAGAGGTGACAAATCCTCTGCTTTCCGAGCAATGATCTGGATTGCTTTATACCTGATGACCAGCATTCTTATCAGCTCTATGATTTTACTGCTGGGTTTACAGTCTTCATAAATTCCTATGTTATTTACTGTTACATCAGTTAATTTTCATGGAGGGTAAAGCTACGGGTCCAGCTCAGATTTATTAGAAATGTTTTACTTTCTGTTTTGCTTAGATCCTGGTAGAGGGAGGACATTCACTTTATGTCATTAAAAACCCTTTTCATCCACAGAAGGAGCTTCAAATATAGTAAGTCTTCTAAGAAAAGGCAATGACTCCCTGCACTTTGATCAGCTTATAGATTACTTTGAGGGTGTAAAATGCCTTTTATGAGAAAGCCTCCCCCTGCTTCACTGCCTGCCGCTGAAATCCTGTTTGCCTTGGTCAAAGATCAAGGCAGAGACTCACAAATGAATGTCATATGCCATGATTAATGAAGGACTCGTGTCCATGTCGCTGTTTAAAGTCCCCTCTCTGCCTCCACAAGGGACTTCATTAGGTAGAGCTCACTTCTTCATGACAACTTGAAACAAAGCCAGGGTGTCCAGCTTGTAGTTGAAATAAAAGAGAGACCACAAAAAGAAAAAGGGGTCTCTGTCCTTTTAGCAAATGGCCATAGTTGGTTTCCAAGGCAAGGGCAGCGTGGTGCAGTAGCCTCTTTGTTGAGAGCCATTTGCCTGCCATGGAAGGCATGTCCTTGGGCCAGCAGTGGTGGCTGGTCATCCAGTTAGTCTATCAGATGGAAACCAGAGCCTCTCTCCAAACAAGCGTGTGTTAAAACCTACATTTCATTTTTAAGCAGCTGAGGCTTTCCTACTTCAAAGTTAAATGTGTACTTAAACCTTTTGCTCAGTTGGGGCCATAAAGCAGAGAACAGAAAGCTCTATTTGTTAAAATATGGACCTCACGGAGCACTGTCCTTCCGGGATTCTCATCTTTTTCATCTCGTCTAGGCCTCAGTGGTAAATGGCTTTGGACAGGCATGTTTCTAACTGTGATGGGGAGAACTGTCTTTGTCTTTTTAACATCTTTTTATCCTCATTCTCTACTCCCTTAGTTTGCTGAGTCTTGATTATTCAGCAAGGACTGAATCCCACATTCCTGCAGGAGAAATGAAACTTTCAAGCCGCTTTGCTGTTTGTTTTTCCCCCCGGTGTGGAGAGTGACACTTGCTTAAGATAAGAAGGTTCTTACCGATCTTTGACCTAATGAAGTTCCAGGAAAACGAAACCTTACCAGCCTCTATCATTAATGTGAGTCTCTGCTCAGTCCCATAAAGTTTCATTGCTGACTCACCTGGACATGGTACTGTGAAGTCTCGTGCATAATGATGTTGGAATTGGAGTATTTCTTCCTTTGTTCTACAAAAAAAAAAAGAAGAAGAAAACAAGCCTTGTGTTTAGTAGCAAAATTGGGAGCTAAGAATTACAGCTTTCATGACAGGGCACTACTGTCTTGGGATCTCTGAGCTTCCTGCTTCAGCTGGACTGTTGGGAATAACAGAACATTATAACCTTTGGCACACGGATTTGCAAAGTAGGTGTCTTGTCCTTAATGCTGCTGAAAATCTGATTCCTGGAGGTCAGCACCATTTGTGGAGGAAATTAAAGCTAATCCAAAGGAAAGTCACACAAAATAATAAACAAAAAGCTCTTAAAAGAGGGCTAGCAATGTGAGGAACATCTTGAGAAGTCTGGCATGGAGCTGGGATCTGTGTATAGAAAAGAAAATCCAACTGCTACCCACTAACTTGGTTGTAACTGCATTTTTAAATTGTCCTCCAGGAAATAAATAAATAAATAAAGCTTTCTGGCTCCTCTTTTAGCTTGTTTTCTTGCAGTTTCTGGCAGGGTGCAATATTGGGCTGCAGAGTCAAAACCAGAAGCATTGTAGGGATCAAGGCCAGATGGCCAGAACTTGAGTTTCTTGAACAAGATTATTATGAGGCAATGAAACTTTATTACTTCCCGCAGGTCTTACTGGCAAGCAGCAGTAAGGAACAATTGGGAAAAAATAATTGGATTTTCATGAGGCTATTGAATACAGTCCTATAGGAATTTACCCCTTATTTAATTGGCACATATCCAGTGATTTCTTGCAAAAAACTTTGAGGCAATAGGAGAGGAATAAGTACCAGTCTCAGAGTGATTTGGGATTGAATGAACTCCAAGCATCGTCCTTAAAGCAGAGGACATCCTGTGATCCCTGGTTTGCTTAGAAAATGTAGAAAATATTTTTCACCTTTCTAAAGCTGAATATAGCCTGTGTATAGCCAAGGGAATTCCACAGCAAATGTTAGGGTTGCTTGTGTTTTAAAGAAGTATATGTTATTCCTAGCGTGTTTGTGGATTGCTTCAAAGGCCTCTTTAGTGCCTTCTCCAGGATGCCGGCTTCTCTATTTTTTGCCTTTTTTTCAAATGTGGACCATGTGCTCTCATTTAACCAATTTCACATTAAAGAAATTAGTACCTAAAAAATGGATATTCTGATATAAACTCAGTCAGTAACGCAGCCAATGGACAGTTTCTTTTTTCTTAAAAGATCTTTTGGTGAAGTGGTGCAGCGCTCATGCAGAACTTCCCAAAATGGTTTTTTTTGTTCATATTTTTAAGAGCATGTCACGTTTTGATTGAGAAAAAATAATCCCCAAATCCTTTTATTGTAAATTGTTTCGCTTCTGAGTAAATAGGCTCAGTTCAAAGAGTGGAAGGAGCTTGAGTGGTGGTTGGGGCTGTCCCCCTGTTTGTGTCTTGCATTTCTGTTTTTCTGCTGCCAGAGGAGTGCAGGTTGCAGCGAGAAGGTTTCTGCTATTACAAGAGCAGAAAAAAAGTCCAGAAAAGCACCAGTTTGGGGCTTAGCTTATTTATGAGGCCTCTTTGCCTTCACTGCTCACCTAAATAGCTGCTGCTCAAGCCATCTGCCTGCAGGTTATGTGCAAAGGGAAGAGGGGCCACCTTGAATCTGCTACCGATCTTTATTGGAAGGTTGTCGGGAATTAGACTGAGGCACCTGCTTCCTTGGTGCTAATGGACAGGATTTCTTCAAATAAGTCACTTTTTGTTCCTCATCTGCGCATGTGCCCCTGCGTCTAGCATGCGGCTACGTGCCTGGGTGTACAGGTGCCTGTATAAAAATAGGTAGGATTTGGAAACAGCCCCTGGGAGCGCTCTTATTTCAGCTTACATCGATTTAGCTCACGCCACGTGGGAATTTGGGGTTTCTGAAATGAGAGAGCTGGCTGGGAGGGCGGCTAAGAACTGGTTTTAGTTAAACAAGTGGAAATTACTCAGGGGCTGCTGGGTCTTCTCAATGTTTCCTTGCGGAGTTTCTAAGCGCCGGCCCCAGTGAACTGTCCCCGATCTGAGCTCAGGTCACGAGATGCTGCTCGGGCATGAGAGGTGGTGAAAGTGGGTTCAGGGCTCGGGTCGCGTGCGGATTCACAGCAGGTTTTTGGTTTTGATTCTGCCGCTTTAGTATGAATCTTTTTCCCATGCATCGTTTTTTCATCGCTCTCATACTTTTGTTTTGATTAGGCTTTATTAGGCAAGCTACCATGGAGGACTAAGCACGTTTCCGAGTCTGCCTGGGGCTCTTCAAGCACTGCCAGCAGGTGTCCCTCCAGAACTAGCACGGGCCCAAGCTTTCCAGTGGTTTTGCTAGGGATTTTCACCTCACCTCCTTTGCCAGCATAGCCAGGTTTTCAAAACATGCCTCTCCGGGTGCTCCTCCGGTGACAGAGCATCCTTGCCATATAAAAAGGGGGCTTGGAGGCATGAAAAGGGACATGGCAGCTCCCAGCAAGCCCAGGAAGGGTTGGTGGAAGCCAATTGCTGACAACTTTTCTTTTTAAGCCTGAGAAGAAGCTCTTGCTCGGCAGGATGCCTGTGTACTTTGCACTTTGTGCCTCTGACCCAAAGCAGAGCTACACGCTTCACCTCAAGGGCTAATTCCTGGTAGCACCCAAGGGGCTGCTGTTCGCAGGAGGAAATGATTTATTGCTGGACATGCTGGCAGAAACATTAACTAAGAGTGCAAGTCTCTGAGCCAGTGTCTTTTACACTGCAAGTGCTGAAGCAGAGGCGGAGGGAAGACAGTTTTGTGGGGAAAGAGCTCAGGGAGCCAGCACAGCTTCCAGCCTAAGCAGTAGCTTCCAGAGCGACCTTAAGTGGATTAATCAATATATCAGCACGGCCACTTGTCACCTTAAGACTCCCATTAAAGTCGGTGGCATTTTCTGTTTGCTGGGTTTTATTTGCAGTCTGCCCTATTTGCAATGTGGGGCAAGGTCTGGAAGAGAAGGGCACGTGGCACCGCGTGTCCGTGGGGATGGGTGTCTAATGTGAGTAACTTCTTTCTCTCTCACTAACCTCAATTTCCTCCCCGAGCTTTGCGCATGTAAATAGAGGACACTGATGGAAACGAGAACACCGCGTCTGTGTGGGGTGGAGGCGAGTTCTGGATTTTAAGACATTCCCTCCTTTCCTTTTTTAAAAGGGAGTGGAAAAAGGCCAGCGTGGTCAGTCTGCAAACACAAGGTTTCTTACATTAGGGCAAGCAGATGTCTCCAGCTCTGACGGGAAGGGCGTTGAGTGCTGGGAGCTGGTAGTGCCCAAGGAAGGGGAGGCCAAGCGGGGAGGCAGGATGGCAGGAGGGAGCGTTATGACCGCGCTCCTCCTCTTCCTCCCCTCACTGCAAGGTCAGCAGCCCTGCACACAGCTTCATGCCCCTATAACAAATCCACAACTGGTCCATTGCTTCTCCAGCTCTCTCCTTCACAAACCTAACAGCAACAAATGAAATAAAGGAAGGAGGAGAGAAAATGCAGAGGTTCCCAGACCCATTTGTTGTTTCTCCTTGAGAATGGAGAAATTCTCCAATTCTGCATTATTTTTAAGAGTCACGGAAGTAGAACAATGTGCCTTTTTTTTTGGTCTCAGGATGCCATTCAAGTGACGTCCCAGAAGCTGCCCAGGCCAAGGAAGGGAGTGTTTCTGCATATTCTCTTTCCTGTGCCTTTCTTTAGGATGTCTGCTTATTCTTTTCCTTGAGATCTTTTCCATCTCATCGGCTTCTACCTGGCCCCCCATTGAAATCTCTCCCTTTTCTGTCTCCCCATCAGCACCCTCAGAAGTAGCCGAGCTGCCTGAAGGCATCAGGGCTTTCTGGGGACAGCTAGGGGCCAAATAACCAAAGTCTCCTTCTTGCCTAGTGCTTAGTTTTTATTTAAATCCAGAAGCAGTTTTAAGGGTTCAGCCTGCAAATCACTATGGCAGCCAATCTCAAGTCATGTCTAGCTGAGAAGTGTGGATGCTTTAAAAAAAAAAAAAAAAGGAGGGGGGTGGTGGCTGTTTCCTTTAAAGCAAGACGATAAAATGGGATCCTTTATGTTAAGCAGGTAAACTCCCTTCTTGGGAAAAGCCTTCAGCAGACAGGGCACCTTCGCCGCCCTCCTGCACAGCTCCGTCCTCTCTCTGCTTCGCTCCATATGGATGAGCGCTGGCGCGTTAGCAGCATTAGCTAATTTCCCTCCTGCTTCACCCGACACCTCTCGCTCTTCGCATTTCCACGGCACCGCGCAATGGAGAAAACCCAAGCGCTGTAACCTGTTATCTCATCTACACCGCGGCCCCGGCAGGTAGAGAGTGTCTGTAATCCCCCTGTGATAAGTGGAGCTGCAGGAATATCAAGGTGACTGTCCTGTGATCGGGTGGCAGCCGCTGCCAGAGCACAGAGCACAGCGGGAAGCCAGGATACAGCCGGGCTGAACTCTGGTTCAGGTCCCTAAAACACCATAAAACACCCCACAGAGAACCCCGGACTAAGTCACTTTTCCCCACAAAACTCACTCCTGTGAGTTTTACCATGCCACTGCAGTGCTGTTTAAGTCAGTTATCAGCGTCTTGGGAGGCTGTGGAAGGCCATCGGGATGGAATACGGGCTGGATTGCAAAGGCGGGATTGCTGCCGGGCCCTGGCATGGGTACAGCAAACACCTGAAGGTGATAAAAGCTGGCACCATCCCACACAGTGACCACTACTAGACTTTTTTTCTTTCCCTTCGGTCTGTCAACATAGCCAAAGAGGCAGGGACAACAATAGAGCTCTGTCCCTCGCTTTGGGTGCCAGGTAGAAAATCAAACTCGTGGTGCAGGGACCGTGGTCGGGGTGGAGTGGCTGGTTTGATCTGCTGCTCAAGAGCAAGAGACGGTCATGCCAGGGCGCCGTCACTCTGCCGCTGAAGCCAAATGCTCCAGGTTTGACCAGCGTGGATTAACCAAAAGAGTTTGAAGGATGAAAGTGCAGTGACATGTGTAGAACTAGATCTCTTAGGGGAAATGGTCTTTCTTGCCTCGGAGGAGTAGAGCCAATAAGCCCTAGGACACCCCTTTCAAGGGAAAAAAGGAATTTTGTAACTGAGTTCAGCTGAGTTGTTCAGTCCCTTCCTGCCCATTTGGCTTTCTTCTTTCCAGGTATGCAGAAGTGTGAGAGAAACAGCAAAGCCATTCTCTGAAGAATGTAATCTGTCACCAATATCTTATGGATAAAGAGCACTGGGGAAATGATGTTTCCCCCTGGTATCAGTGGCCACAGGAGGAAACAGAACAAGTTCAGACCACTGTAAAAGTCACAAGGTAAATTCTACCCGGGGCTGAAAGCTGTATGTGGAGCTGAACTTTCACAATAGCAGGCTAAATTTCTGTCTGGAAGGGAAAAATGTCTTGTTTGGCTTTATGCTAGGGAGTAGAAAGAATAAAAGACAATAATAATTGAGAGGAAAAAAGAAGGATCAATTCACATCCTGGAGAGATGTGGTTATCAGTTTGGTGCAGGAAGCCAAAACACATCTTTCAGTGCCAAGTTTTCTCCCCATTTTCATGCAACGCCCTGTTTTTGTTGTTTTTTTTTTTTTCCTTTTTTTTTTCCAGGGAGTTAGGACGTGGCTGTAAACACTCCCTTCACCCTGGCAGAGTGTGTGCACAAGATAGCAGCTAGCGGGATAAATTCTGCCCTCTGGCAACCAGTTTAGGGCTGAAGTCACTCTGCTGAAGTTGACTGGGGCTTGTAATGGTGTAAGGAAGTGCAGGACTGAGCTTGTGACCTTTAATGTGTGGCTCTGCTTTCCCCAGGCTGTTAATGGGTGACAGAGTTTTCTTTCCTTTTCTTTTCTTGGAGTTTGGGGGGAATTCGGATGCCGAGGGTGCTAGACTGAGCAGCCTGGGGGCTTGTGAACCACTTCCAGGCAGGATCCCAGCGCTCAGTCCCCAGATAGCATCTTTTTCCTTTCCGTTTGCATTCCTTTGGCTGCTCTAAACAAAACTCAGTTATGCTCTTGTTCTAGGGGGCCAAAGTCGTAGTGAGAACCGGTGCCTCTGACGAATGCAGCCAGTTATACCAGAGTTGCAAAGGCCTCGAGATCCCCTCTGTGCACCTCCTCCTCTGATTAATTAGGAAGTTTTCTCGCATAGGATACTCACTCCCATGTTTGTGTTTTGCTGTTGCTGGGCAGAAGACACAGTAGAAAATGTGGGGGATAGACAAGGAGTATGTGAAGCGGTCTGTAATGAACCTAAGAATAATAACAGCCTAGCAGGGCCCATGACATGGTATATCCATAACACCCCGGTAGTGCCTTTGCTCTGAATATATCTGCACAACCTCTGTGGGATCCAGCCCTCTCAGGGTTATTTTACAAAGAAAGACCCTAGCTTGCCATTCGGGCTGAGCTTCAGGGACAAATTGAGTAGGAGCACGAGAGGAGCCTGTCCCATCTCAGTCATGAATCAGGACCAAAACAGTCATGAAATGGCTTGAAAAATGAGCAGCTTCTGCTTGACATCAGCCTCGTTGTGCTTTTGTCAGGCTTTGTGTGCCTGTATGGCCACACATCTCAAGCGGTTCTCCACGTCTCTGACATGTTCTCATCTTGCTGTTAAAACACGACTAAACTTCTGGCAAAGCCATGATGTTCTAAGAACTGCAGGCTCAAACCCTGCCCACAACCCAAATGCAGGTGAAATGCAGGATTATGTTTATCTGACTGACAAAACCATGTCAAGGACCTCCCCCAGATTCCTTGTATCCCACTAGAGCCCTTTCTGGCCTCCATGTCCATTAGAACAACATAGGGGAAGCCCCAACTGCTGCCTTCTGGAGCTTGTCAATTTTCTGTATTATCTACATTATTCTATATTAGTGCACACACTCTTTATAGTAACCTGCCAGTGTAGTGGGAGCGGGTTCTTGTGCCAAACCAACAGGTCAGGACACAGCTCTTTGAAGGAGAAACAAAGCAGCAAATGCCTCTGGATGCCAGATTTTCTGGGCCTGAGCTACAAAGCAGACTTATGAAAAAACATCCATTCCCAGGATCTGAGCACTAGGCCAGATCTCATCTGGCAATCGGGTCACCTCTCTGTGGTAGCAGAGCTTTGCCAACCTCACAGGTCTTTGTGTCTCTATGGGGTAGGAGGATGCTCCAGGCTTTGCAGGGTTAGTCAAGGACCTATTCAGAGGACCTATTCAGACCATTCAGAGGGACCTAGACAGGCTGGAGAGTCAGGCAGAGAAGAACCTCATGAGGTTCAACAAGGACAAGTGCATGGTCCTGCACCTGGGGAGGAATAACCCCAGGCACCAGTACAGATTAGGGGTTGACCTGCTGGAAAGCAGCTTCATGAAGAGGGATTTGGGAGTCCTGGTTGACGACAAGTTAACCATGAGCCAGCAATGTGCCCTTGTGGACAAGAAGGCCAATGGGCTCCTGGCTGCATCAGGAGCGTTGCCAGCGGGGCGAGGGAGGGGATCCTGCCCCTCTGCTCAGCTCTGGTGAGGCAGCACCTGGAGTGTTGGGGGCAGTTCTGGGCTCCCCATGACAAGAGGGACGTGGAGCGTCTAGAGAAGGTCCAGCGCAGGGCCACGAAGATGATTAAGGGACTGAAGCATCTATCTTATAAGGACAGACTAAGTGAGCTGGGCCTGTTTAGCCTGGAGAAGACAAGATTGAGAAGAGGTGTGACCAACATGTACAAGTACCTGAGGGGAGAATGTAGGGAGGATGAGGCCAGACACTTCTCAGTCGTGGTGATAGGACAAGGGGTAATGGGTACAAGTTGAAACCCAGGCAGTTCCACCTCCATGTGAGGAAGAACTTCTTTACTGTGAGGGTGACAGAGCCCTGGGACAGGCTGCCCAGAGAGGCTGTGGAGGCTCCTTCTCTGGAGATCTTCCAAACCTGCCTGGATGCCACCCTGTGCCCCGTGCTCTAGGTGTCCCTGCTGGAGCAAGGGGGTTGGACTAGATGATCTCCAGAGGTCCCTTCCAATCTTAACCATTCTGTGATTCTGTGACGTGCTTCCTGGCACTGCACAGACCTGCTGCACCTGAGCTCCTGGTTTGCAGGTCTGCACTTTGCTCGGGCTGTTGCAGAGCTTTCCTTGCTCGGGAGTTTCCAGGACCGGCTATCAGAGCCTCGGTGCTGGGGAAGAGTCGTGGGATGCACTGCCCTCTGCCACCCATTGCCCCACTCTCCTCCACAGTGCAAGACTACCTCAGGGAAGAAAAAAAAAAAAAACGCAAGAGATTGGAACAATGTTGCTTGCATGGGTGCTGTGTTGCGCCTACTGTGTGCACCATTTGGTGCACACCCCCAGATGCATCTCAACGGCTGCCCATGCTTCGGTTTAGAAGCATCTCTGCAGCTTCTTTCGAAGCACCAGGCTCCTTGGTTTCCCTGGTTTCCAAACACGGCACATTTTTCTTGGCCCTTTTCAGAAATTGTCCATAAAGTTTGCCGGGAATCTGGGCATGGCACGGCTATCACTCTTTGGTGGGGCTTTAGTGCATGACCTGGAAGTTCTTGAAATGAATGGACAGGCTCTCGCTGAGTTTGGGTCAGTAGCTGAGCTGATAGCATGTCGGCAGCCCTTAGCAGATGTCATGAGGCCAAATTCCTCCTCAGAACCCTTAATATTTGCCACTAGCTCAAATCCAAGTGCTCACATTCCTTTTTTATTAGCTGGAGACACAACCCACTCCAGGAGAGCAAATAAAAACCTGACCCACCTCCCGGGTTGTGCAAGGACTGTGTACATGGAGTAACACTGCGTGGTTGTATCCCGCTTGCCAAGGAATGCGGGAACGTAAAGCAACATGGACAGTAGCTCCCTGTCCACTGGGCACCAACCCAGGGGCTACTCAGATAATCAGACTATTGAGAAAACGCTCATAGACGAGATACTCCCTTTTCCTTTATAACCCCATTTGGATGACAAATTATTTTTCACCAAGAAAAAACAACAACAAAAAAAAAATTCTGAGTTTCTCATGGCCCCTTGCAGTATTTTTGAACTCCAGAATACTTTTTGACGAGAAGATGCTAGTATTTAGTATCTGCGGGAACTTGATTTATATAAAGAACTGAGGAATTGGCTTTACTGGAGAACCAAAAAAAGTTCATAAGAAAAAGTTCAGTTTTTGGTGGTGGTGGTGGGGGCGTTTTCCAGTATTAAATAATGCAGCTTTTGTTCCCGGAGTATTTAGGCCTATTTATTCAACAACCTTTCATTTAAGAAAATGTCCCTGTGACTAAACAGCAGAAAGCTCTGTCGTTAGGCCGGGGGAGCATGTGCTGCTAGAGATGAATGTAACTCTGGGCCAAGCCAAACAGTCAGGCTTCCATGGACAGTCCACGCAGCGCCCAAGTCCACGTACAACGGCCTGTGAGGAAGGCCTAGAGGACTGTGAGAAAGAAGCAGCACCACTGAGCTACCACTGTGCCTGCCACGTGGGGCTTCGGCTGAAATAATTAACAAGCATGTTTGGGGCAGGCAAGAACCATTAATTAACGCTCCTTTTGTTGAGCATCACGCCAAGCTGTCAACAGAAAATGCGTGTTCGCAGTGCAGCTTTATGAAAAGAAAGGCCGTCTCAAGTCAATTTTTTTCTGTCTTTCTAGTCTCGGGGCCATTCTTGAGTTGGCACAAGTAAGTCCAAGGCTCTGGGCATCAGAAGATGCATGAGAAGGATTTTGTGCTCATCCATACTGCTCTCTGTTTGATGTTCTCCAAGGTTAGGAAAGATAAATTTAATTCTTGAATGGTTTCTTCTAGCTGTTGACCTCCGATTCTTGTCCCTGCACCTTGTCCATAATAGTTCTCCCACAAAAACAATCCCAAGGCCCTGTTTCAAGTTATCTGCAAGTTTGTGAGGCTGTGGGAGAGCAGAGGCCAAGGAATTACAGTCTGGGGACCATGTACACAGTCTGAGGACCTGAGATGAGACCAAGTCTCATATCAGAGGCCTCCTTACATGACCAGGGGATGAAGGCCCCAGCCGGGGCCCCGCTCCACATCTCCCCGGGCAGATGATACCTGTCCCTGGCCACGCCAGGCCGGTGGGAATGACTGCTGTCTTTGTGCTAGAGCCCCGGCTCCGGTTACAGCTCCAGAGCGTTTCTTGGGTTACGAGGGGCACGCAGGGTCAGGCGACCAGGCCTTGCAGGCTGCTGATTTTCAACTCCCTGTTTCTAATGCTGCCGGCAGTGAAATCCATTTTCCAACCTTTTGCCTCCCAGGGAATTTCAGTCTTTCCCCAGAGACAAGTGTATCAAGCAGGAAGCCGGGCAGGTTGGAATCAATGGGTTGTAGCTCAACAGTTTGCCTCTAGATGAGCACTGTCCTCCGCATGTCCCACCATGCCACCCTTGTGCCACGGAGCCCAACCAGGCGCACCTACCCAACCACTCTTGGCCTCTTCCTGCTGTGCGTGTCCCAGCATCTGAAGTGACACCTCTCCGTCTCGCGTGTGACAAGTAAAGACACCCGAACAGTGGGTCAGGCATGACCCTTGGCAAGGTGCTGGCAGGTGCTGGAGCAGTACAGGGACAGATGTGGCAGAAGAACAGGAACAGGCTGCTCCAAACACCCCTGCAGAGCCCTTCCCTTCTTCCAACCCCATGTGAAACCCACTACATTCATTGAACTCCCTTTGACTGCATGCATCTCCTCATGGTCACAGTGACACATCCTTCACTAGGGAAAGGACTAGCTTGCTGAGAAGTCCACCAAGTTGTGGCTACAGAAGAGGCTAGTGGAAGCTGCTGCAGAAGGCACTGGGCAAAACCTTCCTTCCTAGCCTTGCTCCTGGCTTCTGCCAGGGACACAATGGCTTCCCCCCCATAGCCTTTCATCTAGGTTCAGAACAGAAGCCAGTAAGCGGAGAAGGAGCTTTATTTATTTATGGTTTGCATTAACATTTGCTCATTCGGTTGCTGTGCATTGAGCAAGGTGGCAACACGATAGGTGCCAGCCATTCTCCCTGCTGCCCACAGAGCCGGGGCGCTCTCCCTGCGAGCAGCCACGGACTCTTCCAGAACACGGAGCTGAGCGAGTGCAATATCGTTTCATTACAGGTGGGAAGGATAAATATCCTGCTCTCATGACAGCCAGAAAATTCCCCAGAGGATAGTTGGGGACGGCACTTCCCCCTCTGTGCCCGCACGCGGAGGAGGCACCGTCCACTTGCTCTTGCTCCTGCCTTACTACCTTAATCTGAGGAGGATGCTGGTCATATACAGTCCGTAGCTGAAACAAATAGGTGGACAAAGATATGTCTGCACCTATATACATATGCACCCGCACTAGTTTAGATATAGCCAATACATTTTGACTATCCAGCGATGCAAAAATGTAGGACTGTCCTAGCAAATCCAGCGCCTAGTCTTTTATTAACTCCTGCTTAGTTTTGCTCTGCTGTTTTTCCTGGTTTTGCTTAGCCCATCCATGAATGAGATAAGGATAAACATGTATGGAAGTTTTCACAAAATCACAGAATGGTTGGGGTTGGAAGGGATGTTCAGAGATCATCTAGTCCAACCCCCCTGCTCAAACAGCATCACCTGGAGCACGTTGCACAGGATCACATCCAGGTGTGTTTCAAATATTCCCAAAGAAGGGAGTTGAGTCAGCCCCTGGCACGACAGGCAGCAGAGAGGCATTTAATGTCTTGTAATGTCTTTTTGAGTCCTACTGGTGGAAAAAATCAAGCTCCAAACAAAGAAGTCTCATGGGAACCTTAGGGCAACCAACTTGTCCATACCAGCAGGTTCACACTCTGATAATTCAGAACTGGGATCAACCTGCTTCCACGTGGGTGCTCTGGGCACAGCCCCATATTGCTGGGGAGACCCTCAGACAGTGAATCAAACCGTAAAGGGACCGAGGAAGAAGGGCAGGGGGACATCCTGCAGCCACCAAAGCATTTTCAACGGACAGCTGGGCACCTAGAAAATGTGCCCAACTCTGACCAAAAACTCAGGATATCTGAGTTTAATAAATGATAGTTCCATATATGAGGGCTTTAAGCTCATTTCTCTGAAGGTCTCCTTGATGACTATGGAATCTGTACCCTTCTTTTTCACCACAATGGTGCTATGCTATGTGCCTGAAGATCAAGGCATTTCCAACAGAGATCAAGGAAATTCCAAGTGTGACGCCAGAGCAGCCACCTTCTCCACCCATAAGCTGTGAGGCTGCACCACACATGGAAGTACATGCTGCAGCAACTAGGACGTGTGCTACAGGTTCATTGCTATGTTCTTGCACCCCACAGAGACAGATTCACCCCAGCATAAACCCCTGCCAACCACCTGGGTTTCTTTTTTGAGGTGTACAACCTGAAGCTGTTGCTCTGCTCCAGTCCAATCACAACGCTCTTATATGGCACTGGATTCTACTCTGTTGGCTCTCACCTATGTTGTCTTTAATGCTGCCTTCTTGTAAGCTTCAAATGTGCCTTAGCAGCATTTTAATCACATTATCAAGGCCAGCTCAGCTGTAGGTGATCCCACTTCAGAGGCAGGGCCTGATTTTACCAGAGGAGCAAATGCTGTTTTATCCTTCTGCATGATCTGACCCATAGTTCAAATTCCAGAAAACCATAAGTGAGCGCTCTAATGGGAGAGGTCTGGTCCCCAGTGAAATTTGCCCGTGAAAAAAATAATTGGTGTTGATATTGACTTCTTTGAGAAACTGTGTTTGTTTTTAAAGCAATTTTTTATCCTTTTCCTTTTGCTAGCCCATCCTATAGAAATGAGGCCACAAATAGCCTTGGCCAGTAATGCCAGATTTCTCTGCTATCCTTATTCCCATATATCATTTATTTGCAGCTAATCTAGGTCAACAATTACTTGGTTTAATGTTTTATCCGCTAAATGCACCGCCTGCCTGCCCACCAGGACCCATTTCTCCCAAGGCAAAATAGGTCACTGGGGGGACACTGTTCCAGGCCACCCTATGAGGACACACTTCTAGGCAAGAACACTGAGCAGCCACGTCGCTATCAGGGGACAAATGCGAAGCGCCATGCACCATCTTGCACCAGCAAAGGGAGATTTCTTGTAAGTCTAAGCTCTCCAACAAGGGGCTCTTGCAGGCTTTTTGCACCTCATGAAAGGCCAAACCAGGCATACTGACAGTTCTTGAAAGATTTAACGAAATGATTTTTCTGCCCGGAAGAAAAGACATGAAGGAAGAGCCCAGCCTTCCTCTTTGCTGGTTTACATACCTACCCCAGGCGTGGGGAAATTAGGAAATACCACTGTAGGCTTGTAGTCTAAGGTAAGGAAAGAGCTCTGCTCATAGAGTTTGCAGACTCAGGTGCCTTAAAAGCTTCTAGCATTTGCCCAGACAAAACCCCTATTCTCTTCTCTCCCTGCCGACTGAGGGAGAGGACTTCTCACCTGCCCTCCTGCTTGTTCAGCCCATGCCTGCACACCCCATGGGCCAGGTCTTCACCTGGGACACACTAAGAGAGCTGCAAAGATCAGGATTAGCTGTTCTCAATACCTAAGCATTCTCTACTGCTTCTCATGGAGTCATTCATTGGCTCTCCTGCAGCCCTGATGGTTTAGCCAAGCTGAAGATCAAGCTCTGTAAAAGCAGCGATCCTACAGATTCCCTCTACTTCCAAAGAGCCAAAGGGCACCAGAGTTTCCATGGCTCACTGGGTAGTTAGAGAGTATAATCATTAACCTGCTGAGGACAATCTTGCTTTTGTCAGGCCCTTTATCGGGTTATCTTGCTAACATAACAGGAGAGGATCTGGGCAGCCCGAGGAAACAGTGCTCAGCAGGGGCTTGTCCCAAAATCACAGCTGTGCCTGTGGCAAGCACAGGAGACGGCAGTGAAGAGGCTGGAGACATTTTTGCTCCCCTGCCAGGTTATCTGTTCAGTACCAAAGCCCAGGTCCACATGGCTTTGATTGGGTGGTAGTGCCTAAAATTCCCTAAACGGCTGCAGCAGGAGGTGTCTTTGCAGTAGGAAATCCTAGATGTGTGCAGGAATTTTGCCTGGGTGGAGCTGGGCTTTGTTACACAGCTGTAACTAGAGAAGAGTGTGAAAAACTACCTATTGCTGGAACAGATGAGCAGCTTGCCTAGATGCTGCACACTGGTATAGCCTGAAAGGGCCGTTACAGATAAGTGAGAAGACATTGATATGTCCAATAAGCACAGACTGTTCCTTGAATTTCCCATCAACTACTTCTTCCCTGGCAGTACCGACTTGGCGAATTCCACCAACAGCCCAACGTGGCTGTGGGCACAACTTACCATAAAGGTCCTTTGCGCTCAGCTTGGCGGCTCCATCCGCTTTGCCCATGCTGCCACTGTGAAAAAAAAAGAGAAAAAGAAGGTACAAATAAACCGTCAGTCCTTGTTCCTTTTAACATCTGCCTTTACAATGCAACTCATATGCTACTGCGATAGCATGAAATGTGACTATGGCTTTTTGGACGTTGAAAAATGGTGGGGGAAAGCTGGTCTGTCCCACCAGGTCTGGAGAAGGTTAGCTTTGCATCCACCCAATTGTCCACTCCTGCTGAGCTGCTAAAGAGCTTCTTATCTGAAGAGCTTCTCATCCCACTCATCTGAAGCTCTTTTTTTTTTTCTTTCTTTCTTTCTTTTTTTTTTTTTTTTTTTTTTTTTGAGAAGATGTAACCAGTTCTTGCTTCTTACTCAATGGCATAGCAACCTTTATTTGCCTTTTGGAAACCCTGATCTAAAAGCAACACAGCCCTCTTGCCCAAGGTGATGGATGTATGGGCTCTCTGATCGTCACCCAACTCAAGCTCTTGGCTTGGAAGATGGGGGAACTGCTGGGATAGGCTTCAAAAATGGGAAAGACGTCTGCAAAGAGGAAGGAGAGGAGTTCGTCCATCTGCCTGAGCTGAGAAATAATGGGCTTTTTATGGGGATAAAAGCCAGATATGTAGAAAAGCTCACTAGTAGGCAGGAGGGGTCAGGGATGGATCCCATGGTGCTTTTTAGCAAGACTGGACTACAAACAAATGTGGTTCAGGTGTGTCTGGCTGATCCAGTTACAAGGGAGAGCAGGAGGAGAAAGTGAGGTCATGAATTTTATTTTCTACTGAGTCATTCCCTGTGACTCTTTCCTTCCTACATCTTGTGATCCCTTGGTGGCACCTGCTGATGTCAGCATTGAATCCTTGCAGCTCTCCCTTGGAGGACCAGACATGGGCTGCATGTCCCCAAACCCAAGAGATGGAAACAGGAGACAGGGCAGCCCACCCGGGCCCATCCTCACTAGACTTAACCTTTACTTGCAGCATCCCCTGGAAGAGCAGAGCTTCCAAAGGGGCTGTTTTAAGGACAGTGGCTCACAGTGAGCCATAAATGGAGACCTCTCCACATAATACTTGAGTCCATCTAAACCCAAGGCAGCCTAGATTAAGGTACATGCTCCTAGTCTTGCTCCTACACAGCTCAAGGAGCTGAAACCTACTCCTTGAAGGCAGACGCTCAGATACAGAACGTCTCAGGATATGGAAGCACTTAATCGTATGTAGGATACCTGTGTTGTGGGATGGCAGGCCTAGAAGCACGAATTACCTCCCTGGCAAAGCTATCCCACCCCACCCTGTCCGTGCTTAACTTGCGCGTAGGAGGGCACAGCCAGGAGATAATGGTGTTTTCTCTGGCTCAGGCCAGGCGGGGGAAGATCAAAGTGGCATCTCTGGGTTTCGGGCCCTGTGGTCAGGTTGCCTTGCACGGCGCAGTGACTCAGTGGGTGGCAAGTGGCTCCTTTCTGCACTGTGGTGATGGCCCCCAGAGGACGGGTGGTACTCATGCTGCTCATAGGTGCACCCTATGTTCTCTGGAGATGGAGGACCACCAGGAGGGAGGCAGAGGGATCCAGCTCATTAGGGAAGCGGCTGTGAGGCGCTCAGGTTAGACCAGATGAACACTGGGGACTTGGGGGACAAGCGAGGACCCCTGAGAGCCAACCCCGAACATCAACCCAAGCCAAAGGGAGCCAGGGAGGTCCTTACTTTGACGAGCCAGGGTTGCTGCTGAGAGATCCCTTGAGACTCATGTTGCCTCACAAGACGGGCAGCTGCAAGGGAAGCAGAAAAGCTGGGATTAGTGATTGGAAAACAGCCCCCCTGCAATCCCAAGTACCCCCCACCTCCACCGTGGGCCTCCACATGGGCATGGGCCTCTCACAGGCAGCCCAAGAGTCGGCTCTGTCCAGGGCCGAGCTGAGACCTGCTTGCACCTTCCCCCTCTCACCCATCCCTCCCGGGCACACCCAGAGTTTTGTGATATTTCAGGACGTCCTTTTCTATCAAAGCAGCTGCGCCCACGGTTTAGCCCAGGCTGACGTGACCTTTGCTTTATAGCCTGCCAGAGGCCATTAACAAGCGTGTGGATCACTGTGGCCTCTGCACTCATGGCTCTTAAGTGTCCTGAGTCATTTTTTTTCGTGCACATTCTGCCATTATGTTGTGTCATGTGGCAATTTTAAGCTCTGCACTAGCCGCTAAAACACCCCTACCGGGCTATTCCTTGCAGAGCAAAATGTGATGGAGCTGTGAATGCTGCTTGTCTGGCAGCAAAAGAGAGGAGAAGAAATTCCTGTAAACAGCTGACTGCCTGGTGGGAGGCGGAGGGCTTCGTTCATGGCTCCCTTCCTCCTCCCTGATGAAAAATGTGAAGCCACGGAAAGACTGAGCAGATGCAGGCACTGCTCTGAGAGCAGGACCAAAGGGGCGAGTAAAGCAAGAGAAAAGAAAATAGGAGAAAAACACAGGATAAAGCATGTTCTATGGGGATCCAAGTTCACCGCTGCTCTCGTGTGCAGGCTGAAGGAAATTCAAGATGAGGCGTCCAAGCTTTTGCACTCAAAAGTTCTGAAACTTGAGTTTTGAAAAGCTCAGGAGCCCCCTCCATATGAGCTGAGCACTTGGCACTTCTTTTTACCTTTGCCTGACTTGGTGTCCCAAAGGACATTGATTTCTCATCAATCAATGTCTTCATGAGGACTTCTCGTGGTGGGACCTTTGAACATGGTTAGTGTGCACCATAGTGCTGCTATGAGAGAGATCCCTGGCAGCTGGCAAAGCTGTCAAGCAAAGTGTTTTTTTTTTTTTTAAATGACCTTAGACCAAATTGGCCTGTAATTCCTGGGGAAACACTTTGGAGTCAGCCCTGGCATCCGGGATTTCCCCACTGGAGACAGGCTCTCCCTGCTGCAGAGCTTTGCTGTGTCGCGCCCAAGATTCCCTGCGTATCCCTTTCCATCCCTCAGGCTGGAAACACGATTGCAGTATTTGGTCCCGCATCTTTTGCCCTGAGGCCAAGGTGGATGCACAGGTTTCTTGAAGCTCTTAACAGGAGAGCACCCGTGTCACAGAGTGTCGGATATATGGATACATGTAGATGGATATAGAGACATAGTGCTCTAGATAAAACACACCGCTCGTGTGCGTGCTCCTTACACGCTGCTAAAACCGTGGCACAGCCATGCATGCCCACACACACATGCAGGTATAAAATCAGAGACGTGCTGCAGTAGCAGCTTGATGTTCTGCCAACCTCTCTGCACGTAATAAAAGCCGTCCCAGTGCCCAAGCTTGGGTACCTGTGAATTTTTCCTCTGTTAATAGCTGCCTGTTGGTTTCCTTTTACAGTCCTCCCACTGTGCCTATCTGCCAGATCTCTGAGTGCATTAGCATGAGATAGCTAGGAAAGGGAACGTGCTCTAATAAACCTGGCTCTGTTCTGTTTACTTTACACCGTTTGATCACATCAGTCTCACGGCTGATGATCAGAGCCAGGAGAG
Organism: Tinamus guttatus; assembly: GCF_059628265.1. NCBI lineage: Eukaryota > Metazoa > Chordata > Aves > Tinamiformes > Tinamidae > Tinamus > Tinamus guttatus. The sequence continues at coordinate 1,648,573 of NW_028289080.1, read as the reverse complement.
TTTCTGCTTATTAATGTAATGACTCTAGCTCCCTCCTTCCACTTACTACCCCTGCCAACTCTTTGGGTAACAAGGAAGTACCCAAGGACTCCACTGGGCTCCCCGGAAGAAGACAAAATAAGCTATGGTTAGAACTGGTCACCACCAATCCAGATGTCCTGCTGGAAACGCGCTATAGGTACACCTGCAACCTGGGAAGCAGCATTAAATAGGCACAAAATGGCTTGTACTTCTTGCATCCCCTTTACTGTGCTAGGGCTTCAGAAAACTTTCTTCTGGATGGGCGTCCTTGCTGCTTGAGTGCCTGTGTGTGAGGAAGGGCAGCACGCTGGAAGCAGAGGGACCCTAATCCTAACCCATCCCACTGGCTTCCATTCTTTTTATTATTATTATTTATGCTATTTATATTATTTAGCCTTTGCCTGGTTCTTATGCTGCTATGGGGGCCTTAACTGTGTGCAAACATCTATTAGGCAAAATGAGGGTGTGGTGTGAAGCTGGCCAGGTTAAACCAGGACAGAGCCTGTGCTTTTAATTCCGTTTAAATTGCCTGATGCTAATTGCATCCTCACCGGCAGAGCTGGGGGAGGAGATTGCTGAGGGGTCAGAGGCTTTGTAACCGTTTTGCTAAATTGAGAGAAAGCTGGATTTGAATACGATGAAGGACACACCAGCCCTAACTGTGCATGGAGCCCAAGGCAACCCATGAGAGTCAAGAGGCCGCCTCGGTGGAGCACCTGGAGCTCCTGCTCTCCGCAAGGGCTCACGCGCACGTTGCCTTCTCCTTGCTGCCATGTCAGAAGTAGCTCCTGCTTCCCTGATTAGATGGTTCCTGATCCCTTTCTGATCTTCCTGCTCTTTTCTCCTCCCTCCCCAGAGGGGCAAGCATACACAGCAAAGGAAACAAGAGGCAAGATCAGGGGAGTGGTGCATGGGTGGGCAAGGATGCCCTTTGCTTAGGGCACTTGGCTGTGTCGCTCCCTAGATTCCCTGCTTATCCCTTTCGACCCCTTGGGCTGGAAACACGTTTGCATTATTTGGTCCTGCGTATACTGCCTTGAGGTCAAGGCGGATGCACAGCAGGACGCACTGGTTTCTTGAAGCTCTTAACAAGAGTCTTAACAACAGACATAGGCTAATGTCAAACAGAGAGCTTGATCTCCAAATCTTTTGATGTTTGTCAAGAAAAAAATTCACTACCCCCAAGTACAAGACTGCACAGATGTCTCTAACCCTCTCCAAAGTCTTTAAAATGAACATGTTATACAGGCATAATACTATATTTTCCCTAGTATGGCCTAGAGCATTTCTAACAGAACTCATCTTTGTTTCCATGGGCCATCCTGCTGAGACATCCTGGTGTGACAGGGCTTCTGAAATGCCTGCAAGCTAGTCCTGAAATGTGTCTTGCTACCTAGCACCACGGTACTGATGGCGCTGGTCTAACCAATGCGTCACAAAAATGGAGTCAGATAAGGTTGGAAGCCTTTTACCTTAAGCCTTGGCTGCTTTGGACCACACGGACTATGCCAAAATGCAACACGGTCTCTTATGTCCCCATCATGTCAAGCAAAAGAAAGTGGTTGGGAAGGTCCTCATTCTGCCACGCTTGCGAAGTATTCGAGGAGTAGAGAGTAATCCTTTCCGGGGAGTATCCTGCACCTTCTGGGACCCATCTCGCCCACCCTTGTTGTCGTATCACGCACCCAGCCGAGAGAAGAGGCTCCATCCCCACAGCAATCCAGGAACAAAACAGTGTCGCAGTGTGCTGGCAAAGGACTGAGGCCCGGGCTCATTCCTTCTCACCCCGCACCTAAATTCACAGCTAGATTCACACAACTTTTTTTTTTTTTTAGTTCTTTATAAATGCTTGGAAGAGCCACTCCGGAAACATGCAGCACATCTGAGAATTTAACCCAGGACTCCTATGTCCATCGTCATCAGTGATGAAACCACCCCTCTAGTTCAAACCTGCTCGCTAGGGTCTCTTCCAGGAGCATCCAGGGAAACCCATATCCAGAGCAAATGGGCTGAGAGCCAAGGAACTGAGTGAACATATTTTTGCTGCCCTGCTGCAAGCAAGGATCTTGTCCCATGTTAGGACCGAAATATCCCCATTTCAACTTTGTTTCAGGCCTCACAAATCATGGTTATGCAGTCTGGATTAACCCGCTGCTGCACATTGCTGCTGTGGAAAGGAGAAAACATCCACCAGATACTTCTCAAAGGGTCTAGTGGCCCTGGGTCAAGTCCAGTCCTCCTTCTGTGCTCTATCTGCGGTATCTTTACAAGGGCTGGAGGTTTTGGAAAATGCTGAAGCTTTAGTTATCACCTTCCAATCTCCTAGCCTTTCAAATTATCTCTACGCGTTGGGAAGATGCTATGTGAGCATGATGGATGTGTAGTTTTGGGGTATGTATGGCACAGGGCACTCTGATGTAGCATGTTACCGTAGTGAAGAGGCACAGGTTGTGGGTACAACCTGCTAGATATTTGCAATAAACACTCCCCACTCTGCACGCTGCATTTTTCACATTGCAGAGATTCTCCGGAAGACAAACACCTGGATAAACATAACCCAGCCCAACAGGCTGGTGACGTTGGCCACTGGCCGAAAGGTGTTTTGGATTTAGCCAAAGCTCAGTTGGGATTGGTACGTTAATTATTGTATAACCCATTTATATTAGAAAGCATAGGTCAGAATAGGGAAGAACCAGGTGTTCTTTAGCCGGGGTGGAAGGGAGCAGCTCTTCTAGGCTGAGATACCTTGAAGCTAAAGCCACCCCTCGGGAAGTTTGATGAACCCAGGTTGCCACTTTCTATATGATGTCCCCCCTCCTTAGGTGCCCTTTTGCTCTTTGCATATATGCCCAGTACTGAGGATTGCTCCCACCTACTCAGCACCTTGTTCAGTGACCTGCTCTGAAGCAATAATTTGCACTTATAAACAAACCAAAAAAAAAAAAATTCCGTAAATTGCATAGGCAAACTTCCCAGTTTGGAAAAGGGAACACCCATGCACTTCCTGGTGCTTGGGCTTGGCATGGCCGGCCCCTCGGGCACCGCTTGCATGAGAGCATCGGAGGCACCGAAACTGCTGTCCCCAGTATTGCTCTATATGGCCAAGGGGCTGGCACGGAGGCTCGGGAGCTGCCCTTAGAGCCTTGGAAATGCAGACGGGCAGCGCAGAGCAGGAACGCTGGGAAGGTGCCAACATTCACCACTTCCCATGTGTGATTTGCAGGCTGGCAAGCGAGAGCCCGGGATCCGGATCCCTGCTCCCGCCACTCACACTCACCTACACACTTGTAGGTGGCTTTTCCCCTCCCGGAGCTGATGGTTTAGGTCCAGCTCAGAAGCAGGGAAGCCCTAGAGGGCCCTAAGTGCCCACAGAGACCAGGGCAGGAGACGGAGGTACAAGCTGAACCAAACTAGGAGCTTTTATATTCCTGCCAGAAGGTAAAACCCCTCCCTAAAGTAACATAACCAAAAGCAAGTCTAGACAGTGCCTCGCTCTAAAAATACCCGGGAAAATGCGCAAACAGCCCCAGTCTCCAAGATCGTAGGGAAAAAAAATATTGGATGCTGGTGCCAGTGCCCTTCTGACAGGCACGTTTGCAGGGTTTCCGTGCTGAGTCACAGCACCTGAATTCACACTTTCGCTCGTGCTACAGGAGCCCCATAGAAGCCAGGTGGAGGGCAAACCCAGGCCCAAGCTTGCTACGTGTGTGCTCTTGCCAGGGGCACCGCGCTGAGCACGAGCTGCCCTGGGGCTGGGGCTGGGGCTGGGCAAGCGCAAGAGGCAGGCCCAGGATCAGCACGCCGAGAACTGGGACGCTTTGGGAAATGCGGAGGGACGAGGAGAAGCCTGTGGGCTATAAAAGCTCTGGGAAGGAGTGCGGTGGGCGACTGGTTTGTGTCACATTTTCTGTCGCCAAAACTTGTCCCCTTGGCCTGCACCACCCAGCTCCGGGCAGAGCGGGAGGAAAGAGCGGTGGGATCGGGGTTCTGGCCATGGGTTTGTGCAGCCAGGAAGTGAGGGGAAGACCCCAGGGTCCCAATCCTCATCTGTCTGTGCTTGTGGCACAGAAAACTCACTGTATCTCCCTCTTCCTTCCTTCCCTGCCTCCTCTTGTTAAAAAATACCCCCCTTTCACAGGCTGGTGCTATCCTTCAGAGGCTCCACGGCTGGCAGGGAGGAGGTTATAGCTGTGATTCTTTCAGGAGGGAGGGAAGGGCTGGACGTTACGGAGATGAAAGAGATCCTTTTTATTTTTCTGGGTGTGCAGATCAGGACTCAGACGTCAGGCCGGTAAAAATAGGGAATGACTCTGCGTGATTGTGTCGTATCCCAGGGCAGGACGGCTAGCAAGGAAACGCTCCCCCGGTGCTGCCCTGCTCTGCTGCAGCCCGGCCTGGAGGAGGGCACTGACTGGGAGCCCCTGCGTGCAGGCAAAACACCAAGCCTGAGCGCTCCGTGTCTCCCACGAGCCTTTTCCCACGTGAGGAAGCGTTTGTGGAACAGCTGGGAGCCTCAGCGAAAGCGGGAGGACAACGGTGCTTATGGTTGGGTAACGCTTGCCTTGCCTGAGCCAGGCAGGACAACGCTGAAATGCTTCGCAGGAAGGTGGCTTCGTGGTGGGGCTGGTCCCTGCCTTGTAAAGGACTCCTCTGCGTTGAGCACTTTGTGAGTAAGATGGAGGGGTTGAGATTGAGGAGACTTTTCCACCACCTCCTCCAAACAGAAGAGCACGTTTTTGGTCGCTCCCTGATTCACATGCCTGGCAGAAGTTCAGGTGTGCAGCAGGACAGCCACTGTGCCAAGAGCTTTTCCTCCAGCAGGGAAGTGTGTGACTAGGCTGAGAGCCGCTTTGGGGCCATATTTAGCCTCAGTTTGTCTGCAGCTCGGTCCTTTTGAGGTCTGTGGGGTTGCAGTGGGATGCAGAACGTGATACGCTCCCTGCTTCCCTTCCCCATGCCCAGCTAAAGCAGCTAGGGCTTGGTGAAGCTAAGGCATCAATAAATTTCATTTCCTGCTGTAAAACTCTCCCAGGATTTTTCCTAGGAGGGCAGGGGAGAAGATTTTGGAGGAGGAGATCCCTGTCTTGAAAATCGCATTTGATTTATAAGGTTTTTTCCAACCTTCTTAGGCTAATCGCAACAATATTCGCTGCCACCTCGTCCCACCCCGTTTTGTGCTTCCTACTCATATCCTGCCCATGTATTTTTGGCCACTTGCTAACAATTCACTGGAGCTAAATCTTGGCACATAGTAGCTCGTCTATGAGCGTCACCACAGGAAAACAAGCAAACAGGAATTCAACCAGCTCAGTGACAGGGTAGCGACCATGGTCCCACGGAGCACCCAGGCCATGGGTCAACCCTTGACGGTTGGGTTGGAGGAGTTTCCTACTGCACCGGTAGAATTCCCCATTGGGTGTTTTCCCTTGCGGTGCCACCAAAGCGGTGCAGACAACAGCCAGTTCTCGCAAGCCCCATGACCACAGAGGACAAGCAGGATTTTTTTGCAAGGGCAGGTGTTGGGTTTCCTCAACCTTGTGGTCCTAGCTTGCCTCCAAATCTCCCCTGGAGCACAGGCACAGTCCTCGTTGCAGAAATAAGTCTCAGTGTTAGCAAACCACAGCGTGCACATGGGGAGACTTTGCTGACTTCTCACTGAACTACAGTCTCCAGGCATTGCACTGGCTAAGGATACAGCCAGGATCAACAAGTTCATATCATCCTTCTGGCTCAGGAGAGTCCATGCTGTTTCCAAGGATTGGGATAAACAGCAAATATCCATGTTGCAATTCCCGGGATTTAATTTTTAGTAGCATTTTAATCTAGCTTTTTTGTTTCAGTTGTTGGTGTTCTCAGATATATGTCACGGGAGACAAAACTCTACATGGAAAAAAAAGGGATTTCTCCATTCCCAATCATTTCTGAAAGGCATAAGCAGGAGCTCATCAAAATGTTGCTTGATTTTCAGTCATTAGTTTGTTTTACCTGCAAAATGCTGAGATTTTTTCAATTCCCATAGAGGGTCCCTATACCCTCAGCTCTGAGGACAGCCGCTTTCACCCAGTGATCTTGCAGACGAAGAAATGAGGGCAGAGTGTGGGTGAAAACTATTAAGATGGGGGTGTTGCTTTTCAGACTATTTGTGGAGAACAAGCTGTGTGTTGGAGACCTGGTTTCAGCTTACATATATATATATACGCCCCACAGCTCTCCTGGCCTCCAGCAAGTCCTTCCTTGCAGGGCTTGGGGCATTTGGAGCCTTCTGTCAGCAAGGGCTGATGGAAGTTCCCTGTGTCGATCCCTGGGGATGCCGCTGGATATAGCAGTCTTGTCTTGGCCCTTCCTCCCATCCCTTTTAAATTCCTGTTGATTTTCGCTCCGAGGACGAGTGAATGGTCCAGTTCTCTCCTAGCAGTTTGCACGTTATTAAGCTTCAGCCCTGCTCCCAGCAGCAGCTTCAGCCCTTCCTGCCACTCCTGCTGTCCTGGGCCACCACCTCAGACCCACAGTACCCAACCCGGTCCCTCTAGAGAGCTTTCCGGAAGCAAACAAAAACAAAACCCTGTGTTCAATTTGCCTTTTGTTTCATTTAGAATAGAAGGATGTGTGAGACTGGGTTTATCAAAAGGATTTCAGAGGCAGCTTCTAATCTTACGCTGCAGAGCTGTTTTCACAATCTCAGTGAAAAAAAAAATCACTGGCGAGGGCAAGGAGAAAAAAGCCCAGTCGGTCCCTGGCGGGGACGGTCCATGAGGAGGGTCTAGGACTGCAGTCAGCTGTCAGGGATGATTACAGGGCTAGGAAGGGGATGGAGGAGTTGCCTGCAAGGCTTGAGGGTAAGAGGCTTTGCTAACCACTCCTAGATGCCCACACGGGTACTTGGCACACGAGTTTCTGGCCCCAAATCTCTGCAGCTGGGCCCCAAAGAGACCTTTCTGCCTTGGGAGCCCCAGTTCTGCAGAGCGGGTTGTCCCAAGGAGCTCTGCAGTCTCCATTCGGGGGGCATTTTCAAGCCCTGAACAACCTGGTCTCAGTCCGGAGCGGAACCTGCTTTCGGCAGCAAGTTAGCGCAAGGCCCTTCTGAGGTCCCGTCCCAATGGAACTGGTCCATGAGCCTCAAAGGGGCAAGGGGGAAGGAGCAAGAAAGCCCTTTCCAGGCAGAAACAACCGCCTATGTGTGCAGCTCCCCACTGAATGGAGAAGCTGCTGTCCTCTGTCCTCGACCTCTGCAAACACCAGCTCTCCTGTGAGCAGGAATGCAGCCCTGCTAAGCAGTCCTCCTACACAATTCTCCCTCAGCTGGAGATGAACACACACATATATATGTAAGTATTTTTTAGCCCTTTCAGTAATATTCAGTAATATTTTGGGGCCTGAATTAGGCAAGGAAGAAGCCTTCCCGTCCACAACTACCTGCAGAACTGCCAATGTTTCCTCAAGATGCTCTTTGAGCTCACACAGCCCCGACACTTCTGGGTTAGTGGGGCTGACTCGGGCTACCACTGTGTCCTATTCCTAAGGCTCCGCAGCCAGGTCCGTGGCATTCCTGCCCTGGAGGAATAACAACGGGTGAAAGATTAGGGTGGATCTACTACTGAGCTAGGTGTCATGAGCCGCTTCTCAGCTGTCCCAAGCTCTTCTGGCTCGGAAAAGATGCAGGGGCAGGAGGATCTGAAGTCATACATCCAGCCCTGGAGCGGCCTCTGTGTGCAGAATCTTGGCCTCTCTATGTGCTCACCTGGGCAAGGCCAGATAGCACCAATGAGCATCACACACAGTGCCCTGGGGAAAATGCCAGCGCTCCTGGAGAGGAAATCAAGCCAAGGGGCTGCTGAGGGTGCAGGCAGCGGAGATCTCACCTGTGGTTCTTCCCCTGGGCTCTCTCTGACCTTAGTTCTTCTGCCCTTTGCCTGCTGCATACAAGGCCTCGGTGGTGGGGACAGAGGCGCCGAGTGCCTCTGGCCCCGCGCCAGGCGCAGGGCAGATGTTCTGAGGTGGCTGCTCACGGGTGGCTGTGGCAGACGGGCTTCGAGAGCCCAGCTCATTTCTCACGGCCTCCCTCTCCGTCCTCACCTCCTGGGCTGTAATTAAACTTGCATGACGTTTCTTTCCACTGAGCAGCCACAGGGGCTGGAGCTTGTCTGCTCCCGTCCAGCCTCCCTTTCCACACGGGGAGGCAGAGACGGCGGCCTGGACACACACTAACCCATCGCCTCTCCCATCAGTCTCCCGGCCTCTCATGACAGGATTTAAGAACTCCTGGTGGTTTTTTTCATCCCTGCATTCGTCTGACCCCGCTCTGTGCTACCCGTGCCCGTTTGCAGCACCCTTGGCGTCCCGTGGCACTGTGCTGCACCGCTCGACTCTGCAGCCACCTCCTTTCAGCTGCTCTGCACTTGCCAGCTGACGCTCCCACGGGCTGCCCCCCAGCTCTGCTCTCAGTACCCAGCTGTCCCCTCCGTGTCCCTGGCTGCACCACACCTTGAGGATAACACCCCTCTCTCTCCCAAGGGACGATTCTAAGGATTTAAGTCACAGATACACAGAGAAGATGGGCTCCTTTTGCCTTTGCTGTTCTCACCAGAGCGGAGCAGCTTCCCCCAGGAGCCGACGGCTCAGCCAGCTCGCAGCCCGACCGCACCTAGGGTGTTACCTGCTCTTACTGGCAAAGACCAGCAAGGGAGCACAGCCCGGGAACATTTACTCTCCATTTAGCTTGTTGAACCAGCTCTTGCCCAGCTTAGTGCTGCAGCACATCTGAGCTGCAGCTTTCTGGCATTTTTTTCCCCCTTCTTTTCTTTTAAGCCATAGCAACAAACCTGACAGTCCCAGAGGTCTACAGCTAACCCCCAAAGTCCTTCCTGACACTTTTTACTCTCTCCCCTGCCCCAAACCAGTGGTTGCCCCAGGTTATTCACATGCAAACAGCACTGCTTTCTTCCTGCCTGCTTGGAGAGAACGTGTGCCCGGGTGTTGGACTGGACTCTCTCTTCACCAGCCCCTTCTGCACAGGTTACCTGGATGCATCTTACCCCTCTTCCTTCTTTAGAGAGTTTTCAAAGTCCCGTATCTCAACCTAGAAGCAAAGCCAAAGGCAGCAGGCAGTGAAAACAAGATGAACAGCCTGCTGCATGAATGTCAAAGTGACAGAGCAACCCGAGGCAAGGGCCAGAGACAAGTCCCTTCACTTCTTCCCTGGGGAAAAGCATGAATGTCTTCTAGGGAACAGAGGGATTTTAATTAGTGCTCCCTTATTCATAAAGCCTGGCTCTCCTACTACGTCTCCTCTGATGAACACAGCTATAATTAAGAGGCAGCAGCGTCAGGAATAAGAGCAGGCTCCAGCCTGTGATTTATTAAGGGTTGTCGTGGGTGCAATCCCCTTTCCTTCGTCTTCTCTCCCCAGTGTTTTTACAATGTGAATTTACTAGTGAAAGGAGCTTGTGGGTGAGGGCGAGTCTCTTGCGATGCCCCCAGAAACTTTCAGTGGGAGAGCACAGGAGGTTCCCGTTTGCATCCCCAGGCAGGAGCCTGGGAGAACCGACCGCTCTCCCTCTGGCTCGAGCCGCTTGTCCAGCCTGTCGTGTGGCGACACGGGGGCTCCTACGGCCACCAGCTCCCACTGGAAGGCCCCTTTGGAGCACGGGAAGCAGCCTCGGGGAGGGCAGCGCCGGCTGGGGCTGGGCCTGTCCCCTTGACCTTAATCGCAGCCCTGCCCGCAGCAGTATTTCACTCTCTGAATTAACTCGGCAAGGGTGAGCGCTGCTGCTGGCTGGGTGAACTTTGGTTTATTGCCACCCAAATGGCCTGCACTTTACCTTTGTAGGATATAAATCTGGACGGGCTGAGACTGATAAGACAGTGAAAAACAAAGAAAAAGGAAGCAGGAAGAACAAAATTAGGACAAATTCAAGCTTTTAAAAGGCTTTGGGGGCCCGGCTGGAGCCCAAATTAAAGACAGTGTCTGCTGGTGCTTTCCAAACTCCTGTCCAAACACCAGAGGCTACCAAATGCAATGTGACTGCTCTGCTGTCCATCAAAGGAGCTGCCTTCACTTGTGGCGAGGCCAGGATGGAGGCTTGTGGGCCGCGAGGGCACATCTGTGCCCAAGGTGCCGTAAGCAGTGCTGGAGAAAGGGCTTGGAGCATCCTGACACCCGCAGGCCCAGCCAGGACTGCCCGGGTCCCTCGCTCCCGCACGGAGCACTCCAAGCTCCAGCATCAGTCTCTTCTCCCACGTCCATGGGGGAGGACCGTGCTCCGCTGGGCCTGCAGGACCAGCCTCCTAAGCACTTTGCGTCGTGCTTCAAACCAGCTCGGGCCCAAAGGAGCCTGCCTGGCTTCTTTGACACCTGGTCCGAGGCGGTCGAGCAGGCAGAGCCGGTGACTCCCCGTCTTGGGTTTGCTCTTCCTACCCCCATCCCAAACCAGAAGAGCAGCTGGGAAGAGCTCAGGGCAGTCCCGCCTTGCCGGGGAGGCGATAAGGAGAACAGGAGCCACAGGAGGCCAACTCCATCCTCATGACGAGCCCAGCGTGGCCGCTGAGTCGGCAGGGGGAAGAAAGGTATCCAGTGCCCAGAAGGCACCGAAAGCAGGGGCTGGGACGGGAAGCTTTGGCTCCACACGTCGGTAGAGCCTCGGGGGCACCGAGCGCACGGAGCAAGGCCCTGGGGAGCACCAGTGAACGGCAACGAGGGCTGGGCTCTCCCGGGGAACTGCAGCGCAGGTGAATATGGAGGATTTCCAAACCGGTCCAGCTCTCAGCTACACACCTTCCCCTCCCTTCTTAATTGCGATTCTTCCTAATTTATTTGGGTTACCAGGAAATAATAACACTGGGGCTTTTTATTTTTGGTTAAGCCCTCTGGCAATCACGCATGTCGAGCTTTCAAGTGGGGCCTGCCCCAGCCCAGGCACAGGGAAGCTCTTCTCTTTCTTTGGGAAGAGTCGTGTGCGGAGGCAGCCTTTTCCTGTGGCATCTGTGGGACCAGCTCCAGGACCTCCCGTTCAACCCCCACTTGCCAGTGATCTGATGAGCAGCAATTCTGTATTGGCACTTGCTCCCTGTTGCTCATGTTTTCTACACTGCCTAGCTCCATCTCTGCTCACGCAAGAGCACTTTGCTATGAAAAAGGTGGAAGAGCCTGGAAGGCATCTGGGAGTGACCACCTTCCTCTCCACTCAAAGGGGAGGTTTGGAGACCTCCTGGGTAGGAAGGGGGGTGTTTTTCTGGGTGTCTGCTGAACCTTGGTCAAAGCAGGCCGGTTTAGGAGCTTGTGTTGGAAAGGCCACGTTGTGCTGCTGGAGCTGCCTGGGGCTGCATGCCAGCTGCTCTTGCAGGAAGGGCTCCTGCTGAGAAACATCTACCGCAGCCTCGCAAACCATGTCTGGGAAGTCCACGGACTTTACCTGGCACTTTTGTCCAGGAGACACTAGGCTTGAGTATCTTCAGAGAGTGATTAATTTTATTACCAGTCACAGCAAACCCGTAGACTAAGAGCCGTGCTCTAACAGCTGCCCTGAAGGTACTGCTGACTGCTGCTACGAGAGGCTGGACTTTGGCCCTGCACAGGAAAAACACAGCTAGATCTCTGTGAAAACCACAGAGCCTCCCAGATGAAGCACTGAGGGGCACAGCACGGCATGGAAGACAGAAAGGAAGCCATGAGACCTGCCTCCCAAGCAGCACCCCAGGATCCAGCCCTCAGGGAATAATACCCCCACGCACCAAGGCATTGCACCCGGCCGCATTTTATATGGATGTTTCTCAAGCCCACACAAGGCAACACATATATTCCCTCTGCTTCACTCCTCCCATCGTCCACCAGAAACTGCCTGAGGCCTTCAGAGCAGTGGGGTGGCTGGATCTCCATCCCTGTGAATTTATGCTGACAACCTGAATTATCCTATGATGCTGAAAAAATAAATACCCAAAACCTTTTGTTTTCTTACTACTGCCCTACGCAACGAGCCCGTTTGCACACACAGGGCACCTCCATCCATGGGGAGTCAGGCAGAGGAAGACCTAGAAGCAGCCACCTGTAGGAGCTACTTCACGGGCCCCGTGCCAGCTTTTGTCACCCCGGCTGACGGTTCGTTGTTTGCAGTCAACATAGACAGGCAGTGAAGGAAAGAGCCCGGCTACATCTGTGACCTAGAGCCTGCTGCCCCAAGACCATTTCCTCATGATGTTGTGCAGCGGCCACGTTACGCTGGGCGGTAGCTGGCGTGGGGGCGGGAAGGCAGGGACCGCAAGCCCAGCATGGGCAGGTTGTTTTGTCACGTCAGATGAACGTCACGCGCAGCGACCGCGCTTCCCCGGCTTTACAGCTCGTCCTCTCTTCCTTGAGACTTGAACTCATCCCGTTCCATGATGCTGGCAAACAGCTTTGTCTCGGGTAGCCAAAAGCACCCTCCAACCTGTGCCGCTACACGACGAGCTCGCCTTGCCCTGCGGAGTGCGCTGGACCCAATCCTGCACTGGGACCCCTGCCCTGTGCATGTCTGGGAGCCAGCCTGAAGAGTGACAGCTCCTCAGCCAGCCTGGCTCCCTGCTACTCCAGCAGCGGATACCTGGAGCAGGTCCAGGCCAGGAGCAAGCGCCGCGAGGGAAAGGAGCAATTAGGGCCATCCCAGACACCACTTCAAGCCCTGTTTAACCGGAGTGAAGCAACATCTAGCGCTGCATCTGCCACTTCCTCAGACACATTCCCACCACGGCTCCCAAGCCCCTTGTCAAAGCACTGTTTTGAAGGGCTCCTCGCTTCAGTCCTGCTGCCTCCCCTTTACATTCGTGACCGACTATTTTTTGTTTCTCGCCCTCCTCAACCAAACAACTCCATCGGTCCGTGAAACGGAGCCGGGAAGGTGACACCATCAGGTCCCCCGCATACAGTGCTCAACTTGAGCAGCAATTTCCAAGCAGCCCAGCACCGCGAGTGTTACTCCCCGCTGCCCTCATTACAGTCAGCAATCATTGCATTTTACTCCTGTGTTGTCTCACAGTTATTCCCAGTATTTAAAAATAACATCGGTCCAACCCATTGCCTCCAAGCCTTCTGCCCCGTGCAATTGCAACAGCGTTTTCCAGTCAAGTAATAAGTAGAAGGGGAAAGGAGAGATGTACTCAAGCTCATTAATACAAGCTAGGGCTGGTGTGAAGCTCGTGCCACCCTGAACGAGCCTTCCCTGGGGTTGGAAATAGGGTGACAAGTTTTGCCAAGGTCACGGACAGCAAGTGCTCCACGGAAGCGGCAATCCGGTGAGGAGATGGCGAAAATGCGTCCCAGACACCTCCAAGAGAAGGGAAGCCCAAGGTCTGCAAACAGCTGCTCGAAACTACCAGCTCCAGGCTTTGTTAAGTAAAGATAATAACAGTTTATTAAAAAAAAAAAAGGGGGAGGAAAAAATTCTGTTCTGCGCCAGAATGGATATTTTGCTGCCAAGAAAGTGCCACCTACTGGACCTTGGGCCATTCGGAAAGTACAAAAAATAAATAAATAAAGAGGAGGTAAAAAAAAGGAAAATTACTTCTCCTTTAAAAAAAAAATAGAAAACTACGCAGTTTCACTCCATTTCTGAGCAGCCGGATTCAGCTCTTGAGGCAGGCGCGTGTGGGGAAGCGGGGGGTGTGTTTTGGGGTGCGACAGTCGGGCTCGGCGCTGGGAAGGAGAGCGCTTACCGGTGCTGAGAAGTCTCTCCCGTCCCCGGCGGTGTCCCCGGCGTCCTCTCCGTGCCCTCCTAGCGAGATCCCGCTGCCATCGTCCGGCGGCCGTGCCGCTCCCGCTGCGCCTCGCGAGCTGCACGGAGGAGCGCGGAGGAGCGTGTGAGGCAAAGGGTGCCCGGCGCGCAGCTCCTGACGCCCCCGCGGGACTCTGCGCCGCTCCCGGTCGCTCGCCGGGGCCGCCTGCGAGCAGGTGACGAGAGGTTTCTTGGCAGAGCGAGCGGAGCGGCAGCAGAGGAGGGGAGGGATGTGGAGGCAGCAAGAGGTGGAGCTGGGACCCAGAGCAACAGGTTACTGTATAACTAGGAGGCCCGCAGCTCCCGGCGGGAGGGCGGCCGCATCCCTGTGAGGCGCCAGGGCCTTGGACATGCCTGAGTTTTCCAGTGCTGCCGAGGGGCCCCCCGACCGCCTTGTGGGCGAAACAAGGCGCCTTTTGTGCCGCCCGGCGCCCTTCTCGGCAGCACGGTGCTGGCTCACCGGCGCGTTTCCGCCAGCTTCGCTCTCGCCCACTCTCTCCACCTAGATGTCAGTGGTGGGGAAATGAACCATGAGGGGGAGGCAAATGGGTCCATCCCCTCAGAGGTGCCTTTCAGGTCACCCCCTCCCTTGCCAAGGCTCTTCACACAGCCCATGGTTTGAATCGCACTTGGAGCCCTGCCCTGAAACCAGCTTAGCCCTGGTGACCATGGGAGGGAAGTGAGGTCCAAAAAAGCCTCTTACATAGGCAGGCTATTACTTTAAAAGGACTTATAGTTCCATTTGTCTCAGAGTTTCAATCTTGAAGCACTTTACAGTGATGGCACCAGCTCCAGTGCTTACATTGTACTGGGATACATCAACTAGACTGGTACTAGCAGTGTTAGATCCATCTGGGCAGCCTGTCCTCTTCCAGAAACGGAGCTTGTGAGATCATTTGGTCAAAACACGTGTATAATAGGTCTCTCCACCATCCCTATAACATACTTTGAAGCCATTTAAGCTAAAGTCAGTTCTAACAGCAAGGAAGAGACCTTGGAAGTAATTCACTTTTCCAAGAGTGGGTTGATGGTAGAGGAGATATCCCCAATTCCTCGTCCTTGAGCGAAGAAATAGCTGCAATGGCAGCCCCATTGCACCCCAGCACACGCATCTGGAGGAAACGTGGCTTCCGGAACTCTGTGCTTGCTGAGCTACCCGTGGTTTTCCCCATGTTTGCCACAATACAGGGGCTAAGTGTTTGGCTTTCTCCCTGGTCCATGTCCAGGAAGTCGTGCGGAGGAGAACGCCCCTGGTGAGCGATCACGGCAGGAATGCTGCGTGGTGAGCTGCGCGAGGCGGAGAACCAGCTTCCCGAACGTTAGCTGCTCGTCTCTGACGGGAGAGCATCCTCTTCCACCGCAGGACGAGGCGAGCAGGTCCTCGATACTGCACACCCACCCTGGGCCCTGCCACCCTCCTTGGTGCAATGCCATTGAGATCCCAGGAGGTGCCCCACAAGCTCATGGAAATGCACCGTGGAAATGCACCAGGAGAAGCAGCAACCACAATGCAGGGAGGGGAAGGAACATCAGCAGAGGGAGACTCCCCTCTTTGAGGGAAACATGGTGGGAAACACAAGCGGTGATGGAGACCAGCAGGTCTTGCGAGTTGAAAGGTTTTGTGCAAGAGATTCTTCCCCACCAAAACGTGTCATTCACCACTTGAGGGTTTCGGTAGGGTTGCTGGGCTGAGCTGACTTTGCCAGGACGCAAATAGGTGGTTGGAAGGATCATGTGAAGACACCTAATGTTTAAGGTACTAAATTGCTTTCTATCTGGCAGCTTTGGCTCCCATGTTCATTACAAAGATAGTCCCCATGGGCTGCTACAAAGTGCTGTGTCCTGCAGGAAATCTCTTACCTGCTAAGTAGAGGAGAGACATTTTCCTCCAGGCAAGGAAGGAAACCACAATTGAGTTCATTGAGTCTTCCCTGCAATAGCTGATGCTGGACAAAATGGGACACAGGCACTAAGCCAGATGGGGGATTTGCTACCCACAGTGGCAATTCCTGTACGCCAGCTTTGCTGGGTTTCCGCTCACAGAACCAAATGAATGTGCACTGCAACCACCCCAAGCCTCACCTCCTCTCCCGCAGCTCAAAGCCGTTCACACTGTGATTGAAACAGCTGACAGGCACCTGAGGAATGCGGCAGGTCAGTCGCACGCTGTTTCTGCCTGCTTAGGAACACACACACACAAAAAACGGTCATAGGCCAATAAATCTTGAAAAATATCTCTGCGTTTGAAATGCTGGGAGGCCAACTTGCTTCTCAGGATCAGCCTTTTAAATCAGGCTGGCGGCAGACACCCCTCTGATGGCTGGAGAACAAAGGTTTCCTCCTTGCAGAGCAAACAACACCCAAACCAAGCGCCTCAAAATACGTGTTCCTCTATATTTTTAATGCCATTTTCATCCAACTTGCTCATCCTGTTTCAAAAGGGCTGGGCCTCGTAATTAAAAGCTCCATCAAAATTATGTCTGGCAAACGTCATCAATCAATGGCATTACTCTGCCATGCCCTGGCTTCTCCAAACACTGCGATGAGATTGCAAAAAGTGTTACTGATTAGAAAAAAAAGGAACACTTTGGGTTTTGTATCAGCTCAGCATGGGGCAAATATGTCCTTAAATCAGTCCCCAGCCTAAGTGACAATTGCCGTTCAAATCCTGGGGATATGTGAGAAGAATAAATCATCTGAAGTTTACAGACGTTTTCTACGTTCAGCACACTGTGAGGGACTGACAGCAGTGGAAATACCTCAGGATCTGCTCCAAAAAGAAAAAGTTGGTGGGCAATTTTATTTTGAATAGAAAAAAAAAAAAAAAGAAACACAACAGTCCTGTCCTTTTGGGTATGCACATCTAGGCTGGGGGGTCAGCAGACTCTAATGGCCATCCTGGAGTCTGTCACCAGAGGGGTCTGTAGGACACCAGACACCTCATCGGTCAGGCCACCTGCATCCAGGTGATTTTTTTCCCCACTTAGCATTTCTTCCTTTAAATCCTGCCAGATTTTCTATTTCCAGATCCTTGCACGAGGCAGATGTAATGAAATACCAGGAAATAAGTGTCCTTTCATTCAGATGTGTATAGAAAAGGGTTTTGCTTGGTATGCTCTCATCATGACTCGGGCAGCTCTAGCTTGGTATGTTTGTCTCTCTTTACAGCAAATGCGTGATGAGCACATTCTACCACGTGAAACAAATTTGGAAAAACAAATGGGTGGGTATTTGATTTGCTCAGATTCAGCACAGAAACATTTGGTCGGTTGCTTATTTCCTGGCTGCTCCTTAGCACCCAGTTCTGCTGCTTTCACCATGGGTGCAATCCTGCTCCTGCCTCAACCAGCATAAGGTTTGTGCTGCTAAATGTAACAGGATGAAGCTCTGACCCAAAGAGATTCAAAGTGCATGTTTTGATTCCAACTCTAGGGAGGTGTAATGTGGATGGAAGCTGGTGTTACCTGGCCTTGGAAGGAGCTCCCCAGAGCAGGACTGAGGTCTAAAATCGGGCATTTCTGCAGGAAATTTGGCATCCTTCGTTCCCTTCTGCTATCACTGGAAGAAAAAACAAAGTGGTGTGGCTGAAGGTGAACCATGGCATTTCCAGCCCCTGGAAACAAAGCAGCAGAGAACTCAAACGCTCTTTCCCAGTGCAACAGAATGGCCAAAATATGGCAGCAGCAGGATAAGAAGAGTCTTTTCCCCACAAGCCTAGCCTCAGTTTCCCTTTGAGCAGCTTAACTGCACCCTAGTGTCTGAACCAGACACCCAGCACTTCAAACACTGCCTAGGTGCAATACATTATTTATTTGAATAAATAAATACAAAAATAAGAAATTCTGAATAGAAAACTGTCTGCTTGTACAAAATCCCCACAAGCTCCCCAAACTTTACATTATTATGTACACACTTTTGATATGGTGAAAAAGCAATACTTGCACTCAGTTCCTTAAAAAAAAGGCTTGAATGCAGCATTTTTTGCAGAATTGTGGCCACAGACACATTTCCTACCAGACAAACATGTTTGACAAGGTTCAGCTTGATTTTAAAAAGGACAGAAAAGCGTGTGAATGTTTATGCTCAGCTTAAGGGCAAGCAAACACACATCATTGCTTTTGGCCTTTGCATCTATAAGAACCAACTGCT
The DNA here is from genome assembly GCF_059628265.1 of Tinamus guttatus. NCBI lineage: Eukaryota > Metazoa > Chordata > Aves > Tinamiformes > Tinamidae > Tinamus > Tinamus guttatus. Next base: position 1,630,664 of record NW_028289080.1, on the reverse strand, counting down.
TGAAATTCTGCTGTCTCCCCCTGCGACAAATCAGGTACTGCCCTACTAAAGTCAAGGAAATTGGGGTCTGGAGCGCAAAGGACAGCAGAAGAGGTAAAATGAAACAAAACCGTGGCCTCAGACACAGGAATGTAAGGCAGAAATTGCTACAATGCCAGTAGAACTGATGTAATCTCCAAGGCATAAAGGTATATGATACACTGGCTGCTATTTGGTCTGTGTTAGGAATGAATATTTAATATAGATTGCTAAGGAACAGTGCAGCATTAAGCTGGATGATTCTCACAGCTTTTTGCTGAATCATCTTTGGCCTTTGCCCCTAAACTGATTGGTCAGATTGTGTTAGAGAAACTATGGAATTTTTTATCTCTCTCTTCAGGGAGACCTCTGCCAAAAAAAAAAAAAAAAAAAAAAAAAAAGGCTTGCAATTTAAACGAGGGAAAGATCTATGCGATTTTGACATGGAAACAACAGAACACTGCAAATATATTTAAAAATACATACAGAAAAAAAATGTGTTGGAAAAGAACGCGTTATGCTAGACCGGGCAGAGATCTAGCTGACAAAAGCAGCAATGGCTGCGATCTCGAGCACTGACTCGAGACCGTAGGTACAGAGAAGAACAGCACTTAAAATGACATCTGCTCGGAGCACGTAGGTCTGCCACGCCACGAAGTAGACGCACAGAAGGGCACTTCCCACCGTGAGCACAAGGCTGAGCCCCAGCGGAGCCTCCTCTTCAGTCAGGTTCCCCTTTGAACCTCGGAGGAAAGGAGAAGCTGCCGTGAGTGGCTTGGTTCCTCCCGACCTGCATTCCCGTCTGCAGTAACCCTGTTCAAAAAGGACCCAAGCACCTTCTGCCATACCGACTATTAACTTCTTGACTGCAAAGTTAATCTAAATAAAAGAACAGCTGATACTCAAAGGCACAACCTTATTTTCCCCACAATCAGTTTTGAAGCTGATGCTGGTCGGATCTGTCCCTCTTAGTCAACCATCAAACTTTACCCCAAGCCCTTTGGCACCTAACTTCACAACACGGTGGCTAATGTGCACATTTAAGGACACCCGGTGGTGACTCTAAAATCTTATATAATTAGAACCTATCATATTCCCTGGAAGCCTATATTTCAAATTAAAGTTGTTATGAAAAAGCAACACCTCATTTCATAGTTGAACCTTCTTTCCAAACGGGTCCCATGGCAGATTTTGCTATTTAACTACATATACTTGAAACTCACTGTTTTATTCAACCACTTTTGGGCCAAATACATTGATCACTTGGATAACGTTTAATGAAATGAAACAGAAATGTCCAAAAACCTGTAGGGTCTGTAAACTGTCATATTTTACCATATCCCAATTTTAGCATGATTGACATTTAAAGACTTCAATATTTCACTCAACTTTCATAACATGACATACCCAAATATAATTGGAGTGCTTCAAGAATGGCCATAATAAAAAGCAGTGCAAGATCAAGAGCCAAAAAACTATCTGGGTAACTGAAAACTTGACCTGTAGAATAACAGGGTAAATAACAGGGTAAATAAACCACAAAAATACAGCCGGCATATTGACAAAATATGAGCATACTGTAAGCACATAGCCTCCTTCTGAGCTAGAACACACGCAACTTACTTTTATAAACGATCATTGCAAGAGTTGCCAAGAAGTAAAAGATGTAATAAATTCCATTTACATAAAATAGGACCTGTAAAGAAACTGATGACTGCTAATAACTATTGTTAAGGATTTCTAATATTAGGGAGGGTCCATTTCATGAAAAAGCCATTTACTAATCATCTCAAAATATAGTGCCTTACCACACTAAATGTTTCACCTTTGACTGCCTATTGCCTATGGTTCTGAAAGTGATTTGGGCTTGCAAATACCAAGGAAAAATTTGCATTTTCGGGTTTGATTTTAGTTGGGTTTTAAAGAACTTGATTTGGTGTGTAGCAGGGGTTTGGCTAGCTGTAGTCCCTAAGGAAATGAACTGCGTGTGCATGAATACATTTTCCCAAACGACTCCCATACCTGTTCTTCTATACCTTTAATCAAGTTGACAGACTCCAAATATCCAATTCCTGTAAATGTGGGCCTATATGAAGCAGACAGACCCAGTCGAAGGGTTTACAGTTGGACTAGATGATCTGGAAGGTCTTTTCCAGCCATAATGATTCTATCATCACTGCCCACAGGATGGAAAAACTGGAAGCTGAACTCAACCTTTGTTATATACCTGACAAATGCTCTAAAAACTGAGTTTTGGGTTGTCAATTCCAAAGAAACAGACTCCCTAACCTCTGGAAGATCACAGAGAGATCACAGGGAGAATTTACTGAACAATCTCAGGGTTCATCTCACCTGTGCCCATTTTAGGATTAGTCATTTTAAACCTGCACCTGGTCTAAATGAGTTCTCCAGGCTCCCCCTAGAGTCACTGGGGATGAGCACCTGAAAGTCAAGCAGCTCTACGTTAGGATGGGACAAACTGCTGTCTAAGGTTGAAAGGCAGCATCCTGGTGACTAAAAACGCAGCTGAAATGACTCATTTCTGTGAGACACCTAACACTTAAGAGGTCCAAACCAGCCCACCCATGTTCACTTGTATAAAGGAGAAACATAGCTAATGAAGGACACATCTCCTCAGCAGCACATTAACAGCATATGAGAGACACCTGCAGCACATTTAATAACCAAATTATACCAGACACAACTCTAAGTAATTCAAAGTCATTTCCAGATTTCTGCCTTCCTATAATCAAAATATTCTTAATCCTCCCCTCTTCCTCCCAGTCCTTCTCAAAAGCTTTGAATGCCCCTAAGCAGGGACTTAACGCTGGGTTATGATTTACAGGAACTGCCCATCCAGTGTGTGATGAGAGCACCCAGCCACATGCAGTGGATTCCAGTTCCGAGAACAGCTCATTTTATTAAAACAGAACAAGAGTGTTGTGTTTTCCCAGTTGAAGAAAGGTAGAGAAAAACAAACAAACAAACAAAAAAACCTAGACAGGTTCTAAATATGGAAAACTTTGAAGAGTGACTTTTTTTTACAGAGGTTACTCAAATCTCAAAAGCTTGGATTTGTTTTTACCCTATGGAAATGAGAGTGAAATATCACCATCAAACATGCCTGCCAGCCCCCTCTCAATGCTGCAGGTTTGTTTAAAGGTTTTTGTGCATAATGGAAGCCAAGGTGGTGCAAGATCTGAGCAGAACCCCTAGCTAACACTGGAAAATAAAACCACTTTCCCTGAGAAGAAACGCTTTTGCTTCACACAGATGGTGCTGACAGCTGAAAACTCACAAATTAACACCAAAATAGAATTGTGGAGGTTTATTAGGCAGGAAGAAATGAATTGATCTGAGCCATTTCTTTTTTTCCTCCCTCGAAGACTGCTGCATGTGAGGGCTCAAAGGTGCAAAAAGGATACAATCGATGAAGTTCTTCCCGTCCCTTGAGCAGGAAAAAAAATAAAAAGAAGAAAATTAGTCTAAATAGTAACCAAAAGCACCGCAAAAATGTCACTAGAATGTCCCATTTGTTTTGAGCGGCCAAAAAACTTCATCTCCTTTAAGCTATGAAGGAAAACATGCTGGGAAGCAGCACGTACCATTTGCTTTTAAATGGTGATGCAGGACACAGGGTTCCCCAGCTCCTCCAAACTAAGATCCTCCCAAACAAGTTCCCTTCAAAGGCAGAGTCATTTTACATAAAACCTTATTCTGCTTTGATTACCCAGAGGACCTCAAAGCGTGAGAGCTTTGAACATACCCCAAAAGTATTTTCTGCAAGTTAAACAACACTAAATTTTATTTTGACAAAAATATGAATAAAATTCCCTTGACACGTGCTAGCATTGACCTACTACTTCCTTTTAAAGTGAAATGTGGCCACTAAGCCAAGCTCTTTTTCTTAAATCATTCTTAAATGCCCTCAATATCCTCTTTTGGAGGTACAAAAAAAAATGGTAAGTTTTAAGTCCTGATTAAGGGACAAAAATAAGGCCCTTTTGTCCATCTTAGAGCCATTCTCTTATCACCAAATCAATGGGACACAGTCACCCATCACCTCCACCTCTGGGCTTCCCTGGCTTAACATTCTTATCACCATTTTATGCAGTTGGGCCCAAATGAGTCCTAACTTCAGGCATCTAATTAAGGTATACAATTAGGAAACGCAGTGAAAACAGGGAAGCAGTTTTGGAAGGTGATTCACGCTGCCCATGATCCAAAATCCTTCTGGATGCGCTTCCTTCTCCTTTCTGTCTTCTGCAATGGGGAAAAAGGCTCCCAACAACCCTAACCACCCTCATTTGGCCAAACTGGATTTCATTAAACGTTTTGGTTTTTTTTCTGCAGGACGGGAATTGAAGGCTTCATTAAGCATCTCATTCTGCAGTAACTAATGGTTAGAGGTGCGTTTATACTCCGGGATAAACACTGATGTGGCAGTAATGCCTTGCAACACGATGATCTACTTGGCGTTCTTTCAACAGAATAAAGCAAAGGTCTCCACGTTAAAGTCATGGGAGACTGTTAAGTGGGACGTTAATTTGGAATGCAGTTACAGCGCGGGGAGACACGTTGCCATTTTGCAAGAGAAAAACCCCAAACGTATAAACGAGCGCCTCGGCGCCGAGGATCCGCTCTCCTCGTGGCTCCTCGCGCGGGGTCGCCCACGTCGCCCTCTCTGTCGCGATAAAGCGGCCGCCAGACTCGGCTAGGGAGCTGGCACCTCTGCCGCCGTGGAGAGAGGGGGCCCCGCGGCGGAGAACCCGCTTTTGGCGGCCGGGAGGCGGCGGCTCCGCCCGGCCCTCACGGCGGGAAGCGGTAACGGCGGCAACGCGCCGGCTCACCTCTCCTCGCGGCAGCCATGCTGGCGCCCCTCCCCCGGCCGGTCCTCCAGCATCCCGGCAGCCCGTGCGCGGCGGCCGCTCTTTCCCCCGCGTCTGGGCGGGGCTCGTTGCTCTCGCCCTCCCCCCTCCTCCCTTCGGGCGCGATCGGACCGCTCGGCCCGGTTCGGTCGCGTTCGGGCGGATTCGGGCAGTGCCCGTTCGGGCGCCTCCGTTCGGCATCGCGAAGGGGAAGTCGGGCGCGATCGGAGAGCGCTCGGCACAGCTCGGCTTTCCTCGCGCCTTCGGGTAGGATCGGAAAGGACTCGGGATTCTTCGACCCTCCGGGCCGGACCGCTCGGGGACTCGGCCCTGTTCGGGCGCGCTCGGCTTTCCCACCCGATCCGTCAGGTACCGCTTCGGGCCGCGCCGCTGCGGGCTCGGCCGCGCTCGGCTCCCGTACTGCGCTCGGATTGGCCAGCCGGGAGGAAGCGCGGGCCGAGCTCCGCGGGAGCCGCCGATCGCCTTCGGACGAGGCCTGGGAACACTCGGGACACTTCGGGCGCGATCGGAAGCGGCTCGGGAGCTCCCGGCTCCGCCGCACGTTCGGAACCGCTCGGGCGAGCTCGGCACCACTCGGCTGCGCCCGGCCGAGGAGCGCTCGGGTGACACCCCCCCCCCCCCGCCTCGAGCCGCGCTCCGGGGAGAACGGCGGGGGCTCGGGCCCGCCCGTCTCGCATGGAGGACGCCGACTCGGCGGCGAAGCAGCTGGGCTTAGCGGAGGCCGCCGCGGTGGCGGCCGCGGTGGCGGCGGCCGCGGAAGGATCCGAGCAGCAGCAACCGCCGCAGCAACCACCACAGCAGCAGCAGCCGCAGCAGCAGCAGCAACAACAAGCCGCCACCGCCTCGGAGTCGGAGGCGGAGCCCGAGGAGGAGGAAGAGGCGGCGCAGGTGACGGCCGTGACCGTGATGGCGGCAGAGGCCGAACACATCGAGATGGGAGCCGAGTCGCTGCCGAGCGCCGACGAGGCCGCCGCCGCCTTCGCAGGTCAGGGCGGGCAGGGAGTGCGCGTGCGCAGCTCCCTCCCCCCCGCCTCCCGGCGGCCGTTACTCGCCTAACGTCGCCCCGCGCGTTAATGCGCCCAAATTTGTTGGTTTTTTTTTTTTTGTTTTGCCTTTTTTTTATCTGAAAATATTTTAACCTCTTACGCAGACTTTTTTTTTTTTTTTTTTAAAAAAAGTTCCCTTTCAAAATTTTAAAGATAGGATCTGGTACACAAAACAAGAAAGGAAAGGTGAAAAACAACCCTACCTGTAATAGCAGGATATTTCTCTCCATGTATCTCCCTCTAGCACTCTTTGTGGTAATGGAAAAAAAAATCCCTAATTTTAGCTAAGGTGACATGTGTTATGCTAAGCACCATAGAAACATTTGGATATAATTGTGGGTGATTTTAGCTGGAACAAGCGTATGGATAACGGCCCCAAGAAGTTAATATGTGCGTACAGGAAGATGGGTGGTTCTCTCTTCCCTTATCCTGATGCTTGTCAGTCACCTCCCTATATTCAGCATCTTTATTATTGATTTTTTTTTCCAGTGCAGATAGAATATTCATTTTTCCAATAGTTCAATACACGTTGGTGACTACTGTTGTGGTCCTGAGGGTGAAGCATGTTCAGCCCAATGCGATTCTGACATTTGATAATAACTAGCTTTTCCAGCAGTTCCATATTACACGAAAATAGAATTGATATTGAACAGGAAAGAGGAAGGAAATGTAATTACTTTATTTTTTTGACATTTATGGTCTTTATCAGGTTCTTTGGATGAAGCAGAATATTAGACTGATTGCTGTTTTATCTTCCAGAAGTCACCACAGTGACAGTAGCTAACGTGGGTGCCTCTGCAGACAATGTTTTCACTACATCTGTGGCAAACGCAGCTTCAATTTCAGGGCATGTGCTGGTAAGTCTGTCCCTTCATTTGAGGACCTTAGAGAAGCCCCATACCTTCTTGTAATGTAAATGAAAATCTTGGTTTGCGTTCAAGCTGTAGAAAGGTCAGCAATATCTTTTTTACTGCATTATAAAGGGGCTCAGCCCCCCAAAAAATCACTGGTTGCACATACAGGTTTCTCTTTATCACTTTGAATGTTTGGCTTTATCTTTCCTCCCCCATAGACTCGCTCTGTGACGGTGCTAATGAAACATGTAACCTTTGAGCTTGGCTGGCTGAAATCTCAAAAAATGAACTAATGGCTGCCACGCTTTGCTGCTGTAGGACAGCTTTGAGAAGATTTGGGGGGAGTGCTTAAATACGTTGGTATTTTAATTCTGTCAGTTCAAACTCTTTGTTTCTTCTGTAGTCCGGGAGAACAGCCCTCCAAATTGGGGACAGCTTGAACACTGAGAAAGCCACTCTCATAGTGGTTCACACAGATGGCAGCATTGTAGAAACCACAGGGCTGAAGGGGCCGTCAGCACCTCTCACACCAGGTATAAGAAAGTCTGTTTTTGAAGTCTCACTTTCCAGAAGGTTTAGCTTTCTCTTCACCTTGATCGTGTTGCTGGGAACAAGTCATGTGCATAAAGTGGAATAAGAAGTCCCGTGCATAAAGTACAAAATTGCATTTTAAGTGACATTTGTCCCCCCTTAACATGGTGCATTTGTATTTCTTGGAACTAGGCAAAGAATATATACCTTTTTTTTTTTCTATGAAAACATATTTTACTTCCTCGTTTGCTGTACCCCTTGCAAATACACTTCTTGAAAAATCTTAAGCTCCTGCTGGGCTGTCACATTGCTTTTTATATGTGTCCCACTCCCAAAGGCAGGTCAATCACTAATATTGATAATGCAAATGGCCTAGTTCTCTATATGGGTCCTTTTCAGGGGGTCTTCGAACATGACTGTGTCTCTCTTTGGGCCTTTTGCTGATATTTAAGGGTCATTTTAGCAAAAGTCCTTGCTAGGATTTCCTTCTGCTTGGCATTTTCCTTGCTGCCCACAAGATGGCATGGCAGCCCTTTAGCAATGAGACACACAGACTCACAGAATCCTAGAATCATTGTGCTTGGACCTTCAAGACCCACCGTAAACCCATCACCACCCTGCCTGCTAAACCATGTCATGACAGTGGCATCCTCTGGGAAGTGTAAGATCCAGCCACAGTTTTAAGCCAGTGTGGGTTACAACCTATGCAGCTAATATAGCGTTTTCTGGCACGCAATATGCTTCATTTTTCAGTCACTTTTATAGCGTTACATCACAGCAAGACTTCTTGAGCCAGGCAGAGCGGGCTCATGGGTTCCAAACTGAATTATCTGTGGTGTAACTTGTGTTGCTGTGAGCAGCTGTCAGCCGCTTGAATTAACCTCGTGATGCTGTTGGCCAAGCCAAGAAGAAAGTCTGAATGTATATGAATGTATATTCGGAGTGCCTTGTCTGAATGTATATTTGGAGTGCCTTTTGGTTGCTGTCACCTTTTTCTTTTCCCAAAGGACCGCAGTCTCCTCCCACCCCTTTAACGTCCACCCAAGAGAAGACTGGAACGAAGTATAACTGGGACCCATCAGTGTACAACAACGAGCTCCCAGTGAGGTGCCGGAATATCAGTGGGATTCTGTATAAAAACAGACTCGGCTCAGGTAAAAATGACCACCTTGCTCGAAGGGTGATGACTCCTCTTTCTCTTGGTACATTTTTGTTTTAAGCAGGATGCTTTTAAGAAGAAAAAAAATGGATGCTTTTCCTGAAGAAAAAAAAAAGGACCACCTAGTCCATTTGGGTATCAGTGTCCTGCGTTTTGCCCTCTTGCTTCCTTGCTCTTTCCTTGGAGACTTTGTGACTTTCTTTTTCCTTAAATTTGTGAAGATATGGGCTGCTGTGCAGTAAATCTTCCAGATAATAGGCTGTCTTTTTGTATTTTTCTTTTGTAGACCTCTTAGAATAGACCCGCATTTCTACAAAGATCTGCAGAATCCCTGTTGGCCTGGAAAGTAGAAAAGTAGATAGTTCGCCTCCTAAGGGGACTTGTTAGTTGTCTTAGCCTCTCTCTTTCTCTTTGTATCTCTGTGAGAAAGCTGAAGAAAGAGCAGAAATTGTCAGCAAGTCTGAGTGCATAGCACAACGTCTGGTTCATGCACGGAGCGTTTCCTTCATAACCAGAAGGATTAGAAATTTAAGTGAAAATTAAGGAAGAAATAAAACCTACGGTGTTTCTCCATTCATCCTTCCTGTGGATGAGTCATCTTTTTCTAGCCTGTTGACAGTGAGGCATGAAGCTGGAACTTGCTAAACATGCTCAGTCATTGTAACAGCTAACGTAAGAATTGGCAGAGTTTTCCTAAGTCGATAAGTAGCAGGATAGCTTGATTTCATAGTCGCATTGGATTAATTGCTGTTCTATCCAGCAGCCTCAGTGCCTACTTCTTTAGGGGAGCGACGAAATCATCTTAACCCTTATTACCAATTTCTTCTTTTCTAACTTTATTCAGGAGGCCGTGGGAGGTGCATTAAGCAGGGGGATAACTGGTACAGCCCCACGGAATTTGAAGCCATGGCAGGACGAGCCAGCAGTAAAGACTGGAAAAGAAGCATCCGCTATGCTGGGAGGCCACTGCAGTGCCTTATTCACGTGAGGATAAACTTGTCTCCTACATTTTGCAGGAAGGGGTGGGTAGCACCCGAGCTGCCCAGTGCCACGGCCAGAGCCCCATGTGCTGCCTCTGCAGAGTTATGTGTGGCAGTGCAGTGGGGCTGTCTGATTTGCTTGAGATTCGGGGATGTGAGAGAAATTTTTCTAGATTTTTTTTTCTTTTTAAAATAGCATTTTGCAAAACGTACTCACATTTTGCAAGTAGAAAAATGGAAAAATGGGCTGCAGTTTATGTGGCAGGAAGTCCAGCCTTCAGCTCTGCACAGCAGCAACTGGAAAGCGTGTGCTCTGCCCGTGATACTGTAATTCAGTAACCTGAGCTGCTTAATTCTGTTTGCTTGACAAACATATTCTTCATTTGTGCCATTTATTATTACTTGACTGCTTTATTTCCTGCAGTGTTCAGGTGCCTGACAGAGAGTGTGGCATTTCCGTTAGGCTGACAGTGAATTCTCTTGGGCAAAAGCTTTGTAAAGTCTCAAAAAATCCACATGTTCTTGCTTTCTGATTTTAAAATTGTTTGTTCTTCCTTCTCTCCTCCTCTCCACATGCTTTCTATTACTGGATGAAGTCCCGAGTGAGGAATAGATATGTCGTGAAGGGAGCTGGCTGATTTTTTTAGGAGCATACAGTCATGCTCACAGTATTTTTAGTGTTTGCTAATCACCATTGCTCTGTGCTGAATTTATAATCTTCCTGTTTCAGGATGGGATTTTAAATCCTCATGCTGCCTCTTGTACTTGTGCTGCCTGCTGCGACGACATGACTCTGGTGAGTTGTAGGTTTATACTAGTTATTTTTTAAAAAAATTAAGCAGTCAAGCTGCCCAGGAATCTATCAGCGGGTCATGAACATTATGGGAGTGCTCACAAGTATTGTGGAGGCAGCATATTTTGTCCATGTTGCATAAAAAAAGAAAATAAGGAAAGAACTGCTTGCTAGTCCTGTTGCATAGGCAGCCTCCAATGTTCTTAACTGCTCCTCAGTAAAATGGGTGATTCCAAATGCTGCTTCCCCCTCAGTCTTTTTTTTTTTTTTGCCTTTTATTTGTATAAAATGCCATTTCTGGGATATCAGAGCTGTTTGTGATTTTATTGGACTCAAATTCCACAAGTATTTTGAGCTGGAAAAAAGCAAGTTTATATAAGAAAGTGGGGTTTTAATCTTGTCATACTAAAATATTTTCATTTTTGTTTCTCAAAAGTGAGGGTAAGGTCCTGAAATCAGAGGTGTTTAGCTGAACCTGGAGTACTGTCTTACAGCCCTTCTCACCTGTGAAGTAGGTGGCTGAAGTGTTGCCTAGATCTGAAACTAATTGCTTCCTGTCCTCTCTTCACTCCTGTTGTCTTTTCTTCCACCCTCCTGGCCAGAAAATAATTATTTGCTCAGTTCTGCTCCTTCAAATAATAGTGGGAAACAGCAAAACTTGTGCCTTTATAGCTGGAGGCGAGCCCAGTGTGAGAATTTAGAATAGCTGTTTTGATAAAGAAATATTCAGGCAAGCACACAAGTAATTTTAGAATATTCTGCTTGCTGATGTGAGTGATATCCATTTTGAATATCTATAAAGCTGACATTACAGGGACACTATCAGGTATTAATTGTTACAGTATGTCTTAAAGACTGTAAAGTCTTAAATTATTGTTTTTTCACAGGATTCTTTGGGTTTGGAGCTGCGGTTTAAAGGGCTCTCTGATCAATTGTAGCAAATCAGCTATTCCCTGGGAATAGCTGCTGCTTGACACTACTCTCAGCTGTATGTGGAAAGATTGTAGACCCATAAGCCCAAAGAAGTGCTCTGCCAATGTGTGTTTTATGTCTCTGTGATAGAGTGGCCCTGTACGACTCTTTGTACCCTACAAAAGGCGGAAAAAAGAAAACGAAGTGCCTGCAACTCCAGTGAAAAAGGATTGCTCCAAAAATATAACCCTGCTCCCTGCTACAGCTGCTACCACATGTAGGTTGTTTTCTGCTGGTAAAACCTGCTTCCCTGTTTTGAGAAATTGTCAAACTAGATATTTTATGTGTATCAGCAGCCCTGTGCAATCAGCCAGCTGAAACAATTTGCTTGCTTTCATGGGCATTCCTTTTCATTGACTAGTTTTATTGGCTCAGTCTCTTTATCCAGTTTCACTTCCCATTTTTAGAAACTAGCAGAGTGTTGCCACCATCTGGATCACAAATAGGCAGGTTTACTGACCTGGCTTCAGGAAACTATTTTTTAAGCCTCTTTGTGCACTTTCCCAGGGAATGTAAGGTTTCATGAGAGAGCTGTGGATTAACTTTCCCCCTTCTAGTTTATCTCTTGGTCTGACAGTGCAGGGGAAGGTTAGGAGTCCTGGCTTTTATCTGTCATATCTTTTGGCAGGTTTTTTCACCAAAGACCTTTCCCCACCATGTAGTAAAATGTGTGCTGCTGCTTTAAACATGCTGGAAAGCAGTCTCTGAGCTGTTGAAATCCTATCCACAGCCTCAAACTCATAACTGAAAGAGGCAGAACTTTCATCTGCAGATGCCTCCCACATTCAGCACACGTGCTGTCTCTTAATGTTTTTGATTGTCCAACCATCTGTTGAGAACAGAAATTAATTTGCAAGCCAGTCCATCTCACATGTTCCCAGTCACATTCATGGGCCCCTTTTGGTTTTATCAACTAGCATCAGCTGGGCAGTAACATTGTAAAATGAATTGAGGAGGAAGCTGCCAAAATCCTCCAAAGAATGCAAAACTTTTCCTTCCTATTTTCAATATTATGGATATCCGAACTTGGATAGCACAGGTCGTTTCCTGACCTGTGAATTCTGTGATTTAGGACGAATCAGAACAGGGATATCAGTAGCTAAATAACCAAGGCCTCAGAGCCGAGTGTTGATTATGAAAGTGCTTCTGCTGTTTCCAGTCACCGTGACTCCTTCTGGACAGATCACTACCTCTGGTGCTCTGACTTTCGACCGTGCGTCGACAGTGGAAGCCACAGCAATCATCTCGGAAAGTCCATCCCAGGGTGACGTTTTCACTGGAGCCGCCGGTAAGTTTTTGGGCATGTGTTTGCTTCACACTCTTGAAAAACTGTAAAAAAAATAAAATAAATAAAAGGAGGGGTTTCGACCTGCACTGCAAAGGGAAGAAATGTTTGGAATGCTGCAGGACGGATTTGGTTCTCAAGAGCTTAGACAGAGGCTCTACATACCATTGCTTGGAAATGATTTCAGCAGCTCGAAATCTTACAGCTGCACAAAAGAAGTTAGAAGTTTCTCCAGATGCTGATGTCCAAAGGAAATCGAACAAGTAAATCGAAATGCTCCTTTTCTGTTCTTCCAGTTTAATTCAGATATTACTTTTAGTGATGCTTAATACAGCAGTTCACCACCTTCCCACAGTTACTCATGAGCACCAGCTGAGATCACTGCTCTTCAGGTCATGGTTCACCCGGCTTATTTTGACTTCAGTCCCGTGAAGATCACACCAGACTTCTGTCTGGCAAATGATGCATCATTATGTGTTCTGCTGGAAAGGCTGATCAGCAGCTGAAGGAATTAATCTCCCCCGAAAATATAATTTGGAGTCATCAGTGTAAATATACAGGCTTGAGAGGAGAAAACAGGGAGTAATCTTTGCCAAAGCCTTTAAAAGTGGGAACAGAGAGAGATGAAATCACCGTGCAAAGTTACCTTGCTTGCTGGTGGTGCAAAATCATACCATTGTGTTTCTCTTTGGCAACCCTTGGGATTTTCACAGAGTTTAAGAGCTCATATAAATATAAAAAATCTGGATGGGAGAAGCCTAATATATATGTGAGTGCTGCGGTTTACGGTGCTTTTGTTCCTTTGCAGTCCAGGACACCAATGTCCAGCAGCCCTGCCGGGTCAGTCACCCAGAACCTCACTATCCAAGTTACCAGGACAACTGTCAGATTTCACCTTTTCCTGAAGCCGCCCTGCCAACATCTCATCCAAAAATTGGTATGTTTTATATCCATGGCACCATTAATATCCAGTTAGCACTGCTTGAGTTTACCTTGTATTCTTTCCTTCTTTTTGAGCAGATGAGAAGAGAGTTTTGTTTTTCTTACTGCCCCCTGCCTTTCATAAGGCTTCAAGATTTTTGTTGCTGCTTGGGCAGTATTTGGTGTTTGATCTGAGGATGGCATCCCCTTGCTCAGAGATAAAATGAGAAGCTTTCCTAAAATCTCCCACATCTCTTTAGGAATCTTTGCTGGATTCCTACTTTATGGATCCTGTGCTGGACCCATACTCTCGTGATGGAGGCAGTTTCAGGCAGGTGTGATGTGCTGCTTTCATGCCCCAAGTCAGTCTTTCTTCCCCTAAGGCTAACACTGGTGCTGAAATGATAGTTGTTTTTTTAACAAGTGCCAATGGGAGCCTATCCTGCTTGGTCAAACAGATTCTGGAGTAAAAAGGAAAAGGAGTCCAAGGTGACAAATGCAAATCAGTCACTTAGTGTTCAATAGAGCAGGTTAAATTGATTATCAAATATATCAAGAAATGAAATTGCATTACATGAACTTAAGGCTCTTTCATTTGTAGAGTTGGCATAAATTAAGTGAAGAAAACAGCAATTTGTTGTGTGCTGTTGAAAATTGAGTGTTGAAGAAACTGGTATTACAAACATAGGAGTGTTCTTGCTTTCTGATACAGCAGGGGATAGTCTAATGCTGTCTGGTTGATGCTTTAAGTAATTTACAGGCCTCTACTTCTCTTGTTTCTATGATTCTGTAAAGTTCCTGGAGTCACTGACACTGAGGAGCTGTCAGACAGGCAGGTTTTGATCTCTATTACTGTTTTCTCAGCCATCAAGAAGAGGTCATGCAAATAAGGTATCCACTTGGTCAGTTCAGAAGGCTTTCAGTTTTTTCTCCTTTTCTCCTCTTTCATTCAGGCCTTTTATTTACTTTTCCTTTGTCTCTTTCCCTTAGCCAGATCTTGATGCTATTAATTAAATATTATGGTTTTTTTTTGTTTCGTTCTTTACCAGTGAAGCAAAGGTCCTATTTTTTATCTTGACTGATAGACCTCTGCTAAACAGAGATCAGAAGTAATTCCCATTAGATAATGTTGTCAAATGTCAGGTGATAGGGAAAAGGTGACAGTGAAAAAAAGTTCTTCTGCAAACAGTTCTTGATAAAAGACAGGTTTATTTCTTGCTCATTTGTATGTTCAAATAGATCCATGCCAGTCATGTGCAAGTGGATTGAAATTATTATTTCAATTAAGGAGGTTTAATTGTAAAACTGTCATTTTGTCTGGATGATAAACTTGCAAGGCTGTCTGTCCAAAAAGGTCCAACAGTATTTTCCGAGAATTTCTGAGTTTTTTGATACGTCTTCCCTTTATCTCTGAGAGTGAAAGTGCTGGAATTGCAGCCTGCTTCAGGACACCATGTTGGCCGGTTCCTCCTCAGGACAGTATTTGCATTTGAATTTTAAATATCATTTCAAGCACAGCCCTGGAGATGTTTTCCAGAATGAGACATCTGTTGTTCGGAGTTTCTTTTGAGTAGTTTTCCTGCAGTGAAAGCTGTTTGAGAGACTAAATTGTTTTTTTCTGGAGCCACCTTAGAAAGACTAACCGGACTAGAGAGCCATTTTTATGAATATATGTGAAGATATCCAAAAGAGATTGTGAGGAGAGGTTGTTAATGAAGTGAGAGAGCATTAAGTACCTTTAGCAGTCCACCTTCTACATGTTGTTCGAGAACTTCCTGCTTTGTAAATTTATTTTCTTACGTCTCGTTTCCAGCAAGAAAATCTAGCTGCAATAACCTTCCTTTCTAATGGAATAGTTAATAGTTTAATAGTTAGTAGCCTGACATGGAAACTATGTGGTGGTCTCCAGGGTACCAAACTACCTTCCTTGTGTGTACCTGATGCACAGAGAGATAGTCTTATCGAGGGCTCTGTGGGAGGTTGTTGTTTGTAGCAAACAGGCAGTATTTTCAGCAGGATCAACGACACAGGAGCTGGAAGAAACTACCAGGCAGAGGTGCAAGAGATGTGAAGCACACCTAAAGGGACAGCAGACAGTGCAGGGATGTGAGCCCAGTTTAAATGGCTTAACACCCCTGATGTCCTATCTCCTGCTGGGTTCAAAGCTTCTCCGTGGGCAATGGCTTTTATCAGTTTGAATGGTTCTGCATTTGTCAGAGGAATGTGATAAATCACCCCCTATTAAAAAAACACAAGGAATGCTACTTGTTTTTGGTGCCTTGAAAAGCTGATCCAAGCCAGGCAGGACAGTGTGTGTTTTCTGAGCCTGCACCACCCACTCATTTTCCTGTGTGCTGAATCATTTTGAAGCTCCTACATAAATATGGATAGAAAATTCCTAAAATAGCCTGTTGGTAGATTTTTCAATCAGCAGGGCTACACAGATGGGAAAATAGTCCTGCCTTCTTATGCTATTGTTTCGGTTTGGTGAGCAGTAGAGTGGGGAGTTTTGAGGTCAGCAGCTGGTAGATGTGAATGTCTTGAGCTTATTTTTTTGGCAGGTAGTATGTATCTATAGCTAGAGGTAGGAAATCTTGGAAAATGTTGGGAAAACAAGACCAGCAAAGCTAGATAAGGTTTGTTCCTGGAAATGTTGCCTGAGGTGAACGTACACGGTGTGTTGTTGGGCTCCTCAACCTAGATTTAATTTCCTCATGCTAAGGCCTCCCAGGGTGTATGCAAACTTAGCATTACAGCCAGTATTTTGAAAAGTAAATGTTTTAGAGACACAGTAACTGATACATTTTGTGAAATGTTTCCAAAAGTAAGTCCGAGAAAGGTATTGTTGGATTTCTAGGACTTGTGCTTATTTTTCTAGGATAGGTTTTAGAAAAGGAAAGAATATAGAGACTCAGTAATCGAGAGATTGGGAAGATTCAGGGAAACCATTTTGGGGTTACTAGGGTAAGACTTTACACTTCTTTGTGCTGGTGGCTTCCTAGTTAATATATTCAAACCTGCAGTTGTTATTAGGGTTATGGTTAGTATTTGCGAAAGCAAAGGCTGCAACGTCTCAGTCAATTTGGTTTTATTCTCTTAATATACTTTGGGAGCAGTTTTGCTGGGTTTCTGTGCTTTCCTGTTTAGTTTTATAGCTGTGGCCTTCTGGTTTATACAAAAGTTAAGAGCTATAGATGAGTTCTGGAGGAAAGGGCTGCAGACAAGAAATGACTCCTTTTTTATTATTTTTTTTAAGACTGTCCAACTTGATAAATGTTAAGCAAATATCAGTGGATGTGAATGTCTTATGTTAAACTTTGTATCTAAACTGTGTATGTTGGTTCCCATCTTTGGGCTTTGGAAAGCAGGGGTTTCAGAGATGCTGTGAACATTGCTACTTGGAAAATCCAGGCTGGCACATTTGAAATAGATACAGGCAACTACGAAAGTCTTTTAAAAACCTGTTGGTGTTTCACTTTTTACGTGTGTAATTGTACACTTACAGTTTGTTTTATGGTTGGAATCTAAGATGATGGGGTCCAAAGAAATACCAACTGTTGGGGTTTCTATAATGAATTTTCCAAAGTATATTTCTGGAAAGTGTGCTTATGTCATATGTGTATTTTTGAGGTGAGGAGGCCTGCCCTGTTTATATTCCAATTTTGTTTCAGGGTTACTGTTAAGATCAGATTCCGATAGGGAAACAGAGGGGAGCCTAGCATGGATTTGTGCCTATTTTTTAAGGTTTTGCAACCCAAGAGTTTAAACCTGTGTAGTGATGACACATTTGGTATTTTAAGTCACTGAAGAATTTTTATAACCTCATTTTAGCAATAGTTAAGGGAAACATAGGCGGAGCATCCTGATGAGAGTGGCAGACAACTTGTTGGGGGTCTTATTTTCACTGCTTATTTGTGCCTCTATGCAGCAGTGCTAGGGGATGTTAACTCCTTCCTAGAGAGAACAGCGGGGTTAGGGGGTTCTTCAGGCCCCTGGATTTGATGTTAACCCTTGGGCTTGCTCTGCACAGCTCCCATTCACGGGAGGTAGCTGGAAGCCTAGTTGGATGGAGGTTTTGGTAGAGATTGTAACCAGAAGCACGTCATGGAAACGGAATGCTCTAATTCTACATATTTGATTTTGCTTTCTTCATATTCAGTGCTGACCTCGCTCCCTGCCCTGGCAGTGCCCCCCGCCACCCCTGCCAAAGCCATATCCCCTTCGGTGGTGAACGGGCTGGAGGTGACGGAGCAGCGGAGCTGGCTCTACTTGGAAGAGATGGTTAATTCCTTGCTCAACACGGCCCAGCAGCTGAAGACTCTCATTGAACAGGCTAAACAGGCCAGCTCCTCCTTCCGCGAGGCCGCCGTCACGCAGGCGAAAATTCAAGCTGACGTGGAGAGGAAAGAGGTAATGATGCCAGAGGGGGTGAGATGGCTCAGCCAAGGCCACCTTTTGGCTGAATGATGACCAGAGCAGTGCCTTGCTGGTTTTCAATGGCTGGAACTGTGGTTACAGCCCTTAGAAGTTGCTTCTCGAGTCCTTGATAGCAGTACCACTAGAGAAACCAGTTATTTGTGTCGTGAGGAAAGGAGTGAGCTGCTCTGGGTTTCCAAGAGTTGAGGGTAGCAGCCTAGTCATATAAATAGCTTCATGTTGCAAGTCCTGAGCTCTTACACCAGCCTCCATAAATTTCTGAGACACGGGCACTGAATTCCTGTGAACCCCAATTCAGGGAAGGTCCTGAGCATTCAGCTATGTGTGATCTTCATGGCAAGGGAGCAGGGCTGCCAGAGGCTTCTCACTGCCTGAAGAGGTGCAGGCATGAAAAGAAGAGCAAGCTGGGGAGTCTGTGAGGAGGATAAAGGAAATGCTGAGCTGTTTTACTGGGCATTGCACAAGCTGATCTCACTTGAGGCCTGTGGTAGGACCCCAAGGCAGGCTGCAATAGCAAGGACCACAAGAGTCTTCCCTGCAGGCTGGCACCCAGGAGCCCTTCTCTTTTCTGTAAGAGATCATGTGCAAAGATTGTCCTTTTCTCCCTGGTTTTCTTCTTGAAAACTGATGCATGTTAGGGGCCCTGAATTCTTCTTCATGGCTGAACCCAGCTCCAAGCCCTGCTGAACACATTCCCCTTTCTCCTGCAGGTCCGCAGCTGCCGGTGTGGACTTGAGGGAGAAAGAGAGGACAGTTTTACTGAGACTTTGTTCCACTGTCAATAGCTGATGAACTTCCTTCCGTTGTACCCCGCTGCCTGCTGTTGCCATTGGCGTTATTGCTAATGTTGGCTTTCCATGGATCCGTAGGCGTGAGCGTGCAGCAAGAGGCCTTGAAGAATTGTGTGTGGGAAGACTTTGCTGGGAGCTGAGAACCCCTATGACAGTCCTTGCAGCCTCTTTGGTATTCTTTGCCACGTTGTCTCTGCTAAACTCTTCCGTATGCTGCATCCTTGATGTGCAGGTGTGTGATATGTTGAGAGTCTTAATTCTTCCCCTGCCTTCCAGCTGGGCAGGAGGGGTATTTGTGCTGCTGTTCAGTTTGGGGTCGTCTGCTACCAAACAGCTGGGCAGAGCGTGGGATAGTGGAAAAACTGGAAGCTTTGACAGTCTATAGCTGGAAATCTGGCTTAACTTCGCGCTCTGCTTCCTTTTCCAATTTATGTGCCCTCTTCCCTTCTGCTCTTCCTAACTGGTTTCTGGAACAGCAGTTCAGTGTCTGTTCCAGATGAGGCAGAGCCACTTACTTCCCTGTGTTTGTGCTTTTCTGGTTTCATGAGCATTTCTCTCATTTGTGATACAAGCCTCTTTCTCACTATAAGTTTGTCTCTGGTCATAATTGGTTTCTTGTCACTTAAGGTATATGAGAAGAAGGAATAGGAGTAAACCTACTCTTTACCAGTGCCCACAAAGCTTCTAAGGGCCAGAGAACAGATGGGGCCCCCTTGGCAACCTGTCCTTTTATTAATGGGGCAGTGGATGTAGCAGAGTGGACGCTCCCAGGTAGGAGTGCTCCCACTTCGCAGAATTTCTGTGTGGCTCTATGTTCCTACATGCTTAGAAATGAAAGATTGCTTCATTATGTCAGAGCTGCTGCAGAGCAAAGGCCATACACCAGATTAAATTATAATAGAGCTGCAGATCCAGCTCTTCCTGGAAGAATGACTTAATACATATCAGGATTAAAGAAATCTGTTAGCAGGAGCAGGCTAGTTCCCAACCACATACACTAACTTCATTGCTCTGCCTGGAAATAACAGGTATCCTAGCTTGCTCCAGTGATGCAGAGGTATTTCCCCAGTTCAGCACCTTGTCTCTTGAATTCCAGTTTCTTTCTTAGGGCAGCAAATCTAATAGGAATTTTGCAGGAAGATTGGATCCCTCACTGCCATCCCAAACACATGGCAATACCTGGATCTTAAGCAGTCAGAATGAACAGGATGACTGAATTGGAAGACACTCAGATTTTAGAAGGAAAAAATAAGCATTGAGCTGTGCGATAATGGAATATAAATGTATGTCTTCATCTGTAGTTAGAGGAAATGTTGGAAAATACATCTGTCCTTCATTCTTCTATGTCTGGCATGGATTTTTGTGTTCACTCTGCCTTGCTCCTATATGCTGAAGGTTAGTGGCGCATAATGCTCGGCATGAGGGTTTTGGGAGATCCTTAGCTGTCCTGAAGAAACTGTAGGCCACAAATCCCAGACCCCAGACCCGAAGGCTTCACTGACACAGGGGCTGCCCTTGGATTTCCAGATATGAAGATGAACCCTGTTTAGAAAGCTGAGTGGCCGTCAGCCACGTGCTTGCTGTATGTAAGCAATAGGCCCACATGCAGCTCGTGCTCGGCCCATGTATGGCTTTCTGCTTCAGAGGCACCAAGTATAAGTTATATTTGTGTAAAATTCTCTGGAAGTGGTAGGCAGAAGGAAAACTGAACCATAAACCACGCAGTTCAGTGTTTATGCTAACTTTAAAATGAATCATGCTTGTTACAGACGATATCAAAATATTTGTAAGCTTTCCCGTATCTGGCCTCATTTTAGCCTCATTAAATAACTTGTGAATGAGTGTATCTGATCTTGTGGGTATCGTCTCAATTTTTGTTTCACTTGCATAAAGGGAAAAAAAATGATGGAGAGGGTGAGCGGATCAACAAAGGCTCCGTGTCTCTCGCAAGAGATATTTGACCACTTGGAAGATTGGCCCAGAAGTAGTGGATTAAAGACAGTACTTTACCCAAAGGTTTATGTGCTTTGAAAATGTAATTTTTTTGAGAGCGCATTAAGCCATCATTTATATCAGATAAACTTTAAGAAGGGAAAAATATGTAAACTCGCCAAACCCTGTGCCAGAAGACATTGCTGGAAAATAACAAAGATATACCGGAAATGTGTTAAACAGTAGTCCTGGGTAAATTTAAAATAATTGGGGTTGAATTCTGAAATCTCTTTTAAACCAACATAGTCCCCCTTTCTTAATGTAGTGGTATCTATAGGGCCCTGTCCATCTGAAAACAAGGTGGAAGATTAAATCGGTTAACAGCTGGAGCATCTGAATTCTTTTTTAGAAAGATTAAAACAATTCAGGGCTAGAGAGTAGGAAATTAACCTAAAAAGCGTTGGGCATTTAAGAAATGTTGCTCTGGCAGGCAAAAAACAGATTATACTCTCAAAGGCACCAGTGAAACCGGCTGAGAATTGCATGTTGGCAGGAGTGGCTCTGGAAAAGGTTTCGTGAGAGAGCTGGACACATCTGGCTTGATCCTTCCTCTCATCGCAGCGTTTCCTTCTTACTTTCTGAATGCCCTGGACTGTAAACATCGTGGCTCTGCCATAACTAGAGGACACGCTGCTCAGGTGGGTAAAAAGAAGGTAGAAGAAGGTTACACAGGTGGTTCCCCCACTACATTTCAGCAACTGGGAGAAGAGATGGAGGAGCTCTTGTCACTCAGACACAGACAGTGGACGGCTGAACTTCTTGATCTCTTTCTTGCTGGAAATCTCCCAAGGACGTGGGATTAGCCACATTTATAGAGGCTTAAGTGGATTCTGGTGATGGAAAGTGTTTCAATTGTGGAGCTGTGGCACTTTCTCAGAACTGAAATTCGCTGTGTTCACTGGCACGCACGTGGCTCCGCGCAGGCTATTGCAGGGGGACTGTGCTGGCAGGGCCTATGTGTGCAGTGATTTCTGTTTGTATTTAAACGACATCTAGCCTCAGGTTTTGACATCCGTATTTCTACCTACATCCCCAAAAAGAAGTTTAGAAGCTTTATGTCATTCTCCTAGACTATTTCTACCCAGGGCTCTGAAGGGAGGGTCATTTGCAGTTTTTTTTCCAGCTCGATTCTCTGCCTAGATGCAGAGAAGTGACTGATAGAGTCCAGTGCCAAGCCCTGAGTCCCAGCTTCTCCACTCCAGATATTGCTAGCAGTTATATTCTCCCAAGAATCACAGTTATTTTCTCCCTCAGGCATAATAAGGTAGATTCTCTTGCCAGAAGCCCCAACTGAAGCTCACAGATATATTTCCTGTCTTAAGGAGAAGGCTTTTGGCCTGGACAAAATTTCGGTCTTCAAAGAGTAGCCTCAAAAGAATGATTTTGAAATTTCATTACATATGATATACACAACTTTTACCTCCAGAACACCTGAGGAACTGGGGATGCTCTGTGTGTGTTTAGCGTAGCTGATTAGTCTGTCCTTCATCTCCCTAGGAAGTCTTTTAATTTGACTTTGTCATGGTAACAGGAAGGTTTTGAAGGTTGCGGTTTCACAGGAGAGTAAATACTGTGATGTCAGGTCATAGAGACACTCTGAAATTAAGCCTTTAATCTCCTGATAGGTTGGGTCTTACTCCTGAGTAAACCTACTTTGCCTGAAGGTGCAGGTTGCTTTTTTTTTTTTTTTCTTTTTAACTGTTCCCAGTGGGATTTAAAGCAGAGTTAATATGTAATCAAGTTGGGCTCAGTTTTGAAAGCCTTGGAGGAGCACTCAATTGGACTCATGAACTTATTTGAAGTGCTCTTCCATATGGAGTTTGGGGCCTGACAGGAGAGTTTTGTGGTAGAATCCTCAAGAAAGCTTTGTGGCAGGATCCTTTCAACTGTGTGTGTCATATGTTGGCTATGAAGTAACCAGTCTGGTGTATTTTTCATTGCAGCAGTACCAGAACCAGTTATTTCAACAAACAGAAGACGTAGATGGGAAAACAGAAATCATCATCAAGGTAAGCTGAGCATGTCTCATGTTCTGTGAAGAATTCTTTGGGATATCTTGTTCTTTATCTTGTTTCAATTAAAGATACAGAGTTTTCTATTATTATTGTGAAAATCATCTTTTTTATATTTGGCCTAGTCTTCCAGCCCGAGCTCTCCCTAGCTGAACTAATGCTCTGTTCTAGCCAAGTATGTCCAGTTCACATTAGGTTCTATGTTTCACAATCCTTCTATGTTTTCACCATCTTTCATCATCATCTGGCCAGATCGATCAATCTGAGTCACTTCTGAGTGATAAAATTGCAGCTTTATCTGATGGGTATCACTGAGGTGTGACTGGAAGTTCTGGGTTTTGTCTTGCAAGCTGGCTATCAAAGACACACAGTTCCCTTAGGCTTTCAGAATGGGAATGTAAGTTAAACTTCAGTCCACACACATGATTTAAGACCTCATATCTTTATATCTTATTCAACAGACCTTTCCAAGATCTCTGTGTACAAGTGCTCATAGTGCATATTTTCAATGTTTCACAATACTGTGCAAGTTAGGGGCAGATTAGTGTCCTTACAGAGAGACTTTGCAATTTGGAGCAGCTCTAAGCCTCCTTTAGGTAGCTTAAGTTTATGGCTGTCCATTAAGAATAGAGTTCAGTCACACTGACTGTTAATTGGCGTGATGAACTCCGTGTTAATCAGGGCATTGCTGTTAGGCTCCTTGTGCTTGAAAGAAGAAGGAAGTTCATGGAATTAAATATTGCCTGTGTTCTGTGCCGCACTAACAGTACCTTCACAGCCAACAAATGCTTCCTGTTGTGGCCTCACACTGCTCTGACTTGCTAATGATTTGTCAGTAATTTAATGAGCTGCAAAGCTGCTCTGTGCAGTGTTTATTTCAGTGATGTTTCCACCTAAACATACAGGTTATGTTAACTGATGTCATACGAGATTAAAGTGCTAGACATAAAACCATCCTTTAAAAACCAAGTGTGATTTGTTAGCCCATAACCCATCTGTCCCATCTTGTCGAGGGCTAAGCCCTGGGCTTCTGCTATCATTTTTCATTTTTACTCTTGTTTTCTATTTCTCTTTTGTCATACTGCTTATATAATCATACAGCTTACAAATAAAGGAGGCAAGCCTGTTTAGCCTATAGTTTTTTAAGGGTCAGACCCCTTCTCCCTCCTCAAAAACAGGGAGGTGTAAAATTGAAAGGTGCCATCCTCGTGACCATTCTTGTTGTCCTTCCCCAGACCCTGCTCTCGGGCACATTTAGGATTGTAGACCTGAAAGGCTGCCAAACCAACCTGTCTTTTAGATTTTGGAGTTAAATGGAGAATTCAGGTATGGATTGCCTGCATATGGCCTATGCATTGCTGTCTGTCTGGAATACAGCCGCTGTTGGTTAAGAGAGACTCCTGCAGAAGTCTATATTAAGCCGAGAGGAGCTGACATAAGTATCCTGTATTACAGAGGGAGGCATCTGTATTTCACAGTGGACAGATTTTCATGGCAAACCATGTATCACCCATGGTTTTGAAGGGCTTCTTGCACTCCAGAGAGGAAAACAAAGTTAGATTTCTCTTTCCAAAGCAATCCCAGAGGAAATGGCAAGAAGAGTGGAGGTTGGAAAACACACCCAGAAGCCACTGTGCCTATTTGCTTTATGTGTTGAGAATTTATTGGCCAACACGTACTAGGGGGGGCCGTAATCCCCCAAGCTTTCATCTTCACACCACTGTCGAGTACATTTCCAGATACATGCTACAGAAAACCTCAGAGCAGTTCTGCCCCTCTGGTCAGCCTGCCTGTCCTTGCCACCAGTCCTATACTGTATCACCTTAGAGGACCCATATTCCTCTATAACGATCTCCCCATTGTTGTCACTTCTGCCAATGTCACTTTGCCTTTCATTTTCACAGCAGTCCTGCGTGAACTGCGGGCGCGAGGCAACGAACGAGTGCACGGGATGCCATAAAGTCAACTATTGCTCCACTTTCTGTCAGCGGAAGGTAAAAGGCTATTGCTGAATTGCTGATTGAATGTCCAAAGAATGTTTGGTGAATGTGCAGGAAGCCAGACCTGTAGTGTGCTAACTAATGTGAGGAAGAACAGCAAGACACCTGATTTGAGCAAGTTGGTTACATCAGTATTCGGTTAGCTTGCACTGGTGTGTAAAGAAAGTCTGTTGGGAGGTAATACTAGGAATTGTATTCCTCTCCTTTACCATTACTCAAGTAAGATGCCTCATATGATGCTAGAGATATGTTGAGGTGTCTTTCAGGAGTGGGTTTGGATACATTCTGACTCTGCTTTATTGAAACTTTCCAAGTCCTAACTGACATTGATCAGTGCTGGACTAGGCACCAGCATTCAGCTCCATCTCGTTTCCCCCTCTAGCATTGACTCAGTTCTCAAAAACAGCTTCTGCTGGGGCTGAGTTTGGTTTTGCAGGCTGTACAGGGCCCTTGGGCTGTTTTTTCTCCCTGACATTTTCATTCCCACTTCCCTTTTGCAGGACTGGAAGGATCACCAGCACATGTGTGGCCAGTCAGCCACAATGACGGTGCAAGCGGACGAGGTGCACGTCACGGACAGCGTGATGGAGAAAGTCGCTGTCTGACCAAACTTTCCTTCCTTCGTTTTCCAGGAACAGTCCCGCGTGGCCGGCTGGATCGGCCAGCCAAATGTGAACGGTCTGTCATTCAGGAATCAGACTCTTCTCACTAGCAAACTCGCTTTTTGAAAGGCTTTTTAATACTTCGACAGCATTTGCCTATTCCAAAAGTTTGAATAATGCAAAGACTGAGAAAACCTGATCTGGGGCAGGGGTGGAAAAAACTCAAAATGAACAAAAAAAGCCAACTATCTGCCATGTGCCAGCTGGGAGCCACCCTCAGTTTAAGGAAACTTTGACCTTGCCGGACTGAAATTTCCACTGTGTGGATTACAGTGATACCATGTCACTTGATACGGATCCAAAGCAATTGCTGCAGTGCGATTTGCCAGTGTTTCCTTCTCCCTGTGCCTCCCTACCTCCCATATGAAAAAAGAAAAAGGAATAATCTTTCATTTGGTTTATTTAATTGTCTTGAGAAAGACAGTATAAACTCTTAATTTGCAATGGAAGGATTTTTTTTTCCTGTGTTCCTTCTGTGCTGGGCAAATTTGGAACACATCAGAGCTTCTGCACTTGAATATAAGTGAAAAATAAAGTGTTGTTAAATAAAATAAAATGCAGTGAAGACTTGAAAGTGCCCTACTTTGCTATTTAATTCCCACTACAGCACTCTAGTCTATTAATAAATGAGAAAGCCTGAACTGGTTAGGAGCCCGTATGACTAGAATGCAGTTTTGGTTACAGGATGGTACCTACCCCTATATGTTTGTTTTCATATAGAAAGATGGCTTGCATCTACATTTTTCAGCAGGAGAGGTGGCATTTGATGATCTTGGCCTGCCATAGCTGCACCTTGTAGCAGCCATCTAGCCAAAATGAGATCTGATCAAACCCAAAGTCAGAATATACAGATGTTATCATATCATTGCTATTTAGTAGCAGCTAATTAGAGAAGTGATGAGCACTGGGAAGTTATGTGCTTCATTCATTGCAGTAGTTCAGGCAACAAAGTCCTTTAAGGTATTCCTTTAATAATTTAGACTAATAAAGCTCTTTCATTTATTTTTTTAAGATGAATGCATCAAAGTTGAGGATTCTTGTAAGCATCCACATCTCTACCTTGGTTCTTTTTTCAGTCTTAGCCATAACAACTGAGCATGGTGTATATATCATGTCTGATTATTCATTCTAATTTCATATTGTTGAAGAAGGAGGATTGTTATTCCTCTTACACTATAAGAGGTGCCACCTTTGAATCGCAGAGTGACCCAATCCAGAACCATGAATGTTATGAAAAGGGCAAAATTTTCACCCAGCGTTCACCCAGGAAAGTAATAATGAAGAGGATAAAAAAAATGGAGAATCTTTAATCTTAAACTACAGGTTTCTAATAAATCCATTCCCTCCCCTATGAAACTCTTTTTTTTGATTGTTACAAGGAGGTGGAAACTAGTTTATTATCTCTTCTGCCAGTCTCCTGTACCACTGAGATGTCTCTTCAGGAGGACCACTCAGTAGGGTTTTCTTTTTTGCCTGCTGCTCCAGCTCCTGAGAAGCACCAGATGGGACCTCTTCACAGA
This sequence comes from Tinamus guttatus, assembly GCF_059628265.1. Taxonomy (NCBI): domain Eukaryota; kingdom Metazoa; phylum Chordata; class Aves; order Tinamiformes; family Tinamidae; genus Tinamus; species Tinamus guttatus. The sequence goes on along the minus strand of NW_028289080.1, from coordinate 1,603,802 downwards.
CAGATGAATACTGATGTCCAGCACAGGTTGGTGGCAGTTGATTAATGGTTTTGAATCCTTCCTTCATGGAAAGCCAGGCACAAACTAAGGCAGAGTATACAAAAAATACATGTGTAAAACTCCTGGAAAAACTCTGGCTTCCCAAAAGCGTTTCTTCAGTATTTCTACTAGTTTCTTCTTACATTGTTATATTATGATTGCCTGTTCCCTAAATCTTAAAGAAAATTATTATTATATTTGAAAAGATGGTCTCAGTCAAACCCCTAGTGACACAACTGCAACCTGCAGGTTGCCTTGCCTCCATCTCATACCCATTAAAGTTTTGCTTACGACTAAATGAAATCCTGCAATAAGTCAAATGCCTCATGCTGCTATTTGGATAAAAAGCCAAGTTTGTCACAGCAACCTGCTTCAACAGCATCTTTGAGTAAGAGAACAGCTCTTTGCATAGGTGCACTACAGTTGAGCCCTATGTATCCACCTTTAAACCCAAGGTTAGCAAGCTGGTCATGCAACTGGCCTGTCGTTGGCTGAGCTCGTATTAAACAGGAAGGGTAACAAATCATTTCCTTTGGGTTTGTTGAATGAAAAATGAATTGAAGAAGGAAAACTTCTTCAATTCAGCCCAAGTTCTGTGGGTTTCTGAGTAGAGGTGCTTTTCTCAAGAAAATGCTGTGAAGTTGCAAGCTAGTGAATCTGTGGTTTGATGTAGTCCCAAAATAAATCAAGGCAACATAGCAGCATCTCGCACTAGAATACAGGGAAAACTGCTTCAAATTAGCACCTCTGGAGTGTTAAAGCTTTACTTTTCATGCTAAACTCCACTTTCAGTTGGAAAATAGTGACTTTTATTAGTGCAGCCCTTTGGTCTGTGTTCTCCAAAAAGAAATGCCCTTATACTGTCGTGCTGCTTTGGGAAGTAGGACTTCGTGTTGATTCAAGGACCATTATAACTACATAAACAAGTGAGCTGGGATATGACGCTGAATCCAGACTTACCAAGGCTCATGTTTGTATAATGAGAATGATTTGAAATATGGGTTAGAAAGAAACTTAACTGCTGGTTTTGAAACTTTATTGACCATCAGAGAGCCTTGATGTCCTTGCAGCTGTTCCCAGTGCAAGGAGTGAAAACATGGAACTTGAAGACTTTCAATATAATCACCATGGGAATTGACCGTGTTCATTTGTAGATAATAAATTGATTGAGCAACTGCTATCCTCAGTCAAAGAAAAGAACTCCCTGCAGAATTTTTGTGTTTCCAAGAAAACAAGTTGCCCAGTGGAAGGATAACAACGAACTCCAAAAATCCACAGTCAAAGATGGTTGTTTTGTGCAGTAACGATCCTCTTCTCTCCTGAGTCTTTGGAGGAAAGCATTAAACCCTCCCTGGGGCTGCCCTTAGTGTCACTACGCTCAGGTTTACCCAAAAAGAGACAAAAGGAGAAAGGATTTTCAACAAGCTAGGACTAGTTTCTGGCATGTATCGTTCAGCTTGATAGGTAACTTGGGAGGCCTAGCAATAACACAATTGTGCATTCTGGGGAGAGAGGGGATGTATCTAAAGCTATTAATAGGTAGCTCTGTGTGTTCTGAAATCTGACCCTTGTTAGGACTGCAGGTACCGCAGCCTTGAGTGCTATCACCATTCCCAAGCAGGGAAACCGTGACAATTAGCAAGGCAAGAGCTCTGAGCTTGAAATGAGAGTTTAGGAGCTCTGGGTGTCTTAATTAGACACATTTTGCAGTATGCTGAGAGGCATAAATGCTCCTGGTTCTGAGGTGGTCTTTCTGGAACCTTTGTGGTTCTGGTATTGTCACTAATGTGCTTGGAAAGACTGTTCTTCTCTGTCCCTAGGAAAGGTGGTATCGCCCATGGCTGAGCTCCTCTGCTGCCCCTTCTTCACAGGGGGCACCAGCATGAAGGGGAGGGGGGCTCTCTGATTTTTATCTGGTCATTACTTATCTTGATTTTATTTTTGGAGGCCCTTAATGTCCCTTTTCAAACACAAGTAAAATTGGATTTAGAAAAATAAAGGGGAAAGGACATGTAGGTAGATATACACTCACTCAGAATGAGATGATACGGAAAAACAGTATAATTTTTGTGAGGGTGTTTGTTTTTGGTTGTTGTTTTCTCCCTAGTGCTCTGTCCATGGAGAGTGCTTGAGCAGGCACCTCACAAGCCCTGTTTAGAGCCTCCACAGCACCCCCGGCCATGGCAAGCTCAGCAACAGCTCAAGGCACCAGCACATTGGGCAGCGCTCCGGAGTTGCCAGAGCTTGTGAGTAACTGAGGGGAACAGCCTATTACCCTTCTCAAACACCTGTGTTAAGCTAAAAGTTACTGAAACTCTGACCAAGGCCAGTTTTGACCTAAAATGAACTTGCAGAGGGGGAAAAATCCACTACCTGGGAGTCTACCTTTTAAGACTCCCTCCGTCTCTTTATCAGGGAGAAAAGAGGCAGCTCCGGGAGACACTGCATGTCTCCTAGCACACTTCCAGCAGGGCTTGAAATTGCCCAGAGGGCACAAACATGGATTTTCGTCACAGTTGAAATGCTCTGGAATGCAGGGAGAGAGGCCTTGCCAGAGTGGACTGTAGTAAGTGAGGGTTGTGCATAGGCCTTCCTCAATAACCCATTTTGAGACATCAGGTGGTTGGATCTGCCCTCTGCAGGAGCTGAGAGCACTGAACGGATCTGTAGCTCTCAGGGTCAGGGAGGGTGTATGTTTCAAAACTCTTCTGCTATTGTGGCACGTGAGATGGTGCCTGTGTTGCTGAGTGACCTGCTAAGAGGAGCCCAAACCAGAAGAAACAGAGAAATCCAAAGCAAGAGCTCTTTTGAGAACCATCCATGCTTTCTTGTGGCATCTCTTGCTACTTAAGTCAAGTACCAAGTGTTGAAAAACTTGACCACATGAGCGGTATCCAATGGGTGGAGTATTTGAGCTCTCTCCGCTGCTACTCACCTTCAACTCTTTGTAGCAGAGACCGAGCTGGGAACCGCTATCCTTTAGCTGCCTTCTCTCTCCTTCCCTCCACCCCAACAACAACAGCAAACGTTAGGCAGAAATATATCTTTAATAAACTATACAAAAAATATCCAGGTCTTTCCTTCTCTCCTCCAGTAGACTCGGTAGTTCCAGTAGACTCAGCAAAAGAGGCGCAAGACTTTGCGGAAGAAGTTCCTGAATTCCGCATTGAAAACTGTATAAATGATGGGGTTGACAGCACTGTTGACATAACCCAGCCAAGTGACAATGCTGGTGACTTGAGTAGGAATGATGCAGGACTTGCAGAGAGCCCTTGTAATGTGGACCACAAAAAAAGGTGTCCAGCAGAAGAGGAAAGCACCTGCCAGAAGGATATTAAACAGAGAAAATATTATATGAGTATTATGGAAGGGTTTAATTTAGCAAGAAATGCTAACTGGGCCAAACTAAGCAGACAGTACAGAGTGCTGGGAGAAAAACTACAAACTGAGGTGTAGAGGAGGCCTTTCAGTAGCCAACAAAGATAAGTCTAAGTTGGGTATAAATTTGGATTTGCATTTAAGATGCCAGGAATCACTTCACTTTGCAGAAAAGGTCAAATTATAAGTAGTGTACAAATGTTCTTTCCTAAGAGTGGTGTCTGCAGTGTTTATTGACACTACTCCTCTGGATCAAATGCTGAGACGTTCACTTGACAAACCTGTTATTCACTGAATGAGGCTCAAGCAAGTCCTGATAGACTGAATCTTGTTGTAAGTCAGTGGAATGTTTCCTACCCTTCCCTGACCTCTGTAGACTGTTACTCACCAACGACAACAGGCAGCACCCTCATGGCCTTCCGCTCCCGGCCGTTGATCTTGGCCTGTTTCCGTTTATGCCCTGGGTGTGGGTATGTGAGGTGTGGGTAGGAGATAGTCTGGACCCCGTTGCTCATCACATAGTCCCCAGGCAGGGGAGGGTCAGAGTGGGTGTAAGGGTTGCATTCATCCAGTCCAGCCTGCCCTCTCTCAAAGAAGGGTGAAGGGTGATAGAGCTTCCTGTTGCCCCCATAGATGCTGCCTCTCAGCTTGGACTTCCGAGCTTCTTCCCAGCGCTTGAGTCCTTGGAACATGGCGCAATAGAGCACCAGCATGACAGGGCAGGGAATAAAGAAGGAGCAGATGGAGGAGTACACAATGTAGTTGTCATCCTCCAGCTGACACAAGCTGGGGTCCCGGTTCGGGACATTGTTGAGGCCAAATATGACTGGGGATGCCACAGCAAAGGCGAAGATCCAAGTGGTGGAGATCAGGATCAACTGCCGCAGGTCGATCTGCCGCCGGTTGTAGTTCAGCGGGACTGAAACAGCGATAAACCTGCCAGCAAGAGAGTCCAAGTGAGTCAGTGATAGGATGACGTTGTTAGCACTGGGGATGCGAGGGACTGTTCTCAAAACTGCTTGTCACTGTCCTTCACTGCTCAGTGAGTCCCTCCTTTTAATTTACTTACATAGCTCAGACCCAGGCTACAACTAGTCTTCCTCATTAGAAGAGCATCCTAAGGAAGAGCCCTGTCCTAGTCACAGAGCTCTGCTTTCAGCTTGGCTACCATGAGGCTATTGATGGGACACAAAGCTAACAATGAAGACGAATGGTAGTGCAGAACACCCTCCATAAAGGGGAAACAGGACCCAGTCTCTCTGCAGCCAAAGGGCACAGCAGCAGGGAACAGAGAGGATTTGCTTGGCTCTGTTCTCACTCTGCCTATGATCTTTGCAGGGACAAGTATGGAAGGAGCCTGATGCCAGCATACAGAACTATCTGCACTCCAGCATGGGAAGGCAAGCATGAAGAGCAGAAAGGTGCTTACCGGTCCACACTAATAGCACAGAGATTGAAGATGGAGGCTGTGCAGAGCATCACGTCCATGGTCATCAGGGCATCACACAGCACGGTGCTGAGAGACCACACACCTCCCTGGAACTGAAAGAAGAGATCCCTGGGTCAGTGACTGCCTTCCAAACACAGGGAAGGAGCAACATTGTGTGCAGGAACCTCTGCTATTGAGGTTGTCTTCATGACAAGCAAGAAGCCTGAAGTCCAGCCACAGTGTCCTTTTGGCATCATAACTACCCTGGAAGTGCTGAATGTAGTTAAGAAAAGAGCTCAATTAAGGAAACCTTTGATAGGCCACTTCAAACTAGTCCCCACCTGGCACCTCTTTAGAGAGAAGGAACAGCAAAATCCAAAGGAAGTCTCACAAGACAGCAGCCCCCAAGGAGCATCACTGAGCAAGGAACTTAACAGCAGTGCAAAAGGCAAACGCATTTTTCTGGGTTGGGTCTTTCATTTACCATCCCTTCCTCACCCAACCACGCTGCCTCTTAACTTCACACATGTAGGCCCTGGGAAAATAGCATGCAAAATAGTAAGAAAATACCCAACAGATTGCAGTTTATCACTATTGGCTTGTGGAACAGGAACATTTGCCCAGGAGTATGTTATGAAGCAGGTTTTTGGAAAATGGGAATGGAAGGAAAAGCTCGAGGGGGTACAGAAATGAGTTTGGCTTCATTAAGCTGTTCTTTAGACCATGGCACCAACACCTGTCCAGTCTTTCTGGCATTGAAAACTGATAAACTGCATGTCACAATTGCTTTGGTGGCACATGGGATTACTGCCCTTTTAGGCAAGACCAGAAACGGAGACCTTCTGAGTTCCTATTTTAGTGTAGCAGGAGAGGATGCCTTTTTTGTTTTTCCCATTCAGTAAGAAAAGGGCCCAACACATTTCACTCCCACTCCATCCTAATTTAGCAGTTAAGAAGAGGAAAAGACCCCTCATTCCCTTCGACCAAATTCCTATAATGCTCCATGATCTTCATACCATTCAAAGGACTATACCACTGTGCAATGGTCTGCAAGCGCTGACTCCAAATTATATTCTGGCAAAACAAACAAACAAACAAAAAAACCCTCAGTTGCAGACACAAGAGCTCCTTGGATCTGGTGTTACAATGTCTTAGGCCTGTGTACTATTTCTGTAAGGACCAGGGCAGAAACAGTAGTCCCAGCAGAGTGAACAGGGCATGGCATGGGCCAGATCATCTCAGCAAGGAATGCACAAGCTCTCTGAGGAAATTTCTGGAATTAAACATGCATTTCATTTGCCAGGCAAGGAATTCTCCTTCCTGGGTGTTCAGAGAAATGGCATTTTGAGAGGTGGCATAACTTATGGGGAGGCATGAATTTAGTTTCAAAACAAAAAGTTCAGTAGCAATGATCACCTGCCCTCCCCAACCCAAACACAAGTCTTGCAAATCTGTTCCTTACTGCACTGGTACTTTTATCATTTAGCAATACACACACACAACACACACATACTCTTTAGCACCATATAAAGAGGTAAGTTTGTGGACAAGTCAGCCTTCTAAGCAGACCTGCTACAGAATTTAGGGATCTGAGGCCATCACAATATGTACTGATGGGCACATCTCTGCCTGGAACCTGCAGTTGCTCAGTGTACAGGTGCTGTACACAGCAGCACCCTTCCCTTCCTGCCCCACCACACTATTTCTTCATGGAAGATGTCCTTTTTTTGTTGTTTGCTTATTTTGGGCCAGGCACCTTCTCCCCATTTGACACCTTCCTCTGTAGAAAGGGCTTTAACTGACAGGTGGAACACAGGTCATCAAAGCATCTTCCTTGCTGCGAGGGTAACAGCTTTTGGGTCTGAGCACCATGTTCCCCATCATCCCCCCACTTTTCAACTTGGCCCAGAAGAGCCTCCTGTCTCTCTCATCTTTATGTTTGAGATTACCGTGCTTTCCCCCTTTCCAAATCAAACATGGTTAATAAAAAGCTTTCCACCCCAGAGGTAATCAGATCTGCCTCAAGCTGACTGCTGCCCAGATCACTTCTCTCTGTCTGCTGGTGTCTGCGCTTTCAAACCCAGACTTTTAAGCTCATTGGCAAAGGGTACAGGGCACAACAGGCAGAGTTGTTTGCCTGCTTTTCTACAATCTCTCACCCTAACACCAGAGCAGTCCTGTGCAATTACTTTTTGGAACTTAAAGATCTTGCTGACCTATTGACCGGCCCATGGTGTTAAGAGCACATGCTGAAAAAATCCCCTTTGCAAAGTCTTGGGGAATGACGTAACCCCTCACAAGCACACAGGTGGATGAGCCACTAAAGCACGTTGGTAAGACTTTGCTTGATGGAGACTTTTGGAGTCCTTCTGCCCCACAAGTGGAGAAACACAGCTGTGAATCTGAGGAACACCTCTCCTCTGCCACAGTGTTTGCTGGAGTAGTTCCACAGTAGACACTTTGTCACCAGGAAAAGTATTTACCAACTTGAGAAGGCAGTTGTTAAAGTTCATGGTGAGAAGCCAAAGAAAGCAATTTAGCATCTTGGGAGAAAAAGCTAAGTGTCTGGGATCTGGCTAGGAGACAGCACTTATACCAAGACGGAAAAAGTTCAACTGATTTGCGAGTGCAAAGTGAGGAGTGATGGGATGAAGCCAAGAGAAACAACTAGGCTGTTGTTGAATTTGCTCAATAAACATGAAAAGCAAGGAAAAGAGCTTTTATTTAGCCTAGTCTAAATAACCCAAAGGAAAGACATACAGGGAGGCAGTTGTAGCATCCCAGCCCTTGCAGACCTTACTGGTAACATGACCAAGACTGGACAGCGACCTGGAGACATGTCTCCCATCACAACATGTATTTGTGGCCCAGGCTGTCAGACATCTCTATCCGGTGCTCACACGGAAAGAAGAGTTCCTGAGATGAGGGCTGCTCCTCATGGAGCAGAACATTAGGCCTCTCTTAGCTGGAAGAACAATGTTTCCAAGTCCACTTCCAACAGGCACTTTGGTTTTCCTCTTGAATTTTGGGCATCGACAGTGACCTGCACCAGCGTGATGGTCTTCAGTGTTCACACGCATCCCTGTACGTGTTTACGGGCAGGCAGCTCTCTGAGGATTACTGTCAGGCAGTAGTGATGTCACGCACAGGATTATGATTAGTGGAGCTGTAAAGCCAAAGTAGACTGGGAAGAAACTATTTGACTATTTTTATATACACATCTCCTTAAGAGGAAAGGTAACCCAAACCTCCAAGAGAGAGCTGGATTTACACATAAATTCTTCATTCAGCTTCTTCATTCAGCTTTTGCCTCACATAGGCCAACCATTCCAAACTGAACCAAGAAAACAAACCATCAATATTTGGCTGTTTCACTGGGACCCTGACAAGTTCACTTCTGGTTATAAGAGGAAGAATTTGAGCCACAATTTTCAAAACTGGATTCTGATTTGGGGGAATTAATTGTTTCTGAAAGGGAGAAGAGCTCTCGGACTGCAGCAGCTAAGCACCTACACGGGACACAGCCTCTGCCAGAAGATTCAAGCTGAGAACTCAGAAAATACCACAGGACTTTCCCTTTTCTATCTCTCTTTTTCTTTTTTTTTTCTTTTTTTAAGCCTCTCATTTTGGGGAAAGCACTGGGAGAGAACTCCTTGCTTTTCTGCCCACCTTAGCAAAATGCACCAAGAACCTCTTCCAATTCCAATGCATGAGTGACTTTGGATTAGAGGCCTAGCTGGCTTTGCTAGGTCATGTGGCTAATTGGTACCTGATTACAGTAGGTTGCAGGAGATTAGCCCATCAAGGTACAGTGTAAAGCTTTAGGGATCATAAACAGCTCAAGCTGCCCTTAAACAGTGCTCCCAAGCACCACATCCAGCAGCTTTTTCGCATTCTCCGCTTTCTTAGCGTTGTTGCTCTTCAGCAACACATGATTGGGGTGCTGCTGAGAGAAGGCCAGCCAACTAGTTACGCAGCCACACAGACACTCTACAGGCAAGCTGTCTCCGCTTAACAAAATAAAAAGGAAAGCTGCAAACCAGGGCCCCACAGGCCAACCTACCTGGCGGGTCTTATATAAGGCTGTTGGTGCTGTCTGCACAGTTGTGGCAGGAGTTATATATAGGATGAGCCTGCTCAATACCTATTAACCAGTACGCTTGAAACCTCCAAGCATAATTTCTGGGAAGAAGATGGAATATTATGTGGGTGGTTGTGGTGGTGGGAGGAGGTGGTCGTGTCCTACCCTTAGCTCAGTGTTTTGTGGCAGAAAAGAAAGTTTTATAGGGAGTTGCTAAGCATCTCCTTTCGGGACACAAGACAAACTCTGTTCAAAGCACATTGCAGAAGCAGATTGGATGCTAGTGTAGCCGACCAAGGTTAGCAACGCCAGGAAATTTGCAGGCAGCCACTGTGGTCTCGTACAAGATATTACTGTCTCCCTGCAAATGGTATTTAGCTCTGGACCAACCACTAAGGGCAGAGGAGGAATAACTCAAATTACTTCTTACATAGAATACAAAGAGGTCAATGAAAAACGTTTTACAGGTTGGTCAGAGGTGGACTTGACACCTCAGGAGGCCCTTGCAGCAAATTGTGTTCCTAGCTCAGGTCATGCTGATGGCCCTAGTCCTAAGTACAACCAATTTGTAAGAGAAAATTTGTCTTCTTGCAAACAAGCCTAATATCAGAAGAGGCCTTACACTTGTAATCCTAAGAGTGGGGAATAAGTTGGTGATAAAGGATTCTTCAGTCTTATTTCCTGCAAAGAAAGTCCTTATTACAGCACCACATGGGAACTTCCTATCTGTCTCTCTTGCCAGCCTTGCAAACGGGCTCACTGAGAAACAGAGAACACAAATCAGTCCTTTAGTTTCTGATGGTGATGACAACAGAAACAAGGGACCCAGGCAACAACAGCACATGACCTGCAAGTGAATTAGGAGATGCCAGCTGAATTTCTGACCAAGCACCTGCCTGCCCTCAGCAAGGCTATGGAGCCCCCCAAAGTGATAATCCTAAGAGCCAAGGCCTGCCAAGAGGGATATGGCGTGAATTAGAAGAAGAATAATCCTTGCAAATGGGCAAAGTCCAGTTTGAGAGTCAAGGAATTTCCCATATGCCGCAAGAAGCTGATTCTGAGTCCTTTTTGTGAGCCATGCTGACCACAGTGTTCTCCAGAAGACCAGCACAGTTTCCAGGGAGAGAGGAGGGAATGGGATACAAGACAAAGGTGGCCTCACTGTCTGCTCCCAAGTCCCTTCCTCTCTTAAATTTTTAAGGCCAAAGCTTTTAGAAATAAGGAACAAGTCTGGTTATCCACCCTGAAACACTCTTAAGGGCTCCAAATACACAGAAGACCTCCCCATAGTATTGGTCACTGAAAATCCCTAGCACCAGTTTATAACTGCTGGGCTATAACATCTCCCCACTATTTTGGCCAGAGACTGCGAAGCTCACATGTTCCTCAGGCCAAGAAGAACTTCTACCCCAATGAAGCTGATGATTGCTGGAAGACTTTCAAATATTTTTGCAAACAGAATGACTTGCATTCCCAGAGAGACACAAAAAAAATGGTGAGAGACCTCGTCTCTCACCAGAACTACACCACAGGCACACACACGCAGGATGCTTTGCTAAAAAGGGATGATGTCTTTCTATAGCAGTGTTACACTGACTCCCTGAAAAGCTTTACGCAGAAGTTACAGCATCACTCCTCCCGACAACAGGCTCATGGAGTCAGCAGCTGGCCACTCCGAGACCTGCATGGCGGAGCGCGTGCCGGTGGAAAACCTTCCTAACCTGCAGAAGCAGAAGGGTAAACAGGTAGATCTGCTAAAATAGCTTCCTCCTTTCCTTAATCAATTAGATCTCCGTAGCAAAGATGTTTACATAACTGTGCCCTACCAGCGTGCCGGCCAACAGCTTCCTGGGTCGGATGTGTTTCACCGCTCAGGCACTCAGGATGGATTAAGGAAAGAGGGGATCAGAGCCACAGCTTGGAGAAAGGAGCAGGCACTGTGTAGACTCTGCAGCGGAGCACAGGAGTGCAAGTTGCCGCTTTTGTTCCTGCCCTGATAGCTACGAATGTCTCCACTTTACCTGAGGCAGGAATATGTGACTGGGAAGATCGCTGCAGTTCCTGCCCCTGGCACAGGGCACTTGGGTGCTAATGAAGCAGTTGAATACGAAGACACGTCTTTGTAGGCACACAGCTCTCTAAAAACAGATTTTTAGTGGGCAAAAGGACTTGGGGCCTCGCAATATTCTGCAGTACCTGCAGAAGAACTCATAGCTCTGCTTTCTCTAAGCACTCATGGGAGCAATAACTCCCATCTTTAGCGCTATTGATGCTCCAGGCAACCCATGGTATCTTTTCCTGGCCTCCTTTCACATTAAACTTGGGCTTTTCTCCTGGGGAGTTAGCTTGGAGCCCTGGGAATGCCCCAGGCCATCTCCTTCCCCCTCATGTTTCCTATCATCCTTGCCTTACTGCCAGGGGATTCCCAGGAGAGAGCCCAAGCCTCGCGCTCCCGTCACAAAGCCAAGGATGCTGCAGAAGAGCAGGCTGCCTTTGCCATGGGTTCCTACCTCTCCCTGCCGGACTGCTTCCTGCTCTTGCAGCATGCCCAAATTTGCCTAGGATTTGGGATGCCCAAATGCTAAGGGTGTAGAAGTGCTGCTGGCTTTTGCCAAACATGGAGCTCATCTGCATAAGAACTCTAAGGAGAAGGCTGCAAACGCTGCCCGGGCAAGAATTCACTTCACGTCCACAGTCTCAGAAGCTGTTTGGTTGGGAAATGGATGTTTTAACGCAGCGGAAAGCTGATGTTTCTCCGCTTTCCCCATCTATAGGAGGCTTCTTAATCACACCAGGCTGTGGAAGCACAGAGCTGACAAACCACTGCAACATTTGGACTTACTGAAGAGCAGCTTCTCACATCAGTTCGAGCACTCTTTCTCATTAAGGCCCCTGGTGTGAACTTGAGCTGCTAAAGTAGATACATTTGACAGAGCAAATTAATGAGGAGAGAAAATACAGTCTGAAGAATCCCTGCCAACGCACTGCAAGCACAAGGGGCAGATTTAGAACAAGGCAAGACTCGAGAGCAAATGTTCTTCTCACACAAGTGTGGGGAGAAGAGGTCTGAAGGCCTCTGTGCTCAGCACCCAGAGTGAAGGTTTTCCTTCATACATGAAAAGACCGAGTACAGTGGGAGATACTGGTTTCCCACCACCGCTGGCCTGTTTCCAAAACAAGTTCTTGTAGCAAAGCTTGGCCACTCTTTTATTGCCTGAGAGATCCTAGTACAACAAGACCAGACTTGGCCAGACTCTTCCTCACCATCAGAAAGCCACCATGTCACTGCGATGCTTCTCCCATGAGCTGAACTTCCTGTGATGGGGACAGAAGTGGAGAAAGGTTGGATTCCATGGCCTCATTTCGCTTCCCTTATTACAGGAAAAAATGGCAGGGATGGCGAAAACAGTGTCAAGAGGAAATGGCTGTGACTGTACATCACACCTGCTTTCAGCAATTCTCCAGCTCTGCAGGTACAAGCAAGGGACATTCGGAGAAAACTAACACCCAATTTGTCCTCCTGCAGCCAAGACTTCTAAAACAAAGATTTTAGCTGTGAGAAAGTTATGCTGGCTCTTTGGGGAGTACAACAGGACTCAACAGCTGCTACCGCACTGGAATAAGCTCTCTCAGCAACTAGGAACAGGAGCCAAGCTCAAGGTCGCTCCCGCTGTTCTCCAGCTTTTGTGAACATCAGCAAGAGATAATCCACATCTCACGGGAGGGAAACCCAGCCCCATGTGGGAGACCTGTCATTTTGTAGAGATGGCAGATGTCACATCTGGGAGAAATCTGAAGCAAGAACTAATATTACAGGTGAAAAAGTGCAAGGTGACTGAGCTTTTCCTGCTGCAAGAAGGAAGTGCTGATACTTCGTGGCTATGGGTTTATACATGTAGACCGACCATCTTATTCTGATCCCCACCCTGTTTTCACTTTGGCCTCTTATCAGAAAACCAGAAAAAAAGATTCTGCCCACTGGCACTGATTTAATGGCCACTCTGACCTTTTCTTAGCAAATTAGGTGAGGTGAACTGCAAATCCCCAACCAATATATAGGAGATTATTAAAAATACTCATCAAGCCCGGTGGGCTCTGAGCCCAAAGAGAAATTGCAAGGCAGGGAACTAGTTCCTCCGCACTGACCAATGATTTAAGCTACCCTGTATTTCTAAACCCCATCGCAGCTCAAGCACAGGCTGGGTAGCCCAGAGTTTTAAAGATTATGTGGTGTCAGACACCGGTTGTCTGAGAATCCAGCATTTATGGCATGTTCTCAGATACCCAAGGAAACTCCCATAAGATCATGCCCAATTGGAAGTGGTACTCCCAGGTACGGTCATCCGCATTTTATGGATACGACATTGGAAACGACATTGGTTTGTGGATCTGCCCATGGAGTCAGGGACAGGATGCGTGGAGAGGCAAAAGGAATTCCAATTAGCAAAAAGGAGCTGAGAAGAATGATGGACAAATAGGGCTTCCAGCTTTCTAACCCCAAAAATGAGAGAGGGAAAAGCAGACCTGTCCAAAACAAGCAACACAGGGGGAAGAGAGGTGAGTATCTACTGCTTCTGTTCTTTGCTAGTTCTTCTCATAGCTCCTGTCCCTCTAAGAAACCCTTTGTCTCCAGAGAGGTCACAATGTCCGGAGAAAATCCTAGGATGGTGTAGAGAGGCTAAGAGCATCCTAATCTCTAATCTGTAGCTTTCCTTGCGTAAGAAAACATAGACTCGATCCGGTCAGGTTCTGAATGGTAGCCCTGGCATGGGAGAGAAGGGAAATGCTAGTTTGAACACTTTGGGAACACCACTCGCAGTTTCTGAGGTGGGGAGAAGGCCTGTCCCAAAACCCCCCAAAGGCCACAGTGGTTCTGCACATCCACCCATGTATCCAGGGGCAGGATCGGGCAAATGAGAGCACATGCAGCCACCAGGAGCCCTGCAGCCAGCAACACCAAAGCAGCCTTTACGTAGCCCTTCAAAGGAAGTAGAACAACTAGCTCCCTAAAAAAAAAAAAAAATTTCTCGTCTTCAACCTTGCACAGCAACCTGGTTCCTAGCTAAAGAGCTCCCTTATCCCCCAAAAGCCAATCTTCTCATATCAGACAGAGCAAAGCCCTCTAGCCCTTCCTAACCATTTGCTGACCAGCAACCCGTTCCCCAGCCCAGGACCTGTCCGAGGACTCCCTGGAGCTGCTCACACAGTCCAGGTGATTTCTGTTTCTGCTTCTCTGCCTCGGCACTTGCTCCGGCATCACAGCTCGCCTAGAAGCAAGGGTGAAATGAAGCCCCCTTGGCCACGCACTCAGGGACTGCGGGGACCTGTGAGTGCAGGAGCAAGAACTTCAGCCAACTTCTTTTTTATTTTAATCTTTGCTACGAGTTGTCTTTCAGGAGCTCCCCACTGCAGACGAGCAGGAGGAAACAAAACCCGGGCCGTGGCAGCAACACACGCATCCGCGCACGGGAAGAGCTGCAGGGCAGCGGCAGCCCGAGGGGCAGTGGCACCTCCAGGATTTCCCAGCTGCAGGCGGGGAACAAACCCAGGGAGGGTTTTTGAGCACCCCAGGTGTTGGGTCTCTCGCGGATCCCACCCTACAACTTCCAGCACCACCAGCCACTAAAACTCACAGCCACCAAGAGCCGCGGGGCCAGCGCGCAAACCCTCCCCGCCGCCCCAACGCAGCCCCCACGGCCCCGGCAGCCCGGGGGGCCCCACCTCGGAGTAGACGTAGAGGGGCAGGACGAGCAGGGCGAGCAGCAGGTCGGCGGCGGCGAGGCTGACGATGAAGTAGTTGGTGGTGGTCTTGAGCGCGCGCTCCGTGCACACGCTGAGGCACACGAGCGCGTTGCCGCCCACGATGAGCAGGATGAGCACGATGCCCAGCACCAGCGCGGCCACGTTGTGAGGCGGCGGCGGCGGCGGCGCTGGCGCCGGGGCGCTGCCGTTGCCGGCAGCCGGGGCGGCGGCTCCGGCGCTGCCGTTGCCCATGGCGCGACGCCGCGGCGCATGGGGAGCCCCGGCGGCCGCTCCGCTCCGCGCCGCTCAGGCCCCGCCGCCGCCGGCCATGCCCGGCCCCGCGGCGCCGAAGTTGGCGGCGGGGGAGGAGCCTCCGCCGCCCGCCCCGTCGGCGCCGGGGGGCCCGGCCCGGCCCCGCTGCCGAGCGCGTCTCGGGCGCCCCCCGACGAGCGCCTCGCGGGGGCGGCCCGAGCACCCCCTGGGCGAGCTCTGCCCGTGCCCGAGCTCTCCGAGGCCGCCCAGCTCTCCTTGGCACAAAATTCTCCCTGCCACCGTGTTTGTCCTGCCACCAAGCTCTTCAGTGTCACCAAATGCTCCTTGTCAACAAGCTCCTCTTGACACCAAGCTCTCCCCATCACCAAGCTCTCCCCATCACCAAGCTCTCACCATCAGTAAGATCTCCCCATCACCAAGCTCTCCCCATCACCAAGCCCTCCTTGTCACCAAGCTCTCCCCATCACCAAGCTCTCCCCATCACCAAGCTCTCGCCATCAGTAAGTTCTCCCCATCACCAAGCTCTCCCCATCACCAAGCTCTCGCCATCAGTAAGGTCTCCCCATCACCAAGCTCTCCCCATCACCAAGCTCTCGCCATCAGTAAGCTCTCCCCATCACCAAGCTCTCCCCATCACCAAGTCCTCCTTGTCACCAAGCTCTTGCCATCACTAAGCTCTCCCCATCACCAAGCTCTCCCCATCACCAAGTCCTCCTTGTCACCAAGCTCTCCTCACCACCAAACTTTCCAAATCACCTAAGTCCTCCTTGTCATCAAGCTCTCCCCATCACCAAGCTCCCCATATCACCAACCCCTCTGTCATCAAGCCCATCTTGTCACCAAGCTCTCCACTGTCACCAAAGCCTCCTTGTCTAGAAGCTCCTCTTGTTACCAAGCTCTCCCCATCACCAAGCTCTCCATATCACCAAGCCCTCCTGTCACCAAGCTCCTCTTGTCAACAAGCTCATCTTCTCGCCAAGCTCTCCAGTGTCAACAAACTCTCCTTGCCACTGAGCTCTCCCCATCACCCAGCTCTCCCCATCATCACTTGTCATTTGGACAAGAAGAAATGGCCACAGACTGAAACAGAGGAAGGTCATTCTGAACATCTTAAACCCTTTTTTATGGTGAAGATTTTCTTTCTTTCTTTCTTTCTTTCTTTCTTTCTTTCTTTCTTTCTTTCTTTCTTTCTTTCTTTCTTTCTTTCTTTCTTTCTTTCTTTCTTTCTTTCTTTCTTTCTTTCTTTCTTTCTTTCTTTCTTTCTTTCTTTCTTTCTTTCTTTCTTTCTTTCTTTCTTTCTTTCTTTCTTTCTCTCTCTCTTTCTCTCTTTCTCTCTTTCTCTCTTTCTTTCTCTCTTTCTTTCTCTCTTTCTTTCTCTCTTTCTTTCTCTCTTTCTTTCTCTCTTTCTCTCTTGCTTTCTCTCTTTCTCTCTTTCTCTCTTTCTCTCTTTCTCTCTTTCTCTCTTGCTTTCTTGCTTTCTTGCTTTTTTAACTGTGGCAGAGTGCTGGCACATGTTGCCCAGAGAGATGGTGAAGTCTCCATCCTTGGTGATACTCAAAAGCCGTCTGGAAGGGTCCTGAGCAACATGCTTTAGGTGACCCCATGGGAGTGGCAGGGTTGGACCCTGTGATTCTGATATGGCCCCCATTTATATGTTTTTAACTTGTACATCTCAACGGAGTTGATTTGCATCAGCTTGTTGGTTTCTGTCACCTTGTCACCACTTTCCTGGTCTGGTGGTCAGTTTCTAAAACCCAACTGCCCACACACCCATTGACATTGGTCAGTGCAGAGCTGCAGGGGAACCACTTCTTACTATAACTCTTATACTCAAGGAAATCAATTCAAACTAGCTAAATGAGGGGCTTGAAGTGAGTTAATTAAACTGCACCGAACCCCTGTGTGGATGGAACATGCATAATTTATTTAAGTCTAATTTACTTGAGCAGCAAAGGGATCAGGATGGAGTGGCAGCCACAGGCCTTCTGCCTTCCCACAGGGATTAAATGCCGTTTATCTAATCCACTGTAAGAGTTAATTTGTATTAATTATCTTGATTTTCCCCATGGGCTGCTTGCAGAATGGCTCTTGACTCTCAGTGTGGAAGCCCTTATTCCAGACCAGTGGTGCCTTAATCCTAAAGCAGTTTATTCCTGGAGTGGATTAAACTGATGTGAAATAAGGCTTTTGACTTCCAGAAAGGAGCAGCCATGCAAAGGACTAATTAGGGCAGTTCTTCCACCACAAACTCACCATAATTCCTGCTCTTGCTGTTGCAAAGTCGCGTGCTCCCTCTGTGCCCGCATGCCACCACTGGCATCCTTGTCCCGTGGCTTCATTTGCTGTGTTGAGCAGGATGCCAAGGATTCTTCTTCACCTGTCACATGGTCACAGCCTGGTGGTTTGGGGCAGTGAGACGGAGAGGCTCTGGATGGTGCCTTTCTTGACAGAAAAAAAGAAATGTTTTATTCGGACCTTCTGCCAGGAGGGGCACCCCAACATCACAGAAGACCATGCCTCAGTTTCCCCTCCACTGAACTGGCACATTGGCTCTCCAGCCACTCCATCGATGAAGCATCCCTTGTGCCAGGGATCTGACGGTCTCTGGTCAAAAATGAGGCTCCCATCCACCGATGGGATCTCAATTCACAGAGGTGTCCTCGGAGACTGTCCTGGCAAGAGTTAATGCAGGAATGGAGCCAATCCAAAGGACAAGGGAGGCCACAAAGCGAGATGTCTGTCAGCGCCTCCCATAAGAGACAGAAGTTTTCATCATCGCATTTTTTCCTTTGCCCGAAGCACTGAATTTTTAAATGGGAGAGAGCAAAATTACCTGCCAGAGCTTCAGCACAGACATGCCTCGGCTTGGCTGGGGCTGTTGAATAGTGTCCTGATAGCTGGGTGAAAAGATCACTACTTGCAAGTACAAAGGGAGACTCATAAAGAGCTTTTAAGGCCAATCCTGTTCCTTTACCTTGACGTGTTTATTGCTGAGCAATTCTCTATGAAGGTCTCATCCAAAGCTTGTCCTGCTCTGCCTGTAATGCATTTCTGAGAAAAGGGACAGAGGCAGCATCCATCTATCAGTGCATCCATTCCACCTTTCATGTTAACCTTTGCAAGAGAGGGTGGCCCTGCAAGATGCCACGGGGATTTATGTGCACACCAAATACATAATTTCACACTTTAAATCCTGATGAGTTAAAATAAATCCATGTTAAGAGGGGGAAAATCATGCATTTTTAACGGTGATCAGCTGTAGGAGTGAAACTACAAAGAAAACTGGTGGATTTGCTGTCGCCTGTAGCTTATGATCAAGACCAGATGGTTTTGTGGCCGCCTGGCTCCAAACTTACCCACATAATTGTTCTCATGCAGAGGGGACCTGCCCAAATACAACGGCTTGAGCCATAGGGAGGGGACATTAAGACACGTCAGGGCTTGTTTTGAAACAGCAACGAGCTGCGTGGATCCACTTGTGTGGGTGCCCTGGGACTGCTGGGCACGGTGCACCT
Source organism: Tinamus guttatus (assembly GCF_059628265.1). Taxonomy (NCBI): domain Eukaryota; kingdom Metazoa; phylum Chordata; class Aves; order Tinamiformes; family Tinamidae; genus Tinamus; species Tinamus guttatus. The sequence continues at coordinate 1,585,345 of NW_028289080.1, read as the reverse complement.
TATAATTAAAATTAATTCTCCAAAGTGCTTTCCGTGCTTCCCCCAGCAGAGCCAGCAGCTGGAGGCTGAGATTACGGCCACTGATGCCACTTAGAGCTGTGACGAGGCCCATGGGAGAGCCCATGGGACTAGTCGCTTGGTGCAAGTCAGTATTGAGGCACGAGGTCCTCTGCAACTGGGCAGAGAGCTCTGGTGGCAACTACTATGCTTGTGACACCTGGGTGAAGGCACCTGCTTTGCCGGGAGCAATTTTCCCCTTGCTGGATCCCATGCTGCCCTGGGGGGCTGTGTAGCCTCCAGGATGAGAATAGGCCAGCCCACTTTGCAGCTTGGTGAGGGTTAGGTGGTGTCCCGAAGTCCCAGCAAAGGCCTACAGACCTGGGATTTTCCTTTTCCCTTCCCTCCAGGGCCACTGTAGCTGCCCTTTTCCCCTCGCTTCTTCCTGTCCCACTCTCCTCTTTGGCAGGCAAAGTTACAAATCAGGTGACAAAGATTAAAACCATTCCTGAAACCATCCTGTAAAAGAGAGGAGCATTTGGCAGGCTAAGCCCCCCCCAATCTCCTGATTTCAATTAGGATCCTTTCTCCTACACACCTGGGGGTGGTGCAGGACAAGGATGCCACTCTGCCCTCCTCAACGAGCAGCATCGCCACCAGCTTCCTGACACGACGGGTCGCTCACCTGGAGCTCCAAAGAAGAAGCCCCTCAATCTACACATGGATTCACACTCATACATGTTAAAAAGGTAGGAAATAAAAAAAGAACGGGGGAAGCAGAAGTTCCTGAACACCCCATAAGCTGATTAAAGGGTATTTTACTTTTACGTAGGAAGGATTTAGCCGTGTAGTTCCTGGCACTGTCTGACCTTGATAACTCCCATGCCATCCGCGGGTGTCACCGCCTGTTCCTCAAGAGGCCTATTCCTCCCCGGGCATGGAGACTGAACTCACCCACACTGCTCTTCCAGCCCCAAAGCCTCCTTTTGATAGCCCATGCAGATTTCCTTGAAAGATGAGAGGGAATTTGTCCCCTTCCTAGTTCAGGATAACCCCTCGGAGCACTGGGCTGGGATTTTTGGTAGTCGACTTGCATCCTTCTTAGGGTACAGGGCAGGATTGGCCCCACATGTAGCTGTACAGTAAAATCCTGTCTTTTCCAAAAGCCTTTTGCCTTTTCCTTGCTCAGCAGAACTGCACCACCAGAAAAGGCCAGGCTCATGTGCTCTCCTTAAACATTGCCAAATCTGGGACTAGAGAGACCAGTGGTCTGACCTGATAGGGGGTTTCTTGTGTCCTCCAGCAGTGACTACTTGAACAGACAGATGACAACAGGCCTCCCTTGATCTCCAAAGGCCAAAATTCCCCAGGAGCAGCTTCAGCTACCAGCACCAAAGCCTCATTCCCACATTTCCAGGTGCCAGATTTTTCCAGAGATACCTGAATTTCTTTGAATTTCTTTCCTAAGGCACATGCCGTCCAGCTCTGCCTTGGCAATTTGGCTGCTCTGAACTCATACCAGCCAAGTCATTGACCATCTCACCTAGGTATGTTTGTATCATGGGGATGTTCCATGCAGCTGAGACCCAGGCTAAAGACAGTCCTTGTGACTACCGCCACAGTCAGGGCTGGTGCTTCACCTTTGGCCATGATGTTGCTGGTGGACCATCCACCTCTGGTCCTGCGAAGGAGGCAGGTACTGGTGGAGAGCCAGGACTGCTGTGGTCCTCCACATTGCTGATGAGAGCGATGTGAGTTTTTCCATCCAGCTGCTTTCTTTCTCTATCTTTCCTTTTGCAGCTCCCAGGCCTGTCCATGACAGGTCAGGTGTTTCAAAACTGCTAAAGCCCTGTTCAAACAATGATTTTTCCAGAGCCTTAGGAGACACATCAGGCAAAATCACTCCTTCATCTTTTTGCGTAGCCATCTAAGCCTTTTTGGAGTTTTCCTGTGTGTGTGTGTGCCCAATTAATCAGCATATTTAATATAGCTATAGGATCCTGCATTTCACATTGTGGATTTGGCACCCCTTCAGTTTCCCTGCAGAGGGGAGCAAAAGGACCTTCCTCTATGCCAGGCTCAACTTTAACACCTTCAGAATGGGGACCAGCTTGTGCTCACTAGCGTTTAGGTATCTCTTTGGGTGATTTTAGTCCTCCTGTTTGCTGTCTGCATGTCCATCTTGGCTCTCCCAGCATTCAGGATCTCTACAGGCTGCTTAACCCCAACAGCGACTGTGCCAACCGTTCTCCATGGCCTCTGGAAATGGGATTTAGTCTTAAAGATCATGAAACACAGGTGCAGGCAGACGTGGCCGCATTCCTGCATGGCCTTGGTGCTGAAACAGAGACAGGTCTCCATTTGATAGTGCTCACCCCCTGCTCTCCTTGAAAGTATTCCCAGCAGAGGGATGACATGGATCTGCAGCTGAGCTCAAGCTACGAAGAGCTCCGCTGCCCGTGCTTGCACCCGTGGTATTTCTTTTGCTTTTCAGCTAAGGAGCTTTTGCCTGAGCATGCAGAGAGCTGCGGGCTTGAGCCAGACCTGTGGCGGGTTCCATCCTCTCTCAAAGCAGAGCATCCACAAACTCCACTGTGAAACCTCCAGGCTGGTGGTGTTTCTCCCAGCTAGGGGCTCAGTCTGGGGGAGATGCATTTGGTTTGGTCCACTCTGGGCCCAGAAAAGTCACGGGCAGCAGATGGCAAGGATCACTGCAGCCTTGATGTTCTGCAGATTTGGGAGAAACAACTATATGAGGAGCAAGAATCAGGGCAAAACTTTCCATTTCCACCGTCATTCTCTGAGTCAATGACTAGGAGCTTTTCTCTGCAGTGATGCTGCCCAGTGATGCTAGATTCAATTCCAGTGTTTACATGGATGCTTTAATCACGCCTTTGTGCCTGCTCCTGGATGTGAGCAGGGGGAGTCACTACTCCCACTTTGCTCACAGGGGCAAATTCACTAAACTCCAGACAGATAATATTGCTAAACAGCCACATCTTTTATCATACATGCAGGGTAGCTATATCTGTCAGGCTGCTTCCTTTCTTCCCCCTACATCTGCAAGCTTTTCCTCTCCTGTAAGTGACCCTCTGCTGCCATCACAGGGTCATTTCCCTCCGGCATCCTCACAAGCTCTTGTGAGCATCTTACCTGGGGCAGTGAGGCATTCCCAGCAAACTGAGTTGCCCAAGGGTTTGGGAGCATAGCAACCCCACTGAGGCTGTTTGCAAAGGTGAGGGCATCGCATCGGTCATTCTTAACACCCTGTATGTTGCTTGGATGACTAATGAATGTTTTTTTTCTTCCCTGCCTTGCCCCTACAGGGCCCTTCTCAGTTTCAGATGTTCGCAAGGGGGGCAACACCAGGAGCGTGCGACTCACAACACATCTGCACCTGGTTTATCGAGGACAAAATTCTTGGAATGAGGCCATATCAACACACACAGACAAAAGTGTATCAGAATATTGTCAAGAGGGCTGCGAGAGACGTGATAGTGCTCATACTGCTGCAGAAAGCAATTATAAAGGCAACATGCTAGAGGAGTCACTCGTGTAGGTTTTTTTCTTCCAAGGATGACATGGAAAAGCCAGGTCACTCCCAGCCCTCTAGTCATGGAGACACCCTTTTTTCCCCCCAAAGGAAAAAAAGATAAGTAGACAAGAAAATGTGCAATATCACTCATATTTTCCCAGTTGCTTCATCCTTCCAAGGTACTTTATTCAAAATAGAGAAGCAGAAAAGAGACAGAAAAATAATCCTATTTTCTCCCTCTCTTTGTAGGTCACCTTTACTAGAAGTGCTTGAAAGCAGCCAACACCAAAGTCTGAGGAAGGCGGGGAGTATATTCAGTGTGTTTCTCACGCCGATCTTTCTCATGCGTCTTGCTTTAAAGCTATGATTCAGTTTGGCCTCACCAGGCCTTGCCCAGACCTGGCCATGAAACTGCAACTTGAAAAGCTCAGTTCCCTCATACAGAAGCTGCCTCTCATCCTACCAATCAGTCAATGTTTGCCCTAAAAAAGCCACAGGTTGTTTCGACAAATAGGAGATGCACACATGCACTCACTCAGTCTTTCTGTTTATGGCAAACAAAACCTGAGCCAGAATTGAAAAAGGAGAACAGAAGATTAAGCTCCTATCAAGAGGCAATTAAAGCCAGGAAGAGAGATAACTGTGACAATCATAATGGGTCAATCAGTCCAGGGCTGTTTGTCCAGCAAATTACTCTAATTAAACACACAAACAGGTGTTATTACACATCAGCAAAAGTATGGTGACTTGAATTGCTGTGAACAACCTGAATGGGTTTACTGAGTAATTAAAAGGACATTTCAACCCGGATGCAGTATCTGTGGTTAATCATGATTACTCATATTTCCATCTTTACCCAAGTAATTGCTCCTGATAAGGTCTGCAGATTTATAGGGGGTCAGTGGAGAGGAGTGGACCATTGGCGCATCACAGCTACGAGACAGCTGAGAGCCCCGAGTGACCCCCGCTTGGTGAGTACCGACTCATGTGGTCAGCCTGGACACACTGTGTCCTCCCTCGGTTCACATTTTGGGTGGTGGATTTGGGGCTTTCATCATGCTCTTCCAAGCTATTGCCATGAGGCAATGCATCAGCGGTGTGGGTAATACGCAGGGTTTTCAATCAGAGGAAAGAACAGAGCTCAAACAGCAGCTGGACTGGATATGTGTCCAGAAATGCATGGCCCTTAGTTGTAGGTAGACCCTACCAGATGAGCAGGAGCAGGAAGGTGTGTTGGGCTCACAGCGTCCCTTTCAGAAAGCTCTCCTTGTGGTAGCATCCTCTCAGTGTGATGGGACACTTGGCCTGGCAAAGGTCTTGGGTGCCATATGGTGTTTGAGTAGCGGGATTCATCTGCTGGAAAGTGCTGAGCTGCTCCAAGGTATTGGCCTGGCTCAGGCCACACTTCCTTTAGCTGAAGGACTCCAGGTAGACAAGGGACTTCTTTAAAAAAAGGATTTCTCTTGGGCATCCTCTAGGCATGTTAATAACTGTCTATGTGGGATGTTTTGATGGGTGTCTTAAATCCTCTCCCCGAAGGCTCAGCTCTCAGGAACGGGGTTTATTCCATGGTGTCGTACTGCTCATGGATTAACTCACACGATTCCTCCCTGCATATTCGAGCCACATCATACGGATTTGAAACAATACTCCAGCACAAATATCATCTTCACACAGATGACCTTAGGCCCATGCTCCAGAGTTGGTGATGTTGTGGTGGGAGGGATAACAACTGCAAATGACTTACAACTTCATGACAAGTATTCATTTTATATATTTTTCAAGAAATACTAGTTATTTTGACAGAAATTCCTAATTTAATTATGGTGTTGTTATTTCTATAGCCTTCTATGCATTGTAGGAGCTGCAGCTGGCAAAGAGGAAGGGCATTCACTTTGCTGCTCATAAAACCGTGTGCTTTTATTTAGGAGACACTATGGTTTGCCTGATGACCAGCATGTGGCGGCTAATTATGCCCGTGATTGTCCTCTCGCACTTCTCAGCATCCTTTCCACTGCAGGAAAGGTAAGCAGTTCTCCTGCCTCTACCTCCTTCCTCTCATGGCCTTCTGTTCAAAGGATCTGCTAGTTGGAAACCCAGTCACAGGTTCTTCTCTTCCCATTCTCCATGCAGACCTGCATACACACACGCATAAACAGAGTCTGTTGAGTATCTGGTCCAGGTCAATAGTTGGATTCCAGAGGCTTTATCCTTCCCTTGGACTAGTCTGTCTTGAAGTTTGCTAGCTCTGGTGGAACCTTGTTGAGGTTTTGAGCCCTCCTTTCAATGGCCCACCACTCACCGGAGAGTTCTGTTCTTCGTGACCGTCACTATTAACTACTTGTTCTTCAGTAGTTGTGTATCTAAGGGTGTTTAATTCATTACTTCTCCTGTCTCTTGTTTTAGTTTTGATACTGAATAACTGCTATATAGACATCCTCACATTCCCATACGCTTATGGTAATTACCTTAGTAAGAGGAGATTTTGCTCTTTGGTGGTTAAACCTCTACAAGATTTGCTTTCTGTGAAATTTTACCAAATTTGACTCAGTTCATGCAAATCCTTTGCCAAGTTGAGGGCAAAGTTTGAAATGTCCATCCAATTTTCCTCTTCTAACCTCTCAGAATGAAGAGGCACACTGATGGGCTCTTCTACAGCGAGCTCAGCAAGATGAATGACAATGCCTACATGCAGCAGCTAGCCAAGAACCCAGTGGGCCTCAAGGAGAGGTAAGGAGGAACCCAAACCACCCTCCCTGCGCAGGGACTTCTCCAATGGGAGATGGGACCTCTGCCTAGGGGGATGCCCTTGGGGCTGAGTTGATTCCAGCTCCCAGGCTAGTCCCAGTGTTGATCTTATCCACAGGATTCACAAGATGAGAGGAATATCAGAGCCGCATGTCACTCGCGTGGTCTTACGACCCTTCATTTTCCCTGCTGCAGGTTCCAAAGACATTCAGATGGGCTCTTCACCAGCGAATACAGCAAGATGAGAGGAAATGCTCAGGTTCAGAAGTTCATCCAAAACCTCATGGGCCGAAAGCGCAGGTAAGACCTCTACCTCTTGGGAAATGGGGCATTGCCTTGGAGCCTTCCCTCAAGGAAGCCTCCACAGAGGCCACAGGGACACAGGTCTCATCTCCAGAGAAAGAGGCTGACATAGACAGTAGTTTGGGAAACTCGAGGCAAGAGCAAGAGGACTGGGGCTTGGTCTCCTCCTGCCAGCTTGTGCCCTTCGCTGCTGTGCAATAGCAGAGATGTGCCACCAGCCTGCTCTACCTGTGACAGCAGGTAGACCCGTCTGTCCAACCTTCTTGCTGAGCTTACTTCTCAACACAAGGCATCATTTTCTGTTGCATGCAGTGGTACTGAGCCCTACCTCAGAGGACAAAACTTTGGATCACAGGCTGGGGTTTTCTGTTTGCATCAGGGCTTCATTTTTCAGGAAAAGCTGGAGGTGACCTACTCATTTCAAATAAAGCATATGGGAAAAGAGGCACCGTAGCACAATATGAAAAAGCTTTGAGTTTTATACTCCCCAGCCACGTTTTTTGCTGCCAAATTTGGCGTGCTTCCCCAAAATTATATGTATGGCATCTTTCAGCCAGTCAAAGTACAGGGTGATCGACTCTCACAGAAGCCGCATAAGCAAGAACAGTATCAGTTGTATCATGCCCCACTCTGTGATATTATCATCCACATCTGTCCTTCCTTCTGCACTGTTACAAAAGGATAATCTTGCCTGGAGAGGTCACCTTCAGGCTTGGTCTTTCCTTCAAGGTAGAGGCATAGCACATTGATTCCTTCCTGTCTGTGAAGGGTGCTTTGATATTTTCTGGGACATGCACCACTGAGGAAATCCTGGCAGAGCAGTAGATTTTTAATTTCCAGATGCTGGAAGAAGAGATAGATCCATGGTCTGTAGGGCACATCTATATTGGCTAACAAAATAGCATGCAATGCACATTAAAATTTGTCCCTTTGTCATTAACCAGGTGGGAAGGAAGGACTTTTTACAATGCCTTCAATATTTGCAATATTTTCCTCAAACTTCTGGAGAAAGTGGAGGTTTCTAGGAGTTTGGGTCTTCAGAATAAATCAGTGTGATGGTTTCTTGAGCTGACTCAGTGAGGCGAGTCCATGACTTACCTTGCACATCCTGTCACGAGTGAATTATGAGCATACAAACCACACAACAAAGAAATGCTTAAAAAGCATCTGAGCCTGATTTAAAGAGGATACTTATATCTCTTCCAGTAGGGCTGAAGTGACAAGTTAACAGAATGTGGCCATATGACCATAGGACAGGTCATTGATGGGTGAACCTGCCTTGCATAGCACAGTGATACTTTGTAACTGTGGTGGTTATACTTTTTGTTTATTTATTTAATTATCATTCATTTCCTTGTCTGAACAAGCTCTTTGGGCTCAGTCAATGCTGATGTGATGGGCAGAGAGGAGGAGAAGAGCCATGAGGACCATTGCTTTATGTGGCTGTACCAGAGCTTTCTGAATGCCAGGTAGGTGGGACTCATTTCTCCCCTTGGTACCTCTACAGCCCTCACTGCCACAGTACTGAAGCCAGACAGGACACTTGAAATACCTGAAGATGATGACAAAAAAAAAAAAAAAACATCACTCATCTCTTTTTTCCTCCTGACAGCCACTCAAGCAGTGATGCCAGGGAAGCTGCTGCACTTACCAGCCAGTACATCTGCCCCATCTCCAAGCAGCTGGTTGCAGAGATGAAGGAAGATGGGGACAGTTTTGACTAGAGGTGAAGCAAAAGCCAATAATCTGTCAAAAACATCCAAACAGATGGCCTTGCATGTACATAGCCTTGAAAATAAACTAGCAAGCTATTGAATTTTGCTTAAGGGAGACTCGTGAGATCAGCAAATAAATAACATCATTAAATTCTAGAAATCAGCTAAGAAGCAGTGAAAACACTTAGGTAAGCAAGAGCAAAACATATGTTAGTAGGAAATGGCGTCAGTGGATGGAGCCTGAATGAAGCACCTCACATCCACCATGCATTAGTGTGTGGCTGCCTACGTCTGCAGACTAATAAAAATTTGTTGGCTATGCCTGTGCTTTGGATGATTTTTGGAGAACATTAATGAGGGTGATACCAAGATTATTAGATTTTGGATGACTAGGAACACCAGGTGACGGGAAGAAGTATTTTGCCACAGTTTCCCTGCCGATGTACAGAGGCATGTTGGGGCAGCTTGACACACGTCTTTGGTGGTTGTGGCTCAGCACTGGCTGGCTGGTGTCAGTAGGACAGTTTTGGGGGGTTGTCTCTGCTGAGAACCCATCTCCACTTGCCCTGTAAAACCAATGGATTTTGAAGACCAGCTCTCAGCAAAAGGTATCTTCAGTTGTGATCATGCTGTGTGTACTGAGAAAGTGCTCAGTCTGCTCTGCATCTCCATTTTTTTATCATGTACCCGACACCTACAAGGCAATTAGTCTGTCCCAGATGTCCATCTGAGTACCCACGCCCTTTCCATGATGCTGAAATGCTGCTCCTGCCTCTCATGGGCCTTGGCTTTTGTTTGTTTTGGCCCCCAAGAAATCTCTGCTAGGAGAGAGACTTCTGGGAGGATGTATGGAGGGAGTCTGGATGGTCTGTAAGCCACTAATTAAGCCACTAACGGCCATCTGGTTAAAATGTGGTGTCTGAGATATTTTCCAGAGCAACTGGGATATTAGAGGGAATGGTGAGAGTGGCCACTGCCTTTCTCTTCCTTCACAAGAGGAAGAGAGACACAAGAACACAAGAGAGTGTGGAGGAACACAAGAGAGTGTGTTCCTCCACAACAACAGTGGCTCTTTCTCACCGCAAGTAGCCAAAAGTCTTGCTGCATGAAAGTTGGAAAAAACTTGGGAAAAACTTACACAGGCTCAGAAGCAGGCAGAATGAGGTGATACTATTGAGGGTTCAGGGATCTGCTGAGGTGCAAATAGTTGGAGCCTGGACAGGTATTCAAGGGAGCATCCCTACAAAGAGCTACCAGCTGAAGGGGACCTGCCTTGTCCCTATGGGGACCTACCTTGTCCCTGACCTTGGTCTCCATCTCTGGATCTGCTCTCCTCATCTTCCCTAGGTACTGTTGGGTGGCTAGAAATAGTGTGATTGTCTCAGAAACGATGGCTGATTGACTCAATCCCCATAAGTTTCCAAGGATGCAGCCAAGATAGGTTGGTCTTTCCCCAAAACCTTTGCCATTTTCAGAAATAAGGATAAAACATTCAAATTTCAATTAAAAAAAAACAATCCCTTTTCAGGATAGCAGACGCTTTCTGCACACTCTCTTCTTTTGGAGGGCATCTGTGGTCCTGTGGGTGGGAAGTGCCTCCAGACCTTTCAGACTGCCTCTGCTTCTCATAATGGCCCACACCATTTTTAAGGTGGAACTGTGACGTGTGTCCCCGTCCGCTCTCCGAGCCCTTCGTCCCACACACACCTTTACCCATCTGCGTCACAGGAGGGAGCGCTGGCAGCGCTGCCGAGCGGAGGGACAGCAAAAGCCTTGCAGATACCTCAGGTGGCAGCACAAAGCCACGTTCAAGGGCTGCTCATGCATGGACAGGTCTCCAGGTAGCAAGAGAGGGATCAGGGCAAGCTATTGGCTCCGTGGCTGCCTGGCAAGGAAGGTGTCCCGTCTCCTTGCCACTACCTGTCTACAGTGAAATAAAACAAGGAAAGAAAGGATGTTTCTCTCCCTCCATCCGTGGATACGGAAACCAAAGCAAAGATTAAATGGTTTTTGTTTAAAGGTGAAATGGCCGCCACATTTCACCTACAGAATGATGGCCTCCAAACTGCCCTGGCTGTTAGTGTAGTACAGTTTCTGCCCAGTCCCATCCTTACTTCCTAACCCTGCTTTTTCAGCACAAAATCAAAACATCTGAGCAAGCGGTGAGAATCAGCTGAGCACTTAGTCACCCAAAGCAGCCCCAGAGTTTTGTCCTCGTCCACCATTAGCCCCTCCAGTGAGATTCATTCTGCACTGGAAAACAGTAAGTCATGAACAGGAGCATCTCTTCCCCACCTGCAGTCCTGCTCTGCTCATCTATCTCTAGGAAGACCATAAAACACTGGAACTAGAAGACAGAAACTAGATGTCATGGGCTGGAGAGCAAAACCTGTTATTAAGGGGAATGAGGACCAGGCAGGCAATGTTTGGGTAAAAAAAAATAGTCAGGTGCTGGGGAGAGGTAATATTAACATATCTACTGCTTATTTCAGGAAATGATCTCACCAACACAGACCACATCCCTGAGGTACCAGAGACATGAATTTGCCTACTCCTCCACTGCCGGGAAAGGCTGGAGTACAGAGGCAGTTTTCCAGGTGTCAGCCCTCGTCCTCCTCCGTGCTCAACACAGGGACTTGGCTCTGAAATGCTCCAAGCATTTCCTGAGCCCTAGATGGACTAGTTATGGATCCTAGTTACAGATCAGGAAGACTCAGGAGCTAAAGAGAAAATGCAACTTGCTCCTTATCGCACTCCATGCCCACAAAATACCCTTAGATAAGTCATCCAATCGGGCAAGGAGGCAAAGGTTGAACTGCAGCAATTCGCTTGGAAGAGCCAACATTTTTTTTGCCTCCCTGGAGCGGTGAGTGCACAACAAGACGCTGGGAGCAACAGGGAGACGACACGATCAGCTTGGTCAGAAACGAGGCTTTCTTCAACCATCTACCGCCCACCATGGCCATTGCTCACCGGTTCCTCACTTCTGTGCTCTTTTTGCTGCCTTCCATAACACATGTTTCAGCCCAGCAAGGTAAGCCGTTGCCACTAAGGAATAACCCTCACAGCAGCTGATTGCACTTTTAAAGCTGGTGGATGGCTTTTCACACCCGTCCTCCAGGAGGGTTTCGTTCCAGGATCTCCAATAATACCGAGGGAGGTCTCAGGCGTGACCCAAATCTGTCGTGGCATGAACCTTTGGGCAATTCTACATCTCGCTTGCATATTTTCTTTCCAGGATGTTCTGTGGATAACCAGAAACCAAGTGTCGATGAAAATAACCCGCCTGGCTATGTAGTGGCCACTATCACTTTGGAACAAGGCTTCACTGTAACGGTTGATCCTTCTTCTCCTGATGCCAGTTATTTTACCATCCAGGACTCCCAGCTGCAGCTGACCAAAAGTGTGGACTATGAGGTAAGCTTTAAGCTGGCAAGATGTAAGGGCAGGATGGAGAAAGCAGCGGGTTTTGTCCTGACCTCTTGGATTTCCAGGGATTCACAGCGCATTTGTAAAGGCTATAGGAAATTACTTGGAAAAACATTGCAGTTGGGTTTAAGTTTGCTGCTGGAGAGATCTGCCCTTCCACACAGGGAAGATCAGGACGGGGGGGGATACACGGCACACCTGCTGTCCCTGTCCTCCAATGTCTCTGTAGGATTTACAGCAAGGGCTCTAAAGCTTTAGAGCTTTAAACTAAAATTGTGACAAGTGCAGTGTTCAGAGCTCTCCAGGACTTAGGTGGATGGTCCCCTCTTGCCTATGCAAAGCACAGTGCTGAGAAGTGAGGTTATCTTGGCTGCACCATTGATAGAAGTATAAAAGTGAGTGTGCCTAGCTAGGTTGCTGCTATATTATTTTACCTTCATGAAGAGCTCTGTACACAGTGAAATGCCTCCTTATGCTGCCCTTCTCCTTAAACCCTACATTTGAGCAAAGACTAGCAGACGTGGGCTCCGCAGGTGACACTGCTTTCTGCCTGGCACGCCTGTGTTTTATCAATTCCAAACGAAATCTGTGCTGGAACTTGCCTAAACTGGGAGGAAATGGCCAATGAGCTCTTGCCCTGTCTCCTGGGATTCATGGGCAGCAAAGCTGGGGTGTCACTCCATGTTGACTCTGTTGAAAAGGAGATCCTGGCACTGCTACATGTCTGTGAAGGAAAACGAAAGAAAGGGAGATGCACGAAAGCAAGCAAGAGCCCCTGGCAGCAGTTCCCTTTTAGCAATGAGTTGCTTTGCCTCATGTACGGACAAAAGTGCCTGCATATTTTGGCTTATTTCAAAAACGGCTGGGTTTTTGTTTTTGCATACAGGAGGATACCGTGCTGATAGTCTTCTTGCTTTGCACCGACGCTTCTGGGCAGGTGAGTGCTCTTATAAACGTGCTGCCATGTGAAAAGTTGCTGCAGAGGAGCACACACCTCCCTCCGCCTCTCCTCAGCCATGGTCCCTTCTTGGTAGACATGTGTCTTTGTAGGCATAGTCCCCTCAGGGTTAAACCAAGGGGCCATGGATAGGGAGGAGGTGAGAGCAAACTCACCAAAGACCCCCATGAAGCAGCTGTGCTTCTCACGCCGTCCTCTCCATTTACATCTGCATCTCCGTTTGCATTGGGCTCAGCCCCTTGTGGCCCAAGGTTGTGATTTTCTGCCTTTGCCCTCTTCTCAGAGTGACTCTCTGGACATTATCGTGACCATCGTCAACCTGAATGACAACAGCCCGGTTTTTAAGCAAACGAATCTCACCGAAACCGTTCCCGAGGTGAGCGTTTCACAGACACGAGGAGGGCACAGGCTTGCCTACTTCTGTGGGCCTGGGGAGGAGATGCCAGTAGGAAGTCTTCAGCCCATTTCCCAAAGGGAACTTTGTATTTCAGGACACAAAAGTGAATGCCACGATTATCCCCCGTGAAGACCTAAGTGCTACTGATGCTGACCTGGACACCATATATTACGAACTTACAACAGAAGCACCCGTGAGTATATTTTTGCTCTTTGGGAAAAAAACAGGTAGCTCGAGAGCAGGTTTTGTGTTTAATCCAGACAAGCTCCAAAATTAGGCAGAAGTCACTGCTCTCGCTTAGTTTGCCAGCAGCTTGGGGAAGAAGCATGACTATTCCAGAAGGGTAGAGCAAAACCAAAGTGTTGGGTCTGGTAAGTAAAAGAGAGCAGTCGACATTGCAATTACTGATTTCTTCCATCAGTCACATTTTTATTACACTGTTATTAAACTCTGAGGGATATCGAAAGTCATATGATTCCGGGAAGTCCTGTTGGGACTGTCCGTGAGCAGATTACCTTTGCACCCTGTGGAGTTTGGGATTGCACTGGGTTGGATGGGGGAGGAAGGGGTTGTCCAGCTATTTGCTAGCAGTGTCTGGGCACAGTAGAAATAACATCCTTTGCCCAAGATTGCACAAAAAGTCTTGGCCAAAGCCAGCCCCGCACTTTAGCCAGGTCCCAGTTTAGTGCTCAAGTTATCTCAGTTAAATGTTATCTCATTTGCAGTTATCTCATTTAGATCTTATTTTAGCTAAATCTTGAGGGATTCGCTTGATAAAGTGGGAAATGCAGTGTGCACAAACTCATGCCAGCCTAGATTGCAAATATGTAAGAATATCCTAGAAAATAAATAAATAAAAAGAGAAACAAAGAAATGCAAGTGAAAAAACAAGCACATAAGTAAAATTTTAAAGAGCACTGTGCAATGAGGAGGCAGCATCTGACTCGCTGCCTCCGTTGCACTTTGTAACCCCAGGGATTTTAAAGGATGTGAACAGCAGCTGCCAGGGTCTCGACTGTAGCCCCCTTCCTCCCCGACCCCATAACATTCCAGGCTTGAAGGTCTGATTAGGATGACGAATTCAGCAGTGAGCAGAATTCCAGAGCGCGTGTCTGTTATCAGGTCTGCTAGTAGGGTTTTTCTGATTTTTTCGCCCACCTCCAGGACACAGGTGGTTATTTTGCCATAAAAGGAGTTAATAACCCCGAAATTTATTTGCAAAAAGCACTGGACTATGAGAAGATCAAATTCACGACTTTGCTCTTGTACGCAAGGGTAAGTATCTTAGGAGCCCCAACTGTCCTTAGCCTGAGGGGAAGTCTAAGGGGCAGATCGCTGGGATGGCACGAGAGAGGGTGGATGCTGGGGGGCATTTCAGTCCTTCCTCCCCACAGAATCATTCCATGACTGTGCCCAGCCTTGTGCTTGATCCGCTTCTGTTGGCAGAGCACGAGATCATAGAACAGTAGAATCATAGAATGCTTAAGGTTGGAAGGGACCTCTAGAGATCATCTAGTCCAACATCCCCTGCACATGCAGGGTCACCTGGAGCTTTAACTATTTTCACAAAAATTGTTAAGTTTCAGGGAAAATTGTCTTAGAGACATGGGCTTTTTGCAAGAGGGTTCTACTTTTGGCAATAAAATCGGGTCTAAGGAGTACTTTTTTTTTTTTTTTTTTTTTTGCTCTGGGGAACAGGACAGGCCAGTGAACAGCGCCGATACCACCCACACTGCTACTGCAACCATAAGCATATTTATTGAACAAGCTGACATGAAACCACCCTGGTTCCTACCCTGCACCTTCATTAACACGGACAATAGCATTTGCATCAGCAGCCCCTATAGTGGTCGGGTCAACATCTCCGAAAAGCCGGTAAGCGGGAGGGATCAAAGAGCATCTTGGATTCTCTCCTCTTCCCGATGAGCTAGTGCTGATCTCTGATCACAAAAGCATGATGATGACTCAGAGTGAGTGTGAGCCTTCCTCGCCCCCCTGGGTGCTGGTTCCTCCCCAGAGCAGCGGTATTTGTCCTTGATCCTGCAGCACCGCCGTGGAGGACAGTGCTGGGAAACATGGAAGCGTTTGGTGGTCTGGGGTTGTACCTAATGGTCAGCTTTGCCATTCCAGACCGTACCACTCACTCTGGAGCCTGGGCCCATCTACGCTATCGATCCTGACTACACTTTAAATGAGAAAATATTGTACAGCATTGTTGGTGGTGAGTAGATCCTGATCTGCATTGCTTAGATGTTCCCTACAGCAGCTGCTGTGGCACCTCACTTGTGAAGATCTTCATGGCAATAAAGACTTTAAAGAGCCTCAAAAACCATGACCATTTTGGATTTAGTTAATAGTAGTTAAGAGAGAACCTCTGATTGAGGGTCCTTGTCTAAATGCAGCCTGTGGGATCTCAAAGCGAGGAAGGTAATCAAATATTGTGTGCATATTTCAACGTATATTCAAGATAGAAAAAATGGTTCTGTGTGTGTCGGTGATATAGAGGGCTGATTTCTAGCCCTACATCAAAACAAGTAGGATTATGTCTAGGCTTCTGTAGAGAGGGGACAGAAATAGGCATTTGCAGGGCTAAATTCAGCTCATCTTGAGGCCAGTGTCAACAACGAGCCAGATAAATCATGTGCTGAAATGCCCTCTTCTCTTTACTGGCTAAAGAGAGTGTAAGTAGCCAGCTCAGGTGGAGCTACCTGACCTTCAGATGTCTAGAAGATGCTAAATGATATTTCTATGTAACTTGGTCCTCGTTTTTAAAACAGAAATTTCCTGTATCTCCTGTAGTGCAGGGTTAGGGCTTGGGATGACATTAGTGTTAGGGAACTGGGAATCTTCAGTCCTCAAATTGCCCCAGAGTCCTGCTCAGCGCAGAGGTTTAAGATGAGGGTTTGGAGTCAAGGCTTAATAGGCTATGAAATCTTTGCTGTTCAGTCTTTGAAGTGGGGTCTGGCATTTCTATGGTGGGTGAAGAACAAGGAGAAATCTAGTATTCCAGGTACGGTGATCCACTGGAGACCCAGGTCATGTTGCCATAATCTACATGTGAAACAAGAGGAGTAACAGGAGCTTCAGGTCAGCCTATCAAGGCATTCCATGATTAAATAGTCTTTCTGTTTTCTTCAGGGGATACCGATAAAGTGTTCTCAATAGATACAGATACAGGGAATCTAACCATGAACAAAGCTGCAACTTCCCCAGAGACATTCCAATTGCAAGTCATGGTAAGTCTGACAACACTGCATTTGACAAGCCAGCAGAGCTGGTTTTCTAGGAAGCAGCAATCTTGGTGCGACAGGAGTCAACTACGTTAGTAATTCAGACTAACTTGCTTGTACCCTTTCTTCTGAAAGGGTCCAGTATTTGACCGCTGTCTTACAACAATTCACATGTAGAGCTCCTGCAGGTGTCAAGAGGCATTTTCCCTTATGTGTAGGCTACATCATTAAATCAGGTTAACCCACAAAGGACATCATGCTGGGTTGAAAGCATTAGGGAGCACATCTGAAAGGCTTTCTGTGGGCACAGCTGGAGCTCCTCTTTCAGCTCAAGAGCAAACGAGGAATTGAAAAGCATTCCTCACACATATATACTCAGCAGCAGCTGGACTCAACTCTAACTGAACATCAAACTCTAAATGAATGGACCAAAACCCCCAGTGAACATGGTCGTTGTAGGGCAGAGCCATATAGGTTGCGATGGGCTTTGGATCAAGTCTATCCTTTTATGTCCCATCACTAACAGGAAAATAGTAGCATTTTGCTCTTTCTTTTTTTTTTTTTTTTTCTCCAGGCCTCCCAAGTCAATGACATACAGAAATACTCCATAGCCTTTGTAGAGATTAAGGTCATCAATAAAAGCGATCATGCGCCGTACTTCGAGAGCAGTATCTACAGAGGGACAGTATCTGTTGGTCTGGCTCCAGGAAGCTTGGTCCTAGATGCTGATGTTCCTTCCAAACCCCTCATGATTGTAGCAGCTGATGATGATTTCACTGATGTAAGGAAATGAAAATGTCTTGAATCTGTCCTCCCTACTTCAAGGTGAAAGCAGGATTGGCAAACATGAGGAATGGGAGGTGCGGGGAGGAGGCAGACACACGCTTTCCTCTTGTATACCTTCCTATATTCCCCTTGGGCTATATGGGTGTAATGACAAGGTGTAACCTGGAGACAGTGCTAGGCTCAGCTGGGAGGAGGAAAGCAGAAGATATTCACTGATTTGCCATGTGGCTATTTGCTTTCACTCTTTGTTATACTCCAGCCCTCAGCACAATCATACATACATCACCTTCACATACATCTCATTTTGGCACTATATTAAATACAGACCGGAAGAAATTTGCCTAATCCCTTGCATAGATGCATTTTGCTAGGGCAAACATTAAAGACCCAAGGCAAGCTGGATAAGGCTTGAGATTTCTTTGCAGGCAACTCTTTTAGGATACATTTTGAACACTGAGCAACAAGGTGAACACATCTGAGTTCAGCCTTTCCTGCCTCCTCTATCCAGATCTATTTATCGCATTATGCACTTCCATATACTCCAGACCTATTTATACAACCCCAGCCAATGGGCTGCTACAAAGATGCATGCAAAGCATGGTGTGCTTTACTCATTCACCCATTTGGCTTTTCAGAAATACAACCCAAACATTGAGTATCTCATAAAAAACAGCACGGATTTCCTTGCAACCAAAGGTGGGCTCATCCTGACAAACGTGATGCTGCAGTCGCCGGGAACCGTAACCATGGAGGTAGGAGAACTTTCTTCGTCACCTTATCAGGGCGGTGGGAGGAAGCTGGAGTTTGTACCAGAGAACTGCCAAGGGTGGAGTCGCAGTAGCTCAGGGGCACAAGGAAGAGACAGTCTTTGCCCCAACCATTTGCATCATAAATGCCTAGGGTTGAAGGGAGACAAAGTGATAGCAAAATTATCCTCTATGACAAGGGCTATTGCTTGGTGTTAAGTGTAAAACTGTTTGTCTTCTCCTCTGGTGGAAAATATCATTGGAGATAA
This sequence comes from Tinamus guttatus, assembly GCF_059628265.1. Lineage (NCBI taxonomy): Eukaryota > Metazoa > Chordata > Aves > Tinamiformes > Tinamidae > Tinamus > Tinamus guttatus. The sequence continues at coordinate 1,567,232 of NW_028289080.1, read as the reverse complement.
GCCAAAGGACATCTGGGGAGATTTTAAGAGCCTCTCTTCCCATATTTAATTTGAAAAAAAAAATCCCGAAAATATAAATCTAACTTATGTGCCCAAATCTCCAGCTAAAAAGAGAAACCTATTGGATTTTTTTTCACCACTCACACTGTCTAAGAAACATGACAGACTTCATAGGGCAGAGCAAGGGCAGCTCAGGATTTCTAGGGGGTGGTTCGAGAGGAGAGGGACCTGCTCTATTTGAGGTGGCAGAAATTCAAGACTGGCTGCCTCAAATGGACCTATGCCAAGTTAAGCTACGGGCGCCTTGTCTTTGGTGTTGTGTTCCTGGGAATTGCTGTATTGAGCAACTTGGAGATCTAGGGTGTCCCTAAGTTATCTCATTGCCGTGTTCACACAGGCTGTGGGAAAAGACACAGTGAGCCTGCAGGAGGCGAGTACTGTGATCGTGGTGGAGGTCGTCCCTGCCACAGGTAAGCCGGGCACCTCTCTGCCCTCTCTTCCATGGACGGAAGGGGCGCCTTTCCCATTTCTGTGGGCAAGCTGGGGATGACAGGTCACCCACAGCAGTCTGGAACAGCACCCGGCCTGCAGGAGGTCCTAGGGTGCCTAAAACAGACCGACCACCCGAATGACCACCTTATGATATGGTCCGCACATGCCTCAAAGAGCATCCCCAGACTTTAAATAGGTCCATGCATTGTAGCATCTTTTCTTTTTAACCCAAATCTAAGCCTGGGGTTACTTAAAGTTGTGTTTTGTGGGCCAAAAGACAGAGTATGTTAGCGTGGCAAAGGAGGATTACTGTAATAGCTGGAGGGTTGATGTGGTGTTTGGTGCTAAGGATTGAGCATGCAATGTGTTGGAGGGCACGCACTTTACCGAGCGTCTTAATATCCAGGGAGTCTTTTTTTTTTAAAAAAAATACCCACCTCCTGTGAGGTGGGAAGGGCACATTGGCCTCTGGCTCCTGGGATATGGGTGCCAGAGCCAGGCCAACCTGATCTCTGCAGGAGCCTTTCCTCAAGCTGAGGATCATGTACTGCTGAGGATCATGTACTACCTGATGAGACACGATTAAGAAGTAAAAATGCAGACTCTCTAAACCCTCACCAACACATTAATGATAAACCAAGAGATCAGTCAAACGCAGAGAGAATACTCAAAGTCCATCGTTATACCTAGGTCAGCAGGAGGACGAAACTTTGCTTCATTGATCCTTAAACTTTAAAGAGATGAATTCACAGCGTGAAATGAAGTTGAAAATCTTAGAAATAAAGAATGCCGCTGACAGCAGCAAGGAGAGATGATTAACCTCGAGGAAGTTACTGCCTCTCAGCTATAGTGCTGATGTCAGGTGTAGTAACGGAGCAGGAATCAGTCTCGAGAAAGAAATTACAGAAATTCTGCAAAAAAAAAAAACCCTAAAACCAACCCTTCTGAAGACCACGCTCACGTCACAAGCCTTTTCTTTTGCATTTTGCAGCTGTTTGGCCCTAAGGATCCCTGCTATTATTTTTATCAGCAAAACATAGAGTTATTACCACACCCTCTTCCGTAAGGAAGCCAGACCTGCCGTGGCTCTTCACACGGACACCTGTATCAGTTCCTCCCTTCTCAAGGAGGCCTGTTCTTTTCCAGTTTCTTTCCCTGTTTTAATTTGACCAGCAGTCTTAAAGGTGAAGCTCTGGATTAAAGGAAGCTTTGTATTTGCACACGCATGCATGCGGTCATGCCTTGGTTTTGCATGCTGGTAGCAACACGGGGAGCAGGAACAGGCAGGATCCACCCAGCTCTATGCCCTGCTTGCCTAATACACTTGTGTTTTCATTCGTTTAGTGAAATCATGAAGTGACGAATGCAGGCCTGATGGGGCAAAAATCATTGCCCTCTAAATGGATGCTATTTCCATATCCTTTGAGGACCTTAAGAAAAAACCTTATGCCTTGAGGACAGCAAACAAAAGGCCTCCTGTGACACTAAACTTGTTCCTCTCATACTCTGCAGCAATTCTTTGCCCTTCAGAAATTGGTTGGTGCTTTCTCTCCCTATGAAGTGTTTTGTTAAAATGCTACCTGGAAGTTTTAGACTTGGTAACAGCAGTCTGTTTGTCTTGCAGCTGAACCCTCCTCTGATAAGAAATACACCTCACAGGATATGGGCGCCTTAGGTGGCACCTTGGCAGCACTGCTCTTAATCGCCTTGGTCTTCCTCGGGTTGATGATATACAAGCAGTATGGAAAACCAGTCAAACATCTGGTGAGAAAAAAAGTAAGTGCTTTGCTCGTGCCTATCTCCCTTTTAGACTTTCTTAGAGGTAAGTGGGGCCTGAGGAGAGTTGACGTATGGATGGGCTCTCCGAAAGCTGTGTGTGTTTGTGCCAAGGTGACAAATCATTCCTGAGCCAGTGTTGGCAAAGGCAACCTCAACATGGTGCTGTTGGCTACTGTTTCCTTCTGTCCTCTGGTGCTGAAGCCATGCAGGAGATGATGAGCAGACATGATAGGGAGGACCTTACCTTACTTTGCCTCCACGGAGCACAAAATCTAAGGCAAATATGACAGGTAGCAGAGGTGGCCTCTGAGAACCAGGTGTCTGTGCTATAAACCACTGTTTATCCCCTCTTTATAGACAAAGAAGAGAAAGGACATTTCGTATCCTATTTTAAAGCCCAGACTTAGACTTAGACAACCAGGTTTTGTACCTATAAGGGCCTTTATCTCATCTAATTTGCTGCATGTAAGATGCAGTTGTGTCCACCTGAGCTATTCGTCCTTGGTTCCCTGGGATCCACAGTGCTCTGGTTATTTTATCTGACCAGACGTTTGCCCCTGCATTAGGATGGGACTCTGCAGGGCCTAGATTCCACTGACAATGGTCCTTAAAATGATCTGGTAGGAATGAGTTGAAGTTGTTGGTGCTCAACCCTACTGGAAAACATGCCCATGCCTGTGGAAATAACTTCTTATGGGGTCCCTTGTCTACCAGGACTGGCTTCCTTACAGCACCCACCTGCACCTCAAACAGTTAGTGCTGACCTCTCTGATGGAAAGCACCATTCTTTTCCTTTCATAGTTCTTTTCCTTTCACTATAATCACAAAGTGTCTCTTCTCACGCAGTTCCCCAAAAGCTTCTCTGGTGATTACCAGGATTACCAGAACCAAGATTACAAGGAAGATGAATACCCAGATGTGAGCGCCAAACAACATGAGACAGCAGAAAATGGCAGTGTCCAGTCAATGACTTCTGTGCTAGAGCAGCAATCACTTCCCTCAAGTTCTTCCAAGGCAGCAGAAATTGATGACCTTCCAGTGGCTTCTGTGGCTTCCACCATCATCTTTGACAAGGAGGAGAAGGAGAAGGAAGAGGAAGTGCAAGTGGAAGAAGAGAGTGACCATGAGAAAGAAGTGAAGTCTATCCTCAAGACGGAGAGGCGCCAGGAGGACAACGGCTATAAAGCTGTATGGTTTAAGACTGATGTAGATCCAGATGCTGGAGATGGGGTTAAAGTGATTGAGGACAATACAGCAGCTGATGATGAGGACAGTGATGAAGACCCGGAGGAAAGCGAGGAGGAGGAAAAAGGTTTTAATGAGGATGGTCACCATGGAAGGCCAGGGGTGTCCTTTGCTCTGGAGAGCCAACCCCACCGAGATGTGGAAGTGAAAGTCAACATACCTGGCAAGGGTGTATCAACAGAAGATGACAGCAAGATTTGATAACGGAAATAAGTCTGCACCCCCCAGGGAAAGCATGGGGTAATCTCAGCCACCCTGCCAAGGTGGAGCCTACCTCTCTGCTCAGGAGAAAAACTGTTCTGCAAGAGGCCAGTGGTGCCTGCCCTGTCTTCTGAATACAGAGATTAAAGCCAGAAGAGATTACAGCTAATTCGAACTTCTAGTGATACCTTGAAATGTCACTGAGGACTGCTGGGGTGGGGGGGATGTATCTCTCATCTCTTCATCCTCTTGTCTATTGCCATGTGGGACCCCTTTCCCTTGCATTTCCTAAACTGGCTACAGGTGCAGTGAGGACGTAGCTAAGCTCCTAATTGCACTTTATTTATGGCAACCCCATGTCCACCTCTTCCTGGCGGATGAATTAGCCAGCACTGACTGCTCAGCTGCTCCTTTTGGGGTGCTGCTGCTGGAGCTGCAGGCAGCACAGGTCACCCCTGTCCTGACATTGCTTGTGGGACTGAACTCAGGAGCTCCCTCAGGGCTGGGTTCTGCTCTCAGCAGTTCCTTTCTCATTGCCACTGAAGACGGAGGCCAGCATTAGCTCCAAGGGCCGGGTGTCACTACCGTTTCTTTGCCCTCTATGTGGGCACCAACCCCTTTGCATTTGCAGATTTGCTTCACTCATGAGGAGCTGCACCTAGAGGTGAACGGAGGTGGGAAGCGGAGGTGGTTCACGAAGAGCAGGTGAGCTCTGCTGTGCTTGCCTTGGCTTGTGGTTGAGTTAGGAGGAAGCCTCCTGGCCTCCAGGTTGACTTCGCGGGATGGCAGCGCCATGGCTTGTCTGACCCTTCCTCCCCCATCCTACAGCAACCCTGTCTTCAGCTTTATGGTCCCCCCATGAAGCCCAAAGTCAGCAAAGCAGGCACTCATGGAGAATAAAGCAGTGATGCTCTAGTCCCCATTTACATCTCTTGACAACCCATCTCCCACGACTGGCAACCAAAAGTTGGACTGACTTCCCTTTGGCCAAAAATAGGGCTGTGTCCACTCGCATCCTATGACGTATCAGCACAGAATTCATGCTGATTCTGTTTTTCCCACTTTGGGGCTAACTACAGTGCTGACAAGAGCTGCTGAACACCCAGTTTTCAACAAGGACACTTAGAAGTGCCCAAGACATGGATGCGTCAGAAGGAGCCTATCTCACTGGTCTCTATCTCATTTGTTCCGCCTAACACAGCAGCTCAGGAGTGCTGCAAAGTGAGTCTCCTGCTACAGAAGCAGCAGTGGCAAACAAAACTGCCCTTGTCCCGGAAGCCAAGCTCCACATTGCTTGAGGCTACTCCAGATAAACCCTTGAGAAAGTGTAAGGTTAGTGGAATCTGCACCTAAACCAAATCACAGGGCAACCACTTCCAAGGACTCCTTTGCTTCTCCCGGCATCTATTTTGCTTCTGTAGATCTCTCCTTCCTGCTGTCCCTAGTGCTGAGCTCTGCTGTTCTTTCTCTGGGAGAGCTGCACTTGCTGTGGGGACTTCAGAAGCTGCACTTTTCCTGGAGGTGGAGCCTGAGATGCGACAAGCTTTTCTCGTCACTGCAATAAAGCTATTTTCCCAGTAACTACAAGTGCAATTTGTCTGATAGCAGAGGGTGGGGAGGGAGCCCTGTGTTTGCTGTGTAAGCACCGCTCCTCTGGTAGCTCAGAATGGTCCCAGGCAGACGTTTGCCACAAGACTGTGCAAACGCAGCACTAAGGGCTGGACCCAGTGTCTTCAGGCACCACCGAAGCTCCTGAGGCTGCTCTCCAGGCTGGTGGTGCCCAAAGGAGCATCGTCGATAGCTGAAACTTGAGGGCTTCTTTCCGGACTCCCTTTAGACACTCATTTTCGCCATTTCTTGTGCCCCGGGAATGGACAGTGGTGATAGCACTATGTGCTAGGCCCTGCTCTAAGGGATCATTAGGAGGGATGATCTCTGTTGAAGCAAAGGAAAAAACAGAACTGAGAAGCAGATGTTACCCTCATGCAAGAGCAAGCACTTCCCATCAGGGAAGAAAGGGAACAGACATATCATGGTGTTTTTCCAGCCCATAAGGGTGTGGAGAGAGCCTGGAAATGACAGAGGAGCAAAGGGCATACAAAAGCAAGCTGGTGCTCCCCAGGCTCTTTGACCCAGTTTTTCCCCAGTGTGGACCAGCATTTATCATAACCCACTTATTTTTATCCTCAGCTCTGCTAAGTAGGTTGCAGCTTGCCGTTCTTGCCTCTGTTTGTTTATTATGAGCCCAAGGAGAACTGCTTTAAGGTCAAAGAGCTTGATAAGCGCATCGGGGAGCTGGACTGCCGACTGCCAGCTCCCTCCTGCCTTTAATGAACCGGGAAAAGCCGTTCTGGGAGAGAGGCTGACACAGACGGATGTGTTTACAGAGAGCAAGGGGCACGAGCAGGCCTGGCGTGCGTGGATGTGCACGGGCAGCTCTGGTCTCTATAGCAGCACAGTGAATTTTGCCCTGCCAGCCATCACCAGCGTGACACGACCACGGTGGTGAAAGGACTCAGCACGCAACTCCCTTCAAGCCACCCCGTTGGGGAACTGCAGGAGGGAGCACCTTGCTCCAGGCTGGGCAAACCCAGGCCCACAAAGATCAGGCAGGGCAACATGCTCCTCAACCCACCCGGATGCTGGCTCTCCACCACCCATTCCCCTGTATCTCCGTATTTTCCACGGGATCCTTGGCTGGGGTCCGTGCAAGAGAATTTCTTGTGGGAGCCCACAGGGTTGCTGCAGGTAGGTGCTGTGCTGGGCTGCAGTCAGAGGAGTTTGGGGCATGGGGACATCCTCGTATATACATTTATAAAATGGGGGATCCCTCCAATAGCTAGGCTTATAAATTCAGTATTCCCAGATCCCCATGTGTCCCACAGGTCCCCAAGTCTTCCAAGTTGCTGGCACCTGGACATAGGAGCTCCTGAGGCTGTTGGCAGCCTCTACAGTCCCGTCTGCTCAATGTTCCCTCCTCAAACTCTTACCCTTTAGAGAAAAATAACTCCAGAACTGAGTGTCTATTAAGAGAAGTGCTACCCAGCAGAAGGAAAAACATGTGTGTTCAGATGGTGCCATCACACAGGCAGCAAAGTCCCTTTGCTTTAGCTCAACCCAAGGCAAGCAGCAAGCAGAGAGTGGTGGCGTTTCTGCTAGCCGCTTGCTAGGCTCGAGCCTTCCCTCAGAGCCTTGCTGTGCACTGGGGTGTCCCGTCAGCAGCAAGGCTTCTCTGAAAGCTGCATCTGGCTCGGTGTTCAGTCACAAATGGGCACCAGGGGCCTGCTGGGCCCCAGCAGGAATAGTCTATTACCAGGGATTTGGGGACATCAGCACCCCGTCTCCCTGCTGAAGATGCTGGCGCTTCTCCAGTAGAGATAGACTGTAGATAGGGTTGTACCTAGGGCTTCTCCATCGATTACCCTGGGCCCAGAGGTGCTGCGCATGTCTGGGCTCCCATTGCTGCTGTCACTGCTGAGCCCCCCCGGCTACAAAGCCGGGGCAAGGTGGGCTTTCCAGAGGCTAAAATCCTGCTTTGAAGGCAAAATAATGACTGCTGGTGACACTTTCCATCCAGAGTGTCCAGCCTGCGCCTTGCAATATATTTCTCTGTAGACAAGTAGCGGAAGAGAAGGTAAAAACCCCACATGCTCCATTTTCTGACGTTATTTAATTGAGAGGGATGAACTGATTCATCCATATGTATTTTCATCTAATTAATTCATAGGATATGAGATAAAATGCTACCATGTCAAACAATGTTCCTGTTGGGTCCGGTTTTCGAATTGACGGAGAAAGAGGCAAACACCATCGATATATTGTGCTTTTTAATAATAGGAAAAAGATAATAAGTATTACCAGCTAGCTGGGGTCCGGGCTTTCCCACGCAGGGGTCATACCACGGACCCCAACCGCTTCGGTTGTCCCTCTTTTATACCGTTCTTACCCCAAAAATGTTCCCCCTCCCGTTTTCCTGTTCTGCTTTCATGTCAATGTTATCTATATTTTATTGCTGACTGGGACACCTGGATAGGCAGCCCCTCCATGGAGATCATCCTGACTTGCCATATATTAGGAGTCCTTGTAGACAGGCAACCCCTCCATGCAGAGCCACCTGTCCTGCCATTTATCAAGAGTCCTTGCACTTTGAGACTAAGTATTGACTAGCTTATTAGTACACTCTGCATTAACTATTTAATCCCTACCTTCCATAACTTGGAAATATCATTAACCAAGAACATTGCATTAAAGGACCTAAACCAGATGGTGCTAACATGGACTTCTCCGATCTGCTGGGATATAAATAGTTGTAAACTTTACATGCCCAGGCTCGTGCATGGATCCTTGCTTCTGACCAGGACTGAGAAACATATAAGCGCTTAAGCTGAACTGATCTTTTTTTTTTTTTTTTTGGTGGGAACCGAGTGGATAAGTATCTTTAAAATCACTTTCTTAAACTCCAAAGCCTCTCAAATACATTTGGAAGTTCAGCTCTGCAGGTAGATTTAAGAGATCTCTTTCACCCCATCCACAGTCGAGCTCTGCTTTTCATTTTTTATGCCAGCTTAGAATGACAGTCATTTCATATCTGTTATGCAGATCTATAAAAGGCCAAATCTGGTCACAAACTTTGCATCTGAAGATGGTTGCCTCTCTCCATATCCATAGATGTAGATTTGGGATTACAACCCGAGGCTGAAGGGGAGCTGAAATGCTGCCTGAAATGATTTAAAATGATTTAACTGCCAGGGCCGCTGGTGTTCACCTCATTTCCGAGCGTTGAGCACCCTCTTCTGGAGTAACATACACCAAAGGGATGGCCATTTCCTTGTCATAGGAAAAAAAAGCAATTTCCCTCCTTGCCTGCCAAGGCAAACTGAACTTTAATCAAAATCAGCAGGCACAGGCAGGATATATGAAAAATCCAGAGGGAAAATTCTTGGGTTAGTTCTGAAAATGAAGCTTGTAGAAATGAGCTGAGGAGAGCAGTGACCAAGTCTTAATACTTAGACAGAAATTGTGTTTTGGAATATGCATTCCCATCTCTCGCTTCTAACAGAGGGAACAAGCCAGAAGCTGATGTCTTTTAGAGGCCGCAAAAGTAGTAGCTGAAGCAGAGTGAAAAGAAGGGCAAAGATCTGTTGTCCTCTGTTCTTGAAGCCTTTCCCTCTGTTTCCCATTTCCCTTGAAGGGAAAAATGTAGATTTGCCTAAATTGCCTGTTTTCTCCATGTGTGCGAGAGATAAAGTTTGCCTCCTCCTAAAGCCTCCCCTCCAGTGTCTCTTTTTCTTGATGGGTGTCTCAACACAGTCAGATTTCAAATGTCAAATAAACACCAAATGGATTCATATCTTTATAAACACATGCTATTGGGATAGAGGAGGTTCATTTGTAGCAGCGAAGGCATTGCTCATTATATGAAATCTCAGCAGATAAATGTAGGTGCAAGGACTGAAATTCAGATATATGCCACATTACCACAGGACATCTGAAGCATTTCAGTCTAAACACGTTTTATCTCAACATGTCTTATCATCTTCCCATGAGCTCTGCTTTCAGATGCTATTGTTTCCCTCTTCCAACTACTTAGATAATGTAGTCAAGCTTGGGTAGCACCTATGATAGCGAAGTTAGGTTAGTGTTGTTGTACCTTGTGTCAAAATATATGCTTTTGGGGCATATAAAAAAAGAAAAGCTCAAGAAAAGCTCGAGAGATCATGTTAGGTGTTGTCTTCTACATGTTTCCTCACAGGCTCCTGGAGGAGTACAGAGAGGATGAGGGGGAGACGCAGGTTATGGCTCTGAATGGATCTGGATATCTGTGTTGTCACTCTAAGAGCACCAGCAGACTGTTCACTCCCACGACAGCACAAAACATCTTATTTAGATTCACTTATTTATTAATTTATCAGGCCTCTCTTGTGGGTGCCAGAAGGAGAGCCCAGATTTAGGCCGGAACACGCAGCCCCTCGGGAGGTCGCGCCTCACGGGCGACGCCGCCCGCGCCAAACTACATCTCCCATGAGGCACCGCTCCGGCACCGCCCCGCACACTGTGCAACCTATCAGCAAGGCGGCCGCCGAAAGCATTGGCCAATGGGGAGGGAGCCGGCGGCGGTTGGCGTTTGAATTTCGAAGGTGGCTCGAGGGGCGGCTGTTGCGCTGCCAGCGTCTTTTCCGCGGGTGCTGCGTTGCGTGAGTGCCGGGCAGGGCGGTAGCGCCGCGCGTGGGTGCGGGTTTTGCGGGGCTGGAGGACGCCTGGCTCTTCCCTCCGGCCGCCTTCGGGAGAGTGCGGTCCCCTCGTCCCGTCGCGGAGGAGAGGGGGAAGGGGAGTTATGCTGGGGAGAAGCCGCCATGCTCGGCCCTGAGGGCGCTTTTCTGAAAGCCGCTCCGGAGCCGTGCAGTGAACAGCCCCTTCTCCTTCCGTCCTGTGTCTCCTCATCCCGCCTGGCCACAGGGAGACCTACCTACTCAATTGTGTATTATTTCTTTTTTCTTTTTTCTTTTTTTTTTTTTTCATCAACACAGAGCGTAAGGAAGAGCTTGTCATGTCACAGGTGTGGAACGATGAGTGGGAGCTGAGCAAAGAAAATGTGCAGCCCCTCAGGCAGGGCCGCATCATGTCCACCTTGCAGGAGGCCCTGGCTCAGCAGGAGACTTCCATCCACACTGCTGCTCAACTGAAAAAACAGTAAGCAATGTTTGGACACGTTCCTTCTTTCTGCCTTCTTGTAATTTTCCTTTATCTCTACTAATCTCATGAACACAATGAAAGAGAAGAGCAAAATTTTTGTAACTAATGCCTATGCTAGCTGCATGCTGCACTTTTAAGGTTATTTTCTTTGCAATCTTTCCATTTCCTAGTAACTTTTCAAAAGAGGGCAAGAATTCTGTGAAGGGAGATTATAAAGATTTGGAATATAAATGCTTTGAAGTATGTTTTGGAAAGTTTGTGCCAGTGCCTGTTCTTTTAAAATATCTGTAATTTCTCTACCACTTTCTTTCTGACGAAGAGTCCAAATGTTTGTTTATTTTCTTTAACTCTTTGGGTCATAGTATAAGGTCGTGTGGTATGAGGTCATATGATAATGTAAGTTGTTATCGTGGTGTGGACCTACAAAGTAGTACGAGTAAGAGGGGAGGCCTTCGTTTATGCAGCAGGAGACACTTTTGTAATTTTACAAATGTCTTTAGTGATTGGATAATCTCTTTTCTAGAGAATTTGAATCAGAAATCCGGTTTTACTCTGGAGATGATCCCCTGGATGTCTGGGACCGGTAAGCTTTCTCATATTTTAGAAGAACAAATGGAAAAGTTAGATCCATACCACCAAACTATTAGGTTCTGAAATAAAAAAAAAATTGGAGGAACTGGTTGTATTTTAATACTAGATTCTGAAAAGAGGATTTTTATAGCAAAACTGGGAGGTGAACAGCAGGCAAAATGCCTTTTTTTTTTTTTTTTTTTTGTCACTCCTTACCTGTAGAAACAGAGGCTGTATATCTTATCCAGAACTGACTTTTTATGCTTGTATTCCATCTCTAGGTATATCAGGTGGACAGAGCAAACGTTCCCCCAGGGTGGAAAGGAGAGTAATCTCCCAGCAGTATTGGAAAGGGCTGTGAAAGCACTCTATGAGCAGCAGAAATACTACAAAGATCCCCGTTATCTTAACCTCTGGCTCAAGTTTGTAAGTGTTTTGTGAATATTTCTCGAGTCCTGCTCTTTCTTGATACTTTTGAATATCATTGGCACATAGCTAGGCTGAATTTCTTAATGAGAGTCAAAGAATCTGCTTTGCCAGTAGTACAGCATTAGATGTATCTCTCTGCATACATGTTATCTACTCTTCTATTCAATTTCTCTCCTTTAAGAGAATTTTTGGGTGTTTTTCAGTTTGGACAGCTATAAACTTAAGCTTTCTGTTGCAAAATTTATTGCAAATGGCAAACGATAGGGGTGTTCTGGACTTGCAGATTTGTTTTACTATGTCTTTATTTCTTGTTCAGCTTTTTTAAAGGATCTTATCTAAGGATAACATAACTATTCTTGCAAATACTAAAATGCCATACTTGAATTTTCTCGGATGAAATTTCTAAGAAATGGCTGAATCCGAGTGTGTAGGCTGGAATTAGGGAGTGCTGATAATACTGGCGAATGCATTTGCTCATTAGCATTCGTCCCCTATTGTTATTTTTCTTCTTTTATCTTAGGAATTTTGATTTGATCCTGCCTCTAGTTCCTATAAGACTTGTATTTAATCAATAGGGGTCCTCAAGGAGCATCAGAAAGCAGGTTTTGGCTTGGAATCCTTTTGTAGTTTGATGTAATTATAAAAAATTATTTTGGTTATTTCAGGGGAATTGTTGTAGTGAGCCCTTGGATCTGTACAGTTATCTACATAGTGAGGAAATTGGCACAACATTGGCACAACTCTATATCACGTGGGCAGAAGAACTCGAGGCTAGAGGAAGCTTTAAGAAAGCAGACTTAATATTCCAGGAAGGTCTTCAGCGTAAGGCTGAGCCTTTGGACAAGCTCCAGTCCCACCACAGGTGAGTTTCCTCCTAAAGGGAGGCCCTTGGACTGATTTGAAGTGCTTCAGTGGATAGCTGGTAGGGTGATGCTTCCAGTCTGACGTTTCCAATATATTTTGCAGGCAGTTTCAGGCCCGTGTTTCTCGGCAGACACTACTGGGACTTGAGGAAGCTGCTGATGAAAAAGATGTGGATCTTCTGAGAACTGCAGAACCTCAGAGAAGCTGTCTGGCAGATCTAAAAGGCAGGGGGAAGAAAAATGTGGCAGCGCCAATTAGTCGTGTGGGAGATGCACTTAAAGGTAAATTCATTTGGTGAAACCACATGGTCTTGGATGAATAACACTTCTGTGAAACTTTAAACCTACCATAGTCAGGTTGAAGGTTAACTTTCATAATTTCCTTTGCTTACAGTCACAGGCCGAAACAGAAGCTTACAAAATCCAGTTTCTCAGCAGCTTTCAAATAATTTACGTTTTGCTGTGTTTGATGAAAATTCAGCTTCAGCTTCTGGACCTGGTATTCCTGCACTTACCCCTCAGTCATGGACAGCACCTCCAGCTCCAAAGGCCAAAGAGAATGAATTAAGTGCAGGACCTTGGAACTCTGGCAGGGTAAGGAATCTCAGGATGGGCTGGAAAAAAGGAGGAAGTTGGCTGTCATGATTTCTCTTAATTCCCCAGGAAAAAGATCATGCTTCTCTCTTGGTAAACATAGTTTGTGTTTACTGATAACTGCAGAACTTCCTAGTTTCTTCTTGAAGTCTACCCATGTGTAACCTAGTCAAGTTAGACAAGCTGACCTTGCTAGCATACGTTTTTAAAAAAATTCTGCACATCTGTAAATGAAGAAACTTTAATCCTTGCTAACCAGGAAGATCTGTAGAGTGTCTTGCCAACCTATTTGGAGAACAGGAAAGCACTAGAAGAGGAAAAACACCCTTATCTCTCCGAAAGCGAGAGAAGCTCGACATCAGTAATTTCATGAGCTATGACAGCAAGAGTTAAATTGTTATTGTATAATATAACCCAGGGAAAGAACTTGTTACTTTCTTTGGAAAACAATGCGTAGGAAGAATTCTCTAGGTCTCTCTTGAGGAGCTGATGTGGGAAGAATTGTAGTCCAGAAAAGTAGAGATCAAAGGAACTGAAAACACCTGTGTCAGTAGAATACCTGTCCTAGCAATATAGGGCAGTGTGCAGGGAGGTGAAAACAGCAAGGTCAGGAAGTAGGTTCTAACTGTCCAGCCTGATGCTGGAGGCATGAAAAAGCTGTGCTAAAGATGTGTATATAATTCTTATAGAGAAATCATCCAAGATGTTATTTGAAGGAAACTGAAGCCCATGAAATCAAGTTTGGTTTATGGGTCCTTAGATAATTCTCAGCGTTTTCCTGCCTTTTTTAGGAAAAGCAGGAAAAAGTGTCCAGTAATCAGAAGATTAAAAATACTTGATACTTTTCACTATAGAAGCCTGATGTTTAGAAATAAGCACTGAGAGGAAGTGGACAAAGGACTAAAATTCATGGAAATTCCAAAAAGAATTGCTGCCAAATGCCAAACAACTTGATTTAGTGTAAACAGTTGTGTTCACTTAATTACAGGCTTAATTTCATTAAGAAGAATGAGGAGGGAAAAAAATCCTTAATGTGAAACCTTTTTTGGTTGCTGTTCAGTTTGGTTCAGGCTGCTTATGCATCCATTTTAGTCCCCAAATACTTCTGTATTCTTTTTGTCTGTCCTGCCTTAGTCCTATCTGCAACAAACAGAGTTGAGTGAAATGAAAGAAACAGAATTTAAAATGTCCAGTGGTGCTCATTACACAGAACGTCTTACTGTATAGAATAACTAGAATAACTTTTTACAAATGCTTTCTGATGTAAAGCTACATAAAGAAGAGAGGCTTCTCTGCTGCTGGCAGCATGGAGATGGCTAAATATATAATTGGGTGAATGATGATGGCAAAGACAAACCAATCTGTAAAATATTCCCCCACATAAATTTTCCTGGCTGAGAATTTTGTGGAATTTCAAATAAGCAGATGAGAATAAAGTGTTGGCAGATTAAATTCCACTCTCCACTTCTCTTTAACTGACTCCAAAGACAGTCTTAAGGGCTGTTTGTGGTGTGGTGTTGCTGAGAAGAAAATGGAGAAGTCTGGAGGCTCTTTGTAAGAAACCAGGGAGATAATATTAAAGGTTTGGGACAATCAATCTTGGATTAAAAAAATAGGATTGTAGTCTCTCTGGAAAACAAATGAGAAATGACTGGAATGCCCTGCTTTGCCAGTACTCCCTCAGAGTAACAAAGAAACTAGGGCTTGAGGAGGTTATATGTTTTTAAATAAGAAAAACTAGCCTAGCTAAGGACTGTGAAAACAGAGATTCAGAGAGGGGAAAAAAGGGAATATAGTGAAACTTTAAGCTGCTAATATGGGCTTTTTTTTTTTTTTTTTTCTTCCCCTTCAGCGTCCTCGCAGTAATGCTAATTCTGGCATGGAAGTGCCCTGTACGTTGCCTAATTTCACCCCATACGTGGAAGAGTCAGCTCAGCAACAAGTGATGTGAGTCTTCCCTGTAGTTTGAAACAAGAATAAGCATTTGAAATTTTCAAAGCCACTTCACAAGGTTCTGACTCCTTTGACTGAGCAGTAAAGCGTCTAGCTATACACAGATTTAAGCATAGCTGGCTTGGGAATTATCAGGCTGTGCAGAGGCTTCAAAGGAGAATTCTTAAGAACATGAAAAGTATTTGGCTGTCGGTGCTCAATATATGACAATCTGTACCATGTCTGCACATAGTAAATAGTTTAAATATTTACTGGTTTAGCTTGGTATATTTACCCCAAACCACAGTTACTTCAGTGTACTGCTTGCTGTGAAAGCAGTCCAAATGGATAAAGGCTCCCTGCTGTTTTGCTCTATCTTGGGAACTCTATGCTGACTCTATATGGAGTTTTATTCTGGAACAAGCTATCAAAGTTTCCATGACAACAGTGTTGCTTAGGTTAGGGAGGAGTGTGCTGTTTTCCTGACACTACCCTCCACTTTGCACAGTGCTCACTGAAATGCTGATAAATCCCAGGAGAAGGGCTTGCTCCATTTTGTTACAGTAGAAAAATGCATCATTTGGAAAAGCTGTTTACCTTTCTTTTTCCAGTGGCTAATGATGGTTGTAATAAACATGGATTCTTTCTAATAGAGGGCTGAGAAAGCATGTTTGATATCATAGTTTCAATGTGAAACATATTGATATTGCTGATTTCTTCCTTGATATTTTTTTTCCCTCTTGAATGTATAATCAAAATGAGAATGCTGTCCGACTGCAGAGTAGCTCTGACCGAAGGTATTCCGTAGTTTTAGAACATGTAAAATATCAAGGTTGTCTAAACTAAAACTATTTCTTGCTCCTGGAAGTCAGTAATGCCATAGGATTAGATCTCTTGACCTGCTTGTCTCTCCTAGATGAAAACTTACTATTTACAGAGGGCAGCAGAAAGAAATGGATGGAAATTGAGCCTTATGTTTTAAACACAAATTTGCCAAATCAGTATAAAACTACATACAAATGTCTGCTTAAGCTATTTTAGGCTATTTACAGCTGTGTAGTGGAAAGAATTTAAAAGCATATCTTTTTCTGTTTTTAAATCCCTTGCCTCATGATGCAGCAGTAAAGCCCTTGAAAAATCACATTATCAGAGGTTAGAGTAGAAGGACCCCATAGTGACCTGGTTAACTAACCCCTTCCTTCCTGCTCCACCAAAGTCTATGTTTATGGGTGTGGTGGTGGGGCACTTAAAAACATACCTATGAATACATTTTGTACATCAGTCTCTGAACTGATTTTAGGGTTATGAGCTTTCTGAAAGGTGAAACTTAACAGCTTTTATAAGTGTTTTGAATTAACTAATTGCCCAAACCAGTTAAACACATTTCTGAGTTGTTGAGATCTGAAGTTACTGAGGTAAGCATAACTGGGAAATTAATTTCCAGTGTTCAATATGCAGTGCACTCTTCCTTGAGCTTTTATGATATTTTAAACTTCTCTTTAGGGTCAAATACCAGGCCCAACCTAGTTGGAAATCTTTCATTTTTAAGGTCTGCTAGTTCTTAAGATTAACTCTGTTTTAGAGGATGGTTATAGACTTCTCACCACCTGTACATTCACGCACATCACTGGAGCTAAAGTAAAAATAAATCTCACTCCAGAATGTGAAGAAATTTAGAGTGCTATAAGAATTTTGTTTTTTTTGGGTGAACATTACCATCACTTTTTTTTCCTGGTTTACAGATTTCTAGCTCAGAAAGAAATACACTGACTCGTAATTCCATTTTTCTTCCTTGTTTTGTTTGTCTAGCCATTAATCAACTTCTGTTTAGACTGGTCTACAGTTAGACTCTCGAACTGGCTCTTCTCTCACCAGTACTTGCTGCTCTTTGGCAATGCAGTTCGTAAGCCTCAAATATTAACTTTTTGTCTCTTCAGGACTCCTTGCAAAATTGAACCCAGCATAAACAGTGTTTTAAGCGCTCGCAAACCTGAGAAAGAAGAGGACCCTCTACAACGAGTGCAAAGCCATCAGCAGGACGCTCAGGAAAAGCAAGAGTTGGTGATGTATTGCAAAGATAAAGTTTATGCTGGAGTGGAAGAATTCTCTTTCGAAGAGATTCGAGCTGAAATCTACAGAAAACGAGCCCAAAAGAAAATAGAAGGTATGCCATAAAGTGGGAAGACTTAAGGCTTCCTGGGATGAAGTCATAAGACTCTCCTGTTTTTATTGATATACTGGTTTCTCACTGCAGCTGCTGTTTTTACTGAAATAGTGATTTTTAGCCCCTCTGAAGTATAGAGAGAACAACACTGTTTCCAGCTTAACATTATAGCTCAGGGAACAGGGAAGGAACCCCAGAATTTTAGCCTCCTTTATGGTATATTTAGCCTTTAGCCACATCTTGCACACGAAATGTGTGGTGTCTTACCAGCTACTCTATCTTTAGAGGAGATACAAGTCATAGCACAGAGGAAGGAAGAGATTCAAAGAAAAATTGAGGCGCTGGAGAAGGTCCTGAAGGACAGGCAGAAAGAGCCACACGAACAGGTATTGACCTCTTCCTTTATCTGCTCTCCTACAAATAGCTACTATTTTTAAGTGACAGTGCTAGTGGAAGAATATGTAACAATTTTCTTGGCTAATACTTCATCCTCTCTTGGAAAGGATGTTTCAATCAGTTGTATGCCTACAGTGGGAGTGTCACCCAGTAAATGAAAGTTCAAACAAATATTTCCCAGCACGTAATTTCACTAAAGGAGTCTAAAGATGTTAAGATACAAACTTCTAAATTATTTATTAAAGGCCTTCTGAGTGCTTAAGGGTAAATAACTTTCTTAAACTCTAATCACTAGTGGCTTCCTTCTGTCTAGAGAAGTTGGCAATGAAAAAGAAGACAGAAGGAACTCTGTTCTGCACATGAAGAAAAAAAAAAAAAAAAAAAAAAAGGATCTAATGCATGTTAAGTGCAGTACTGCCTTGAGCAGGGACTGTTTTAGTTTTACTTAAATATAAATGTGTATGCTTTGCTTTACTGCTGTTAAGTATTGTCTAACTAGCTGGAAAAATGCTATTTTGGTAAGCGATGGCAATTTTTAACCCCAATGTTCATGTAGTTTGCAAGTTACAGGTAAAAATTAATTTAAAGCTTTTCTTGTTCCTGAATGCATCAGTTCGACTGAAAGTATATTCCCTCTCTGCCCCTTCCAAAACATTATTAGTAATAGATACGCTTTAAATAAGGAAATGCAGGATGCTCTGAATTTGATGCAAGTTTGTGCAACTGCTGACAAACATCTTACTATATGTAGTACAATGTAGCCTCTTGGTTAACAAAAAATACCAAACAAAATCTTTATGTAGTTGTAAAGAGTAAAATCTATACGTAGTAGAGTGTCTGTTTAATAACCAAACAACACTCTCATGCAAGTAAATTAAGTGCAAACAAAACTGGTTTTGGCCATTTATTGGTACATCAAGGCTTTTATGACCTGCATGCGATTATCATGGTATTCTTGGAACCTCTTTGCATAGCTTGTGCTTCCACCCCCATGGAACCAAAATACACTCTTGTTTTTACAGCCAGCAGACACAAGAGAGTCCTCACCAGCTTTGGGACTGCAAGATGTTGCATTCTCCAGTGCAACAGAACTTGGAGAGAAACAGCCTCACTTGCAAAGGTAGCAAAGATTTTTTTTTTTTTTTTTTTATTTGCAGGTAATGAGAAAATTTGTGGGGGTAACTAGTTATATAACACTCATGATTAACAGAAAGCCTTCTGTATGGAGAAAGGGTATCCTTAGGTCTCAGCCTCCAGCCAGAATTTTAAATCTTCAAAGAATTAATTTTTTGCAGGTGGTGTAAGATAACTTGGCTTGGCTTGATTTTTTTTTTTTTTGAACTAAGTCTACTTGTGCTTTGTGAAGGTGTGTAAACTGTAAGAAACAAGTTTGTTTCTTGTTCACAGTGAACCACAGCCTTCAGAAGATACTGAACTGCAGCAACCAGCTCGTTCCAAGAGTAAGTATTATTTAAATTTTTACCACTTTAGAGAAGGTTGGTACTGAAAGAAAATGTTCTTTCAAATGAACAGCAAAAACCTACAGCAAATGAAAAAAAAACAAGCCCAGGTGGATTAGGAAAATGAAAATAAGAATGTGCTAATGTCTAATGCCTGGACATTTGGGGCACCTGGTGGAGACCTGCTTTTTGGAAAAACTTTCAGTGAGAAGAGCTATTTTTTAATAATTGAAGAGAATTAATTTTTTTCATTTTATTTTATGCAGTCTTACTAAAATCTGCTTATTAAAAGTAATAAAAATAAATAAGAGTAGTTTCAATATTTTCTTTTTTTAAGATACCCTCTTTAGTCCTTATTTGAGGATTTGGTTGCAGTCAACATCTGGAAACTATACACTGATTTGCTGCATTGTAAATTCTGTTGTTGAGAAGAGTGCATGCTGAAGAAATTCACTTTTAAGCTGAGTTGACTGCTGTGTTTTTTGATAGAGGTCATCCAGTCTCCTGCTGTATGCCCTGATGTGCAGGGATGGAGTGTGTTTTTGGACTCTGAGGATGAACAGGAAGGCCAAAGAGCTGAAGCCAACCTTAGTAAGAAAGGTACAGATTTTAGGTGGTTCTTGCCATAACAAAACCAAGCATTTCTGTTTGATTGACCAACCTCTCCTTGCCTATACAATTATTCAAAGAGTTCTCTAACTTCTTGCTGGGAGTGGCACCTTTCATGTAGGTTATTACTCCTCTTAAGAAGTATTGGATAGGCTGTTGTGGAAAAACTCTTGATTTAATAGTCTTTTGGTTTTCTTTTGTAGATGTTGCCCTCCTTCCTCCTGTGGAACCTGCTACATGTTTCTCCATTTTTGATGAGACATCTGCTTCAGTAAACCAGAATACAAGGTTGTGTTATTGAGGAACTAGATTTTTGAGGGAGGTGAATAACTAAAGTACCAGCCACTTTCTCTTGCAGATGAATTGGTTCTTGTGTTTGGGTTTTTTTTTTTGTTTGTTTGTTTTATTTTTTATTTATTTTTAGTCTTGTTACGCTACTTAGGAGGGAAATATTTTCTGGCCATGTACTCTGTTTCTCCTAGAACTTTTCACAAACCACTTGGGGTGCTGCATATGTTTTCTTGATTCTGGAGACCCGTATACACTCCAATTTTCTGGTTTAGGAAGTGGATCGCATTGAAGCAGCCAGTAAATGTAAATTGCTGAGAGAAATCTCTGACCAGAAGCTATGCTAGTAAATATTTAACACGATATAACTTTTTCTTAGTTGTTCTACAGGTCATGCACAGAAAAGTGCCTGGCGCCCCCTTGCTATTCGTAAACCTTCAGATTCTCTCACTGCAAAGGAAAATGTGCCACCGGAAGCTTGTGTAAGGAAACCCTTTATAGCAGATTTTCTGATAAAGAGAAGCCGACTGTCCTACTATTGAACTGAGTAATATTGCCTGGACTGTCAAGTTATTGATATGACACAATCAGGAATCCACAGCAGTGCTTGAATTGGGTAGATTATCCTGGAAACTTCATGGTTTTTTTGAGACTTCGAAGTTGTTGGTACAGAGATAGTGGCAGAGAGCCTTTAAATTTTAAGCAAGAGCAGTGGTCAGTTTTCCTCACTCTGCAACTGTTTTAAAAAAAAAAAAAAAATGTTTATGTGAGGAAGACTTGTCTTCTGCATCCTTCTCTTACCACACATCTGGACAAGCATTTCAGCCTTCTGTTTCTCACCTCAAATCATCTAAACCTGTGCTCCCTGCATCCTAAGCCATCCCAGACTGTCCTGGCAATTTTGCAGATGTTTGTAAAGCAATCACTAGAGCTGTGACTTGCTGTCTCATCAAAGGGCTTTGTTACTGCATGCCAGCAGTAAAGCTTTAAATTGAGAGGATTTTATTCTGAGCTGGGAAGGATTTTACAGTACAATTGCATTATGCAATAACTCGCAGGGTTGAGTAATTCCTGATGAGCATTGTGCTGCCTTTGGTTGCAGACTTGCTTGGGGTATCTGCGTAGTGCTGCTTTGCATGCTCTAGTAGTTTTCAATGCCCAACACTAGTCAGCTCTTGAATTATGTGCTCTAACTGAACAGAAATGCAGCTATATGTTTCTCTGACACATAGCAAGTAGCCTTTCATAGTTCACAGTAACTCTAGAATGCAACTGTGCCACGCTTTCTACTTAGGGAAATGTATTTCAGTTACAGCCAGTTACTTCAGAGAAGTAATAGAAGTAGTACCTGAAGACAAGGTGTCAGGCTCAAGTTGAAAGGTGGTAGGATGGAAGAAGGGAGAGAGGAAACCCTCTTTGTAATGACTAGGTGAGACATTATTGTGAGACTGGCATGTCTAAAGGAAAGCGTTCCCTGAAAGGTAAGAGGGATAAAGATAGTGCAAATCTGCATCTCTATATGGGAGGCAATTACGCCAGTTTAAAAATTCAATGACTGAACTTGTGTGGTTGATAAATTAAAAGTAAAATATTAATTAACACATGTCGTAACTGCCTATTTGATTATTATTTGCCTACTGCTTTTTCCTGCCAGAATTTAAGAATATGAAGCACATCTTGACAGAATTTCAGTTTCATAATGGTGGGAGGGGGAGGAGACAGCTGTTTAACAGAAATGTTTTGACATAAAATGCCTAGGTTTTTGTTTTCTTTTCCTATTTGTTGCAGGATGAGCTGAATGGAATTGAACCTCTGACTGAAGATGCAATTGTGACAGGCTCTTACAAGAACAAAACCTTTTGTGCCAACCCAGAAGACACCTGTGACTTTGTTAGGGCTGCCCACCTGGCATCCACCCCCTTCCATGGGGTGTTAGCTCAGAGAATCGCAGCTCCTGCTTATTCAGAGAGTGCCCTCAAGGAAGATTGTCCAGAATCCAAGAACACCCCTCTGAATCAACAGATCCCTGTTTGTGAGGGAACATACAATGAAGCTCTTTGTGCCAAGAAACTGAGGTATTTATAGCAAGGCATCTTCTGCCCTTTTCCAGTGTGTCTTTGGTTGCAGTTTTACTATTATGTTTCAGAAGAAACAACTTTGCTAAGAGATCAAAATGTGCTTAACACTACCTTTGTTTCTAACTTGGAGTCCAGTGTGCCTTGAGCAGCTAAAAAAGTAATAACTGTTCTTTTGACTTTTCACTGTTCATACTGCAGTATTTAACTGTTTTCCTTCTGCACAGATCACTTTTTTGGTAGAAATTCATAAACGCTTTCTAACCCCAGAGACTGAAAGTTGAATCGTCAGTTTCTTTTGTACTTGAATGTTTCTGTAACTTGAATAAAAGGGATCCGATGGTTATGATTTAGATTTCTTGTATGGAGAGGAAAATTTTGACAAACAACTCGCTGTTTCTCACCATTGTCAAAAAGGCATGGATTGAATTTGTTTTCTTAATTTAGACCCGAGCTTTATTTGCTGGTTGTTAATGTGTAAATATGTACACCAAGCTGAAGGTGTTTATTATCTGGGAAAGTAAACACCCTGGGAAGACATCCATGCTGATTATAATTAGGAAGGAAGAGCAAGAAAGATTTTGGTCTTGTGCCCCTTTAAAAGCATTTGCGCTTCTTTAAAAGTATGGCAGGACTGAATTCTGGTAACTAGGACACTGATAAATGTTCAGTATCTCTTTTATAGCAGGTATGGTTAATGTAAAATAAGATTAAAAATAATCAGTATACAAAGAATACTTGTAAACAATTATCAGAGCTAAGGTAATGCACCAATATAACTGCCCCTTTTCCTCATGAGATGAAAAGGATGTCTTTGTTAAAGAAGTCTATGGATACATGGAATACTTTTATAGCCACTAACCAGTGTTTTCTACATGTTGAATTTTCTGGAAGTCTGAATAACTGATAATTTTATTTACAGCCCAATTATGGAAGCAAGTCAGGAAGATACTCGCTCGTCAGGGTCTTCTGTCTCCCCAGGATCTTCTCTTTCCTCTGTTGCACAAATATCTACTATTAAATATCTGCATATTCCTGAGAAACTGGAGCTTGTTCAGAGCCTGCCTGCTGAAATTGTTACCGATTCTGGAGGTATTGGTGAAAACATCACTGGTTAGTACTGAAACTGAATTTCCCTCACCACAAATAACTTGCAACTACAACTACATTATGATCTTTTCCATCCATCCTACATTCTCTACTCTTTCTGTATGTTTTCTGTTGCTCAGTGGCTTGTGTGATGTTTGTTTAGTTCCGCCATACCCATTTAGCCACGGTATATAGTGAGGATATAGTCTCAACATCTAAAGAGATGTTAATACTAAGGTGAAGGAGAGGTTACTTAAGGCATCGCAAGGCATAGGTAGGAGTAACAAGCCGGAATTCAGAAATAGAAGAATTAGACTGTATTAGAATATATTTCTGAGGATTGTGTTTGCTAAACTGATTGTTCCTATTGCTTTTCTCTGATGTGTATTGAAGTCCCTCCGTGGCTTTTCTGACTTCCTGCATTACTTTTCAGCATGCAAATAAAGTCTATCCATGTCACTCTGCTCATCAAATACGGCCCTTTCGCAAAGGGGATCACCTTCTAGATTGAGCCCATCTTGCTGTTGCTTCTCTGCCTAGGTGATGACATACCTCAATTTCTGTGGAGTAATGAACAGCGGAAAAAGCTCCTAGATCCCATGCCAGAATCACTGACTGCTTCTCCAGACTTCCATTTGGAGAATGGATCTCTGCCTGCAATGGTGATTGAGAAAGAATTTGAGCTAGGTAAGAGCCACAAACTTTCTAGACTGCAAGGGATCTCTTCATGTTCTATGCTGGTCACAACATCTCTCATGCTCGTCCCCTTCGAGTTTTCTGGTGGGCAGGTGGGGAGTAGCTTCAATAGTCTGATCGTATACATTTGATGTGACACTTTGTAAACTTTCATTACAGGAAATGAGACTTATTGTATCAAACGGGAATATTGGGCCAATGAAGAATACAAGATATGTTTTGCTGTTCCAGCTAACTTTCCCCAGTTGGATGCAAAGGGATTTGTAATAAAGGTAATACGTTAATTATACATGAAATCTGAAATGTTATATTTTCATCTGTCATTTTAGTCTACCATACAGTAAATCTAGTTTTAATTTCTTAATTCCAGGCATGAAATGAGAAATTTCAAAACCTCTTTCTAAGTAGCAATATAAATGAAAAGTTTCTGATTATGGAAAATGTGTTTAACAGTAAAATGGGGGGAAAAAAAGACAGAAAATTAAGATGAGCAATTTCTGCTTTATTCCAAAAATAAATGTTGTTCTTCTGTACCTTCCTCTAGGTGTATTCTGAGCCTGTACCTTGGGATTTTTATATCACACTTCAACTACAGGAGCGTTTGAATACTGATTTTGACCAAAGCTTCAGTGAGAATTGCAGCTGTTTCCTCTACCAAGATGGCTGTGCTGTTCTACACAGGGATATCAATCGCTTTATACTTGGGGTTAGTACAGATGGCCAAAGTACAGCTGTACAAGACATGAACTCCTTCTGTAGGTACCAACAGGGAGTTTTGTCAGTCATTCCTGAAGACTTTCACATGTTTAATCCTGTAGTCTAGATACTCTGACTTTTTGTTTTGTCTTTTAAAACTGTTCACTAAAGCCTTAGATAGGATTGGTTTCTCATTTCTGGATTTCTGAGACTCATTTAAACCTTTTTTTTTTGACTTTAATCACAGAAGTGACAGGTGATGTGGGCTAAGAACTGCATTTTTATTTTGTAATGGGGTTTGCAACTAAAATTTACTTGCATTTCTTGCCATCTTCTAGTCCGCTATGGCACAGCATAAAGTCTCAGCCTTTAGTATGTTGCTAAAGGATTTACTATGTTGCTAAGCTATAAATAATCCATTTTGTTTGAGGTAGAATGACACAAAAAAGTATTTTTATTCTGTATCATCAGGACATAATTCGTGACTGTAAGACCATCACAGAGGAGGTTATTCTGTTGGTGGTTTATAATCTTCTGGGTGTTGTAGAGAAACTCCACAAAGCAGAGATCGTCCACGGAGACCTGAGTCTAGAGGTATTCTTTCTGGGAGACAGGTTAGTGTCTTTGTATCAATACGGAAAGGCAATTTCAGCTACAGCTCCTGTTACAATTTCTCACCTTTGCTTAGGCTCCTGATGATGTAGCTCAGGTCAAGAGACATTTTCTAGGCTGTTATGTATTCTGAAAGTGGTGAAAACATTTTGATTGGGAGCGATACTTTCTTTTCTCTATTTTTATAGAAGAGCATGTACATCATGATGATGTAAAGTGTATGTCTCATTAAAAAAAGAGCAGCTGACTAGGTACTGGATATAATTTGCCTTTGATCCTAAATGTGAAAAATAGGAAGCTAGGAGGGCAGATGGGAGTGCCTGCGTATTCTGGTCACTAGACAAATTGCTTGCCTTTCTCACTACAGTCCTGCTTGTAAATTGATGAAATAATCAAATTTTGTGTTTTTTAAACTCTTCCCCAAACCGTGTTAATAGTCACATATCTCCCAGAATATTAGTTGTGAACTAAGTATGGGATGGCCTTAATTTTGGAATGTCTAATCATCTTGAGTCAGATACGCTTCCATTAGAAGCAAATGAGGTAGTGGTTAGTCTTTGTTGACCTGTTTAAAAAAAACTATTGACATTAAACTTTTAAATTAGACATTTAATAGATAGAATCTGGTCTACTGTTAGATTTATTTTGGTTCTTCTTTGGTAAATGCAAATCCAGCTTCAACTGTCAAAAATTTGACAACCCTATCTTGCTACGGTTCCCCTAGCTGTATTTCTGGTGACTAAGCAGATGTCAAAAGAGCATCATCTTTAGTGCTTTCTATTACTCTTTTTGGAGATACCAGTATTATCTTGAAGCTTTGGTCTGCCCCGCTGGCTCCTCTTACTTCAAGGTGGAGTCTTTTCAGTAGTAGTTCTGAAGCTAACCATCAGAGGGGAGCATTGACATAGTTTAGTTTAGACACACCTTCCCTTCCCAGTTGAAAAAACCCCAAATTGGTGGCTTGTCACCTGCAACGTTTGTTTCCTTTATGTAGGATCTGTGATCCGTTTGCTAATGATGAGATGGCTAGTGCTCTGAAGATAGTGGATTTCTCTCATAGCCTCGATTTGAAGCTGCAGTCTCAGATAAATTTGCTCAACAGCTTTCCAATAGCTCAGACCCCTTATGGACAGCAGCTCCTGGCAAAAAGCTCTTCTCCTTATCAGGTGAGTCTTTAGCCAGATATTTTAGTCTTCCTCTAAATACATATTTTGCATTTGAAGAGACTAGCAGCACTGTTTTGGATTTGCTGAGTTTCTGTCAGTGCTATACTTATTTATGAATTTTTAAGAAGACCAAAGTCTTCCCTTTTGGCCCTTTTATTTCCTTCACAGTGTTCCGCATGATTTTGATGCGAACACTAAGTTGAGTCTTAAATGGGTAAAAGTGCCAATGTATAAATCTGTCTTGGACTGCAGAAATCAAGACAAGTTCAACTTTTTGGTGTTTATTGTGGTTGCAGGTAGACATGGTTGCCATTGCAGATATAGTCCATTTGATGCTGTTTGGGAATCATATCCAAGTCTATCAGGAAAATTTCACCTGGAAAATCAGCCAAAATATGTCCAAGTAAGTCCTTTTGCAGAGCAGACTGCTGGGAAGGAACAGACTTCTTCAAACTTTCTTTGCTCTTTTTGCATCTTCAAAGCTTAAACACAGAATTTATGCTCTTGGCAGCAACAACACTGTTCTATGGAGGCTTACAATGAACAAGTCCGGTAGCTTCAAAAGTTGTAGTACTTAGTGTTTGAGTGCTCTGTACTCAAACACTAAGTACTGTAACACACATCAAGTACTACGCAAACATGAAGAACTATAATGTACTCAAACATGTACTGTAGTGCTATGTTTGAGACAGTTTTATGCTGAATGCGCCTTACAGAGCAGTTAACTTGTATTTTTTTCCCCTCCCCTCCCCCCCCACGTTTTTCAGACCTGCCTTAATCTTTTTCTAACTTCATAGACCAGACTTGGGGAGGTTTTATATGTGCGTGGGTGGTGAGAAAGAAATTACATGAACATGTTGCTTTAGATATGGAGATTATTTGGATTTTCTGCTCTTTCTTCTAGGCTCCATTGAAGGCTAGTAAGATGCTGATGCCAGGCTTCTCTCTGTAACTGTTGCAGAAACAGTATAACTTTAATTATTTTCCTTCTTGTGCATGTATAATTTAAGCTTCATGGGCAACCACTGTCTTTTTTTGGATGTGGTGTTAGTCTCCAAATATTAATTTCTACTGCTCCCTTTTAGCCACATGTTTTGTCTACAAGATTACTCTGTGTTCATCTATCGTATGTTTGTACTTAAAGCAAATACCTGCTCATCTCAGCAGTCCCATCTTGTAGAGTCTCTCTGCCTTAGCATTTTATAAGGCTGTTCCAGAGCATTCTGCCTATGATACAGACTTCACCTGAGAGCTGTCAGCGTTCAAGATCCTGGTATATTGGCCACATTCAATGTATGGATATACCTCTCTAACCATCACTTAAAGAATGTGCTGCCAATATGGGACTTATCCAGTTCCTAAGCAACCTGTGTTGCTTATACCTCTCTAGTTCTGTTGTATTCCATCTTTGCAAAAAAATCTCTACCTTCCTGAGCTGCACACAAGGGAAAGTGATTTATTTTGCATATATTTTTTGTTTACCTGTTATAGATTAATACTTTTAGTGACAAGGCTCTAGCAGGCATTGAGTGCTCACTATGCGTTTTAGACTGCACCCTGAAGCTCTTTATTCTTCAGGTGATCAGTTCACTGTAGTGGCCACAGAGGGAAAAAAAAATCACCAGAGTTGATTGTTTTCTGGAGAGAGGGATGTCACTGATTTATAGATTGGCAATAAATGTATCTTAATGCCTTAATTTTAGAAATAGTAGAAAGCAATTGATGGCTAAATCACTGGTGCAGATTGGCTTTGTTCTATACTGATAGATATCCCAACGCTACTTGTTTTTGAGCTAAGTAAATCTGACCTAAGTAAATCTGACCTGCCCTGAAAAATAGTGCTGCTCTGTGTTCATTTTTATGAGGACATGGTATGAGAGGGAAAAAATAGCCCTAAGGGTCTGAGTAGTTGGAGCAGGAGGAGCTGAATAGCAGATATAGGAAGTTTTGAGTTTGGAAGGATAGGACTGACCTTTATGGAGTGCTGGGAAGGGGTCAGTTGGAAAGGACTCTAGGTCAAGCTCCCTTGACCTCAGCCTCAAGTCTCACAGGTTTGCTGCTGTGCTCTCTATGACTGCTAACTTAGAAAACATAAGAGTTTATTAGTGTAATGGTACGAGCCACATCCCTGCTGAGAGCGTGGCTGCTGCTTTGTCAGTCACTTACCTAAAACAGAGGGAGATGACTTGTTGCTTTGTTTTTTCAGCCCTATCTTGAGGGGAAAAAGCACTTCAGTAGTCTGAAGCACCGTGGACTTTGGTGCAAGACTGAAAAATAAATACAATTTTTCCAGACTTTAATGAGTCATTTAACCTTTTTGTTCATGTTATGTGGGTCTATCTATGAGATGGGGGATTTATTACTGTGAAGTGTCTTGGAAATGTTATCTGTAGGAGAGCTCTGGCAGATGGATGGGGAAGAAAAAAGGAGTTGATTGTCTGTAAACCACTCATTTTTCATATTTCTCTTGTGGCTTTCCTGTAATATTGACCTGCAATCTACTCAGCTTATAAATCTTAGAGTACTCCCCTATTTACATCTACCTCTTGGTACTCATCTAAAAACCTCCTGTCTCAGTGTGAACAATGGTCAGGTACCCTTAAAGAGGTAACAGTGTAACAACAGTGTCTTTGGACCTGTGGAACAGGCTGGATGTCAAGTTGCTGCTCAGAAGCCATGGGGAGAAAGAAGGGTGTGCATGGATAAACTTTAACCGAACATTCCTTTTCTTTTACAGTCATTCATATGAGTGAAACTGTTTTAGACTCAGCATTTAGAGCTAAATGGAAAGAGGAGCATTAACAGACATGTCCTGCATGCCATGTTGTTTCACTGAAAACACCTCTGTTTGTCTTTAGGACTGTTGGCAGTGATTTCTGGAATAAGCTTTTTGGGAGAATCCTGAATGCAGATGGTAAGTCCACAGTGCCTCTGCTGCAAGAGCTAAGAGAGGAAATAAGTGACATGTTTGACAGCCGTTTCCAAGAACGTCTCTGTGAATCCTTAGCAGCACTAGGAGAAACTTTCCTCTTGGAGAACATCCTCTGACTTCCTAGAGAGCAAACATGCCCTGTGTTATGTAGGGGTGTCCGTTGTTAACGTTATTTATTTTCAAATGTAAGTATGAACAAAGATGATGGTGGTTTCTACAGTATCTTTACATGGAGCTGCTAATGGAAGTTTATGTTGTATCAGTGCACAGATAGTGTCCTAACCTGCTGCATAAACTAGCCAGTGTCTGAAAGTTTTTGCTAGAGAACATTGGCTGTCATATGTGCCCTCTTTCCCATTTTTTGTACAGCTCTTTAAAATGTGCTTTATGTGTTCATACTGCAGTCTCTGAAATCTTCCTCCTATCTGTAGCTGGTTTATATTACTCCTTTTAATCACTGTTTCATCAATAAACTTGTATTTTGATAGCACCTCTGCCTTGTTAAACACTACTCTGTCATCAAAAGACTTGATTAATGTCCCTGGCGATGTGTTTCTGCCTGATTGGGAATTGTTCATAGCTGCCAGAAGCAAAAGGCGCTCGTTTGGTAGCAGCTTTCATAACTGCAAGACTTTCTGGGCACTTAAAAACAGCTTGAATGTTTCTACCTGGACCACACGCTCATGAATTGTAGGAAAACGAGATGAAGTCATGGTGGAGAAGATGCATACTTAATGGTTCTGCTTCTAGAAACTAACATGTTTTGGTTTTACTTTTTCCGGGGCTTGGGTTACTGACTGGGTTGAGCATCTGTCAGAAGTCCCTGAAGGCTAAAATCACCATATGTGCTAAAGTTTTGGAGTTTTTTATTATTTTTTTGACAAATTTATGCACTGTGCACTTGAAATTGATACAAAGGATTATATCGGCTTATTTGAGACTCAACAGAGTTTACAGGATATAAAACCAAGATGCCTCGAGTACTCTGAGTGTAGAGGAACTTCAATGTAGGCTCACGGCTGATTTCTTCACAGCTCCGCTCATACATGTATGGATGTGAGAGGAGAAGACCACATCACTAGTAGTGCTATATCATAGTCCTGGCCTTGTGGGTTTTCAGCAGTTCAAGAACTTTTTAGATTTTATTTTGTCTTCCTACAAAATGGTCCTTATTACTTTAAGATTTCTGGAAGGACTAGTTCCTATCTGTCCTCTCCTTCAGGAGCCTCTGTCCTGAAGCCTTATTGTAATTCCTAGGCCTTTAAGAAATCCTCCCTGAATTATTTCCTAAATTCTCTTTGTTGTTCTGCCCCTAGAAGGTGCTGCTTCAGCCAAGGGTGTTAACTGGATCCAACAACTAATGGTGTCCTTTTCTGTAACTTCTTCCGCGGGGCTAAGTCACTGTAGTTGTTAAAAACATAGCAGTAACAAGGTTTTCTAGGCTATCCTACTGTCAAGCTGGGACTGTTTATAGTTAAGAGATCCATTTGGGCAAAGACGGGAAGAAAGGTGTGTGGTGGTTTTTTTTTTTTTTTTTTTTTTTTTTTTTTTTTTTTTTTAAATGACCTTGTTTGAAGCAACTTGTTGGTATTCCTAGAACTCCTATTTTCTTCTTCCTTCTCCTATAGTTTATCTGCTTTCTATCTATTTCTGTTTATTCAGAAATAGTAAGAATTATCATGTTCTCCAGCATTCTATATTAGGTAGAAAGCAAGGGTGGGTAACCAGATCCTAAATTAAAGGCAGAATGTCATTGATTCTTTTTTTGTTTGTTTGTTTATAGCCTCTGTTATGGATCCATATAATTTAAGAACTGTTTAAAAATAACAAAACTTCAGCAGCATATGAAGGTAATTTTGTGGAACTACATTTACAGCCTTAAATTCATATAGAACAATAGATACTTCCAAGGCAAAGCAGAACTGTTTATGACTCCCATCAGGCTTTATTGCTGCCAAAAATTATATTTAAGAATTTGCCAAACTAGGATCCAAACCTTGAGGGTGGTTCTAGCCTGCAGAGCAGTGCTGGTCCCCTGGTATTCCAGACCAGCAGAGCTCTTCTCCTTCCATGGGATTGACTGGAGGGGACACTAAAATCTTATTCCTACATTCAGGGCAGCGCTGGCGTGCGCTCCCAGTTGGCTGGTCTCACAGGTTGGACGTGGGAATTCTTATTTTTATGGCTCCCCAAAGAGCGAATTTCTTTTTGTTCCCAGAAAGTAGCATTCTGGAGACTGAGAACACTGATGTGCCTTGACTAGGAATATTTGGAAAGTTTTGAATTATTTCAGTATGTTGAATTATTTCAGTGCATATTATTTTTATAATAAGTGGGGAATTTACTTACATTATTTTCTACCTATTGGCTCACTTCCACTCCACTGTAATAGTCTTCTATAAGCAGATTATTCATCAGCATCA
Source organism: Tinamus guttatus (assembly GCF_059628265.1). Lineage (NCBI taxonomy): Eukaryota > Metazoa > Chordata > Aves > Tinamiformes > Tinamidae > Tinamus > Tinamus guttatus. The sequence goes on along the minus strand of NW_028289080.1, from coordinate 1,535,828 downwards.
CTGAAGTTTTGGCCTCCAAGTTGAGAAGAGACAGCAACATCATGATAAGGTTTTTAAAGAGGCTCTAGCAAGCCAGTGGTCCTACCTATGGTCAAAAATTGCAAGAATTATTGAGTCAAAAATTGAAATTATTTTTTATAAAGGACATTGTCAGCTTACATTTCACATGTCACTCAAATGATTACTTTTAAAGGCCACTGGTCTTCTAAACTGTGGCTTCTGTAAAATAATTAATAATTCTACTTTGGTTCGTTCTTCAAGGAAGTCATGGAACATTCTTCAAGGAAGTCTTTTCATTGGAATTTAAACTTGATTTGCTAATGGCTCCATTGTCATGGTAGACTTTTTTAACTATAGCTTCCCATAAATTAAATCCATTTTTGAGTTTTAGTGTATAAAATGCATGGGTATTTTTAAAAGTAGAAAAACGCCATCTCCTACATGTGCATCAGGAAACCCTTCTAAATCTTTCCTCTGTGCATTTCTTTACCTCGTAAAGTAACTTAAATTATCAAACTGCAATGAAGCACTAAAGTCATTCCGTAGCCTCTGGGAATAACCTGATCCCTTTTTGTTGTCTCCATGAGTACCTGACCCTTACCCTCTTCTTGTCCCAAGCCTTATCTAAAGCCATTGAGTTATTGATCCTATGGCTGCCAATTGATAAGAAAGTGTGATTTGCAGATCAGCAGCTAAGTGACAGACTGCTGACAAAAGGCAAACGTCAGTCTGCTTAGTTTCTCTGCTGACCTTCTGTTGCCTTCTCCAGCTTTTAAATCTCTAGGCACATGCTTCTCTACGATCACTTGAATTCTATAGTTCCTTTCTTGAAGCTGGAGTAGTAATGTATATGCAAGGGTGGTTCTTGTTTGTAGTGCCATGTTATCTGCTCCTTGTTTGTTTGCAGGGGAGTCGGGCAAGACTCTTCTCTCTAAAGTTTTAGCAAACCATTTCCCATTCTTCCTAATATCTTGCTTAGATCCTGCACAAGTGAAAGCAGCAGTTTTTATATTAAGGCATAAAGCCCAAATGTCAGCTAAAAGCACTCTGGTCTAGCCTGAAAATGCTGAAAACAGAAAATGCTGCTGAAAACTTGTGCGGGCAGCTGTAATAATAGGCCCTCATTGTATAAGATATAGGAACACGTAATAGGAATATGCAGTTTTTCCTTTTTTTTTTTTTAATGGGACTTGAATACTGACAAAGTGTTATTATCTCCCATCTCCTGTGAAAGTGGAGGGCAAATTCAGAAATGATGTTCCAGTTGTCAGCCTTGTTATAAAGGAGAGGTAAGAAAACTCTCTGCTTCTCCAGAATCCTCTTGCTCTTTTGTTAGTTACTGCTGGAAGCAGTTGGATCTGTGGGTGCTTTGGGAAAGCCCTGTTCATGTTGCAAGTGTTTGTAGTTGGTTAAACTTCCATTGCCAAGACAAGCTGCCTTCCAGACTGAAGACCTGCCTTCCACTCAGCGGTTCTCCTGGCCTTGTGTGGGATACAGGGCAGAAGAGCCCTGCATGTGGATGAATCACTCCTGTCATCCCTGAACTACTGTAGGCAGCTGAAATGAGCATCATAACCAGTAACACTTCACTAGGGTGTTTTGGTATTAGTCTGTATCCCGAGATTAAAGTTGGGGCATCATCGCTACCACTGATACTGTTATTTGTTTAAGCCAATGACTAATTGTACTTGCTGCTTGCTTGCTGCTCCAGCAAAAGCTAAGCTATTTTTTTTTTTCTCTTTTTGCGTGGGTAGAATTCCAAGCTGAATTTAGGATCTTGAACTGTATCTCAGTGAAATACTTCTGCCCTGCCTTTTCATCTTTGTCATGTCAGATTTGCACTTGATGGATGATTGCGTGTTTGTTTTGGGAGCTGTGCATGTAAGTAATAGCTCTTCTGTCACCTCAAACCACCCTCTTTTCCTCCTAATTTTTCCTAACTGCGTACTAAAATGATTTTTGTTCACGTTTTAAATCAAACATCTTCCCTTGCTTGCTCTGCTGAGCTTTGCAATCTTTATATGCGTTAAATGCCTTTATATAAAAAGGTTGCACTAACATCCAATAGCTCCCCACATGGTCAGGGCAAAAACAACAGTCATGGCTATTATCCAAAGTGCCTAAAAGCAGCATGAGGCTTTGACAGAAAAGAGGATATCTGTCCATCTAGTTGTATCACGTGCTACTGTCTTTCCTTTCAAAAGTGCCCGAATTTCAGCAATGCTGCGTGAACTTTTTCAGGCTAGGAGTTGGTATACAAATCTGAAACATTATATGACCTCAAAAATAGCTATGAGCCGGAAAGCTAAATCCAGATCTAATGAATGAAGTCCACGAGCTGACAGCATTCAGCAATTTCAAGAGCTCTGAATATTTCTAATGGGAAAATTCATTTCTTAGACTTGTTGACAAGAACAGCAAGAATGGAACTGCTGCCTTTGCGTCCACCCACCCTCCAAAGAGGCGGGGGTAGGAAAAGCAGCTTTTTATAAATAGCTCTGTTCCTGTCGTATTTGTAAATTCAGTGCTTTTTGTGTCAATGACATCACTCTCTTCTCCATGGCAACTCCCTCCTGTGTCAAACCTGCCGGGCACTGCCGGAGAGACTTAAAACAGCCACCAAACAGGTTGATTCAGGATGAGTTATTTGAGAAATAAATCCATGCAGGGGGGTCGGAAGCATGAGCAAAGGGGGTTGCTGTCAGCTCTGCTCCTCTGGAAAGCTGGCATCTGTGCACGCTGTCTCCTAAAACTCTTCCCTATCTTTTTTAACTCCTTGGCAGGAGGAGGAGGAGGTGGGTGGAAGGCAGGCAGCATCTTCTCCATCTCCGGTGTGAGTGCAAAGAAGCTCTACAGGTGACTAAGCAGGAGGAGTGTGGCTGACTCACCCCTGAGTTATTTTTCTCCCTGCCCTTCTCTTCCCCCTCCTGTCTTTTCTGTTTGTTTGCTAGCGTTTGCCCAACTGCTTGCATTTTTCCAGCAGGCCCCAATGAGAGAGAACGAGCAACATGCTCTCTTGTTGCTTTAATGTTCACAAAACAAAAGCATGCTTGGTTATCCAGGGGAGGAAGTAAAATACAAATCTATTAGCAAGGAGAAAACGAATGGCCTCTTAGATATAACGTCTTTAAACCAAAAAAAATGTCCACTTGATGTTGTGTTTTATATGCTAGGGATTGCCTGATGTGGATGTGGATCACTGATGCAAGATCAGCGCAGAGCTCTCCTATCCAGTGCGGAACATGGGAACGCTTATCCTGTTGATAAGTGACCCTATGGTTTGCCTGAGCAAGGGAATGACACCCCATTGCCGGCCTGGGTCTGCACTTGTTTCCCCCGCAGTGCAGCTGTGCCTGTGACCAGGCATTTGAATGGGAGCCTGTGTTCTGTCTGTCAACTCCCTCCTCACCCTAAGGCCATGCTTAGCTGAGGGGGGAAACGCAGCTACAGCCCTTTGCACACCAGAGTCCTCACTGCAATCTCGCTCTTCCGAGCTAAATGTCACTTATTGCACCCTCCCATCCTCTCTGCTTAGCTCACAGCATCAGCCCACAGTGCAAAAAAAAAAAAAAAAAAAAAAAAAAAAGGCGGGGGGGGGCTGGAATTCACTGAGTCGGAGCATCACAGACCTTGGCACTAACCGGCCTCCGCAGGGAGACCTGATCAGCTTTAGCGACCGGGTTTTAATGTGGACCCGCTCGCTGGGGTCTCCTCCATCCTCCACCCACGAGGCTCCTTTGCCTTCACGGGGCTCTTCTGCTGCCCCTGTCGGCTGCCAGAAGGAGGGGGCACCCGGTGCCCTCACCGGCCCCGCGGGCACCACGGGTATGTGAGCCGCCCAGCCCGGAGCCTCCCAAGGAGCCTCGCAGATGGGATTGCTGAGGCTCGTTGCCTGAAGCAAGGGATGCCTCCGCGCGGGAGGCAAGCGGCGACCTGCAGTCGGGAGGAGGAAGGGACTGAACGCGCTGCAGGAGGGTTTCTCCGAGACTGAATTTTCCAAGGTAAGATTCTTCTGCGGGGAAGGAGAAGGGGAAACAGGGTCCCGTGTTATGGGCACTATGTGACAAGCTCTAAAGTTTTCTTCCCCAGTTCTAGAGATCAGGTAAGTCTTTGATGTCTCAGCGCTCCCAGAGACATTTAAAAAAGCCAATGAGAATTTATCTTCTGAGGTCCAAAGCCCCCAAAAGGGGAAGGGGACACTGTAGGAAAGGCTTTTCACACTGGTATAAGAGCAGGCTAAAAACAGTTGATAATAAATGCAGCTGAGTGTGCCCCTCAGTCATGTCCTTAAATACTTAACTGATGGGTGTCATAGGAACAAATGTATGAATGAAAATGAACTCTCCCAATAGATGTAAGCTCATGGTTTATTCATTTTTGTGCCTATAAGCATTGGAACAGTACTTCTTGCTCTCTAGCAGGTAAAATAAAGATGGTTCCTGCCTTGGGAACATGATCCCCAAAGTTTTTAACAGACACTTGGTAGGAAGAAGTGCTACTGAGGCAGGAGCAGAGAGGTAGGATTTTTTTGTTGTTGTTAAGCATCTATCTGAATTACACCTGAACAACCAGTTTGCCACCATTGAAAACTACTTGTGGAGCAGCCCGAAAGCAGCAGAGAGCTCCTTGCCTCAGCTTCAGGCACCTTGTTTGAAAAGCTGCATTTAAAGCAGGAAAATTACCTTGAATGCATAGAGATGACTTTGGAGGAAGGAAAAAAAAAAGAAGACAAGTAACATCTAAAAAATCTTTACCACTGGCATCCCCCTCTTCCCCATTCCACTCCAAACCTCAAAGCCCTCATCGTTGGGCACCCTCCAGCCTGGGAATTGTTAGAACACTATGGAATTAGCTTGCGGTGGATGAATTTGAAGCCGCCGGTGCTGCAGCCATCACGGAAGGCAGTCGCTGTGCCTGGAAGCTCGGACGAGCGCACAGGCCCAGGTCTACCCCTTTTCTTTGCAAACCCGCTCCCCTTTGCTCTTGGACATGGGGTCCAGTGTGCTCCTGAAGAGCAGAAACCTCTGGGGCTTGCAGAAGTAAATACAGGTAGTAAATACCTGTACCGAGTAGGGAGAAGAAACTGGACTGATCCTAGGCACCACTGCAGAACTCTCTGCTGGATCCGCAGCTGCCTCTGCCAAGCCCTTCTTGTAGGAAGAAGTTTCCCTTCTTGTAGGAAGGGAAATGCTGCCAACCTCATGAGCAGAATCTCTCCTGCCTCTGATGCCTGGGGAGCATCAGTGAGTAACTCCCCACATGTTAATCCAGGGCAGTTTCAGCAAGAAACGTGTGTGCTTAAAGTCTACAAAACATTGTGAGTTGATTCTCTACCTAGGGAGGGTGAGGGCTCCGAAGAGATGTTTACCCAGCGCGTAGACATACCTTACTCCAACTTCCCAAGTAAACCGATCCTGAGTGGATAGAGCCAGCAGCGATAAGGTGGCAAAGGCAACTGCAGGCAAGGGACGGGCGAGGAAGCAAAGAAACCGGCTGAGGAGAATGCAGGAAGCTGCATAAAGGTGATCTTAATTGAAGAGGAGGATCGGTAGTTTAATTAAAGCTACTGCTCAGACCCAGGCACTTAGCGCTAAAATAAATAGCAGGAGCCGAGTGATTCCTCTCGGGGGAATGTCGGAGACCAAATTACATTAATGCAATAAAAGGGGTATGTGCAATTGCTCAAAGGAAAAGTAAGAGGAGAGAGAGGGGTTTTTTTTCTTTTTTTTTGAACTAAGATCAAACGTGGTTGGAGCTAAAAGGGACTGAAAGCTGTTGAAGCGCACGCTCCCCACGGCTCCCGTGGATTTAATCCCAGGGGATTAAACACCCCTGGGCCCAGACCTAGGTTAACTGAGTTGTGTGTCATGCATCTGGATGCACCTGCTGTTCCTTATATTTTTCCCCTGTTTGGCCCTTGGCCATCAGTTCTTGCCATGAACCCCTCATGGAGCTCAGTCTCCCTCAAGCTGTGGCTCCTGCATTCACAAGGCAGCTAATCAGCACAAATTCATGGACCTTTCTCAACTGTGCACCATATAGTAATATAACATATATAAATATTTTTTTCCAAAGCTGATTTTCATAATATTGCATTTCAGATGTTGTGACTCTGTTTCAACCTTTCATTTCAATGATGCCCAGAGGAAAAAAAAAAATCAAGCTTCATCAAAGGAAAGAGTAAGGAGTTGATGTTTTTAGGACAGGTAGGGGTGGTGAGCTGTAGTCTGCTCAGAGGCAGCCTATAGCCAAAAAACAGCCCTGAGCAGTGTCAGTACTACCCAGAAGAACCCCCTGCGGCTCCGGAGGCAGCATCTCTTGACCAGGGACAGGTATCCTGCTGATACGGAGATGCTTAACACGCTATTCTCTAAAAAGGCGGTTTTTTTAAAGCACAACATGTCACTTTTCTAGCTGAAAAGAGGTATTTCAGGAGAAACCAGTGTCTTTCCAAGCAGATAATATCACGTTGATGTCTCGGAGCTCAATTGTTTTTCCCCCAGAGAACATGGTTAAATCAGCCTGTCCGCAGTGTCTGCGTTGTCCTGCTCATGGCCTACTTTTCCAGATTTCCTTCCTGTGATGCCCAGCGCCTTGTAAGTTGCTATATATTTCTCTCCTCTGTCACATTTTTTTTGGGAGGCAAAACATCTCATTGATGTATTCAGAATTTGATGCTATTGTCATGCCCAGAAAAACGCTGAGCCTTGGGTTAATAAGAAAATGCATGGCTTGGGCTCCTGTCTGCCCTGTTGTGTTGGGGCATGGCTTTCTCTCACCCGAGTCTTCTTTTAAAGCTCGGACTTCCCAAGGCATAGCAGAAACTGAGGGTCTTTCACAGCAGAGCGGAGGAGGGGTAGAGAACAAAGCAATAGACTTTTAACCTGGACCAGGTACAGAGGGATTAATAGATGCAGTGGTCAGAAGGCTTTCCACATAGCTTAAAATATCCAAAATTGGGACAACTTGCCTTTAAAAACCACCCCAGGCCCCAATTCGATGCTCACTAAAATTTGTATTAGCCTTAGGCTTGGCTTCTGCAAGAAACAAATAGGGTGTTATACGTTTTGATGAGTACTCTGGCCCTGGTCCAAGACAGCACAGAAATGCTTACAACAACATTAAAAATTGCCTTCGTTCTTGTGGTATCCGACTTGGAATAAGAGTCTTCCTAGCACTTGCGGAAGTCAGAAAGAGAAATCTGATTTCAATGGTCTTTGGATTGGACCCGAAGAGCAGATGTTCCAGCTGACTCTGGGAAGGAGCAGCTCATGGCGAGTCAGCTTTGCCCTGTTCATGCTGCAGGAAGTTGTCCCCTTTGGGAGCGCGCGTAGTTAATCTGCACAAATCGGAGCCCTCGAGGGTGTGATGGAAGGTACGGAGGATCAGGCTGCAAACCTGGATGCTGCTGCAGAATATTGGGGCCATTAGGCAAGAGATGCATGCTCTGTATATTTTATTAGAAACAGGAATGTATAATGTAGCGTTAGGAGTAGCTTAGGTCTCATGTCGTCTTATCAACCACAGGATTATGTTAATAGACAATACACTCCTGTTTGTGACGGCTACTGCCAAATTTACCCAGCATTTGTATTCTTTACATACAAATTTAGGTGTACTTTTTTTTAAATACGCCTCTGCAGGTGTGTTCTGCTCAGACTCCATTCCTAATGTAGGATGCTTTTTGTATAAAAATATTCTTACAATGCCATTCTTGTAGCCTATATTTGTACTATGTTTGTACTGTCTGATCTGCGGGACCAGACAACTAGCAGGGCTACTAGTGGGAAAGACCAAGAATCCCATTTAGAGGAGGCAACAAGTAGCAGTCACTGCACAAGGCGAGGACGTCGCGGCTCACGTTTCCTCATGCTATATAAACAAGCCCGTAAGTGATGGTTATAAATGATTGATCCTTTACAAACCATCCCATGCCATCCAGCTCGTGAGGATAAGGCGAACTAAGGGCACATGGCGATGACATGCTGGCCGAGCACTGAGGGTTACTAACTTCTGTAATCTGAGTTTAAAAACCAATTTTAATTCAGTTAAGTAATTGAATGTATCCTATCTCCTTCCTCCCCACTAAAACCAGAAGATTCTTAATGCAGGTCCCTGTGCTCAGTAGCTCTTGTGGGTTGGCCTCGAACGTGCCCAGAGGTGGAGGGTGACCCATAACAGCCGACGGCATTGGACGTCTGCTCCGTTTCTTTGGTGACTGGGCGCTCTCTGAGTTCTGCTTAGTGCTTTTGCTGGAGCTGCCTGACCTAGTTATTCCGAGCAGAAGCTGCAGCCTGGATTCCTCTTATGGCAGCTCAGGATTTCGCTCTGCAGTTCTATAGCATCCTTAAGGATCTCAGTATATTTGAAAATAAAAAAGCACCAGCTTAAGCTGCCTCCTTTCTGTGCGAGTTAAGCATGGACTCCATCATTTTAGTAGTGCATGAAGCAACTTTTCCAAGGTCACCTGGGGAGTCTATGGAAAAGGTAGGCTCTGTTGACCGCTGCAGTCCTGGCACTGAAGGAGTGATCCTCCTGGCTTTCGTGGGAAGCAGCAGATCCACCTTTTGTACCACATGGCACAGGCTTGCCTGGTGGAGCATGACGTTACCCCTGTTATCTAATGAGCCTGTGAACTTCTGCAAGTAAAAGTAGTAGGAGAAGTATAAGATGAGGCTGTATGGATATTATTTGTCAGGAATGCCTATCAAGCCACAGGAATTTTACCAGCAGCAAAACAGCATGTGCCATGTTCAGGTGATGCTCTAGAGCTTTGGTTCTGCCCGAGGTTCGGCGTTAATGACGGTGAGAGGTTGGGGCAGCCCAAAATCTCTCCCTCTTTGGCGTGACCCTGCATGCCTCAGATTCGGCAGCATGCAGATGGTGTGGAGGGACTCCAGGGCCCACGCTGCTGTAGCAGATTTGAGTGTGGGGATGTGTCCTGATCTGTAAACAGCATTCAGTGCTCTGGCAGAGACGCTGAACTTGCGCTGAACTGCAGCAACCTCCAGCCCTTCAGCTTTTGGGCATCTGGGCTTTGTTTTGAATGGGGCCAAAGAAATGGAAACTGCATTAGAGCATCAGCGCATGGGGATACTTAGAACCCACTGAATGAGCTTATGCAGTGTGAGCACAGATGAAGCTCTGTCATTCTGGGATGTCCAGGGCTCTGCCTTTATAATGTCAGTAGGGCATAGGAGACAGCCCTGGTGTGTGAGCAAGCAACCCAGGCTGTCATGATCCGTCATGATAGCGCCATCCTGAGATTTTTCTGCCCACCTCGGCCTGTCTAGCCTTGGAGGAAAGGCTCATCTAAACGATGAGCACTTACTTAAAGTGAAACTCCCTCTGGATCTTTCCCTCTGGTCCTGGTTGATCTTGTGCGGTGCTTATTAGACTGGCAGATTTATTTCCTCCTAACAGGCAATGCTTCGTGAATTTGCAACATCCCCTCTCTCCTGGGGATCCCCTCTCTAGCGTGTTTTTCTGAAGGTTAAAAACTACCTGGTCTTGACTGTTGGTGCAGTAAAATGTTGAAAAGTTCTTTTCTTCCACAGATTTCTGCTCCAACAGGAATGCAACAGGCCTAAATGGAGTCTATTGCAGCCAACAGTGCCAGAAGGGAGGTGTTGATGCTGACCTGACACAGGGACGTGGATGGACAGGTTAAGAAAAGCGGACAGATCAGCAGTTTGGGTCTGAAATTAGCTCGTCTTGCTGCCGGGAAAGGATGCATGCAAGGAATGACTCTTCCCTGTATACATCAATCCGATAAAACTGTCTGTGATGCAAGGATTTAGTCAACACACCCTGCAACACTTCTTGCTTTGCAGATTCCAGCTCCCACAGGTAAGACAGAACTCCAGTCAAGGTCTGAGTGAGCAACATGTAGTAGTAGAGCAATGGTAGGAGGAGTGGTGTGTATGGCTATATAAACGTGCGAGGCTGATTATTTAGATTATCTCATGCAACACTCTAGGGAGGAAGGGAGCAGTGGGCAGGGAAGGAGTACTGAAATGTTTAATAAAGGGACAAACGCTTAAGGATTTGAGCAAACTTGGGAATGGGAAGATGGGGAAGTGTTGTCTTTTTTTTTTTTAAGACTGCAGGCAGCTGGGGTTCACACCGACTCCATGCTGCCTCACTTCCATCCAAGCTTGTGTCATAGCAAGTAAAACCAGGCTCTTTCATTCACAAAGAACTTAGGTCTTGCTTTAGGAGACTATCTTCACATGTCCACCCACGTGATATCATACTTAGATCAATTCAAAGCCAGTTCCCAGCCTGGGTAACTCTGCATTGAGTCTAAATGGCATTTCTTTGTGATACTCGCAAAGCTATAGTCGTATAGACTGTTTCTCACTGGCTGGCACATCAGCCAAGTGTAAATGTAGCCGCAGCCACTCATGGTTTGTTCTCACAGTCGTGTTTCATATTCATCTAGCAAAGGCAGGATCGTGCTTGATTTCCTCATCCCTGGCCATCCACAATGAATTTTCTGTAAGTCTTTAGTCTTTAGCGAAGCAGTGCTATCTCTTTCTCTTTATTAGAGTCTGTTGTTTACTGCCATAATTATGAACTTTCCTTCTTCTTGATTACATCTACTTATGGGTCCTACTTATGGGTCCTGCCCTGTGGGAGGAGACAAGCTAATCTCCAGAAAGAAGGGGACCTGGCTGCCTCTACTTCCTATGCCCTCAGGATGCGGCGGGGAGGCAACCGGCAGGAAATCTCTGTCTCTTTGGCAGGCTCTGGCAGGCAAGGACCTGCAGTAAAATGTCGAAGCGGTGACTGTGCTTTCAGGAAGCAGCCTTGCGCAACGCTGCTGGCAGGGCTGGAAGGGGGCAACACGAGCCCCAGACCGCTGGCTAAAACACAACGTCTTCTTTTACTTTCTCTGTTTTGTCCCTGCTCTGTAATATTGCTATAGACTCTGCAAGTTTCAACTAGATTTACGGCAGCGGTTGGGGTACGCAGCCTACTGAGGCAGGGAGAATAGGTAGGAAACCAGGAATGGGCCAACATGGCTAAGAGGTCACTGTGACAGGGCCCATCTCTGCCTGCCCACCCCGCTTCTAGCAGGAATCACGACAGCCTAATGATTATTTATAGCATGACATTAAGTTATTTTAAGGTCAGATGAGCCAAACTTACATGCAAAAAATAAATAAATAAATAAATTAATTGCATGGTGGCAATTCAAAGCTGACTTTTATCTCTACACTTTGGACCTAAAAATATTCTGGGGTTAAGCCAGTATTGTCTGTTATTAATGACTGGGAGAGGCCAAGTATCATCTTTATTTAAGATGAAGGAAGAGCAGTTGCTGGGGGTGCTGATGTGCAGCCTGACCTCTCCTGGTCCCTAATTCCCATAGTGTCCTTTAATGCCACCCCTTTCCATATAGGTCTGCCCGCCTCTGCTGATTGGTGGTGGAGCTGATGTCCTAGCAAACATAAGTCACTTGTAGAAACAGGTATTTCCAGGGATCCATAACCCTCCTGGGCATGGCACAGGACTGCAGGGTGATGCCGGTCTCTAGAAGAAGTAGTCAACGCACCAGGTTGGGTGCCGTGTGCCTGCGAGGCCCAAGGGATGAGTGAATTCTCCTGGAGCCAGACACAGAGCCAGTGGTCGAAGCTTTCCCGCCAGGAATGATGGGGAATGGGTGGCAGCTCCTGGAAGCGGCAACCAGGCGACAGGGAAAGAGATGTTGGGATTTGTTTGAGACTGCAGGAGCTCTAGGCCCCGAGGCTGCGGAGATGGGAGAGTCGAAGCAAGTCAGAGCTTTAATAGGTCAGCGGCGGAGGGGGTGGAGGACAAGGGGAGACGATCTCCCCAAGGGGGAGGGCTGCTTGAGCCCTCCATGCCCAGGTGCAACTCCAATTTCTTCCTCTCTCCCTTCACCTCCAGGGACCTAAAGGAGAGGCGGTGACGAGAAAGCCCCGAGAGGCTGTGCTGCGCGTCCCTCCCCAGAGGACGCTGAGGCTTCCGTGCGCGAAGCCTTGCTGTGTCCCATCTGCCGCCCCACCCCGAAATCAAACTCGGCAGCTCGGGTGAAGCCGGCACTGCACAAACATGTCAGACTTGCCTCCACCCCTTTTCCTTCTCCCGCTTTCTCCCGCCGGCTTTCCCTCCCGAGTTTGGCGGCGGTGTGGCGGCGGCGGCAGCGTCCCGCGACGGAGAGTTCCCACCTCGCCTCTGCTCGCCGAGCAATGCGGAGTCTGAGGTAAGGCTGGCGGCTGCCTGCCTTGATCTGAAGCAATGACAGCAGCGTCCTAATGGCCGCGGCTCCAGGCGCGCGGGATCTGCTGCCTCCGTTTACACAGGACTAGGTTTGTCAGTTCGAACTAACGTCTCGGCTCCCCCGGCAGCTCTGCTGCTCTGGCTTAACTCCTTCCCTGCCTGACGGAGCCTTGTGCCTGCCAAGGATTAGCGTGACGGTTGCACGTGTGTTGGCAGCGCCAGCCTAGGGAAATGGGAGAGGTCTTCAGGGAGGGGAAAGAGAGAAAAAAAATACGATTCGTTTCAAGGGATGGTTCTGAAAGGGAAGAAAAAATGAGGAGCTGGATTCCTTTGGGGAGGTCTTGACTTGGTCTTTACTCCTATAGCCCAGCAACACGGTCCTCCAATCGGCTTCACTGCGCGGCAGCAGGAGAGCTTCCCTGCGGACCCTTCTCTCGCCTCTCACTTGGAGTTGTCCTCCACCGGCATTGTTGCAGCAGGATTGCTAGTAAGACTTTGGCTTTTATTTGTTTATTGAGTTATTTTTTTTTTTTTTTGCTTTCCAGGGTCTTTTAGGTGGGTCTGTGTTGTCTGGGATCTGGCAACCTACTGAGAGTCAGGGTGGTGAAGAGAGGGGAGAGGAAAAATGCCTAGTTCAATCTTGCAAGGGTGATGCTCTTGAAACAATGAAGTGAAGAAGGGGTTAAAAGTTACCCCTGATGATGCTCGGGAAAGCAGGCAGCATGTCAGGAACGTGCATGCTCGCTGCCTTTCTGCGAGACTTAGCAATGTCTCATCTGAAGTCTCTCATATCTGCAAGGCCCCTTGCCATATCTTTTGAAAAAAAAATCCAGTTGACTCACCAGTTGAAACCTCTTGGGTCTATAGCCCTGACCTTGCAGTTGCCGTGGAGCCAAGATCCTTTCAGGCCACCTGAATGGCGTTGAAGCATCCGTGCATGGGTGGGGGTGCGAGTGTTTGGGTGTAGGGGTGGCCATGTGAAAGCTGGCAAAACTCCTATTTTAAATTCCCCTCTCTGATACATTATTTCTTAATTATTTTTGCCAAGCATAACTGACATATACAGGCACGCGTTTCATCTCACGGGGGTAGGAAGTAGTCCTCTCCATTAATGTTTTCTAATGTGTTTGCCTTTTTCTTTGCCAGGGTGTTAATGACTTAATGCATTTGGGGACGCAATACTGAAAAACAACAGAAGAGAAGCTCTTGGCTGGTGAGTGAGAGGTCCCAGGTGGGGCTGGGGAATGTACATAAAGGAAGAGGTATTTTCAGAGTCTTCCTCTTCAGCAAAGCCCAAGTCAGCTGAGCCCCTATAGAGCTGCTGAGGAGAGGCCTGCTGCTGTACGGCCCTGTCTCTCTCCCCTTGGTTAGTCTTGCTCTTGATGGTATGGTGAAACTATATATTAACTCTCATATTCAATAGTGTATTGGTACACGCATCCTGCGTTCTCAGCATGAGCAATGTGTCAGGGTTTATGTATCTAGTAACAAAGACAGCTGATCAAATAATGGCAAGAGCTGTCAGCAAGTAGTTTGCTGGATTAGTAAGTGCTTCAAGGTGGCCAACCTCTTCCTGTGTATGGGCTGTTCCTGTCAGGATGGGTGTGAGTACAACCTTGTGTGTATATTCACACCTGGAAAGTGTATTCAGGACCTATTGCCAAGGCTTGCAGAAGTGCGACACAGAACCTTGCTTGGTCACAAACTGATTTTCATTCACAAGATGTGGAAGCACTCTAAAGGTTTGGCTGTTCTGTCTCAGGATAGAAAAAAATCTTGTTTCAGTTGTATTGCACAAACTCCTTAAAATGGCTTGCGCTAGCCAGCTCCGGCTGCAAGAAAAAGCTTGGTGAGGTTCCGAGTTCTGCGCTTCATGGAATGGTTTCTCGAGGTGGCAACAGCACCATATGTATCATAACATAATACTCATAATACTGAGTTGCCTGTCAGGTCTGTACATATACAGAATATCATCTCTAGGTAGCAACGAAACTTGATCATTAGTGATACTGCTGTTGGTTTGAGGTAGATCCTCCATTTGCCTCCCACAAGAACACAGTGTGAGCATAGAGTGACAGTGGATTAAAAGCTGCAATAGGTTTCCCTCAAAAATTTGCACAAAATTACGTTATCCTAAGGGAGGAGTCATTTGAATGTATAGTGTTAGGATATGCTTATTTTATAACTTCTTGAGAAAGAGAGTGGTAGCTGAAGATGATGGTAGATTTACTTCCACTATGAGTGTGCCACAGGTTTAAAACCTGGGGAGCAATACAAAGGCACATAACTCTTGACAGGTATATTTTCCTTTCCAAATTAAGCAGAAGAGTTGATGGTCCCTGGGAGATGAAACCTGGTCTGATATGGTTTATATTTCCTTGCAGGTTGGTTTTATGTAGCGGCAGTAGCCAGGCACTGAGCGTCAGCCAAGCCATGGGCTTTAATCTGGTCTGTTTAATCTGTTTTAGGGCCCGCTGCCTAGACTGCAGTTTTCCCATCGGTTATCCCATGGAGATAACACCTGCCTTGTAGGCTGTTGGCAGCAATTATACCTTTGCCTCACTTTGGTAGACACGGTGATCATAAATAAGGGAGTAAGACTTCGTTTCTACTGGCGTTTGGAAGGAAGTACAACGCTTGCATCTTCTACACTTGGCCCTGGGCTTGTGCTTCGTGTCGTATGCGTTAGCAGCCCAGAGCTCCGGCTTCCCTCCCATTGCCCGACGCGCTGACGCTCGGCAAGGGCTGCAGGACAGGGCGGTCGGTGTCTGAAGGGCCGTGCTCAGAGCGGTGTGGCCTCCAGATGCGGCCTCCTCCGCATGCCGCGCGAGCCAGTGTGCCAGATGCGGCCCCTTTCACTTGACTCGACATAACCTTGTATCTAATGTGCAAGAATTGCTATTCCTGGGAATTTTTGCAGGGATAGTGCACAGTGCTCTCGCTCTAGGCCTGGTAGCTGTTTTTATGCTCATTTTGAATGGCTCTATAAACTGCCACACGAGACAGTGGAGACTGAAGCCTCAAATCTCCTCTCCCCCTTCTTTCCCCTGCCATTTTGAAGCTCTTTCATATTGTGGATTAACAACAAGACAAAGCCTCTTTTTTTAACCCTGCATGCATCCTTTGTAGCAAAATAACATCAAGTAGAGCCATTTGAACCAGTGCAGTTCCTTTTTGGACATGAGACAGAGGAGCCTGCATATAAGATAGGTGTTTGTGCAGCACTGCATGATACTGTATAGCCACACCAAGGGCTTAAAGGGTCAGGAAGCCGGGAGAGGTGCATTATAATGGTTATAGAAAATCTCTTAATGAAGGCGGGTGATTGCAGTCGAGGCTTGGTGCGATTTTGGTGCCTGCGTGGCCGGTTTTGGTCACGGTGCCTCATCCTATTGTCAGTGTCAAGATCGAACGTGTGGTCAGGGCCGGTCTCCGGTCACGCCTGCACTGCACACCCAGGTTTGCCCTCCGTGCGTGGAAGGGGCTGCTGGGCCTGCATCTGGCCTTGATGCCAAGTTAAAAAGCAGCCAGGAGAAGCACCTGGAAACTCTTCTACATTTGCTCATCTAGACGTAGCCTGGAAGAAACTGGCAGAGTCATTTCTTCCTGTCTCGCCTGCAAATGAGGTTAATAATTCCCTTCCCTTTTGTCTGTTTGGATGAAAATTCAGGAGGGTGGGGACTGTCTTCATGGAGCCTGGCACAGCGGGACAGTGGCTTTAGCTGGGATTTCTGAGAGACTGTAAGTCATGAAAAGGAGTGTTCCTTAGCAAGGGGCCAAGCCTGGGAGCACGTGCAACATGCCTGTGCTGGTTTCAGAAAATTCACCTTTCCTTTGCATGTGCTTGCAGACGGCCCAGGATGAATCTGGTTCGGTAGAGCTAGAGCACAATTAGAAGTTGTCACTGAGCAGCATCCAAACTGAGCTTGGGAATAAGCATTGGCCGCGTTTCGGGTTTTAGTCCCAGTTTATGAGCGAAGAAATGGGGCAGGGGAGGAAGAGGCAGCACCGTAGCCTTTGCACCCCATTCCTCGGAGGCAGAAAAGGTCGAGCGGCTGTGTGTTTTTTCTCACTTGGCAAAAATAAACCCAGCAACATAACAAATATGTCTCTCCCTAAGCTTACGTCTAATGCAATGTTAATCTGCGTGCTCATGTGTGTGTTTGCGCAGGATTTAGAGCATTATAGCAGTTGACTCGGACATATAGCTTTACTCTTGGGGGTGGGGGGGCCGAAAGAGGAGTGGAAGGAAAGGGCTGGAAATGGGGGATGGCGGTGGTAGAGCGGGCAGGCACCCAGCCTTCCTCCTGGGGGGCGAACAACATAAACCATTAAACATAAGCTGAAGCTGATGTTGCAGATGCACACGGAGGGAGGCAAAGCAGCCGGACTCCACGTGAGCCGGTCCTGTGTTTTCCGTTTTCCTTCTCGCGCTTCCTTCCGTCCCTCCTTGGTTGTCCCTTTCTGGCCATCTAAAGTTCCATTTTGGATCTGCAAGCTCCTCAGGGAAGGAGCCCAGCGTTTTTCTTTGCAAAACGCTGCAAGCACCTATGGCTGGTTATAAATAGCGAGCACGTCAGAAACCTCAGGAGGGTAAACATGAGGATTTCGGAAGGTTTGACATGCAGCAAAATGCCATATATGCATGCTCAGCCATATATATGCATGAACATATGCACATACGCCAGCACCGTGCATTGATAAGGGCATATTCAGCTCCCACCAAATTCAAAGCGTATTACGTGGCTGCGAGCTGCATAGCAGAGCCTGGAAACATGATTTTTTCTTTTAATCACCGAGTTCTCTGGGATCTTCTTCATCTTCTGGCTCAGCGCTCTCTGCGTGGGGCAGGTCCTGGAGGAAGAGTCCCTGTTCCCTTCCACCCCCATCTCTCCCGGCTGGCCGCGCAGGTTGGCGGATCAGCTGAGGGAGTATTTGGAAACCATGGGAACTGCTTGCTTCCACCCAGGCACCCAGCGTTATCTCTCGCCTGGGCAGGGAGGAATTTAGCAAGCCGTGTGCAGGTCCGCGATAGCGGGGAACGAGCGCTGAGGGGCGAGTTCAGCTGCTGCAGCGAGGAGGGGGAGGGAAAGGAAAGCTCCTTTTCTTCAACGGGAAACGATGCACGTGAGACCGAAGCAGCTCTCTGCTGTCTTGCTGTCATCGGGTGTGCGTGAGAGTGTATGGGCACTGTGTGTATATTTATACACGCTGATGGGGTAGGGAATTGTATGTGTATAGGGTGAAGGCGAGGTAGATTAAATAGCAAAGCACGCTGCCTTTTTGACCTGACTATTTGAACTCTGGAGCAGCCATTCCCGATAACCTTCGTGTCCTTTATTTTGGAGCAGGGTTGATTATTCTCTTGTGCCTCTCTGCTCCACGGCTGCCCCTCTCCCCGCGATGCCTCTTCCCTTTTCCTTCCTCCCTTCCATCCCTAATCTTCCCACCCCTTTTCTCCCATCTGGGCCTGACCCTTCTCTCTTTTTGCTCCTCCTTTCGCAGCCGATCCCTCCCCCTGCTCCTCGGGATCTGCTGGCTGAGGGATTTTTTTTTTTTTCCCCCTCCTGCTCACTGGCAGATGTGACAGCTTTGGGAACTGTATCACCCCGGAGCAGCTCTAGCTGGAGTTGAAAAAATCTAACGTGGTTTCCCAGGCAGCAGGAAGGGATCGCTGAGAGCATTTCCATCTCCGACCGCTTGTGCCTTGTGGTAGTGACTTTTATTATTTATGCCTGTAACCTTTCTTATACAGTTGTCAGCAGTGAATGAGAGACTGGAGTCTGCTAGATTATTGTAATATCAGTGTCACAGTATTTGTGTTGTTATATTGAAGGGACGTTGTCTGCGTTTAAATACAGGTTCGGCTTGATTTACAAAATCTAAATTTTATATGCATAGTACAGTCTTAGGAATTTCTTCCTGGATTAGAAAAAGGCCTGTTTTATGTTTGATTTTATTTAAGCATTCGCTAGGTGGGTATTGGAAATACAAATAAATAGCTCTTGCATGCAAAGCACAAAGTGGAAGGAGCCTGGTTAAATACAGACCTGCTCAATGAAAGGCAAAACCGACAGAGATTATTGCAATCCACTGGATTTCAAATAACTATTTTTAGTGTATGAATTTCATTTGATATTAATGCAGCGTAGCTTTAAACCACCTGTCTGATATGGAAACGTCTTTATGATCAAAGATTGATGCTGACCATATAAAGCAAATATCATTAGGTGTCCACAGACATATTATTTTTGGAGTTGATTACATTTTGCTGTTTTCAAGAGTTCTGCTACAAGTCCATAACGTAGGTGCAGGCCATGTCACTTAGTCACCCTAATAGTGTCCAGGAACTGAGCAGCTGGGCTTAGGAAGTATGTTTTTCTATATGGGAAGTAAGCGTGTTCCAGGTGTGGATTGACGAGTGCACTGATTTACTGTAAATGCACAGACATGGTGTTTGTGCTTGTGCAAACTGATATTCTGGAACGCAGCCACTCTTCTACTTGGGACTGAATTATCACCCAGGTTTTAATAGGGAGCATTTTTTAATCTGGTAGTTCGGGTAGTAGCATTTTCCTTCAGGTTCAGGTAACCATACTACAAATGCTCGCGCTTATGGCATTTGTCATAGCACATTTTACAGGACCCCTGACCATGTGAAGCAGTTAATAAGTCAACTTGAAAGCCAGCAAATGCTCTGCCCTGAACATCTTGATATTACGAGGATGAGCTGAGGAATGAAGCTGCGCGTGCTGGAGTAGGAGCCAGAGAAGGAAAGCTATGGGTTAAAACAGTAACTTCACTCCACCTGGAAATGCCCCTCTTCTGGTGGATCAAGGATTTAGCAGTTGTCATGACTGACATGTAGTCAACGGCAAGGAATGGAAGCACTGCATTTAATACTGCAGATATAATTCCTGCTTACCTTGCAGGCTGTAAGAGCCCCTCAGCATCACCAGCTGTCGGTCTAGATAGCATGGGCACCACCAGCTATTACAGTATCTTCTTTTTCCAGGATTGCCTGCCTCTTACCCCTAAAACGTGCTTGGATTTCCATTGGGGTGCTTTCCAATAAAGGTTGTTTAGCCTTTTTTGTTCCTTTTTTCAGCTATAAGGCATCTCCAGTAGGCTCCTGGATGAAGGGCATGGCACAAAGTGTGCTGATTTTTAAGGCCAGTGTCTCCTAGAAATGTGTGTGTGTGTGTTTACTGCACAGCGAGCTGTTGCTTTATGGATTCTGCACCTCTGATGTTGGCAAATCAAGGGTTTTGCAAGGGATCTCTACAAACATGAAGAAGGTGGGAAAAATCCCTACCTGATGTCAAGGAGGAGGTTGTCTGCATGTCTCTGTAGTGCCCTATAATGCCTCACCTTAGGCAACATTAGTGAGAGGTCAGTGCTAATATTAATGCAAAACCAACCTTGGAGATTGGCTGATACCCCAGGGGGTCTGTGCGGACATGCAGAGGGACATGGACAGGCTGCAGAGCTGAGCGGAGAGGAACCTCATGAAGTTCAACGTGGGCAAGTGCAGGGTGCTGCCAGCAGGCAAGGCTGCTTGAAACTATCTTTTAGATAGTGAAATAAATAAAAATTGTGAGGAAAAGAGCTATTGTATCAGAATCCCAGGAAGAATCAACCTTAAGAGGAAAATAGTTACAGGGTTGTATTTCATTGTTTCAGGTAATCCCGAAGAAGGGCTTAAATACAGATACTCTAGTGTCTATAAACTGTCCAAAGCAGGTGGGAATTTCACACAATTTATTTCTCATAGCACCTGAAACCCCCTCTAGATGCTTTCTGCCTTCAGAAGGCTGAGCATAGATGGCTAAGCAGAAAGTTGTTAGCGGAAAGGGCACAGCATAAAACATTGTCTTTTAGGCAATTTATATCTACCAGTAGAACTAGAGCTGCCCAGCTTTTTCTCAGCTAGAGAGCTTTAGCACTGAATTACCTAAAATGTCTTGGCACTGGGTTTCTGCTTGGGCTTACCTCAGTCCATCCTACGCATTGGGCATCCAAGGCTCAACTATCCTTAATTATGAAAAAGGTTTCGTTCTATCCAGTTGGAACCTCCCATGTTTCAACTTATGCACGTCATCGCTCATCCTCCCACCACGGTGCTGCTGTGAAAAGCCTGGCTCTCCAGAGAAGATCTCCCTACGCCCGAGCTGTTCGTTCATGGAAAGGGGACTCTCTTCCCCCATTCTCCCTGTCCCTCTTTCCTGAAGAGGTTGTATCCCTCCATCCATCCATCCATCCCTCACACACCATAACATGGTTGTAATTCTGTGATTGCGCATGGAGCTGCTGTTCTGCTTTTTCCTTCATGCCTTTCCAATTTCAAGAAGGCCTCAAAGTTTTGTTTATTTTCTCTCTACATCTTTCCTTTTTTTGGGGGGGCGGCGGGGGAGGAGGGAGGAGCTATAAAATCTAAGTTCAGCTTTTGAACACCTTGGGAACATTCAAGTGTCAGCTGTTTTTGGCTTGTACATGTAATGGTTGTTCACATAACTTGCATCTCTTCACCCCCAAGGGAAAGGAATCTTAGTTATCAATTTAACTTCCTCGGCTACCTGCTGCCAGAGTGTGTTTTTCCTCAATTTCCCCCTCCTTTCTCCCTCTTTCTCTTTCCTCTAACTCCCCCTTTTTAAGCTAGAAAAACATAGATCCATAGTGAGTCTTGGACAGCTCTTCCTTTGGCAGCAACTCTGTTGACTTTAAATAGGACTCAAATGTATATTACTTATTCTGCATAGTCTTAAATAATCACTGAGAAGACAGTCTGAGCCCTCTTCAGTGGGCTAAATCAGTGCTACCTTACTGACTGGGCTCTAAAGACAAACCTTTACACCAAGGACAAGCTTGTAAAATGTAAACCTGTATCTAGTACATACTGTTTAATTTTTATACTAGACAAAACAAATTTATAAAAGTGAAGGAAACAAAGTGGTAGGAGCCACAGTTATAGTAGTCTGGTTATGGTTTTTTTTTTTTTTTTTTTTCTGGAATAGGAGCACTGTTTCACAGTGGATAAAGCACTGGAAAGGTCATCAGAACTCCCAGAAGTTTGCATCCAGCTCAGTCATTGACCTGGTGGGTCATCTTGAGCAAGTCACTGCTCCCTCTTTGTCTCCCTTTCCATGCCCACAAAAATCATGCGGTCATGTCAGCTACACTGTTGAAGCGCTTGTCACTGGGGGATATCCATAATATAATTAACGTAACTAATATATGATGCTACTGACTGGGCAAGACATTCCTATGCTTTCAGGAGCACTGATGGGATTTGTTTCTCTGATTCAGGCATCATGTTCCGCAAAAAGAAGAAGAAACGCCCGGAGATCTCAGCTCCGCAGAACTTCGAGCACCGTGTCCACACTTCTTTTGACCCCAAAGAAGGCAAATTTGTGGGCCTGCCACCGCAATGGCAGAATATTCTAGACACGCTGAGGCGGCCAAAGCCCGTGGTAGACCCGTCGAGGATCACCCGGTTGCAACTCCAGCCTATGAAGGTAAGAGGAAAATTATTATCTTTCTGTTCACTGGGTGAATGGGTAGGCCCAAGCTGAGGCAATGTTCCCAGTACCCAAATATACTCAAGGCAGGGTAAGAAATTAAGTGGATGAGAGGGACTAGGCTTTGATATCACTGTTGGCTGGTGGAGAAACAGTAAATTCATCAGAAACAACAAAGGAGACCAGTGCCCTGTGGTAATGTGGCTGTTCAACCTCACCAGCTGGCAGCCGCCGCTAAAGCAAGGACCTGTGAAAGCTCTCATGGCATCTGTCAAGGACTAGGATGTGTCGCTGTCACACACAGCGAAGGGAAGAGGAGAGTCCATGGAGGGACCCGTTATAGCATGTTTGTCATTCCGTGGGCGAGCCAACTTGGCTAGTGATGGAGCTGAGAGGGAAGCCCGAGTGGGAGAGAGCTGGGCAGCCCTAGCCTGCTGTTTATGGGTGGCTCAATGAAAGACAGGGAGCCAAGTGGCTGGCTTCTGGCTTGCTCGGAGTTGTTGAATGAGTGCAAATGCAAAAGAGAATTTAGCTTTTCCTTTACTGCTGAGTGAGAACTCAATCTAATTTACTGGCCTTTGAGAACTATTAACCCTAAATGAAAGTCAGATTTAGATGAGAAAGGTTTATTGAATAGGAGTTAAACATAAAGTGGGACCTAGTAATCAAGACAATTTTTCTCAAACAAGTCCTTCATTAGGGAGCAACAGGTCACTGATCCCTGTACACAGGTGAATTTAGATGGTTATCTTCCTCGGATGGCCATTGACAGCGTGCAACAGGAGACTGTGTGTTTGTAGGTGACTGTAGGGACCTGCTGTGTGAAGAAGGTCAGACCAAGAGGTTCATGAAAACTTCTTGAAAAAGGCAATGAAAGATGGTGATAGAATTATTGTGTTTAAAGTCTTGGCCGCCTCTGGGAAAGCCCTTCAGGGCCTAAAATCTGATGGGTGGGTGATAAAATAGAGGTATCACTGCTTGGATTTCAGAAGGGATGTAAAGGAAAATAATTGTCAACTTGTTGAATGTAGTTTTTAGTGTGCAGATGCTTAAAATGTGGCGAGTGAAAGGAGCTGCCTGGAAATGTTAATGCAAAATTCAAGTTAGAATTTAAATAGCATATCAGGATCTTTGAGCAGAATACTGATTAAAGAATTTAAGAAATACTTGCTCAGGAAGAAGAGGTTAAAGAAAAAGAGAGGAGGTATTAAAGAAGGTAAAAAGGTGGTAAAAAGAGAGGCCCCCTCTCTTTTATGGGGACCTGAATCTACCTTGTGGTTCAAAATGTAGTAGGAGATAGGGCTCCCAGTGCAGAGGAGGGATAGCATGTGTAATAAGAGCCCAAGTTGGCCAGATCAGGAGCTCTGTAATGAGTGAAAAACGCAGCAGGATTGCCCAGGAGGGTGGAAACTAGGTCAAGCCATAAAGGGCAAGGAAAAAGGCAATTTATGTAGGAACAAAACGGAAAGGCCAAGAGCCAGAAAGAGAGATTCTATTCTCAAAGGACCTAAAGGGCACTAAGGAAACAGATCACAAGTGCGTTGAGGAGGAGGACAGTGACGAGGGAGAGAAGTGGTTCATGCTTATCGTGGGAGGGAGCTAATAACGGATGATACTGAGAAGGCTTGAATGTTTAATGATATTTCTTCCATCTTCATTGAAAAGGTTAACCGTGATCAGTGGGCTAGCACAATTAACAGCAGCACAAAGGAGTAAGAACTTAGACTGGAATAAGAAAAGAACACATGAGACTTCTTAGCTAAGTTAGATACTTTCAAGTCAACTGGGCCTAAGAAAATTGAGGAATCAGATCAGATCAGTCAGAATAATTTCAGTTTCCAGAAAGAAACTGGAACAAATAAGCAAGCAATCTATTTGCAAGCACTTCTTAGAAGATTATGGAGTAATAGCTAGCAGTCAGCATGGATTTGTCAAGAACATGTCATATCAAGCAACCCAGTTTCCTTCAGTGACAAGGTAACAGGCTTTGGGTCAGGAAGAAATGATAGATCTCCTATATCTTGACTTTAGTGAGGCTCTTGAAAGTGTCATCCATAACAGTCCCAGAACAAACTAGGGAAGTTTTTCTTAAGTAGGAGGAAAAATACGCTCAAAGAGTAGTTTGAGGTATCACTGACACCAAAAAAATATGCAGAAAGATTTACAGGAGTTTGTCCCGACTCCCGTATTGGTCAGCACTTTCATCCATGACTCGAATGACAGGATAGAGAATAAGCTCATTAAACCTGTGGCTGGTAAAAGCCGGGAGGAGTTGCAAAACTTCAGGAAAACAAGACTGGCATAAGCAACTGTCTTCAAAAACTAAAGCAGAAGTTAAACTCGTACTGTTGGTTTTCTTTCCCATTAAGCATAAATACTCTGTCAGACTGCATTACGTAGTTGATTATTTCTGCCAAATTTGATTGGAATAAATTCTTGTTCAACAATTCCAATAGTAAAACCACACTTTTTTTTCCTTTCCTTTTTTTTTTTTTTCTTTTTTCCTTCTCTTTTGGGGCTAGATGGCCCCATTAGGCTAAGCCTGTTATGGGGCTCCAAGAAGGCAGAGTCCTGAATTCAACTTTCATTGTTTTTTCCCTTTTTCTTTTTGATGTGTTTTGTTTGTAAAAGCAGAGTTTTATTTTTAAAAAATCTCACTTATTTTTTAACCAGGAGGTGAGGGGAGCTCTAGAATGTGTTGCCTGGAGAGGCCATAGCATTTCTGTCCTTGGAGAAATTTCCTTTAGAGACCAAGTTGGACAGAATTTGGACTAATTCAGAAGGATGATCAGATCTTGATCTTGATCTGGAGATTTCTTCTAACTTTGAGTTTTTCTTTTTCCTAATTGGAGAAATACTGAACCGTAAGGAAATGCTGCCCTAGGCAAGCATGAGGAATGGTTTGGACGTATTCTGTGACTTGGGGACATGGACTTTACATCTTCCTGCTCCAACCCACCTATTTACTCCTCCTAACCAACTGCAACAGTGAGAGAAGCTGAAACCAGTCTTCCGTTTCTATTAATTCAAATGGGAACAAGATTTTTCCCAGCCCTGTGGCACATTTTAGGGGCTGGGTTTCTGGCTGTTTTGGTATTTTTTTCCCTGTCAGGTTTGGTGCAAAAGCGATGAAACCAGTTTAAGGAGTCAATGTCTTAAGCAAGTTGTTTGCTTGGGCCGGGGAGGAAGGTGCACGCGCTGAAGGAGGTGTGTTGCTACATGAGCAATGAACACCAGAAATTTCCATGCTGTCAGTTGAATTGTCCTTTTTTCACTTTGTTTGAAACAATCTTTGTGCCCCACCTTCCTCTTTTGGGTGCGGAGCAAACCAGATGCTCATTTTGTGCACCGTGATAGCTCTGAAACTGCCAAAGCGGCTGTTTTGCACCAACTAAATATTAGGCTTGGTGTGATTAATTCAAGCATCTCTAGAAGGCCCCTGGCATTTAGTTTGCAAACAGGAGATTGCCATCACTCCAGGGAAAGATTTTCTTCAGGCAGAGAGTAGGAGTGATCCTATACTATGAATTTCCATGAAGAAATGAAGCGTTTGGGTTGCCAGCACTAAAAAAGCTTCTGCGTGTGCCCAGCTCCCCAGTAAACAAATGGGAGACTACAGAATATACCGACAACTTCAAGTGTCCTGCTTGTGCAGTGCTGTTGCTTGCTTGGATGGAAGCCTTGTTCTTCATCCTTTGCTTACAAGGCAGTTGCGAGCTGCTCTGACCCTGTGTTCATCTCTTTTAATTATAATGGCTTGGCAGGACAGAGGAGGGATGCGGTGCTGGAACGCTGTGGGCTTCACTAGTCAGAAGCAAGATGCGTTAGCAAAAATCGTAGCAAACCACAGTTAGAGCTAGACTAAAGGAGGCTGATTACAACTTATAGAGAGATGGACCTTGTGCTGGGCGCCTACGGAGCCTAAATTAGTGATGAAGCACAGCAGGAGTTCAGCACAAGAATTTTGGGAGTGCTAAAAAACATCCCAACTTTGCTCTTATACTGCCCTTTAGCAGGTGGGTGCAGCAGCAGAGCTTCATTGCTCTGGCAGGGAGCAGTGCTACCTCTGCGCTACTAAAGCAGCTAAACCCAGTGATCCCTTTTTTTCCCCTCAGTAAAAGAGCAGACCCACCCCTACTCCCCAAACCCTTCCCCTCCCAGGCCCCTGTACCCGTCGGCTTGGCAAATGGAACTTCTTGTCGGCATGCCCTGAACCTCAAGTTGCAGAGCTCTAACTTGGCTTCCCCCCGCTTTGCCTCTGTTTCACAGACCGTGGTGAGGGGCAGCACCGTGCAGGTGGAAGGCTACATCTCTGGCATCCTCAGCGACATCCAGAAGCTTTCTGCCATCAGCTCCAACACGCTGCGCGGGAGGAGCCCCACCAGCAGGAGGAGGGCTCAGTCCCTTGGGCTCCTGGGGGAAGACAGACCCCCGGACATGTATCTTCAGAGCCCAGAAGCAGACTGGGCAGACAAATACGGAAACTACCTCAACTGCAACGGGGGAACCAAGGTGACCCGCAGGCAGACCATGTGGCCGGATTATAAGCCCCGCTTAGACGGGCAGCCCCATCCCAACGGCATGGTTACGAAAGCCCAGTCCCTGGGGCCTTCGGAGTTTCAAGGTGCTGATGGCAGCTATGTGCAGCGGGCCCCCGCGCCACCCGCGGAGGAGGGCGATAACCCTGGAAAAAAGAGCTCCGAAGACTGGCCTCAACCTTGCCCCGGGGGACAGGCAACCTCCAGGCCCTCAGGAGAGGGCAGTCCTAGCTCCAAATCGCGGGAGAACAGCTTGAAGAGAAGGCTGCTGCGAAGCGTGTTCTCCTCGTCTGGTGGCTCAAACAAGTCAGGCCCTTCCCTGCAGCTAAAGGTAGTCAGTATTTCTAAACATGTGCAGTGGTGCCGTTGCGTTTCCAGAGCTTGCTTGCACCGCTGAACAATTTTAGTTGCAAACAACGTTAGCGCTATGATTAATGGTGGAATTGAGGTAGTTCTGGCCAAAGCAGAGGAAACATATAGTCTGTGCAAGCTTCGCAGCATATGTTGCTGTGTATAGCCCAGATTTGCTGCCACATCTACAGGCTTATTGGCAGAGCTGCACTTGGGAGAGGCCAGGTTGAGAAGGAGGTAGGTGACTTTTTCATTTTTGCCTTTGTGAAGTAGTCAAAGCGTAAGTTAAATGCATTTATACTAACATAAATGTGCCTTGGCTATTTGAAAATTATCCGTAATTCGCAGTAGTGATAAATACTTTGGCCTGTGTAAGCTAGAACTACTTTGGGCAAATCTGGTTGGTTACAGTTGTGTCGGCCGACCGACCCACAACAGAAACATTTACATTAACAGGACTGTCAAACAGGAGCTCTGACTGTTGGTTTTTGGCAGGGCTTACAGCTCCATATCCCCCAGGAAGAATGTCCTGTGAATGGATGACTCCATTTTTATCACACTAGGAGGAAAGCTCTGGTTACTGTTACTGGAGAGGAAACACAGCCCTTCACTGCTTCTAATTCATCGCAGGCTGACCCAGGACTCCATGTCCTTGCACAGGTGTTGAGGGCTTGCAGAGATGCCCTGGGCTGCTGTTAGGCCAGGCTAATTTCTATCAATCAGAAGAAGATGGCAAGAACCTCTGGCCAATCATGGGAGAGGGATTTTTAAAGGAATGCAATTCTTGGGTAGCACAAATCATGTTTACCTGCCACCTCAGTGACTCTAGGCTGATGGGTAGTAGCTGGAGGCCTGTCCCTGAGCCCGCAGGAGCGCTGAGCACCTCTTCCTTCTCCAGCAAGAGCATCTTTACGTTACCTTTGCACTCTTAAGGGAGGAGTAAAGGCTACCAGTGGGACTGCATGTGCTTTTGGGGGTTTGTCCTTGAGCTACTTAGCAAAAGGAGTAAGAAAGACCTTGGGGTTAATCCTGTTCATCAGCTTGGTCTGATGAAGGATCTGGGTCAATGCTGACCATTATTCATCTAAGCTGGTCATAATAGCCCCCAGTGATGAAAATCTCAGGCTTCCTTGGTACGGAAAGGACGACACGTAGCTGTGATGTGTAGGCAATGCCTGATGACAGATGGAATGGAGTAAATGCATTGCAATGGTGCAGTGCTCTTTGCTCTTGACCCAATATCAGGGGTAGGAGGGCAGCGACTAGTAACATCTCAGTGTGTCTGCAGGCTGAAAATGCAAGCATAGGGATTGACAAATTATTACCAGAGCAGGAAATAACACTTAGAGGTGGCTGGCCGGACATGTGTGAGCTTGCACGCGTGTTGTGTCCTTTCGCACGCTTGAGGTTGTGTAAGAACATTTTTTGTTGTTGTTTGCGCTCAGAGGGCAAAAATAAAAGAACTGAGGAGTACATAAGTCCTTGCTATGAGCATGTCTCCGCAGGAGTGCAGGGGTGGAGCTGCTGGAGGAGGAGGCCGGGAGTGACTTGGGACGGGCAGCTGGTGTTTTGCGCTCCGGCACCGCAGCTCCGATACCAGCACCTACCAAATCACATTCTCACACATCGGGGTATGGGGGGGTGTGAGAGCCACATGCATGTTAGACTTCTGCAGATTTTCCTGTTGTCAAAAGCTCTTGATTAAAAACCGAAGTGTGTGTAATTAAATTCTATACAATTACTTTCTCTCCGAGACAGAGAAAATGAGGGCTGTCTTTAAAATCTCTCTGTTGGCAGTGTTCAGTTCCCATAGCCACATTATTAACTTGTATTAATACTCTGTCTGTTTGGTGAGACAGAAAGGCCTGTTCCTTTGAAGTTTTTATTTCATCCTGTGATACAAATGACTGGTTTGCTCTTTCTGAAGTTGCTACCTTGTCTGCCCCACTAACTTGTTTCATACCTACCATGCTAGATGTTGTTGAATTTTAATCCCTCAACACGAGCAAGGCGAGTATTAGCATTTCAGATTTATGCTTCATGGAGACCCGTGCGTAGCACTGGCATGGGAATGCATATCCTGAAGCCACGTTACCTCTGGCTGCGATCTCACTAGGTCTTGCAACGTAAACAAGGCTGGGCCTGCTTGGTTCTGTGAGTGGGAAGTCTCCGGGGAGCCTCAAGTGCTTCAGGACAGAGTGCTGCTAAGTCAGAGTCGTTGCAGGCCAGGGACGAGTCACTAATGTGTCAAGGTGGCCGGTGTGTGGAGCTGCAAGTGTCACCGGGTCACCTACAGCCCTTCTGGTTCACGGGGCTTTGCTCAGGGCTAATTCTGTCTCTGATCAACCGCTGTGCTCCGCAGGTACCCATGGAAGGCGCGGAGAGGGTTTTAAGTAGGCAGAATGTAATTACCCAAAGGGAATTAGGCCAAGACATCAAAGTAATTTACAGCTCTGGCATGAATCCTCTTTTCCTTTTATATATAGGAACATCAGAGGCACGGAGGGATGCAGGAGTTTCAAATTCACTGAAACTCAGATTATCCCTGTGTTTAGGTGGCAAGGTTGGAATGCTCTTTAGCAGCTTTTTTCTTCTTCTTCTTTTTTTTTTTTTTTTTTTTTTTTTTTTTTTTTAAGATCCAGCTCACTGAAGACAGGGCCTTCTCCTAAAGTGCCTCTGTGTGGATGTCCCCAAAATGTAGCACCCATCCCATCACTGATTCTTGAAACTACAGGGTCATGTAGCTTATCCTGTGCAGGTTTGGAGACAAGAACCTAGAGCGCTTTACTCCAGTTTGCTACAAAACACATCAGGCCTGTGTGGCCTAACACACAGCTGATGTCTGTGACCTTGCCTTGTTAATCTAACCAGCACTTTCTTCCTTTCTTCTGTTTTCGTATGAATTCTTCTCCAAGTCTAACGCATTCTTCAGGCCCCAGCAATGGGGCTCACCACGCAGCCTTGCAGCCAAAGCCCAGTCCCTTCCGCCCGATCAGCCGGCACCCGATTTCCCCAGGATGATCTCGGAAGCTGGAACGCCCCAGAAGTCACCGGCGGTGGAGCAGGCGGTTGCGTTGCCCCAGGGCCGACCGTCGCCAGCAGGGTCTCCTCGAAACCGGCAGACTCAGACGAGTTCCAGCAACCTACACCTTCCCCAGGACTCTTCGGTGAAAGGGCAGCCGGCTGGCGAGGACCCGGTGGTTGTGACTCATGAGCAGTTCAAAGCTGCCCTCAGGATGGTGGTGGACCAAGGGGACCCTCGGACTTTGCTGGAGAACTACGTGAAAATCGGTGAGGGGTCCACAGGAATTGTCTGCATTGCTCGAGAGAAGCACTCGGGGCGACAAGTGGCAGTGAAAATGATGGATCTCAGGAAGCAGCAGCGCCGGGAGCTCCTTTTCAATGAGGTGAGTAGAGCAAGGAGACGTGGGCTTCTGCTGTCCACCAGAAAGCCACGGTGGACATAGGAGTAAAAAGAAGGGATGAGCAAGAGATGTCTTCCTTTTAATGCTTGTACCAAGAGACCGACTGATGGGGTGAGTTCTGCGTTGTGCTCAGAGGGTGCTGTGTGTTTCCTTAGTGGGGAGGAAGATTGAGTTTGGGTAGTGACGGAGTGGTGGTGAACTGTGTCCCTTGTGTTACTCCAGGTCGTGATAATGAGGGACTACCAGCATGTCAACGTAGTAGAGATGTACAAGAGCTACCTAGTGGGAGAGGAGCTTTGGGTGCTGATGGAATTCCTGCCGGGAGGCGCCCTTACGGACATCGTGTCTCAGATCAGGTAGGAAGCCGAACCCCGAACCACCGACACGTGTCCCCACCTGAGAGGCAAGAGCAGCAGAGTGGAAATCTCTGGGGAGAATGGTTTTCCCAAGAGAGCTTGATGCTTATGACTGCAGTGCCCTCAAAGCACAAAACTTTGTAACTGTTGATCTGTTTGAAATATGTGATAATACTTCTGATGTAGAAGAAGGGAATGCATTTCAGCACTGATCTCTTCATGTGTCCAATATTCATTTACTTGATGACCTTCTCTGTAAAACGCAGTATACATAAAAAGTATCACGTTCTGAATCTGTTCCATTCTGGCCAGGAAACTCATTGAGTAACCGAAATACCACCCAGAAATAATTTTCTGTGGTACAGCCTTAGTGAGGTGGAATTTGTGGCTGACTGTTCTGGAGAAGTGAAGCAGAACCTTGAGAACTGGACCCCATCCCAAATTTCATTGCCTAAAGATAGCAGCAAAGAGAGCTACTGGACACTCTCCTAAATTTGTTTTCGCATCCATCCACTTCATACTCATTAATGCCCAAAGCCTTTCTATAAGGGCAAACAAATTGTTCTCCAAATGGCCTCTGCAGAGTCCCACTCTCAAAGCGTTCTGGTGATGCAGTTGAGATGATTTTGCCTTATCTGTGACCCAGGGGCACCTTCCCCTTCTTTCTGATTCTGAGCAATCCAGTAAGACTGTAAATTGGTGCAGGGAACTCCTGCCATGATGAGCCTTTCTCAAGGTTCAGAACCTTAACTGGATTATAGGGAGACTAGTACTGCTAACACATGGTCCTGAAGGATGCTGAGTTATAGCACTGCAGGGCAAGTGCAACTCCATTGCTCCTAGCTCATACTAATAGATCAAGGAAACTATTAATAAAACTCTTCTGAAGACGTTTGTGAAGGTCCGGGTAGCTTGTATGCACCAATTAGATTGAATGGGATTGTGGGATCTTAGCCTAGATGTGAGTAATTTTATGAAGGCTTCCTTTGAACCTTTGCTGCAGATAAGGAATAGGATGTGTTATTGCCATAGCAATTAACAAAAGTGAGCTGCAAGACTTTGTCATATGGGGCCAGACTATTGTCAGTGGTGGGCAGCAATGGGACTAGAGGTAACAGTCACAAACTGAAGCAGAGGAAGTTCGGCCTCAATCTGAGGGAAAATTTCTCAACTGTGAGTGTGCCCAAGCCCTGGGGCAGATTGGTGGGAGTTTGTGGAGTCTCCTTCTCTGGAGATCTTCACATGCTGTGTGGATGTGACCCTGTGCAGTGTGCCCTATGTGACCCTGCATGTGCGGAGAGGTTGGACTAGGGCATCTCCAAAGATCCCTTCCAACCTCAGCATGATTCTGTGATCATGTTTTTCAGAGAGAAAAATGCCCTATTGAGCTCATCATTAAGTATTTGCTGCGGGCGATAACTGATTTGCGTCTTCAGGCTTGAGATAATCCCCCAGTAATCTTTCTTATGTTCAGCAGTCCCTTGTCTGAAACCAAATTCTGTACCTTGCAAGCTAAAAATACACATCTCTGATAGAACCACAGAGTTCAGGAGGGCACCAGCCTTTCCCACTGCTCATGCACTATGAAACAGAGCAAGCACCATCCCTAGACCGGCTGGCTTCTGTGTTGGAGAAATCCATGGTTAGCTTTCGTCTCTCTCTCTTCAGAGTTTAAACCATAATGTCAAAAGTAGCCCCTGCCACCCTTTCAATAGGTTCCTGCTGTTGGCATGGCACTGCACAGCCATGATAAGCAGTGCCCTGCTCACAGCTGCACGATCCGTTTGGCAGAATGAGGTGTGGAAGAGCACAGAAGAAAAGCAGGCATCAGTCTCTCAGATGATGGTCCCCTTTGGCAAATTCCTTCCCGAATGTCAGTGCACAGAGGTTGCTTTCCTGCAGGCAAGAGGTGCAGGAACAGTCTGCCCAAACGTGCCCTCAAAACCCCTCTGCTCCTCAGGCCTACTTGCACGTGTGGGTCTGAGGAGGTATCACGTGCCTTCCTGAGCCCTCAGCGGAGTTTGGTCTGAGGAAGCATTGCAACGGAGTTCTCCTGGTAGCCTTTGCAATACTCAACCTCTACCATTCCGTCGGTGTGAACGGGTGGAGTGTGCTGCCACGGGCCACAGTTGCAAGAAATAACTTTCATTTCTGCTCATGCTTGATCATGAGGCTTCCCATGTGGTGTTCCAGAGAGCAAGAACTTGTGAACATAAGGTTCCTGGTATTCACACGTTGCATGTTGATGGACAGAGTTGTAAAATTCAGAAATTACAGTGTCTTATATGTATTTAGTTAGATACACAAAGAGTATCCAAATCTTCCAGCCGCATGAGACCTGTAAGGAAACCCTGCGATCCCCATCAAATTACTCCTTTAGTTCCTTTCTGGACGAGATTGCACAATGTGCCTAGTGAACAATAGCTTCACTCTAGCTGCTAATGACTAAAATAAATAAATAAAAGGAAAGCTGTCTCAACAGTCACTGCAGCATCTTGGCACGCGGAAGCAATCATGCCTATCAGAACTGCTTGAAGCAGCGTCTTGCGAAACGAGTTTAGATAAAAGGCTTAAAGCCCAATTTCTCTGAACTAGCCTTACGAAAATGTAGAAATGCTAATCGTCAGGCCAAAAAAATGCTTTCAACAGTAAAAGGTAGTCTCCAGACAAGGTTTCGTTGCAATAAAGTCCAGGTTTTATCTTGATTTAGCTTTTGGCAATTCTCTCTTTTATTGTTGTCATGGTTGTGGCAAATCAAAATAGGTTTGTGCAGCTGAATATCAAACGTGCAGTGCACCTTTAAAGAGGAGTTGTGTGGTCGCACGCTCTACAGCCCGGGACACTGTGGCTCTACACCTTCGTCTTTAATTTCAGGCTGAACGAGGAGCAGATTGCAACAGTGTGTGAGTCAGTGCTGCAGGCTCTCGCGTATCTTCACGCGCAGGGGGTCATCCACCGAGACATTAAGAGCGACTCTATTCTGTTGACCCTGGATGGCAGGGTAAGCTTCCTCGCACAGGTCGTTTCCTGCAGCTGATTTAGACTTTCTCTGCCTGCTTATTTCCTCTCTCTTTGCTATCTGTGTTTCTGCCTTATCCTCTTACCATCTTTGTCTTCTTTATCTTTGGTGCTTCCCTCTGTGGTTGTTCAAAATTTGTTGCCAAGGTGGGTTGTTCTTCTCGTTGCACAGGTAAAACTCTCAGATTTTGGATTCTGTGCTCAGATCAGTAAAGATGTACCTAAGAGAAAGTCCCTGGTAGGAACGCCCTACTGGATGGCTCCAGAAGTTATTGCAAGGATACCATACACAACTGAGGTAAGGGAACGTTCCCTAATACCACAAGAACTAGCAGATAATATTTGGAGGTGTCATGGGAAAGTAACTGCTGACTTCTCCAGGGAGATCATAGTGTGACTTCATATTTAATTGTGACAATATCAGTATTTCCTTAAAAAAAAAAGGTGGGGGGGGGAAGGGGGAAAACTAGCCTATTCTGCTTCAGGGTATCACCTTATCTTGATCATATTCCTGAAGCTTGGAATTGGCCTGTATCTGCCACAGTGTGGACAGGTGTTGGCAAGAAGCAGCACATGATGAGATAGGGATCAGTAAACCAGACTGAATGGCACGAGGGGAGGACAAGGGAGGTGGGGAGAGCAGAGAAGATGCACATGGCTGCTCTGGAGCTGTGGGGCAGGTGGCAGCCGACTGATCAGTTCCGTTTACCGGCAAGCCGAGTGTATGACGGGCAGTTACCCGCAGACCTTTGCAACACAGGCATGGCCTAGTCCTGGACTGGAAAGCCCTCGTTGCTTAGCCGTGGTCAGGGATCCAGTAGCATTAAGCTGGTTAATGTTTTACTCTCTCCATAACGTTTGCCATAGGTCATGTGACAGTCTGATGCAAGGAAGCAAGGGACATATCGCTCTGAACTATGTGTATTGATATGATATTGGCTCCTACAGGTGGATATCTGGTCTCTGGGGATCATGGTGATAGAGATGGTAGACGGAGAACCCCCCTATTTCAGTGATTCTCCAGTCCAAGCAATGAAGAGGCTCCGTGACAGTCCTCCTCCCAGGCTGAAAAACTTCCACAGGGTGAGCATACGGGCAAAGCCCTTGGGAACCTGCCAGTTAGGACGAGGACACTGAGTTGCTGAGGGTCAGGTAGATGGTCACTGCTAACAGCTGCTCCCCACGAAGCTGACTCTGAAAGTGGTCTTGCCAGGATGGGGTTCTTGGGCAACTGTTTTGGGCCTGGTGCCTCAGAGGATGTGGGCTGCTGCTGACAGCTAGTGGCCGCTTTGGGAAATAGCCCAAATAATTTAGGGTCAGTTGGCAAGAAACTGGTAACGTGAGTCAAAGCTGGCTTGGGTGGAGCCAAAAGTTACTGTCTGGTTGATGTCAGTGGAGCGGCTCATCTTCCAGGGAAGGAAATGGGAGGTTCCTTGTCCTTGAGAGTTTCCAGCTTAGCAGCTTTCAAGACTGCAGAGGCTGCTTTGTGGTCACAGCAGGAGAGCTCAAAGCAGGGAGGAGCTCATGGAGGACACTGCAGCCGCCTTGAAGATTAGCTCAGCTTCATGGCGCCTTAAGAAAAACTAGCAGTGACATACTAAGTGCAATGATTACCTTTTTAGTCATCACTAGAAGAGCTTTCCTTTCATTTCAGTCCAAGCCTTTGAGATCAAATAATTTCTGCAGCGTTCAGAGCTCTCTGGCCTCTCCAATTAATATGAATATCTGCAGCTGCTAAAACTGAATTATTTAACAGGGCAGAACACTGAACTAACAGCACGCACTGAAACAGCAGCAGCTGCTGTCTCTCGGATTTGCCTTTGCAACAGCAATCAAAATCCCCAGGTCGCATCCTGGGCCCAGTGTTTGGATCCTGACCCAGTGTGAGGCCAGTCCTGGCCTGGGTGCCCTTCTCCAGGACGTCCAGTCCTCCGCTTTAGGGCAGCCCTGGGTGCAGGAGGCTCAGCGGCCACCACCTGAAATCAGTGCTGAGACTTCCTAAACTGCAGGCAGCTTTGTGGAGGGAGGGATCCCTAAAGGCTGCATCCTGCTGCTCGTGCTCGGCTGCCTTGGGCCTCCTCCCTCTCGCAGTCACAGAGAAGTCGCTCGGAGCACTGGGACACAAGTGGAAGGTCAAGGTGAACAGCATTGCACCATCCACCTCTCTGTTATCCAAGGCCAGGAAAATGCGCCCAGTTTAAATGAGTCATTAGTGCCATTAAAATAAATAAATGTGTTCTGAGCTCATTTTTTATTCAGTTTTAATGATACAGAGGATTATTGCCAGCATGAGATGTGCAGCGCCTGTTAACAGCTCTTGGGTCTCCTCCACAGGTCTCTGTACACATATTTTTAAGGATAAACCTACTAAGGTTGTGTAGGGTTTGTTTTTTGTTTTTTTTTTCTTGATCTACTGCTCTGAAGTTCCTTATTGTTAAGTGTTAGACAGGCTGCACCAGGTTACCAGATTTAAAACTGGTTTGGGAATCTTTTTCTACGCATTTTTCTATGTAGAAAAATACTTTCTTCCACACTCTGTTGCCAGAAAAAGACTGAATTGATCAACCTTTCACACTCAAAATGACATACATTGGGTTTCAGGGAGCAGGAAGTCTGTTGAGGTTTTCAGCTGAAATGCAGAAAAGCGAAAAATAATGGGAATTCATAGGTAAAACGGGTAACAAAAGCAAGGTGGAAGGACACGGCAGGCGGTTCCGTTGTCTTCATTTGCTGGGCCTCATGAAAGAGAAACCACCTGTGTGCACATTGTGTTTGTAGTGATAGGAAGCTGTTACTGTGCATAAAAAAAATACATATTTGAAATGAAATCCTATCTCCTATTATGTTTCTGCTTACAAAGCTGAAACGTGCAGCATCCTCTTTAACCCAGCCTCCTTCAGCAATCTGTTGTCAAATAAACCATTGCCTGGTTTCCTTACGGGGCTGACTCGGCCGCTTGTTTTTTCCCAGACTTCCCCAGTGCTGAGAGACTTCTTGGAAAGGATGTTGACCCGGGATCCACTGGAAAGAGCAACAGCCCAAGAACTCCTGGATCATCCCTTCCTGCTCCAGACAGGACTTCCAGAGTGCCTGGTCCCCCTTATCCAACAGTACCGAAAGCGAACCTCGACCTGCTGACTTTGTGCGAGGGGCAAAAAAGTCATTCTGATAACATCAAACCAGGAGACTGGGCTCTCGGGGGGCAGGTCTCATCCTGTGAATGGTGCTTGGGACTTGTCAGTGATCTTTTTAGAAGCTGAATGTGAATATTCTCCTTGCAGCCCCTGCCTTTTGTGGCGTCTCTTTTGCTGAAGACAATCACTACGTACTTGATCCCAGTAGGACCAAGTGTGGCTGCGGAATAAAGCGGGCATTTCATGACTTCTGAATTTCTTCTTCTGGAAGAAGGGCTCTTCTAAGCAGAGTCTAATGCTGTCCATCTAAATGCACGCTCCTGCAAACCTTGGCTGCTGGCTACTGAGCTGGAACTGTATTTCCCCATGAGAAATGTGATTTTTTTTTCTATTAGTTGTACACTGGAGTTTTGAGTTGACTCAAACATACATTTTGGGGCACAGGTCCCTTTAAAAATGCACAAAAACTTCGCTTTTTTTTCATGACTTTTTCACAGGTGATTTTATCTTTCTGCTAAATGTGGACCTACAAAACTTGGACGTATTTTCCTGGGAAGCAGATGTGACGTACGTATAATGTTTTCGGATGGCTCTTCTGCATCCATCTGCTTCTTTTCTGCTGAGGAATATATGTGGTTTAGTGGCAAGACTAACACGTGGTCAATCTTCAATCCATTTCATGAGCTTAAGCTTTTGGAGGGGAAATCCTTGGATACAGGCCTCAAAGGGGACGCTAAAGACGATCACTCCCACCCAACAGAATCCTATCGTTGAAAATTCACCATATGCAAAACCTCCAGCGATGGCTGGAGCAGGAGAGAGGTATTTTGCTTGATAAGGAGAGTCTTTGACAGCTTGTCCCTGTATTTTGGTTTCCAAGCTCTGCTCTAAGCCCTGTCTCCCAGGAGAGGCTGCTCGGAGGCAGCTGTTGGGGAGCACTTTGGGGATGCTCTCGGAGACTGAAAGAAAAATTTCCAGCTGTCACCTGTATCCCAGGAGAGAGATTTTTGTTTGCATGGTGAGACTGTTGGGTTACCCTCCATCCCTGCTGTTTGCTACTGCGAAACATGGGGAGAAGGGAACTTTTGCTGTATGTTTTGTTATTGGTATGGCCTTCCTCCCCACCCCCAACCCTTTGATGATGTTCAGAAGGTGACTTGTGGTCTAAGCGGCTCTTTCCATTATTTTTAAATGGCTAGATATTTTGTATGATAAATTTTTGATCGGTGAGAATAGTCAAGGTCATTGGACTCTAGGTCAGGATGTAACATTGTACAGTAACAGTGTATCTTGTTGTGAGTTCTCAAGAATATGGTCTTATATGTGAAACTGGGATCCCATTTTGAAACTGCAAAGCAAATTTATTGGAATTCAACTTGTTCTCGGGACAGACGTACTGGCTCAGAGAAACTAACCTCGTAATTTCATTTTCTTCAGAAGATGTTAAAGATCTCTGTCCTCGGCTATTCACTCCAGTTATAGATCCTGCTTCAAAATTGAAGCCACCGCTAATTACTTGAAGTAATTTGGGATGGAATTCACCAGCACTGAGGCTGGGCACATAAATGGTGGCCACCAAGTCTGCTAAGCCTACAGGTTACCTCTGTAGACCGTGGTGAGAGAAGACTTCCCTCAGAGGGTGATTAATCTCCTGTTTCTTGGATAACTCCTTTAGGATGAAATCGCTGTCTCTTGGTGTCATTCTCCCCATGGACATAGAGGGAATGTTGGTTATTTGCCTAGACTAGATGCCTATGTTGAGAGTTAATGAAGTCAGTTGGTTGATGGAATCCTTTAACTCTTTCTTGGCTGCACTGGAAAAAAAAAATGATGTAAAATGTTTCTGTATTCTAGATATACTGCTTTTTTATGCAAAAGAGCAGGGCTTAAAAAAAGTTTATAATCTGAAACAAATGTTCTGCTCGTCTGTAGTTGTGAATCCTTTGCACTTGTGTTTTAAATTAAAGTAGATCTCGATTCATTCGTATGCCTTTTGCAGTGCTGAGATCCTTAAAAACGTGTTTGGAGGTGTAAGCGTGGGAACCTCTAATCCTGTTTAACTCACCCATTCTGTGGCGATGTGGCTTATAAAACAAACAAATGCTCTGCAGCAAAAGGCCTGAATCCTGCAAGGAAGACTTCTTAGGGCAAAAGGTTGCCAGGTTTTAGCCTTAAAATCTTTATATTCTGGCCCAAGTCTGGCTAAATGCAGGGAGAAAAAAGGCCTTGAAAGTTTGTGTTTAAGTTTCTTTATAAATTTTTAAAGCTTATTGCTCTATTTGTGAAGAATACAGATTTTTTTTTTCCCAATAGATAATTAAAGGCCTGGTTCTTGTTTTTGGCCTGTACAGTACAGACACTGCATGTCTCATTAATTGCTCCAAATCCTGCGATAAATCTGTGATTTTTATGAAAATTGAGGATCTGTCTCCAGGGTCAAGCACTCCTTCCCCAAGAATTAGGCAGCCGGGATTAAGATCAGCAGAGCAGGGTCAGTCTTTGCATCGCCACCATATTGAGAAGCCAGATTTCTTGCAAACCAAGTATATAAAAAAACCT
Source organism: Tinamus guttatus (assembly GCF_059628265.1). Taxonomy (NCBI): domain Eukaryota; kingdom Metazoa; phylum Chordata; class Aves; order Tinamiformes; family Tinamidae; genus Tinamus; species Tinamus guttatus. The sequence continues at coordinate 1,496,683 of NW_028289080.1, read as the reverse complement.
ATAGCCTTGGCTGTGAAGAGCTTTCCGTCTACTCTGGGTGTAACTATACTTGGAGATGCCGTTTTCTCTGAATAACTTCTCGTGTGTGCATTCAACAGCGACTTGCTTCTATCACAGGGTTTTCTGTTGTTTTGTGTCGTGTTTTACGTGGATCATCGTTCCGTTTTATTTTTGCCCTCCCTCTTCCCTGTCAGCCTTGGTGGTGTCGAGTCTTTCCTATGCTAGTGCAGTCCTGACAATCAACATGTATTAGGCCTTTGAAGATGGCAGGTAGAGTTTATAGGAGCGATTTGCCGAATCAAATGGGAAGTCTCTGCCTGCTGTCATCTCCCAGCTGAACTCGGGTGCGCAACGGCTGCCTCTCTCCTAGCAGCTCTGCGCTACCAAATGCGGCACCTCATCACCCCATCGTGTCCAGTTCTGGGCCCCACAGTACAAGAGGGATGTGGAGCTTCTGGAGAGAGTCCAGCGCAGGGCCACAAGGATGATCAGGGGCCTGGAACATCTGCCCTATGAGGAGAGGCTGAGGGAGCTGGGCCTGTTCAGCCTGGAGAAGAGAAGGCTGAGAGGGGATCTAATCAGTGTATATAAATACCTCAAGGGAGGGAGTGCAGAGGACGGTGATGGTCTCTTTTCAGTGGTGGCCACTGATAGGACTAGAGGAAATGGCCGGAAACTGAAACACCAAAAATTCCATAGGAACTTAAGGAAAAATTTCTTAACAGTGAGGGTGACAGAGCACTGGAACAGGCTGCCCAGAGAGGTTGTGGAGTCTCCTTCTCTGGAGATCTTCAAAACCCGCTTGGATGCAGTCCTGTGCCACGTGCTCTAGGTGTCCCTGCGTATGCAGGGGGGTTGGACTAGATGATCTCTAGAGGTCCCTTCCAACCCTAAGCATTCTATGATTCTATGATCTTCCTGGGAAGGGTGCACATCATTCCCTGCAAGCCTATGGCATTTAACCAGCAACTACAGACATACCCTGGACCAAATGAGTTTCCTTGTTAAATCTGGTGAGAAGGATCCTGTGCTTCCTCTGTCACTTGGGCAAAAAGTCCAGTTGTGCTTTAGCTCCTAATCTATAAAGCAGCACTAGGAAGTGCTGAACCTTGAGCGCGCGCGTTGCGCAGGCAGTAGGTCTCTCAAACAGATGCACTAGTTACTGGGCGGCACTTCCTTCCCTAGTAGCCATCGTTACGTCAGCACCGTGTCACTGCTAAAGAGATAAAACATAATTTTTGGTCATTGAGTACAAGTTGAGCCTAGAGGGTAGCTCTCAGCTGGATGTAGTTTTAAGACTATTTAGAGGTTTTCCTGGTAAGTAGAGCAGCCACCAAATATTTGAAGGCAGAGTTTTATGTAAAGTAGTTGCAGAAAAGGGAGCAGTGAGAGCTGTCCAAATGCACTGTCCTTTACTTGATTAAAAAATGGGGGACATCACAGCTGTGCAAACTGGAAGGAACTTAGCTTCTGTTCACCCTCTCATCTGAAAGCACATGCCGTATTATTTTTTCTTTAATTTATTTATTTCTTCCTGATTGTTGACGCAGGGTTCTCATCAGGGAAGCTGCCTGCAAGCATGAAAGCCAGGGGACAAGTTCCCCTGCTGTCTCTTGTTATGGTAATGTTCTTGTTTTTAAGGAATCTCTACGTTCATCAATCATGTAGAGAGGGGGGCCAGGAGGGCCCTACGGGCTTTCTTGCGGCCTCCTGGGGCCTTCGTGCGCCCTGGGCCAGGGGGCACTGTGCGCTTTCGTGCGGCCTCCGGGGACCTCCATGCGCCTTGTGGCAGGGGGACCCTATGGGCTTTCGTGCGGCCTCCAGGGTCCTCCATGAGCCCTGGGCCAGGGAGGACCTGTGGGCTTTTGTGCGGCCTCCAGGGGCCTCTGCAGGCCCTAAGCCCAGGGGTATGTATGGGCTTTCATGTGGCCTCCTAGGGCCTCCGTGCGCCCTAGGAGAGAGGTGCCCTATGGACTTTCGTGCGGCCTCCACACACCCTTGACCGGGGGGCCCTATGGGCTTTCGGGTGGCCTCTGGCACCTCCATGCGCCCTGGGCCAGGGGGTCGCTCTGGGCTTTTGTGCTACCTCCAGTGGCCTCCACAGGCCCTAAGCCAGGGGGCGCTATGGTCTTTCGTGCTACCTCCATTGCCCTCCACATGCCCTAGACCAGGGGATCCCTATGGGCTTTCGTGCGGCCTCCCGGGGCCTCAACACGCCCTGGGCCAGGGGTTCCCTATGGGCTTTTGTGTGGCCTCCCAGGGCCTCCATGTGCCCTTGGAGAGGGAGGCCCTATGGGCTTTCATGTGGCCTCCCAGGGCCTCCCTGCGCGCTCGGAGAGGGAGGCCCTATGGGCTTTCGTGTGGATTCCGGGGACCTCCATGCGCCCTGGGCCAGGGGGTCCCTATGGGCTTTTATGTGGCTTCTAGGGGCCTCTGTGTGCCTTAGTCCAGGGCGTCCCTATGGGCTTTCATGTGGCCTCCACACGCCCTGGGAGAGGGGGGGTCCTTTGGGCTTTCGTGCGGCCTACCTTGGCCTCCATATGCCCTTGGCCGGGGGGCCCTATGGGCTTTCGTGTGGCCTCCTGGGGCCTTTGTGTGCCCTGGGCAAGGGGGGGCCCTATGGAGTTTCATGTGGCCTCCGCAGGCCCTAAGCCAGGGTGTACCTATGGTGTTACGTGCAGCCTCCATGCGCCCTTGGCCAGGTTGTACCTATGGGCTTTCGTGCAGCCTCCCTGGGCCTCCTCACGCCCTGTGCCAGGCGGGCCCTATGGGCTTTCATGGGGCCTTCGTGCGCGCTGGACCAGGGGGGCCCTATGGGCTTTTGTGTGGCCTCTAGGGGCCTCCATGCACTTTAGTCCAGGGGGTCCCTACGGGCTTTCATGCGGCCTACCTTGGCCTCCACACGCCCTTGACCAGGGGGGCCCTATGGGCTTTCGTGCTACCTCCAGCGGCCTCCACAGGCCCTAAGCCAGGGGGTACCTATGGGCTTTCATGGGGCCTCCATGGCCCTTGGAGACATATGGGCTTTTGTGCGGCCTCCAGGGACATCCACACGCCCTGGGCCAGGGTGTCCCTATGGGATTTCGTGCGGCCTTCCGGGTCCTCCATGTGCCCTGGTCATGGGGACACTGTGGGCTTTCGCACAGCCTCCTGGGGCCTCCACGCGCTCTGGGCCAGGGGGCCCTATGGGCTTTGGTTCGACCTACTGAGGCCTCTGTGCACCCTGGGCAGGGGCGGGGCCCTATGGGCTTTCGCGTGTCCTCCAGGGGCCTCCGCATGCCCTGGGACAGGTGTTCCCAATGGGCTTTTGTGCGGCCTCTGTGCTCCCTGGGAGAGGTGGGCCCTATGGGCGTTCATGCATCCTCCCTTGGCCTCCACACGCCCTTGGCCAGTGGGGCCCTACGGGCTTTCATGTGGCCTCCAGTCAACACCATGCGCCCTGGGCAAGGGGGGCCCTATGGGCTTTTGTGCGGCCTTCCGGGGCCTCCACACGCCCTGGGCCGGGGGGGGGCCCTATGGTCTTTCGTGCGGCCTCCATGGACCTCCATGCGCCCTGGGACAGGGGTCCGATGGGCTTTCGTGGGGCCTCCGTGCGCCCTGGGCCAGGGGATCCTTATAGGCTTTCATGCGGTCTCCCAGGGCCTACCCACGCCTTGGGGTAGGCAGTCCTTTTGGGCTTTCGTACAGCCTCCTGGGGCTTCCGCGTGCCCAGAGCCACCAGGGCCCTATGGGCTTTCGTCTGCCCTCCTGGGCCCTTTGTGCTCCCTGCGCCGGGGGGCCTTATGGTCTGTTGTGAGGCCTCCACACGCTCTGGACCCGGGGGTCACTATGGGCTTTTGTATGGCCTCCAGGGACCACCATGCACCCTGGGCCAGGGGGGGCCGCATGGGCTTTCGTTCGGCCTCCCGGGACTTCCGTGTGCCCTTGGAGAGTGGGACTCCATGGGGTTTCGTAGGGCCTCCCTGGGCCTCCGTGCGCCCTGGGCCGGGGGTTCCTATGCACTTTCGTTCGGCTTCCCAGGGCTTCCATGCACCCGTAGGGGATCCCTATGGGCTTTCGTGCAGCCTCCCGGGGCCTCCGTGCGCCCTGGGCCACTGGAACCCTATGGAGTTTTGTGCGGCGTCCCAGGGCCTCCATGTGCCATGGAACCAGGGGGGCACTATGGGCTTTCGTGCCGCCTCTAGGGGCTTCCACACACCCTGGGCCAGGGGATCCCTATGATCTTTCATGCATCCTCCCTGGGCCTCCACACGCCATCATCCAGGCGGACACGATTGGCTTTCATGCGGCCTCCCAGGGCCTCTGTGCGCCCTGGGCCTGGGTGTCCCTATGGGCTTTTGTGTGGCCTACCGGGGCCTCCACCCACTCTGGGCCAGGCGGTCCCTCTGAGCTTTCATGCAGCCTCCTCAGACCTCCAAACACACTGGGCCAGGGGCTCCCTATGGGCTTTCCTGAGGCCTCCACCCACCCTGGGCCGGGATCCTTATGGGCTTTTGTGCGGCCTCCAGATGCCCTGGGCCATGGGGGCCCTATGGGCTTTCATGAAGCCTCCCGGGTCCTCCGTGCGCCCTGGGCCTGGGGGTCCCTATGGGCTACCGAGCCTCCTCCCTGGGCCTCTGCGCGTCCTGCGAGAGGGGGACCGTATGGGCTTTCATGCGGCCTCCAGGGCCTCCGTGCATCCTGGACCAGGGGGGCCCTATTGGCTTTCATGCGGCCTCTCACCCCACAGTCAGCAAGTCTTTTACAGTGCTCCTAAATACAAGCTGGGCTGCGTGGCCACTTGCAGAGACCTTCAAGGACCGCCAAACTTTGTAGGAAGAAGTAGCGTTGGGAAGCTCAGAAGCTGCCATTTCTCCACTGAAGTGAGTAACCAGCACAGTGGTGCCTCTGCACAGGCCGTCGTCTGCCTGGAGGGAGGATCATACCCCTCAGAGTTCAGCAGAAGAGGATTCCTCATGTGGTCTCGAAAGCCTCTGTGGTAACATTTGCCCCAAGAACTTTGTAGTGCCTTTATCTGGCTTTCACAGTGTTTTTGATGGCCCAGGAATTCATCCTGTTTTGATCAGCGATGGTATTTTTGCCTAGAGGTGCATCTCTCTGCCTGGCCTTAGTGGCATGGGGCCTGCTTCACCTCACGGGGAGAAGGTGTTGATGCAGAATGTGCTCTGTGCTCCATCCAAGATGTAGCTTTGCCTACAAAGCACTGATTCTTGTGCAAGCCCTCTGAAAATGACTTTTATCAGAAGTTTTTTTTTTTAGTGCTGCAGTGTGCTCTCTGCTAAACATCCCACCTATTTTTAAGCGGTTCACAGGCCTTTTGGTGAAGATAGCTCAGTTATCAACAGGGCTGCAGGGTGGAGCTCAGGCTCTGGCTGAGCCAGGCGGGTCTGGCTCTTGGGGACCTGTTTTGGTCCTGTCGTGACCTCTAAGGGAGGAAGGCACTCAAATGCACCCTTCACCATCGCTCCCATCTGGTGGGTCCCCAAGGACGGGCTTCTTTGGCATTGCTGTTGTGGGAGAGAGGAGTGAAAACATTGACTCTCAGGTCCTGTGTTCTGCCCTGGCCTTAGACATGTGGTTCAGTAGCACAAGTTTATTTTGATGCTTTCATTCACTATGGGGCATTAAAATAAAGCAACTGACGCCCAGTTCTCTGGCAGCAGGCGTGGAGGCTGGGGGACACACACTCTTCAACCACATTTGGAGCTGGGTTAGGTTGCGAGGCGCCCTCCAGAGAGGGATGGGATGAAGTGGCCTCCAATGAAAACCGCCTTGGTTTTTAGAGGGAATGTGAACGGCTTCTGTGAAGTGAGTGGCTAAAGTTGGGGACAACCCCCTGTTTTATTCGATGGGAGAGCCGTGCTTCTGCTGAGCCCGATGCTGGGTGTGTGGGCCGCAGACCAGGCAATTCAGTCGTTTGCTTTTGAGCAGCACGTGCCACCCAGCGATGCCAGAAGCGCGTGGTCGGTGTCATGGCCTTAGACACACAGCTTGAAACAGCTCTGGAGAACTTGTGTGACCAGCAGCCTTGGCTGAACCAGAGGCGATGGTGACGCTGTCGAGGGGCAGCACGCGGGAGCTCGAGCGCCGCTCCTGCTGCGTCTGCCATCGCCTCCTCCGTGACTGGGTCTGCTGGAGGCACCTCTGCTCGGTGAAGAGGTGCAGCGCGAGCAGCGGCAGCATCTGGGACCAGCCGGTGCTGAGCAGCGAGGGGAGAGCCCCCTCGGCACGTGCAATAGCTGCGCAAGGGCTCGTCCGGGTGCTTTTGGGATTTGTTCTCTTGTTGCAGTCGTCCTCGCTGCCAGAATGGTTGGAGCTTTGGCCTCTGCTCTTCCTGAGCAGAAAAGCGCCAAATGAGGGGTGCAAATGCATGAAAATAGTTCTGAATCCTCTTGAAATGCTCTTTTCCTGGGAAAGCAGCACCCTCTGCTCCTCCTGTTTTGCACTAACCTCTTTTTTCATGCTACCCTTGATCTCCGTTCCCAATCCCCAGTGTAAAAAGCAGGCAGCTAATGAGTACGTTCCTCGTTTTGGAACTGATCTGACACAAATCAATAAGGTGCTTCCTTTGCTTCAGTCCTATCTTGCTGTGATGTTTGTCGTTCTTAATTTTGAGGGCCATCAAACTTCACAGCGTGAGGGAGATTTCAGAAAACGGAGAATGTTGTTCTGGAAAAACAACAGGATCAGTCCAGCTGGAGTTAGACAGATCATTGGTCGTAGTAGGAGGACTGGAGTTGGCAATAAACCACTGTCTGCCCTGGTGCGAAGTTCATGGCAGCAGTGTGTAGTGCTCATGGTAATTCAAGGTCAAAGGCAGTGGCTTTTCCTTCAGTTTTCCTGATTTTCAAGCTCTTCTGCCTTTGCTGGTTAGAACTAGGGATGAGCCAGTCTGAGAAGGGTGGACTTAGCAAAACAATTTTGACTCCTGTTGAAATGCTTTTTCCAGACAGTGCTTGAGAGAAGAGAGGAGGAATCCTCGATGGAAGGGTTAGGCAAGGTCTCCTGCAATGATGGGAGGGAATGTTCGAGCTCCTAGGGAATTGCTTTGCTAGAACTGGGTGTTAAATCTACAAAGGAAGGAGGGAGCTTGCAGTGAGGAGGAGGTGGTTTGCGATGGGACAGGATCACAGATGGGATGTTTAAAAGAAACCTTGCTGTGTATTCAGCGATTTGAGAAATTCAAATTGACACCTGTGCATACAAATGTCAGAAAACTGGGAGTTTACGGTCTGTATTATCACATGCTCCCACTGGGAAACATTTGGGACTTACTCCCCTATACACCAACTTCAAGAAAAAAAAATGGGGGGGGAAAATTTTTTTTGAAGAAATGAAATGTTTTATTTTTTAAAAAATAAATAAGTCAGACATTTACAGTACATAATCCCAGTATTATGTAACACTACAGGGGGAGATATTGGTCTCTCCTTGGATGTCAGACCAGAGTGGGAGCATCTTGTCTCTGATACCTACTTGGAGCTCTCTCTTATAGCAGCACTTCATAATGCCTTCATTAACGCAGTTTCTATGTGTAACAGGTTTCATGCAACAGCCACTGCATGCTCTAGGATTACCATAATCAAGCTCACTTTTCCAGAAAGGACAGAAACCTGATTTTTTTTCTTTTTTTATGGGCAAAGGGGAATCTGGTTAGGTTCCACTACAGAGCGGCACTTGAAATTCAGGTGGACAAAAGCAGTTGCTGTGGTCAGGGTCACCCCCTTTCTGCTACTGACTCAAACTAAGGACAAAGGTTTCAACAACCAAAAGATGCAAGCACCTTTTCTTACCATGTTCCCACCCATTTCTCTTCTACAGGAGGCTTTAAAGGCTCCCCATCTTCTGGGGCTCTACAAAGGGGCAACAAGAGGTGGCTGGAACAGCACAATACATTGAAGGTCTTATCAGTGCAAGGAGGTGGAGACTGATGCTTCAAGGACACACAATAGAGGAGCCAGAAATCCCCTCCCCTGCAGGCTGAGGTTGGGATTGTCTTCCCCATTTCCACTTCAGCAGTGTTTAGCATTTTCCCCTTGACCAACCTGGAAGTTGGACCACATCCTTCCAGTTACCTCGTTCTGGACAAACAGAGGCCAAGCCTCTGCTGTCACTAACTGGGAGGGCAGCGTGCACGAAAGAAGCTTCAGGATCGTGGTACTTTCTGCTTTGTGAATACTAATTCAATGTCTTTTCTTAGGAGGTGCGCTCAGGGGCACTGTATCCAGATGGCTCTACTTGGTCTACAAAAAAATTTTCAAATAATTTAGCAATTTTGGTAGAGTTTGTTATGCGAAGGCTAGAATACAAGGGTAATTTAGCTTTGCTGGAAAAAAAGAGTTTCAGGGAAGCTTTAGATACGTTCAATTGCAAACGGGACAAGCCACAGGCTTCTCAGACTCCTTCTGGTACGTCCTGCATAGCCTAAGGAGCCACCTAAAAACTCACTGGGTCTTCAGGAAGTGTCAGCTCTGAATCTGAGAATTTGCCTGAGGGCTCATACCAGACTCATCAAGTTAGAATTAGCAGTCAGAAACAGCTGCAAGGGATAGGGAGGAAGTTCAGAAAGAGGTTAAGGAGAAAGAAAAGCAACCATGCTGGTAGGACACATTTCCCCAGAAGGAAATGTTGTTGTGTGGATGCCAACACACTGAAACCGTCCTCACCTGTCTGTGGAGAGGGGGACCATTTAAAAAGCCAGCACTGGTTGTGCAAGGAGGTGGCATGCTGACAACACCAAAAATGATAGGAGGTTCTATCAATCACACTGTTCCACCTATAAACAGAGGCTGCGTCTGCATGAGCAAGTAGTGTTGCCAGTAGATGGGTGCTTTAGAGCAGCACAGTTTTTGCTGAAGAGTTGATACTACGCTGTGTCTTTTTGGAGGGTTTAGCCTGGGCTAGCTCTCAGCTGGAGCACTTAAGTGGGCTACCAGAGAGTGTCTTTCAATGAAATTTCATTCAGAGTGATCTAGTTCAAAGACTACTCTGTGATGGGGGCAGAAATGCCAGGAAACTTGCCCTGAAAGCTGAACTCTGAATCCACACTAAATGCTGGCTTGCCTTCCATCACAGGCCCTTTCATGCTGCTGAAACACCTCATGGCTAAGGCTAGGGAAGCCAAGGAGAATCCAAGCCTTCTCTGAAGGGTGAACCCTTCAGACTGCTTCTCTCCTATATCTAGAATAACAAAGTAGTAATCCCTGAAGGATTTCGGGAGTTTTCCAGGGTGGTAAGGGATAGCATTCTGACAAAAGGCACGCTTCTGCTAGTCTCTAACATCACTATCTGCCTCCATAAACATCCTTTGGGAAGTGAAATGGCAAGAGAAGGATATCTCAGACTCTGCTTTCTTCAATCTCAACTGCTGCCTCGGCCCCTGAGGGCTCAGCCGTGGCTATTGCAAGCCCTGACACCTCTGCTCCTGGGAGGTTTTCTGCCCGTTGCTCTGCAGAGCCTTGTTCCTCCTCAGTGGTGCTCACAGCAGCTTCCTTCTTCATCAGGGGCTCTCCAGGAAAGGCTGCTTTTGCATAGTTCTTCACCATCTCCTGCACCTCCATATTCAAACTTTTCAATTTCTCCTTGTACTCCACCATTGCCTCCTGCTGGAGCTGCAAACAGAAACCCCCAAATGATTTTTGAACCAGCAAAGCTAAGCTGAGTTCGGACTGAGAATGCTAAGAATGCTACAAGAAAACCTGTTCTGAGAGGACAGTATGATAAAATGTTAGTCATCTGCTATACTGTAGTGTATATATAGTAGTTTTGCAACTCTATACAGCACACTGTGCCCCAGGCAACCTTTGGCTTCACTGAAGAAGGGGAAAAGGTTGGGAGGGTAGGGGGCAGCTTGCCAATTTACATTCTTTTGATTTGCATTGAAGTCTGAGAGATGAATTAAGACTGCGTGCTCGCTTCACAGCGACTTGAAAGTCTCTGTGCAAGTGTCAGAAGAGCCTGAGTAACCTAGGAAGGAAATTAATCTCCTCCACAGGTGTAGCTCCATCACACTTTAAATTTAGTGGGGTTTTTGGTTTGTTTGCTTGTTTTTTGCAGGATCAGGTGAATGCTAATGCTGGCACAATAAATGTAGGAGTGCAGCAGCACTTCTGACTTTGATTCATGTAAGTTCCTGTAGAACCACCCTCTAAGCCATTCAATTTCTCCGTGTGCTGAGCAGTGGGTGGCTGAAGTGTATGTAGGGGTAGGATGAGTGTACCATTAATTCAAGAACTCACAAGGAAGACTGATCCCCTATAGTGTTCTGGATTTACTGTACTGCATAACAGCACTGAGCCACAGATTCATTTTTGCCTTTACCTGGCTTTCCTTCTCCTTGATTTTTTTAAGATTATCTGTCTGCTTCTCTTCCAGTTGCCGTTGATATCTGTCTGTCCTTTCTGTCAACTTGAAAAACAAACAAACAAAAAAAATCAAAGCCTCAGTTTTATAAGCAAAAGGGGATGCCTTAGCCATCCCAAGCTTATAATGGCAAGACACAGGGCTGTGAAGTGGATTCCCACAGTATCTTCCTTACCCACAGCTCCTGCTGGCTCCATTATATGTGTAATGCTCCTGACCCTGAACTCGAGTGCTAGGGAAGCACTGCAGAAGCTTACCCAGCATGTGCGCGCGCACACACACACACACACACACACAAGTTCTGCTTTGCAGGGTGGTAGATAAAGATGAGACACAATCCCCTCCCCTTCTGCAAAACTGTGCACACAATAAAATTAACCTGGGGGTTGCACTGAGAATTCTATATACATTTTTTTTTCTTTTTAAATCCCTGAATTAGAAATGTTATATATCCTGGAGAGTTCTCTTCTGCGTTGCATCTTTGTCAGCTAGGAGGGCTGACAAAACCCTGATGGGACCTGTGTTATTCTAAAAAGAACGGTATCTGTCTTCAGCTGCGGTTTGGCAGTCTGAAGGACATGCTCGGAGTCCTTGATGCAGCAGCACTTTAACAGAATTTAAATACCTCCAAGAATTCAAGTTCTGCCTGCGCCACATGCTGACGGTGTACGTGGGAGACCCCCACTTTGGAGGAGATGCAGATGCCATGGCAGATTGTCACATTAGAACTTACCAGTTTGATTGTTTGCACCACTTCCTGAATGTGAGCGTTATTAATTTCCTTCTTTAACCTTGAAAGGGAAGAAAGTACAAAAAGTTATAATCAATCCTTTATCTTTATAGGAAGCCTGTTTATCAGTATTGATAAAGTGCCATACAGCAAGATAAGACTGCTAGTACCCACAGAGACTCAGGTGTGCTTACACTCATTAAACATCCTCTCCCATAAGGAAACTACTGTAATTTTAGGAAAGGGCAAATAAACAGCATTCCAACTTGGCTGAAGCATAAGCCAAATAAGTGGGTGTAAAATTCATCTTTTTTTCAGTTTAACAAACATCAAAAGGACCTTGCTATGTGCACGGACATCAAAAGAGGTACAGTGCCCTCTTATGTACCCTTAACCACATGAATCTATTACACCTCGTAGTGATACACTGATTCATAGCATACAGTGGTTGAGTGCACAAGCTCAGCAGCAGAATATTTATTTTTATAAAAAGTAGAAACGGAGAGAAAAACACAGCCACTCTATGCCTAAACACAGCCTCTTAATTGAGGGAGCTGCTGAAAACAACTGCAGACTCTAGAGGGGGTAGGGAAGACCTAGCTTTGATTCTAAAGAGAGATAGATGCCTGTCAAGGTTTAAGGGTAAACACAGGATTTGGAAATGCTCTTAGACTGATGATGAAGTGGCTGGGAGACGCTCTGTTACTTCAGCAAGAAGCTAAAATAAATAAAAGAGCCAAAGACAAGTGTCACTGGAAGGGTCCTCTTCCAGGTGCAGTCTGTCCTCCTGTGTGGCCTCTCCCTCCATTTCCAACGAGCTCCTACTCCCTTTAGGGTCAAAGGCTCAACTCCCCTCAGGCTTTTGAAAAGCCCAGGGAGTAAAACTGATACTGGAGACTGCCTTACAGGGATCCAGTACCTCTCCTGAGCAGCCTTGTCACTGGTGTTTCTCATCATGGTTTGGATTCGGTCCACTCTCTTTGCCTCCAGCTTCTTCTTAATCTCTTTAATATTGCTGCGGAGAGAAAAGTGTGCCAAGAGAGACAGAAGGGATTACACATCCCATGTACCAAAGCATCACTATTAGCACCTCTCTATTCTGCTTCCTGGCCATAAGAATTTAACCATGGCAGTCAGACTGCGGCCTCTCAGTCTTGTGGCCTGTCACCAACAGTAGCTGGAAGCAGTTGCTTAAAGGAAGTGCAAGTTAACAGACCAAGTATTCCTTAGGAGGAGGAGCAGTAACCTCTTTTCCTCCTAATCCCTACCAGTTTTTCATCTGTTCTCCAATTTATATACATTTATTTTCCATGAATGTTCCTCATACCTCCAGAATGTGGCTCTACTTTTGTCCACAAGAGCAAGAAACGTGACATTTACACCCATTACGGCAGAACCACTACCTGAGAATTTCACTGAGTGCCACACATTTCTTCAGCTACAAGAAACTGAGTAATGACTTTCTTATTCCATACTATTCATGACTTTACAGACATTTGTCACCCCCCTGCTCTTGATCGTCTCCTCATATATGTTATTTTGTATTTACTGACACTGAATTTATCTGCCATCTTATTGTCCAGGGCCTGTCTAGAATTGATCCTCCCAATTTGCTCAAGCCAGGATGCTCAGGTCATTAAAAAGACTAAGCTGAGACAGCTCCAAGACTACAGTCCCCTAGCAGGAAATGTTACCCCAAGTAAGAGCTATGCACAATTACTTCCATATTCAAATAAGCAGTTTACCTTTCTGATGACTCCTTCAGCGCCTTCAGCTCAGCTGTCTGCTTCTCTTTGGCTAACTCTATTATCTTGGTAACTTGCTGTTCAAAGGACCAACACAAGATCAAAAGCAAACCGAGATGAGACCCAGCACCCCATCCCGCTTTAATTACCACCAGCCTGAGCTTCATCCCTCCCTGCACTGAGCTCCAGTAGCAGCTGCTCCCCATGGCTTTGTGCAAATCTGCACTCCTGCTCTGCAAGTTACACAAAGGTCCTGTTTGTGGCCAGACTGCACCCAGGCTCCCCAAACAGCCCCATAACCCAGTCACACCTCCCTGCTCTGCTTACAGAGAGCTTCCAAGTGCTCTGCTCACGTGGGAGGCAGCAGCAGATTCACTGCACCTGGGGGCAGATGGCTTTGAGCAGCAGAGCCCACCTTATAAAGGACAGAGGCCTCCAAGCTGCTGGGCCTTCTGTACTGGGGGAACAGGAACAAGGCCAGGAGGGCACAGTGTCTGGAAAGGGACACACAGCTAAATGGGCAAGTATGTTCAGTTTTCTTTCTCATAGCACCTCACTAGCAGAATAACCAGTGTAGTGAGATCTCTCTTTACTGCTGCCTGCTGAGAGACAGCCTGAAAGCAAAACAAACAAACAAACAAAAAACAACAAAAAAACGACTACAGGGCTAAGGGAGAACTCAGCTTTTGAAGTCTTTTTTGGGGACTTGCTCACTAGATCTCACACTCTTTAAAAGGACTCTAAGACAGGATTGTTTTATTCTTTTGGCTTCTTTGTCTGACAATATGCGTGGATTCCAGATAAACTAGTTGTCAAGAGGCAGTTGGTTTCTACCTGGGGCAGCTGGGGACGGGCCAGCCAGTCCTGCAGAAAAGCTTGCAAGGTGCTTGTCAAGCCAAACTGCACCAGGGAGTCTGAAATTGAAGGCATGTGATGCAAAGTCCTCTGGCAAACTACAATGGAAAAAAGCCTCCAAATCCTGGAATCGTGCCCCTTTCATTGGAATGGATGACGTAGCCCATGATTATCACTAGCATCTAGGGACTGGAACTTGTTTCCAGGCATTACTGTCTTTTTCTACTGCTGGCTCAAAGTAGTGGGTCTGAGAACGTGGGAAACACTGATGCACTCGTAGGACTGGTTGGCTGGCAACACCTTATGCAGGCACCTACTTCTATATCTTCCAAGTCAAACAAGAAAGTTCCTTCCAACCTCCAAGACTGATGAGCCCCAGCGCCGCTGTCAGGGCTAACCCAGAACTAAAGCCCCTCTTGGTGTTTTCTGCCTGACTTGTGGCCATGTTTTTTGAGCTCAGTTTCAGTGAGGAGGAACCTGGTTCTCAGTCTGCCCTCGGCTCTCTCTGTGTGACCATGTGCAGCTCTTACCTCTGTGGCATGCTGCTCTTTCTTCTTTCGAATGCCATCGTGGTATTCCTCCCCCAGGTGGATGAGGTCCATCTCCAACCTGTCCCTCAGCTCCAGGGCTTGGCTATCAGTGTTTTCTGTTGTTTCTACAGGATTGGCCCACGTACCAAGGTCATCTGTTGTGATGCTCCTGTGGAACAGATCCAGCAGCTGTGCTGCCTCCAGAGGTGTTGATACTTTCCTGACTTTCCTACCCATCTCTCAGTGGGAGCATCTGATGCTCTACAAATCCAGGGAGATGTTCCCTGCCCATTCCATGCCCGCTTCAGAGAAGAGGAGCCTTTCGTCACACACTTTTATCTGAAAAAGGCTCCTCCAAGGAAGTGGGGAAGTGAAAGAAAAGCCAACTAGCCCTGTCGGAGACCTGTGCTGTATTTTACCTCTTCTTCTTCTGTGTTTTTCCAGGATATATCATCCTTTTCTTGCCTCCGTGGCACACAGGCTCTGAAAAGAGGGCGGAATATCTCTGCAGCAGCTCCTCCTTGCGTTTGCTTCCTTTCCGCTCTAGCTCCTTCAGCTCCTTCTCCTGCTTCTTCAGCAGCTTCAGAAAGAGCTTCATCTGCTGCAGTTCTTCAAGGCTGGCTGTCTGTGGCTCTAAAATAGAACACAAAGATGAGCTGTCTTCTCTTACACAGTGTTTCTCGCACTACTGTGATGCTTTGGAGGGGTCAGGCAGGTTTTTTCAGCACTGCCATCACTCAGATTTCCTTCCTCTTTTCAGATTACACACAGATCAGTTCAGCAACTGGTAGATGTCTGGCTTAGAGCCAGAAGAACTACAGCATCTTGGTATTTTAGCCAGAGATGAAAAAAAAACACTTATAATATGTGAAGCACATGGTGACACTTGCCAAATTACAAGCAGAGGTGCTTTGAGCCCTTCTAGTTTTAATGGCTATTCGCTCAGTTGTGAAGAAAGAATGAAAGGGCTTTTTAAGCAGACAAAAATCTGGAGGGGAAGGATTCCTGTGAACTACTGGAGAACTTGTTATCGGGCAGTAGTGAGTGAGTAAGATGCAGTTATCTGTGGCTGAAAGGCCACAGGGAGTTATCTTTTCAAGGGAAGTAGGGTTTTTTTGCATTTTTTTCTTTTCTCTTGGTGTGGAATGTATAAAAATTAACGGAACTTGTGGGTGTGACACAATGCTGTGTTGTGCAGGGTCAACGACTGAAATGCTCACAGCGAGGAAATTCAGGCATACAGCTCAAGAGCAAGGCAGCACCAGGCCTAGATTGTAAAACCAAAGCTGCTGTGCCTCCTAATTGCATGTTGCTGCTTGCAAGAAGCGTTTTCTTGCAAGTGGGTCTTGGGACTGAGCTCAGTTCCAGTATGAGAGCTGACCACACAGCACGGTGGTTGCTGAAACAGGCAAATGGTGCCTTACCCAGGGAGAGTGGTTCTCTGAGGGCAGGGATTCATGTAGTTGGCCCTCTTTGCCCGCTATGGCTGCCAGGGGTGAGTTGGGGATTTGTTAATTTGTAAACCAGACTTCATCTCTATCCCAGTTAGAAATTGAGCAGACGGGTGCTGCTAGACAACCAACATGGCTACAGCCCTTGCAAACACCATGAATGGAGTTACCTGCAATTTGTGTCGCTGCTTTCACATTTACATCCTTCACCAAAGCTGCTGCTCCTGAAATCACAAAGGAGATGGACAGGGGAGAGCTCAGCAGGAACAGGAGCCACAGAACAGTTGCTGGTGTGAACAGAAAGTGACTGAATTAAGCAAGCTACAGAGATGTTTAAGTGCTTGGGGACTCTGTTGCCAGGTGCAACAGAAATGGGAGCAGAAATATCTGTCTGCAACAGAGGAAAAGGGCGTTTGCTTTGTATTAATCGGATCTTAAGCTAGTGATGGTTTGGCAGACATTACACTTTTATAGATTAGGTGATCTTTCTGACTTGAAACTTGAGAAAAGGGACTATTTTGATACTAAGATATCTGAAAGGATACTCTAACTAGTTAGCAAGGGAGAAATACTGATTTGCTGTCAAATTATAAAAATCAGAGTAGAACAAGGCAAGCTAAATGAACAATGAGGGACATGCTCCTACCTGAAATTAATAAGGGCCTCTGGGCCCTTTCAGGGGATTTTAACACACTTAAAAAGTCAAAAGTAGTCAACAGTGATTTACAGAAAGAGACCCCTGAAAAGAGTAATAGATGTGGGGAGCAGTGAGGTGTTACAGAGCAGAATCAAGCCAGATTTTAAAACCTTACTCAGAAATGTCCCATCTTTGCTCAAAATTAAAGTGCAAGCTGCAATTTCACTCTTCTGGTAAAAGGCTACATCTGTGCCACACAAGCAAGGTGGTGCTTCAGAGCTTTCCTCTGAAAGATGGCTACAGAAGTAGAGAAATCTTTGGACACTTGTCTGGAAATTCAGCCAGTTCAAAAAAGTTTAAACCCTACCTCTAGGACAATTTTTTTTTTTTTTTGTCACTGATCCTATACAGAATAACCCAGGAGAAGCTCAGATATCACAGCAGAGAAAAAGGCGGTGGAAGATGAGTGTAAATGCTTGGAGTCCAGTATTGCCTTCTCAAGCGAAACTGGTTTCAGTTACCTCACATTGGAAGCAACAGAGTCCTCAGCACAGGAAACAGCAATATTACCCTAATATTCATTAACTCTGCCTTGGGGGTCAGAGATGATGTTCATACCAGTTGGGTCTTTGCTTCACTTGTTGGCATTCTCAGTAGCTACTCAAGATCACTTTATTGCTATTATTACTACTGTGGAGTAATACATATCCACACCAGACACAAGAACTGGGGCTGGGATACCTACAATTTTCATTAGGATTGACAGGCACCAGAATTCAAGACAGTGAGTTAGGGCAAGAGGTCCTGATCCTATCAGGATATCCTTCCAGCACTGCCTCTTTCCTGTCTTGGGAGCATACAGGCTTTCAGGTGTATTTTGAGCTCATCCCTGCTCCACAGCTTTACCTGCAGGTCCATTTGAAAAAGGAGCGTGGAATTTCCCGGTGGACTCTGGTAGCCCATTAGTTTCAGCAGAGGGGAAGTTTCTCTGTGTTTCAGGCCTCTAAAGCAAAGAGCAGAGGTAAATCAAAGCACAGCATATGGAATTGGAGACCAAAAGATCCCCTCAAAGACACCCAGACAGCTGGCATGTGTTTCCTGCATTACTGAACTTTTAAGAAATTTGTCTGGTTTTCAAGTATATCACCTTGCTAAGTTTATTCTCCAGTGGCAACGGTGGTAATATCTACTGGTAGAAGGAGCCTCAGCAAGGGATGAAATACCCTCAGAAGCTTCTTCCACAGCTGTTGGTCTTGGGTATTTTCTACCTCTACCCTGAAGGCAGGTCTCAGTCTGCCCCAGTCCAGAAATAGTAAATAGATACATCCATTCTTGGACAGCCTTGCTCCAGGATAGTGGAAAGCCTCTTGCCAATCCTTTCCATTATTTCGGGTGGAAACCACACAGCAGGTTTGAGAGATTATGACAGAACTCAGAAAAATTCACCTTCACTGAGCCCGAGCCGTCTTTTAGCTTCACTGATCTCTTGTCTTGGAGACTGAAGAACTTGATTGGGTTGGAGAGAGCAATAGTCAGGTCTAGAAAAGAGAGGCAGTCTGGATTATCAAATAACTCACTACTTTGTTTTTCCTGTTTTTCTGGTGTTCTTTTTTGGCTTAAGAGGAAAATATATTTCACATTCTCTACTTCTGAAAAGTTTTTCCCTAATAACATAAAAGGAAGGGATTTTTTTTTTTTCCCCAGTCATACTCTGAGGTGACAGTTCACAACTGACGTTTAGGGACTTTTATATGGAGCTGACAAGAGGATATTGCTCCCCAGTTCAAAACCATGCTAAGACATTAATAAGCTGCACATCTCTGTGCTTCAACCCTGCAGAAATAAATACCTACAGCGTGTACCTCATTCATCCCGCCTTTTGACCATCTGCTTTAAAAAGAAGGATCTCTATCCCAGCATTAGCAAAACGCCCTTCAAACGAGGAGGATGAAGTTCTCTCCCATCTCAGCCCTACCCCATCTCACGCACTGACGTCTACTACCTGCCCACGCGTCAGGAACGTAGTCCTTTATCTCCAGGTACACGAAGAGCGAGGGCATCGTGAGAGGCATGTTACTCTCACTGCGGAGACAAACGTGGTGGTAGCCTGAAAAGAGAAAGCAGAAGAGATCAACTGAACCAGTCCTTCCCCACACTTGACCACGGCTCTAATAGAATGAGTGTGAAGGCCTGCAAGTGCACCCTACACTAGAGACTAAGTGGCCAAATATGCAGGTGCTCCTGTCTTCACCAATTTCCAGTTGAAAGGTCTGAGGAGTGCAAAAGTTGAAGGAATTTCCACCAGACTTACCTGAATGCACAGCAATAACAGGAATGACACGATGGCCAATGAACTTCCCTCCTTCCTCCCAGGCCACAATTTTGAGAGATGCCAACTCTGGCATCATGATCTGTGGAAAAAAAACAACACGGAGAAATGCACCTGCATGTCGCTCTCTCCAAGCCACAACTTCCATGTTGTGATTTGCCAGAGAAGGAAATGGATTTGGAAGGATTATATAAACCCTGTAGCTCTGCTGTTAAGGGCTGTTCCCTCTCACTCCTTCCACCACTTTTTCTACCATAAAAAACCTCTAGCCTCAAAAGGGGTTTCTGAAATGCAGGCACCACATGACTAGTATGCTAAAGTGCCCGCTGTTTCACAGTGTGCTTGATGGAAATGAATATGTAACACGTATTTTGCCCTTGTAACCCAAATTTTACTATCACTTTACTTCCCATAATCCAATAGTTGCATTAGTAGAGACCACAGAATTTTTGTGGACGGATGTGGCATCTTCCCACGACCTGGCACACCTCAGAACCTCCCTTCTGGTCTCATTACTTGTCCTCTATCTGTTTCTCATCATATCATGTCACCAAATCGGTTTAATTCTTTTCTGCTTCCTCATGCTTGACGTTTTCAAAGTTGATAAGTGTATTCAGCCTGAAGTGCATCACAGAGGGGACACTTTTGATGTCTGTTATTTCCAGAAACTTTCCCTATAATCTCTTACCTGTAGATGGAAATCTTCAGAGAGAATTGTTTTGGATATGGCTTATCTGAGGGCACAACGTGTAATTCCTGGTGTTGTCTAAACCATGCCTTTCAGACCCCCAGAAAGGAACCCCTACTGCTTTTGACCCACAGGATCTCTAGGGACTTTCTGTCCAAATTACCATCAGATGTTACTACCTTTTCAAAAACAAAAGGCTCTTCTTTCCACACTGGGTTAATGGAGTTGGCCGTGGAGGTCAGTTTGGTTCTGTATTTGCGTTTTGTGTCCCTTGGCAACCCAAAGAGCTCTACTTCCACATACGTCTTCACACTGCGGTCTGAGAGGAACTGTCCAGAAAGGATCTAGGAACAAAACGAAACACAGTTAGCAACTGCAGAAAAGAATAACATAGAGGAGCCCACCCCGAGCTCCCCAACAAAGCCCTTCTCCAGACCCAAAACACCCTCTCTGCTGCAGCCTCCAATCAACAGCACAGTGTGCTGTTTCTTTGACCCTTTCTTCCCCCATGGCTCTTGCTTTAGCACCTCCTCAATCCTCCTCCCTCACCCTCCTCACAGCCTTGGATCCTCCACCGTGTCGGATGCTAATTTTCCACTGTCGTGTGATTAATATAAAATAGTGAAAGAAATTGGGGGGTTGCCATGGTAACACTCTCCCACAGGCCCCTCTGTGTTCAGAGGATCCCTGCTGGGTGGTAAAGTGTGGGGACCTGTTTGCTGGTTCCACACACATGGCCGTCAGGGAGGAGGAGCACCAGGGCTTGTACTTGCCGTGACAGCCAGGGTACTGGCCACCACCACGTCCAGGCGGTCCAGGGAGAAGGGGTCAAACTGCTTGTCTGGGCGCCGCAGGAATTCGTGCTTGAGCAGGTAGCCACACTGGCCGTTGAACTCAAACAGAGCCATGTTCTGCTGCATGGGGACATCTGAGAGGTAAACAGAGGACCACAGTGAGAAAAAATTCCTGTGGAACCTCATCAAAGTAGATGGTGTGGTAAAAGTGAACTGAAATAAGTTGTACTTCTCCAGACTCTCCTAGCCAAAAACTCACAAAGTCATAAACTAATTAAGCTTCCCAGTATCCATCAGGGAAAAATATTACAGCAGCTGTTTTGCAAAAAAAAGTGGCTGCTCATGATTGCACCATAAACCATGGGTGGAACTTGATTAAAATCTATTCTAAGAGGTACCTGCTGTTTCAGGTGTGAAGTGAGCAGCTGCCTCAGCCCTTCAACTCCTTCCTCTTTCACTCCAGGCTTTTTCTCAGCCCATCTTTTCCCCTGCTGCTTCTTCCCTTGCTAACACTGCCTTCTGGTTTCTAGGTCCATCTTTAACATGATATCCTCGTCCTCACCAATATCTCTCACACCCTCTCTTAAGCTTCTTCTTTTTTCCTTCTCTCATCCTGTATCTAGTCTCCCACACTGTTTATATTTAAAAGAGTGAAGGAGGAAGAGGGGGAGAGAACAGCTTCATCTAGAGTATTTTTTTTCTTTTTCTTTTTCTTTTTTTTTCTTCTTCATTCAGTACCTCCATACTGGATGGCAGCAAGTCCATGTGTGTGTGTGTGTGTGTGTGTACACACAACTGTGTAGGGCAGGCCTTGCTGGCACTGCATGCCAGGATGGTGCTGGGTCCAAAAAGTGCTTTTGGTCTGCGTGAGGCAGAGCCAGGGAGGAAGGAGACAGCAGCAGGAGGCACCCAAACACATTCAGAGCAAGGGCAGTGTCAGGAAACGGCAGTGAAGGAGCACAGAGCCTCACGCATCCAACAGCTGCAGGACAACGTGACACTCACCCATGGTTTGGAAGTTCAGTGCCACCATCTGACAGCCGACATTCCAGAACATCTGGGGCATGTAATTAGAGGAGTCCATCCGGGTGCCTTTGGGATAAATCCGGCTCATTTGTCGCTTGTTATATCTACAGTACTCTATCGGAAGCAGGTCTGGAGCACTTCTGGGTACCCTGGGCCTAGCTCACGTGTTCAAATTATGAGATGCTACCAAATGCTTAGAATCTTTCAAATGAGAAGGTTCAACACCAGCTTCTTTCCCATATCTTTTTCTCTTAAGAGGAGGAATCTAGCCATAGTGGCTTTGCCAGAATAGGATGCATCTTATCAGGAATCTGTCAGCAGCCTCCAAGCCACCCTAGAAGCTCCTATGTCTCTGGCACCTACACAGTTTATTCACCTCTAATAGTTAGTCAGATCCTGAAACCAGAAGCCAGCCATATCTGCCTCAGCCTTACCCAAGCTTCGCACCAGTACTCACAAGACTGTATCTTCTGCCAGAGTTTGACAGACTGATGCAATGTCTTAAGCTCTCACAGTCCCTTGGCAATAATAAATAGCTATACTGGCGAACTGCTGGCAAAAGGATACTCTGCAAACTGCAAGGGGAACTTGGTTAGCAGATCGTAAGCCTTCAGTTCTGTGAAGGAAGAGATGACATAACTCCGGTTCTTCTCTAGAAACAGAGACAAAAAAGCAGTTAGACAAAAGGTACCCCCAGCCCCCCATCTCTTATTCTGATGGTGAAGACTACAGCAGGCCATGCACTCAAACATGTACAGCTCCACACCGGCTCTCTCAGCTGTACATTTATAATTGCTTAGGTAGAGCTTAAATCACAGGGATTTTTGCCTCTCTCTTTCCTGAATCCTATTGAAATTTGCAGAACAGCTTCCACCTAGAGTTTTAGTTCCAGCAAATCCCAATATTACAAGCAAAGTTTTGCACACAGTTACTTGTTTAATCAAGTTCCTCCTTCTTCATTCCCCTACTTAGTTTCTTCTTGTTTGTTTGTTTGAATTCATCCTTGAATCCAGGTCACTCTTGAGCTAGGCCCTGTTTTGGAAACCATTTAGAGGAACCTATTGTGTATTAAGAAACTGGATGCATCTTCTTCAGATGTGCTCCTCTCTGTCACCAGCCATGTTTCTAATCAGCATGGAAAAGAGGAAGGCTAGTCACAAACTTAAAGGGCTGGGCTCGGCCCTGCCCTCAGAAACAGCAGGACAAGGCCACAGAAACATCATTTACCTCTAGACTATTTCCTTTCATTCTCACTTGTATAGCCGAGCGCACGATACAGAGAGAGGATGATAGAAAATAGGTGACAAAGTCAGGTGAAGAATACCCTGGTCAGATGGAAATACTCCGGGTGCTGAGAGGGGTAGAGTCTAACTTACGGGAAGAGACTTCAAAGGAGTCGAATTTGATGGGCTGGACATAATTAACTAGGCTGGACATTTCCTCGTATGCCGTCACTTCCAAACCAGCAGTGCCCTAGGCAGAAAAAGAACCAAGACAGATGAAGACACCTTTCCTAGCAATGACACAAAACACACCTGGGCTTCACAAATAAATCCAACAGCTGCTCGAAGCAAAGCACATCAGGTACTTTGGCTTCTCAATACCGCAGTTATTTTCTAGGCAGCGTGTAGGCAGGGACAGGGCTTTCAAACTGAGATCAAGACACTTTATGTGATGACGTATCTCTCTAACCTCTCAAAACATGGAGTCTGGGACAAACTTGGGACATTGTTTCCCCTGCTCTCTGACTGATGTTAGGCAGATGGGAATGGGAAACATGCTTTCTATTCAAGGTGATGCTGAGCAGCTACATCCTCCTTAAGCAGCTGCACTTCATATTTCTTTAGCAGCTTTTATCAGACTGAGGCTAAACCTCTCCAAACACCCTGCAGGCAGGCAATTATCTCCAAGTCACACAGAATATCAAAGGCAGACTCAGAAATAATACCTGAGTATTATTATCCTGCCATATCCCATATGCTTGCAACATCATTTATATTATTCAGTTTCTCCTGTAGAAGCCTTATTGCACGGGGGAGGGCAGGTCTCTGATCAGTTATAGCACAGCTCATTCCTGTGTGGGATTTAATCTCAACTCAGGATGGTGAGGCCCCAGAGAAACCAGAAAATGAACAGAGTGACAGTACCTCATCTGACTGCATCTTTTTAATTTCCTCTTCATCCAGGTTTCCCAGCTGTTCCTCTTCTTCCTCTGGCTCCTCTTCAGCCACATCGCCTGCCCAGACTGAAAACACACAGCACATCACATTGAGACTGCTCACCCGACCTCCAACATTAACCATTAGTAACGGAGAGTTCTGCAAACCTACCCAAACAAAGCACACAGGAATAAGAAGCGGAGGAATGGGATCCTCGTACCCTGAGCCCAAGAGGTAACAAACTTAAGACTGAAGTGGTGGGGAGGAGAATGGGGACCGAAGGTTTTATAAACCTTCAAGAACGTCAGGGTCATCAGAGATTTACAGGCAGTAAAATAATTATCCATGCTTCCATAAAACCAACAGCCAACACTATTAGTGAACTACCAACGCATGCAAGCCCAAACCTCAGGACAGCCAGAAGACTGGATGGGCAGGGAATTTAGCTGGCTCTCTGACATAGGTTGGAATGGAGCCTCTGAAAATATTCTGAAGGCTTAATTTATCTCCTGAGGTTAGGCATATTCTTAAGATGCCTGAATCAAGGACTGCTATGAGGTTGCCTCAAGGTAATATGGGGCTGATCTGGAAGATGTCCTGGGGAGCAGACTTACTCATCTTGCAGTTCGAGTCCCTTCAAACGTACCTGTATCTTCACCATCCATAGAGGCTGGCAGCTCGGTGATTTCTGGTTCTACGTTTCTCCCTTTCTTCAAGGAATTCTGCCTCTTTCCTGACACAGACTGGTTCTTTTTGTTCTTAATCAATATTTTCCCTAAGAGATCTTGAGGACTCGGTAGGGGAACTCCTGGCTTCAACTGCAACAAAGACATTTCATACTGCATCTACATCACACAGACAGATCTTGAACAGTTGGCTCTCCTATGCTTCCCATTACTATTCCTCTGGCTACTTATTAGTGCATGGAAACCTCTCTCCACCATTGTACACTTTAACTTCTTTATCTGCTAGCACATCCTACTCTGTCTATGCAGATTTCTCCTAAAATTTCACCTTCCTGAAGTTGATTTCAGACTAACATTTTGCATCTCTTACTTGTGCACACTATACACTTTCCAGTTACTTATCCTGTAACCCTAACCCTAACCCTAACCCTAACCCTAACCCTAACCCTAACCCCTAACCCTAACCCTAACCCTAACCCTAACCCTAACCCTAACCCTAACCCTAACCTAACCCTAACCCTAACCCTAACCCTAACCCTAACCCTAACCCTAACCCTAACCCCTAACCCTAACCCTAACCCTAACCCTAACCCTAACCCTAACCCATCTGCTGTCTATGCAGATTTCTCCTAAAATTTCACCTTCCTGAAGTTGATTTCAGACTAACATTTTGCATCTCTTACTTGTGCACACTATACACTTTCCAGTTACTTATCCTGTAGCACAGCTGAAAAGGCCTATTCTATATTACCTGGAGCAATCCACACACCTCTGGCTTTCACATTCCACCTGCTTCTCTCATTATCCCAGACTCTCAGTCCCAGATCAGTATTCAGACCATATTTAAACTCTCTGCCTGAAGCAGATTTGAATTAAAATATCGGCGTGGGGTGGGGGGGTGGTCAAGAACAAGGATGTGTGACTCATATTGTGTTTCTGGACATACATTCCCCGTTTTGAGAGCAACAGGCCTGTTAATAATTAATTTAATTAATACCCTGAGCATACACTCTCCTTCTCCCTTTTACCTGCATAGAGCCATTTGTCTGGACCATAGGCAACTACCAAATTGCCCCAAGACTGCAAGTAAGCATGTTTTTTTTCCTCATAATAACCTCTCCACGAGTCCAAGTTCTTCCCATGCCACCTCAGCTTCCACTTACTGGGTATTTCTCCAGTGGCTCTGTCAGCAGCATATTTCCAAATATGGTCCGGCAATACTCAGCCATCTTCGCCTGCTGCTTGGGCCTAACAAACAACAAAATCAACCAGGAGCAAGAAGGAAAGCAGGTGGTGAAACCCACAGCTTAGCATGAGCCACAACCTTGAGGTCCATGAAGCCTACATAGAAAACAATCTTTTACCTTCTCACAGACAACTGTATGGATTCTGAAATACTCCCTCTGGACTAACCCCTTTTATCCACACATGTCACCCCCCAGCTAAGGGGATGGGCAGTTATGGTGCCTTTCACTCTGTAGCTTACTTCTCATATCTGACCTGCTTCAAGTATCTCCACCAGTGTTTCAGTTCACTGTCCCAAAGCTAAGCCAGGAAGCCCCTTAACACCTGGCAGGCCTTGCCTGGGGACTTTGTGCAGAAAAAACAACTCCTCCCCACCTGGGCCCAAGCATGGATACTCACGAGTCCACGTGGTTTTCAAAGGACAGGATAACAGGGTAGAGAGATGTTTTGAAAGCACTTTCTGCAATGGCCTCAATGGCATCCTAAAGAAAGGGAATGGTCAGAGAGAAGATAAGCACTCACTAATAACCCAGCCATGCAGTGACTGCCCCTGACAGAATTGGCAGAAAAAAAAAAAAAAAGATGGATAAAGCCCCAGATTAAATTCCTTCAAACCTGATTTATACTTACCTCTGAATCTGCCCATTTTTCTACCATTTCAACTGACTATAAAATCCTTCTGACTAGCAGCAAAGAACACTACAATGTTCAGTAACCAGCAGTGCTGACATTTCAAATGCAAATACCATGGAAACGTTCTCAGCATTAATGATGCAGGAAAAAATAATCATATTTTTTCCTCAAGCCCCTGTTAATCTGTCACAAACTTTCCACTATTTTCTTTCCTAGTGCTGCTAATTGCTATGTTAAAGAAGTATCGTTTGCTCCTTTGCCTCCCAGATTTTATTCCTGGCCATTCGTGCACATTCATTCACACAGACCATGGCACGTGGCAAAGGGACTGCAGGTTAAACACCTGCAAAGAGCCATTTTTTTCCCCCCCAAACCAACTCCCAACAATCAAGCAGCTCTCTCTACTTTCCCCCCAAATTCTGGGTCTTCAAGCATCTTAGCTGTGAGAGAGGCTGCCACAGTTGCTTCTGTATGGACCACTTGGACTGCCTATCAAATAACCCTGCAACGCTCAGGGAAGGCAAAGGGGCAGAAGAAGCTTTTAAAAGGCCACAGGCAACGTTAGAGAAGGGAGGGAGCTGTGGAGGGAAAGATCTACTTATTATATCAAACTAAAATCTGGACACATGCTGAGTTAACAGGTTATAATTTCCTTGAGGTACAGTCAAATGCTAGAGCAGAACCTGCTGCAATTACAGCAGCTGCAGCTGTCATTATTTCTGCTCTCCGTTATGAACTGCTGCGCAAAAAGCAGCAGCGGTATCACAGGATCTGGGAAATTACTGGCACTGAATCTGACAATACCTCTGATCATTACTAAGGATCAGGGGTGTTTTTTTCCCCCACACATAAATATTTTACTAAGAATGAAGTGTGGGAACTGGAGGGAAGTTGCAGAATAATCATTAAGAGTGTAAAGAAAAAAAAATGTACCTTTGCCTGCTGGCAGCTGCTGTAAAGGGGTACAGACAAAATAAGTGTGCTGCACTGATCTTTAACCTACGAGCTGTTCATAACTGTGCTTCGGTGCCCTAAATTTCCAAGTGAAAAGCAGGTTTTGGACTGTGCGCCTGGAACTTGGGAGCTGAAGCCTGGGAAGCTGTCTGCCCAGCATCCTGGAGGGAGAACACACCTCGCACAGCCAGGCAATTAGGATGTAATTCCTAAGTAGGAAACATTCCTCCAAAGTGCTCCCATGTGATGCTGTAGGACACACAAACCTGCTGTAGATCAGTTAGGAGATATCACTTGTTTTCTAAAACTTGTTTTTTGCCTGACAGACACGCCTTTCTCCCACAACCCTCCATCCATCCAGCCACCTTGCTGCACAGCTGAGTGTATGCAGCTGGATCTACCCAACCACCTCTCCATCACTCTTACCCGACAGCCAGGATTTCCCTCATTCATTCATCTTTATCCAGCTAACAACCTCTCTTCTGCTCCTCCCGCTCCAAAAACACAGGCAAAGTCCAACCATACAGATTAGCCTCTCCTCCCGCTTACCATTTCATTCACTTGTCATCTGCCCATCAACCTTTTGCTCTGAAACATCTTTGCCCGCAAGCCCAAGCTTTCGCCAGGCCCCTCAGCCAGCCCTCCCTGAACAGAGATCAGTTTCAAAACAAGCGAAGGAAGAAGACATGTGGGAAGCAGCTCCTTCCTTGCCTTGAAGAGGATCTCAGTTGTCATGGTGAAGCCATGAGTGATGATGGGCTCCTCATCTGGGGGCCGGCCCTTCCAGCAGTCCAGCTCCACGCAGCGGCAGCCAGCCAGCAGGGTCTGGCGGTACATTTCGGGAGACGAGATGCCAGAAAACTGACCAGCTGCAGAAGAGCAGAAGGAGATGATGGAGTCCAGCATTATCCACTCATGTGGGACAT
This sequence comes from Tinamus guttatus, assembly GCF_059628265.1. Classification (NCBI taxonomy): domain Eukaryota; kingdom Metazoa; phylum Chordata; class Aves; order Tinamiformes; family Tinamidae; genus Tinamus; species Tinamus guttatus. The sequence continues at coordinate 1,468,933 of NW_028289080.1, read as the reverse complement.
CTTCTGTGTAAGCTGAAGTGATAGGACCCTCTGCCTTGCTTGAGCACATGGCAGGTTGGCAAGATGTTTTAGGTAACAGTGACATGCCCACCGTTTGCACAGCATCTGTCCCACCCCTCAGGCTGTTTTACTGCTCTCAGCCTTCCAAATTCAGGGCTGCTCAACTGACAGAATCACGTGTGTGTCCTTTGTGATGGCACATATTGACATGAGCTGAGGCAGACTATGGAATTGCCCCTACCTGTTAAGTAGGTGTTGTGTGAGGAATTGATGAAGTAGTGTGAGAGTGGCTGGGTCATGTCCTGGTACAGCACTAATTTGTCCAGTGCTACCACGTTGTTCTCGGGGCCACAGAGAAACCAGACCATCCCCTCGGGAGACAACTGTCCTGCGTGGAAAACAAAGCTGTTAATGGCAAGGACACAAAATGGTTCTGGCAGCTGCTTGCCATTGCATGACAACACGGGCACTGGGAGAATTAGACTGAGAAAGTCAGGGCAGCAGACAGGGTGACATCCTCTGCTATTGCCCTGCCACCTCCACAACAGGACATGGGGGAAAAACAGACCTATGTGCTGAGCAAGACTCACCTCTCTGGATGTTAATGCCACTGGGCTCATACTTCTCTATGAGGCTCTGCACCTGCTCAGGTTTAGCTGGTGGGAAGAGGATGTCATTGAGGCGAGAGTCTCGCTGCTTCTTGTTGATAAACTTTGCCAAGTGCTCTTTGGTCATGTAGGGCTTAGCTTTGAAATGGCTACAGGAAGAGAGTTACGGAGGAACAGGGATAAGGTTCCTGTGTATCACCCAGGAAAACGCCACAAAAGAGAGACTCTGGTAACCAATGGGCACCAAGTTCTTTGGAGCCACAAACTCCTATGCTGCCTATGTTTCTTCCTGTAAACGCTTCCCACTGTGACCTTCCTTCTGTCTTTATGTTCTAATTAATTTCATAGTGTTAATAGTTGTGCTGGGGGTATATTTCAAGCCTCTGCTTTGAGCTCTGAAATGGCCTGTATTTCAGAAGGCGGTGAATTGCTTGCCCTATGAAATCAAGACCACTTAACAAGTCTCAGCTGCTTGGAAAAACAAACAAACAAACAAACAAACCAGTGGTTACTTGTGAGCGTTTAGTGTTCTCACCCTGTACAAGGCCTTGTCTGGCTGTGGCCACAAGCCCTGTCACATTAGGAGCATTCCTGCAGTCCAGCGAGGCCTCATCCTCTCTGTTCAGACTGTCAGTGCAGGCACTAAGGGACCATTTTGTACTTGCCTTTCTAGGAAGGCTCAAGACCAGCCACCCTAAGCAGCCCAGCTACCCCTTTCCCCTCTTTTATACTTAATTTTTGTCTCAAGAAACCACTGTGGCTTAAGGGAAACTTACTGTGAGGTAAATATCTCATCGATCTCAGGCCGGGGACACAGATTCATAAGGAAAGTTTTGTACACAGTCTCAGGGAAGTCCTCTGGGTTGATAGCGTCATTCTGAAAATGAAACAGAAGCCTGGCAGTATCACAAACCTATTCCTGCCTTCACTTCTCTGTTAACACTGAACACCCACAGATAGAGGATAATTACAGCACTTGTTTGCAACAGTAGAAATGAGCAACTGGAGCATGTGGCAAGCTATTGAGAAAAGAGCAGATGGAGAGGAGAAGCACTGCAATGGCCCATCTCCGAATGGACAGTAAAGCAAACTGCCTTTGGTGTCTCTTGTGCGGTCATAAAATAAGAGTGTCAGGGGCTGGGATTGTGCTCAGCAGGTTGGTAGCAGTGCCAAGATTAACCTCCAGGTCTGCTGCTTCAAAGAGCAGCCAGTGGAACAGGTAAAGCAGGTGGAGGGGACTGTGCTGCTGTTTGTGCCATGTAGCACCAGTGACAACAGAGCCACAAATGTTCCTGCAGTAAGAACAGGAAGACTTGATCTTAGCAGCCTGCAGTTAAGGCAAGGCACATAGTGAGGAGGGCAAAGGGCTTCACAGCAATTCATAGTGTTTGGGCTGATTTTTTTTTTCTCAGAGTCGACAGCATCATGGTCAGAGTAGGCAAAGATTTTCTAGAACTGCCTAGTCAGATCCTTACCTTGCCCTTGGGAAGATGACAAGCACTTAATGCTGCTTCCACCCTCTTCCTATCTGCAGGGAACATCTGAAAAATACTGACCACAGAGGGGAAAAACATCAAAACCACAGTGTAACGGGAGTGAAATCAGACAGTCTGGATTTGGCAGCTGGGAGAAACAGCCAGAGTGCAAGATATATATAGGAGGGTGGTCAGTATATATGATGAAGGGGATGGTCAAGAACATGAATGAGAGAAAAATGTGTTACTTCGGGGGAGTAGCTGGTGACCAAGTCTTAAAAAGTGACATTTCTACAGTAAATTTTTGACTGCTCTCAAAAATATTTCTGCTATGGATTCTGTAGGAGCTCTGGCACTAAGCTGGATCACTTTATCCTCAAAATCACTGCTGATTGTCCTTCCCCTAGCACCTCTTGGAAGTGCCCTCCTTGACATCACGCTTCAAATTCTCAGGGACAGTTCTTCCCACAAGACACTATCGCATGCAATAGCAGGCATCTGAGTACAAATTTCATGCAAATTTGCTGCTGTGGATGAAGACAAACTTTTATGTCCTGGAAAACAAAGGCTTTTCACAAATTCAAAGAACAAATGCATCATACAGGCAAAGAAGCTGCCCTAATACACGATGGAAGGACAAAAGGCTGCTGTAGAAACCAAAGCTCAACTCCAATTTAGAAAGTAGAGCACTGGTCTGCAGGGCAGAATTCATTGTGCCAAGCCTTCAACTTAAAGCAGAATCTTTGCCATTTTATGTAATATTGACAATAACTGAATTCTCTTTATTTTCAGAAGCTCCCAGCCAACAACAACAAGGTCTCCTCTGTGGACAAATTCAGGGGTCAATCCTGTTAAGCTGCTGGTGCCTCAGGTGCTCACAGACCAATAAGGGGAGCAAGAAGTGCCAAATGTGGCGAGAGGCTGAAAAATGTTCAGCTGCAGCAGACAAATGCAAACTCATTCCATATCGGTTCCCCAGCGGCTCTTTGCAAGGCAAAAATCACAGCACCCTTGCTATGCTTCAAAGGGATGTAAATACCTAAAGACAAAGTCGGGTGCTTAGTGGCATTCCCCAAAATTATTTAGATATGGAGATTTGAAAGCCCATTGAACACTTACCTGCACCTGGAGATGCCAAATACTTTTATTATCATTATAAACTCTTAATCTGGACTATCAGGCTGTCTAATTTAATTGCTCTCTAACTATAGATAGTAAGGCACTTTGAATTACTCTGTAAGAGGTGCTTAGGAGAGAAAACTGGCAGAGATTATTTTAAGATTGCTTTGGAAAAAAATAGGGTCTTTTCTCTCTGCTTGCATTTTAAGGATCAATTTAAAGAACTCGCCCCTAGAGCATTATTCATTAAAGACCTATACATTTTTTAAAAGCCTCTGACAAATACACTCGGTTCTGACCGAGTGAAATTCTGCCGGTTGGTGGTTTAGAAAACAAGCAGCAGCAACAACAAACGTTTATTGTTGAATAAGGATCAACTATCCCGGAAGAGATTTAGCCAGTGTAGGCTCAGTCTAGAATTGTTAGGCAATGTAACACACAGTAGGCAGTGCATTTATTGCAGGTGATTGGCACGTGCTTTTTGCAAAGCTACAATGCAGCACAAAGCCAGATGCAGAGTAGTTCAAAACCTTCCAGTGAGCCGCTAAGAATGCACTGACTGCAGGTCCTTACTCTTAATTTAGAGGATAATTGATGCATCAAAAAGGGGACTCAACACTGCAGTGCAGTATTTTGTCACAGTATGAGTTGACTAAACACGGAGGAGCCGTAAGGCCAGTCACGGAGGCATTTGAGCAGAGGGGACACTGAGTGGCACAAAATCAATTCTAGACTCATGCCACACAATGCAGTAGGAGAGAATTAATAGCCTGTTTTTTGCTTCAACAAGCTTTCTTACGTTAAAGCATCCTACACCTCATCCACCTTTTAACTCAGCTCAGCAAAAGAAAGCCTTGACCAGAATACTAACAGACTGTTTTTGTTGATCGTTACTTGGCAACAGCCAGGAAGTGAAATCCGTGGTTGTTCAAGACAACTTCTTGCTGCAGATGAAGATGAGTCTCAAAAGGTCTTCCAGATTATGTGTCAAACTTTGTGGGGGTCCATGGGTGCAGCAGGAGTTCTCTCATGACCTTAATCCAGAAGCTTTATCTGTTTGGTGCATCAGGAGCAGGCACCTGAAACCTGTCCTATCACCACATACTCTGCCTTTAGTCTGACTGACACACAAGGAAGACAAATATCCATACTTACTTCCTAACGGGAATTTTTCCCTCTGCATTAAGTTGCAGCTTCAACTTTACCAGGCTGTGAAAAAAAAAAAAGCCAAGAGGAAGGATGAAAATTCACTTGTATAACCTTTCAGCTTTATCAGTAGGAAGAAAGTAAGAAAATATAACTAGGAAAAAGAAAAACCATAATCAGAATCCTAGCAGACTGTGAGCTTTGCCTCAGAGAAAACCTGTCCCCAAATCCTGGGAGAGACAAGCAAATGATAAGAGCTTTGATATCCAAGTAAGAGATTCCTCTGAAAGTTTTGATATAAATGTGAAATAATGATACTTGCTACTTAGTGTTCCTCAGTGATCCCAGGTGGCCAACAAAAGAATATTAGAGAGGTAAGAAAAAGAGGCAGCACTTCTTGCAGTTTAGCAACTGGGACTGTGGAGGGGACATATCGGAGGCTCCAAATCTCTGCCTTATACCAAGTGCCTTTTCAAAAGGCACAAGCACTTTGGTGCCAGTCAGCTGCTACGTGGCATATGGCCCAACTACCTGCCCTCTACCTCTGCCCTGGGGCTCCTGACTTGACACAGGACTTGTTTTGGAGCTGTCAAAGGACTTGGATGCTGAAGAACCTTTTATTTCTGGTGCAGAACTCACACTAAAGTTTTAGAAAACAGCATGTTTGTCAGAAGGCACTTACATTTTCTCTAAGAAGGTGTATCGAGAAGCATTGTACGTGAGGGGATTCCGAACAATGGCCATGATATCCTCGGCCCAGCTCTGGGAACAAACAAAAAAGCTGGACGTTAGGGAATTGGAACAGTACCCTGCGTGCACAAAACCAGTGGAAGAAGTTCGGTGTGACATTTTTCTAGAAGTCTCTAGAACTACAGAGGTACCATGCTTTATTGGACCACAATCCTGTGTTTATAATCTTGTCATTAACACCGGCAGGGCTCAGGTTCCCTGTCCTCCTCCCTCCTTTCTCACTCTCCCTTGAATGCTCCAACCCATAGTGCTCCCAGTGCCCCCTTCCCCTCAGGCCCTGATACCTTGCCAACATTCTCCTTGTAGGACACAAAGTTATGGAAAGTGAGATCCACCATGTCAGGGCCGGACACAACAGTCAGAGTCTTAAGCAGGAAGGTGCTGTGTGGGTAATCCAAGTTAAAAACCTCCCGGAGTTTCTGGCACTGCAAAAGGGAAAAAACAGATGGGGATAAAGGGAGAATGAAGGCAGAATGATCCTAACTTGAAAAAACACAACCTAATCCTAACCTTGATCCAAATTCACACCAAGCTTCTTTGCAGCTTGCAAAATTTTGTGTGTCTGCTCACATTAGACAGCCATACCAGCTTATTACAGACAGCCCTTTGCCAAAACACTGATAAGGTCTTTCAGATAAGCAGTGTACTTTATGCTACAACCTTGCTGCACCATGAGGAAGATGCTGTTTGGGGTCCTGAGAAGTCTACCAGGTGCAGAGCTGCTTACTGGAGAGTTTATTCTCTCCCTCCAAGCGCTGTTAGTTTTGGGTTCATAGTGTTGGTTTTTTTCCATAACAATTGCAGTATCCTCCAGGGATGGCTTTCTTGGATTTGTTTTGTAAAGTAGAGCGCTCATCCGATTAGTCATACTTGGGTTTCATCACTCTATGAGAATATTTATAGAATCCCTTTAAATTATTTCGCATTCTCTGTGTTCCTATGTAAGGCACTCACTAAGCCAAGGTATTCCGGAGTTATGCTAAGAGTTGCTGTTCATAATAAAAGGATAAAATTCCCATGTCCTAGAATAAAGCACAACAATCCATTATCTAAAGTGCAGGAGAAATCCATATCAAAGCCAATAGGGAGGCTATCAAATTGCAGGTTCCTTCAGAAAATAAGGGCAAAATTCACACTCAGGCACTGTCAGCAGAGCACGTCAGACTCAGAAGTTTAATTGGAGCTAAAATCAGAACTCTCAGACGCACAAGTGTGGTCAGTTAGATGCATGACTGAGCTGCTGCAGTTCAAAAAGTTAAAGCAAACAAGTGAAACCCTAACACAGTAATAACCTCAACAGAAGAGGTTTAACCCCTTCATTTGCCATGAACTTAGAGCACATATAGAACCAGTGCCCGTTAATTAGCCTAGGCTCAATAACTTTTGAGTTGCTATTAAATGGATGATGTCTGAGTTTGGGCAAGTTGAGGGAAGTGCTCTCTCTCATCTTAGACTTTCATGGACCTCTAACTTGCCCTAGAACAGATATAAAAAAAAAACCAAACATGCACAACTGTTTGTTTCCATCCCACAGTGACTCTGATCCAAGCAATTCCTTCTTCGCTCTTCACATTTGGACTGGAATAGTTGAAATTGCAAAACAGCCTGGCTTGGGGCATTCTAAAGGTTTGTGTCACAGAACTGCCTATATATTTTATAGAGTACTATGCAGGCTTTTTTGCACTGCATTTTTCCAAATTTCTACAACACTTGCATTTTGACATGTATGTGGCAACCAGGCATTTCTAGGAAAATACACTGGGCTGGATTATAACTCAAGATCATCTGATTACTGCATCCTGCTTCACCAAAGCAACTCTTCTCTGGGGTAACTCAAAGCTGTGTGATCTGAGAGGAACTGGAAGGAGAAAAGGGGCAAGTCAAGCAGATGGAAGGAAGAAAACCACCCAGCAGATCTGCCTCTTTTCTAGTAGTTAGGGATTCTTTAGAATAGCACATTTTTGCACTGCGAGCAGTTTTCCTGGGGAGAAGTGAGCAGCACCCAGGCACCCGCACCTCCTGCCCACACTCGCAGCAAGCTCTTCGTGGAGGTCAGCTTCTCAGTACCAGGGTGAAGAGTTTGGAGTTTGGTTTCAAGCTCTACCCCACCTCGCAAACCTGCTGGTGCTTGTTCAGCTTCCTTACCTCTCACACTGTAAATCATACCACGCTGAGACAATAGAGAACTTGTGGTTTATGTTGAACTCATTTCCTGTATTTGTTACGAGCTAACTCCTCCCATCTCTTCCTTCTCTGCAATCCGGTGTCGCTTGGCTCTCCAGAGCATGTTTATGTTCATGGTAGGTCCTGAGCAGGCTGAAAGCTGTGACAGAGCTTTGGCCTTTCTAGCTCTTCAAGACCCTGATGCCAAGTCTGGCTCCTTGAGAACCCTTCAACGCTTTGTGCTGCTGCTTCACATAATGACTTAGTGCCACCTTGTAGCAGGCCACGAAAGAAAACTAGGAATTGCTGCATGGAAAGCAGGGCAATCATGTTACCCATGCAAATCAAGGCAAGGGAAACATGCTTGGTAAATCCACTCCAAAAAAAACACAATCCCAAAACAACCCACCGGCAGAGCAGTCAAACTACAGATTCAGCTTGTAGTTAATTCCCCACCCTCCTGATTTCCCTACAGCCCTCATCTGTATGAACCAGACTCATAATCCCGAGAAAAGCAAATTCTCATGCAAATATAAGCAAAGGACCAATCCTAATGCAAGAGACGGAGAGAACAGTCTTTTCTCCCCTGAAAGACGATGCAATCGAATGATAACCGGCTCCTGCTGCCGTTGCACGTGTTTACTACCCTAGGGTGCTTCTGTATCTTCCTGAAACTAATTACACAAGGCAGGGCTTGTGATTAGAGAGGACTGGACTTGGCCAGCCCAGCAGTCTCTTTCAAGCCGAGATTCTTGTTTATGCCATGCAACGTGCAGCACAGCAGTAGACCCAAACGTGGGAAAGAAACCTAAGCTCAAGAGTCGATTTATGATCAAAGCTGTAAGAACAGGAGGGAGAGAAGATGAGAGCAAAGAGCAAATACGTCCAGTGCTCTCTGGTTGCTGCTTCCTGCCTGGAGGGGGATGTTTCTGCGGGCTGAAAGAGTTTAGGAAAAGGAAGGGAAGCGCCAAGTTTATTTAAATGGCTTTGGTCATGCAGGTAATGCTCATGTTGGTATAGGCCGTCCCCTCAGGGGATGCAAACAAGACCCGTTGCTGAGGGCTCATTAATGCTTGAGGTGGGGGAGCCTTCTTGTATTTGTTCCAAGAAGCTCAGAGCTAAGACAGAAGAAAGGCCCAGATTAAACGTTCTCAGCTCCTACGGCCTCCTTATCTAAAGGGAACTGGGAAAGGCAGATTCACAAGGAACAAAAGGACCTGCAGTGGGCAGGGATGGAGCAGCAACCGCCTGCAAGGGGGAGAGGCAGTCAGGCCGCCCAGTCTAAGGGATCGCACTGCGGGAGATGGAGGAGGCAGCAAAAAGGCCCCGCGTGGCAAAAAGCCATTTCATCAGATGTGGCTGTTCCCTTGCTCGCCCTCTGCTCCATTATTTCAAAAACCAGTTTGTTTTTCTTTTGCATTCACATATATCCCTGTGGTTCCACAGAGCTTCCTGGGATCCCTCTCTCATCCGGAGGGCTGGATATCGGAAGTCCCTTAGTCCCACGGCAGGAACTGTGCTCCCTCCTATTGCTGAATCTACTGGGCAACGCTGAGATGACGCTCGACCTCCAGAGCTGCTGCTTCCCTCTGCGATGCTGCAGAACCACTGGGAGCCCCAAGTTAGGTTACAATCTACAGCTCAGTGCTCCACTTTGACTGCAAGGTGAACGCTCACTGCCTTAACAGCTCCCAAACACTACGGGTTTATATGTTGTCTACTCGAAATATCATGTGTACCATGAATTTCTCCCTTGTCCACATTCACTCCAGAACCTCTGGGTTCAATAATAACAAAATGTGCATGGAGGGTGAAACTGTTTCATTATATTGAAGGCTAGCTCGAAAATATAACACCAGTTTCCATGAAAAAAAAAGCATTCTTGTTTTGAAGCCAATGCTCAATGAAATGTCTAAATGAAACGAAAGAGCAAGACAATAGCCCAGCAGTCTGACCTAAAACATCACATATTTTGGGCCATATCTAATTTCTACATCCCGAGCCAGGGTTCTGGGGGTTTAATGCATTATAAGGAGACAAAGCGGAGCAGCCGTTACTGTTCCTTGTTATTCAAATGGTTGCATTGTAAATAACATCTTGATCTGCTCTGGCATGCTGCTGAACTGCATTTAATGGCTTTTTATCTTGTCTCATTTATGTTCAAAGTCCCTGCTAGTTCTTATCTTTATTACGCTTGAACGTGAGCCAAAGTTCATCCTGCCCCATCTCTTAAAAAAAAAAAAAAAAAAAAAACCCTCAAGAAAAAAAACGTAGAACGTCCTGAGCAGCTTTCAAAGAAAACAAAACCAAGGGGGAACCTGCATAGAAGAGGTCACAGGAGGACTCCTTCAGTCACAATCCAGTATGGAAAAGAAATCACAAGTTTTGCCACTTGGAGGTTGTGGATCTCTTATTTGCTATTGATACTATCGCAAGATCTTGCTCTTTTTGTCTTAAATATCATTTGTTAGCCCTTTTCCTCTGCTTGTGGTCAGTGTAACAAGTAACTATTAAATTTCAGCAGTTACAGCCCCAAACCATCCCCAGTCATTTTTGAACAGGGAAGACCCGCACTCTTTTTCACTCCTCCCCCCTTAATCACTGAATGCTTTGGCCTTTGTTTCTTTTTGGTTTGTACAAGCCGAACTGCACTTCCCAGGACCATAAAATACTGGCTCTGGCCTTTACAACGGCTAAAATCTAACAGCTACAGATCAGCCAAAGATTAATCAAGATGCCTGGGGAAGAGTAAAAGGACAGGGAAAATGTCAAGATACTTCCCTGACGCATTTCTGCAGCTTCCAGCAACATGTTGTTCAGCAACGTCCTAAACTGGAAGCATAGCTGGTTTTTAATAACCCTCACGTGGCATTTCCTTCAAGACCTATGATTTTTCTGAAGTCATGCAAGTCTTCAGCACCTGCGAGGCAGAGTGCAATGGTGCAACGTGTGAAACAGCACCTCCTTTTGCTTGCGCTCCGGAAAATTCCACTTGATAAGTAGTTCTCCCACTGGAAGAAACACTGAGCAAAGGTTTTGCATTCACCTTTTCCATTCGACTCTGGATTTTACAGCACTCTACCATGTTTCTCCACACTCTCCCCATAATCTTGTTATTAATTAGCAATGGTCAGCTCGAGAGCTGGCTGTTACAGCAACTTAATGATCGTTTTGCTTTGTGTGCATCACTTGATGCTTCTCTGTGCTGCATTTTATCTCCTATGTGATCCTCCAGTCAGCCTGCAGCACAGCCTGTGTGCAAACCAGCCCTCATTTTATTACCCCCAATATCTCAGGTCCATTGGCAAACTTCGTCGTGCCGCTAGTTACCGCTTTTGCAGAACATGCACAGATATATTGCCCGTCAGAGGCCCAAGCACAGATCTTTCTGGGTCTTGACTGATTCACTCTTACCTATCTTTTTACTTATCCACTTACCTACTTTATTTATTTATTTATTTTCTCAAGCAGTACTTTTTCCATGCAAAGATCTCCTATTCTCTTCTCTAAATGCCCTTGATTACGACAGAGGCTGCTTTCAATTTGGTGGAAAAGATTTCTTTATGCAACAGCTATTCTCACACAACAAGGTGCCAGTTTGTCTTTTGATAAAGAAGGTGGTCACCCCCAAGCTGTACTGTGAATTACTGTCAGAAAACAGGATTTAGTTTCATGGCCACAGCAATTCCTTGCTTGTGGGTAGGGCTCATTACAGAAAGATGCAAATTCCCTCCATCGAGGGGCAGCTCTGCCCTTGTGCAAGCTTTTTTCCTGACAGTTCACACTGAAAGTCTTCCTTAACTAATTGATAAAATCTAGGGTTTAAAAACTGCATGAGATTTGTTATCATCTGCTAATCCTTTTTAGTCCATCTCACTATACATTCTTTTGAAAGAGGAGTCTCAGAGAGCTCTGAATAGACATTTTCACAGTTCTATCAGGAAAACAGCCATACTTCTTACGCAAAGAGGCTGCTCAGGACTCTCAGTATAGATTGCAAAATCTTACTCTTTTACATTAGACTAAGAAGCACCTATGTTATTATATGGAGCCATTATTTTTACTCCCTCATTTTCTGTTTTTCTTTTCCTTTTCCCAATCCAGTTTTACCTCAATTTTCTACTTGCCTTTGTCATACATGAAAAAGTTAAAATAACAGGATAAAGCCGTAGCATGAAGAGCTTTGCTCCAGAAAGCTTACATTATAACTGAAACCAAAGATCAAAGCCATAATCACATAGTTCCCTTCAGTCTCTTACCCTGCAAGCAGACAAATTTACTTGAAAGTAAAAGAAAAATTGTAGCACTGCTTTTTGGTGAAACTACATATTCTTCCCTTGAAAGGGAAGAAAGAAACACTTTGGGTTTGTATCTCACTAGAAATGGGTGGTTTCTAGCTGCCTTGAGCCAGCCCGGGCATCTTTGCACAAGGGAGAAGCCTTGGTGACTCAGTACAGACATCACGAGTCTCCAGCAGAACTTCCCATGCAGCTTTATTCTTGACCTGGCCTTTACATTCAGCCCCACATATGTCAGGGAAGAGAACCCCGCTGCTGTGCACAGCAGAAGAGCTCTGCTGTTTTCCCAGCTTTCTGACATATCCTTTCCGACAAGGACACCAGAGTCTGGAACTGTCTTTCTTCAGGGTACACCGAGGAGTCCTGGCTTATGCCAAAGCTCTGGGTGGACTTGCCCTTGTGCAGAAACAAAATCTCACACGTACCTTGGGGATTTTGGCAAATCTCCCTGCTCGAGTATCTCTGATGCTGGTTATATCCAAAATTTCCATTTCCTGCAACAGAATAAGCACAAGGAAGATGAAGGCACTGGAAGAAGGAAAGACAAGATCCTTACAGATTATCTTTAAGATCTTATCCAGACTTTTCTACTGGAGAAGAGCTTCTCTACCAGGAACAACATAGGGAAACGGCAGCTGCCAACACAACAAGCTGGCAGGCTTGGCAGGATAGTGTAGAGGCTGCACTGGTCTGTAACTCTTAGACTAGGATTAGCAGGGCTCTGACGTGAGATGAAACACAGCTCTTGCCTAGGCATTAAACAGGGCCCAGTTTCCCTGATTTTTCACAGGCAGCACCCAGGCTTCTGTAGCCCTAGCACAGCAACACTATTTGGGCTGTTTAGTTATGGGAGAGGCTCAAAGATCCAGGCAGAAAGAGAGCCTAACCGGCAATTTTGCCAACCGCTTACATTGGCAAGGAGGGAGCAGGGACACCACCACACCTGAACCTTCACTTTAGGGCAGAATGAGGGTGCTAAATCAGGGCTGAGCAAATGAAACCCAGTAAAGCCAACGGCGTCATCTTTAAAAATGGATAGTCTTCAGCTTGCCCAGGCAGAGCATGAAATGCTCTTAAGCAGTGCAGAGGGAAGGCACAGCGCTGGTATTAACCATTTGTCCATTCTACTCCATCCCATTTGGTTCAGCTAATGGAAATATGTCATGCAGAAAAAGCATGCACAAGCAGCAGAGCAGAACCTCCTGTCATAATGTTTCCAGTCTTTCTTTTGTCTCTGCATACTGAACATGAAGCAACTGAGCTGGAAGACAGGCAGGACCATCTCCACCTGGGTCATTCCCAGCAGACTAGCACCTAATCTGTTTTGAAGTTATTCCTATAGTGGAATATCCCACAGCCTTCCCTAAACAGCTGACTCCACAGCCTCGCTGTCTCCCCCCTGGCTACTTGTAGTGTTTATTTTGTCCATTTTTTTAGTATCTATCCTGAACTTCCTTCCTCTCTTATTAATTTCCCTGCTTACCATGGACCTGGAGAATACATCATACCTGGTGCAGTAGCTGATAGAATTTTCCAAGATCACAACAACAAAAAAACACAGTGTGGATACCGTGTCTTCTAGCTGTATCCCCATCTGCTTGTCAAGTGTGATGGAACAGTAGTCTGCACTTTCTGTCCATCTCTCTCTACTCTTCCTCTCTCCCATGTCCCCCCTTCTCTCTTTGACCTCTTCTCCCTCTATCTCCTCTCCCTATGCCCCCTTTTCTCTCTCTCCCTCTTCTCTCATCTCTCTCTCTTCCTTCTCCATCTCTCTCTGTGCCTCTCCCAGCATCCCTCTCTCCCTTCTCTCCCTCTCCCTGTCCTTCTCTCCACCCCTCTTCCTGTGCCCCCCTTCTCTTTATCCCTCCTCTCTCTCCTGCCTCCCTCTCCCCATGTCCACCCTTCCCTGTTCTTCCCTCTCCTCTTTCCCCTCCCTCTTCTGTCTCTCCATCCTTCCAGGGTCCCCGGCTCTCTCTCCTCTCCCTCATCCCCTCTCTTCTCTCCTGGTGTCCTGCTCTCTGACTGTTCACGACAAACAGATCCTTGAAAGGATCTTGGAAGGGAGCACGAGTCACAGAGAGCTGCAAGGAGAGCCTGTCTTCTAGAAGGATGGGACAGTCCCTAGCCTCGCAGCACCGTGCCCTAGAGGCACGAGCTTCCAAGGATGCAAACCTCACCATAAAAACATCTTGGTCAGGGTGCTGGGCAGGACTGCAGCCTGTGTCTCTTTATCTGCCATGCCTCTTCAGCATGTAGGTCACGAGGAGGAAACAGAGCTGAACCACAGCTCTGCTCTGGAAAGCAGAAGTAAGCCCAGCCTTCCACCTTCAGCCAGCCAGCCTCCTCCACCCCTCACTGCTACTCAGAAGGGAGGAACTCAGTTTTCATTCCTAATTTTTTTTCCTCTCACTTTCCTCCAGCATCAAGGGAACCAGCATCCTCTGCTTTACCTTGAGAGCATGTGCACGCAGCACCCTGGCCTTAGAGGAGCACAAATCACTCTCCATACCTGACGGAGTCTCCACATCACTCCGTTATTTTTTTCAATCTCTAAAGCACCAACAGGTCCATTAATTACAGAACAAATTGCTCATTAGGCATAGGTTAGCTGAAGCTGCACACATCTAGCTGTATGTCTTGCAACTGGACTTCTTTCTAACTTCACCACTACACACTTCAGGACACAATTTACGACAATCCTTTAGCTCGCTGAGTGACAGTGAAATTGGTGCTAGTCCTCCCCATCGAGTCCTTTGAAGCACATCTGATGAACTTCACAGATACAAGGCTGCCTGCATTACAAGCACAAAAAGACTGTGCTCATCTGTATGTTTGTAGCTTGATCTCCTGCTCTTTGCTGGAAATCCAAAGACCGCCCTGCCATTGAATAAGCACTTGTCTCCGAGATGTTTGTGGGGAGGTTTCCTGCTAAATGGAATGAGAGTAGCAGTTTACTCTCCCAAATGCAGTATTCAAGGCTGTCTGGTGTTTTAATTCTTAACAAATGTGAAACGACAATTCAGAAACCAAGCAGTGAAATCTGGGCACTTACCTTATTCTGGTAAGTCCAGTATAAGTAGAAGCCCTTCGGATCTACCCGAAGAATCACAGGAGAAGCACTTGCTGTTTCCTAATGTGAAAAATAAATAAAATGAGACAGAAAGAAGGTTAATAGCTTATGTGACTTGGAGGATGTAAGGTTCCTTACTTGAGATGTAAGGTTCCCAGTTCAAAGGGGGTCAGCCCGATAAAACAGATAATCTTGCCAAGGAGATGATTCTTGAACTGTCCCTGCACTACAAAAGGAACCCATGCAACCAGCTCCTATTTAAACCCCCACACTGTAGGCACAAAGCTGGATGGAATAACTCACAGTCCCATGGAACCCACAGGGGTCCCTCCGCATCAGAAGCAAGGCCATGCAAAGGAAGCACGTGTTGTTGCTGTGAGCTTGTGACCCTCACCTGGGAATAACCAGGGCTGCTTCTGCAATTTCCAGCTGAAGGCAATTTCCCCTGTATTTGCAGGACAACATCCACTCTCATTTCACACACAAGCCTGTGCTAAGATGTGACTTAGCATTAGCTCTTTGGAGACAAACATAGGGAGTGCTCAGTGCCTCAGCATGGGCCCAACCTCATTTAATCAAGATGACTCCTGAGAGCACTTAACATCTGCCACCACTGAACAAACGCTCATAAGGGCCTCTTGGCCATTTCTAGGAGCACTTCGAGTTTATGGCAGGATGAAATATCAAAGCACTGAGCTGAAACCCCTGAGGTGTAACTATATTCCCAAGAGTGTAACTACTCAGATTCCCTCTGCTCAACCCTGGTGAGACCACATCTGGAGTATTGTGTCCAATTCTGGGCCCCACAGTACAAGAGGGATGTGGAGCTGCTGGGGGGAGTCCAGCGCAGGGCCACAAAGATGATCAGGGGCCTGGAACATCTGCCCTACGAGGAGAGGCTGAGGGAGCTGGGCCTGTTCAGTTGGAGAAGAGAAGGCTGAGAGGGGACCTGAGCAGTGTCTATAAGTACCTCAAGGGAGGGAGTGAGGAGGATGGTGCTGGCCTCTTTTCACTGGTGGCCACCAACAGAACTAGAGGTAATGGCCAGAAACTGAAGCATCAAAAGTTCCACAGTAACTTAAGGAAAAAATTCTTAACAGCGAGGGTGACAGAGCACTGGAACAGGCTGCCCAGAGAGGTTGTGGAGTCTCCTTCTCTGGAGATCTTCAAAACCTGCTTGGACGCAGTCCTGTGCCACGTGCTCTAGGTGACCCTGCGTGTGCAGGGGCTTGGACTAGATGACCTCTAGAGGTCCCTTCCAACCTTAAGCATTCTGTGATTCTATGATTCTAACTATATTCCCCAAAACTTCTATTTCCATATGCAATATTCTTCATGGGCAGGGACCACTACAGCGAGTCCTCCAGGCCACAGTGTGCCCAATGTTCTCTTTCCTCTTCCTGCGCTTTGCCTCCTGCTGTCCTAGGGGCAATGCTGGTGTGTGCAGTGTCAGGCCTGTGTCCTCCAAGCTCCCAGCTGCCTCCCTGAACACATGGCCACGAGCCACGAGGAGCAAAACAGGCACTGTACCAGCAGTGAGCGTTGTGCTATGCTTCTAGATAACCTTATCTCCCACCAAGCAGCTTTTTTTTTTTAAGTAGAGGCAGCAATAATGTCCCTTGACCAGGGAAGCAGCTAACTGCGGGGTATAGGCAGGCTCTCACAACACCAGTAACTCCTGGCAGCAAAGGAGATGGCAAGTTCTACCCAGGCCAGTCTGGCAGCCTAATAGTCCTCTGCTCACACTGTAGAGTTCAATTTCAGGGCAGAAAACATGCATGAAACCCAGTCGCATGGGTTGGCATCATGTGCCAGGCCACTGCATAATCTTCAAAGGACAGAAAACATCTCCACTTCTGTTTAGAGGCTAACAGTCAGCATGGAGCCAAATTCATGTGTGCTTCACTTAAGAGGTCAGCTACTACATTTCACTACCTGAGGTTTTGGAAGGGTTCCCAAGCTAGTTCTTGAACTAAACTATTTGCTGTATACTAGGACCTAACTTCAAGGCAGGATGGCAGCCCCAGCTGCTAATGGATGCAAAACAAGACACGGCAAAGAGTTGGTTCATGCTCCAAAGTGTCACCAACTAACGCAGTGGAACAGGTCAGAGCAGTCCAGGCTATAAGGGATCCTACTGCACTCTCCTCTAGAGAAAATACTACATATACTGCACCAGGTGTAGGCACTGAAAATAAAATGTTCATTTTTGCTTGAAAACCTGTTGCGTGCAGCAAAAGCTTCAGTGCGGCTCCAAGAGAGTGACTTAAAGAGCCAGGCTGATCTACCTTCATTCCTTTGCCTGAACCACTTGTGGAAAGAGTCCAAAACCATTATCAGTGGCATGACCATGTCACTTAAAGCGAGGTTCCCAGGCTCCATGACCTCCGAAGAGCTGCTTTTACCCTCCCCCTCTGCTAGGGATCTTGCTGCCTGCAGCTCTTGCCATTTCCTTCTGTCGTAAGCGTGAAGCAGGAAAGTCCGTGGAGATGGAGCAATGTGATCATAACCTCCCACTCCTGAAGGTTTGTGTTATTGTGGGAGGTCAAGCTGGTAAACAACTTGATAATTAGGAGCAGCCTTTTCAGGAACAGTTACAAATCTGTGAGCGTTAGGCAAAAATCCACCCAGGATATGAGCTTCCTAATTCCCACAATTTCAACATCAAGTAAACACTCTGTGGGTCTAGAAAGTTCAACTTGATTCACTTGAGTTTCAAGGGAAATTCCCAGTAGCTCCAGATGAAGTAGTTAAAGAAACAAGCTTTAAGGTTTCAGGAAAGTGGTCCCCCAAGCCTGAAGCTCATAGAGAGCCAGCAGCAACCTGAAGGGGTGCACTTTTCCATGAACCCTGGCTTCATCTTCCTGTTCTTCTAGGACAAGTGGAATTTCTGCATAGTGATATTGCAGCCTGTACTCATCAGCATTCCTCCTTTCTGTTAGCAGTAGCTTCTATAACCTTCTCACTTCTCAGTACTGCTGAGCAATTCCTGTTTATGCCTTGCACAAGTGACCTCCCTCCTCTGCACGCGCTGCTTTGGGTCTTAAAATCCCATACCAGCTCCACAGTCATGAAAGTAACCTCAATACTAACTCCCCCCAACACACGTTGCTGCTGGAGGATCCCTCTAATGAGTCTCATTTGCAAGACCACATCAAACCCAGATCTCGGTGAGCGATCACAGTCTGAGCTGCCCTCTGCTTTACTGAGCTTCACGCTCCTCAGCGGCGCATACGGATCAGACTCGCGATGAGACGGGCAGGCTCCCTCGCCCAGGTGAGCGCGCACTGCCAGAAATCCTCTTTTGCCTTCTTAGAAAGTGAGGAGGGGGGTTTACTAGACTGAAATGGAGAGTTCCCAAATTAATTCTCTCTCTTCTGTTCCGCGCTTTCTTCCCCTCACAACGACAGGCAAAATGGGTGTTTTGAAGCTACGAGAACTGATCTGAATAGAGAGATTTTACAGCACTCAGCCCAAATCAAGCCCTAGCGCATGGTGCAAAATGGAGGAGAGGCACGACAGCCCTCCAGAGTTGGTAGAACACAGGCCCCTCTCTGAGTGGCCGCTGTGCATTGGCAGCTCACAAGCCGGGCAAGAGCAGGAGGACATGGCTCACTCCAGCAACAGGGCCGCAAGAGGAAGCGACTTGGGAGCCCGGTTTTCTCCCCAAACATGGAGGATTCATGGAGAATCTCCCCGGAGAGTCAATCTCACCTCCCACCCTGCCAGCGGACATGTCTCAGGGGAGCGGGTGCTTCCCTCGCAGGGAGAGATGTGACTCCCAGCACTGCCCTGCTGTCCTCAGGGCTGGCTTGCAGACACAGGGCCCCGGGGTCTGTCATCAGAAGAACTGCAAACTGAGCTGAGACCCAGTTGCACCTTTGTGCATTTACTTCTAACGGCCCCAGAAAAGAGCGGTACAGAAATTACACACACCCTCCCTTGATTTTAACGTTTTTACGTTAACAACCAGCAAAAATCCCGGTACTCACATCATCCCATTTGATGAAGCGCTCACCCTTGGACAGATACTCCTTCACCTCCGGGGGCTGAAGGATCGGGGTGAGCATCGACATGGTGCTCTGCAGACGCGCTCTTCGGCTACCAGCAGCAACGGCAGTCGCACGCTTCGCTCCTCCTTGGCCCCCTCTTCTCTATCTCTGCCTCTCACATGGCAGGGCACTCTGCCATTGCCACTGTTGGCATCAGCAAGCAGACACGCTCATGTCCCAGCCAAATTTAGGAGGGGCAGGGACAGGCAGGCGAGGACAGACGAATCTGCATTGTAAATCAACCTCTCTCCAAGCGAGCAACAGAAGCTCAGCGCAAGGTCACCGAGAGGAAAGCGTGCGATGGGCTGCGCAGCCGCGCACGCCGCCTCTCCAGGAGGGACCTGCTCCTCAGGGCTGCACTGGTGAAGCGCACGGTCCCAGCACTTCCGCAACCCAACTTCCTTAAATGTTCTCTTTGACGAAGTGCAGACATTGCCAGCCAACACTCAAACTATTTCAGCAGATGTCGTCACCGAACAGCGGAGAGTTTGGCTACAAGCAGACTGCCCCCTTCATGCGACGGGCCAAATATCATGCAGAATAAACGTAACCTTCGCTCGCTATGGACTCCATTTGCGGGGCCCCTTGCTGCACTGCCTGTCGTTTACTAGCCTGTTTTTCAGATGGCACCTGCCCAGAAAGGCAACATTATGTGGCTAACAGCACAGTAGGACAATTTCTGTTGGCAAAGATGGCAACAGTTATCAGACAGGCTCCCACTGCAGCAACGGGCACTAAACAAAGCAAACATCCTTTCCGCTTTTCTTTGCTGGGTTTAGGTGCCTGGTGAACTAAGTAAGAGGCCTTCTAGATTTTCAGTTAATAAGTTTTCTGCATATTTTTTTTTCTTTACAATGCACTGCACTTTCTACCCAAGCTGAAGGCCATTATCTCTACTTTACCAGGACAGAGCCCTGAGCTGACTTACCCATCGCTGTCAGAATCCAGACTGGGAACTGGGAATCCATCCCCTCCAGCCTGACACCCAGGCCACGCTTGCCGTATTAAGCTTCTTTTGGACGTGTCAGAGTTACACTTGCTAATCAGGCAGCCGGCTGAGAAAGCAGTGCACTGCTCCAGGTGCTCTGGGACAGTGTAACCCAGCCCCCCTCACGTGCAGCGTTCTGATCCTCCAAAGCAAGAAAGTGGCAGGTGACAGTAGCTCCCGAGACACCTCGATGCCTCTTCCTGAGGGACCTGGGCCTCACAGAAAGGCTACTTCTGTCCTGCATTCTCGCAGATGTAGATATTCGTCGGTTTTCTCTGTCGCATGAGTGAACCCAAATACAGCGAGCACCCTGCCACAGCTTTATTTGCTTGCCTCTCATGGTCAGCTTTTCCTGAGCAATAAAATAATAAAAATAACAATCACCTCCCAGGAGATAAGTGACCAAGCTGGCAGCTGTTCTAGGTGGCTACATAGCACTGAACCACGGTGGCTACGAGGATCCCTACTTGCATAAAGACAGTCAGCACGGCTGAAACTCGCTTCCTTTTGCATAACTCAGCCTCCTTATCTTTCATTTCATACTCCTTGCTCTAGGTGGAAGCTTCTGTCTCTCTTGTGAAGACACAAATGACGGATCAGAAGCAGAATAAAGCAACTGTCCTGTCCTCGGTTGAAAGCTCCGATTTTGAAGTCAGCTTTTGAGCAGGAATTATTCTAACTACTCTATCACCTCTCTCCAGCAAGGCACCAGCTGCTTTGTTCCCAAGCTGCATTCACTTCATTCCAAGGCCTCTGCTTCCTTGGCTTTCTGCTCTTATCCTCACCTACACCCCAAAACCTACCAGGAGAGCTGGGATATGTACAAAGTTCCTATTTTTATCCAGACTCCTTATCCCTCTTTCCTACCGCCCCAGTCAAAATGTACACAGAAGGAAAGTAGGCAGCATCTCCCTTGAGAGATTCTACAGGCTGGAGTTTGTAGGCAGCCACTTCAAGCCATGCTGTCTATTAAACTGCCTTGACTAGATGTCTCCCGAGCTTGAGCAAATTACACTCCAACCCTAACCTGAACATTTTTACTAGCATGAACACTTCTGAAGTCTGAAAGGGATCTGTTCTGGTACTGTGCTATTAAAATTCCACTTTGCAGTATGTAATACTGACCTCTAGTGAAGGAGCTGTCGTGGTGCCCACGTCACCTTCAACATTGCCCTCGGAGAGGGGGAATCCACCTCGCTGCTCCTTTTTTTCTCTTTTGCACTGTGAGCCCTGGGAATCCCAAAAGGATTCATGAGACAGATGCCACGACACTGTGAGAGCAGTGAGGTTTTGTGTAAAAAGCAAAAGACGGTCCTCCAAAACAAAAAGAACATATTCACAAGGTAGAAATATTTAGCATTCCGTGATGCCTTCCAAGCTGCTGTGATTGATTCCTGCCTATTTCCAAATCATATAGCTGGCAGGGCATCAGTCTGCTGCGACACTACGTACATATCCTATACATTACTGCAGAACATATGCAATGGTCAAAGCCTGCAATTCCTGAATGCCACTGTTTTTAGCAAAAAAACCCACAACCCAGTCATCACTGTCCAATTGCCTGAAAAGTGGAGGTTAGTTTCAAAACACAGCCCAAAACATTGCATGTGGGGGTCCACATGTACATTTCCTTCTTGCAAAATGGTTGCTAAAGCACCAATTTTTGACCCCAGACTCCTGTGCACTGATTGTGGTTACAATCACAGGCAACATTGACAGCACAGGTTCACCCCCAAGGAGAAACTCTTTTGCATTCAACCTCTTGTGCACGTAGGGAAATAGGTGCAAATTTCCTCTCCACAAAGTGAAATATGAAATATATGAGAGTGCTAGGAAGTCCTGGGGCTATAGAGCTTGACACTGAAGCAAATGCAAAGTTTCTCTGGTCCAGTAAAAGCCCAGGGCAATGTCAAGCCACCCTGAGCACCCTTCCTCAGTTTTAGAGAGGGGTCATGAAAACAACAGGCTAAAGACAATTCACATTATCTTGCAGAATTCCTCTCCTTGAGGAAGCCGTCTGAGCTATGTCTCCATTCAACACTGTGCCAAACCTCAAATTACACCAAAGAAAATCGAAGCTTCCCCAATGCTGCAAATGCCTCCTTTATAAACTTAGCCAAATTGCTCTCCTCACTGCAGCTCGAGCCAGCCTTCATTTACATGTGTTTCTAAACACGAAAAATAAAAAGCAATAAACCCTTTCCAAGAATGCTTTCCCCTCTCTCGGCCCTCGGAGTGCTTTCCTACCACATGCTCACCGTCCAAGGCCCTCCTGTAAGTAGGACATACTCCTTTACGCTGTGCAGATGGTTCACAGAATAATAAAACAGCATATCCTGTCCCATATCCTGCTGGCTGCAAGCAACAGTAGTGTAAAACAAAGCAGGTTTCACTGAAAAGAGCAGAGCTTGAGATATTGTCCCCTAGCAAGGGCAGAGATACCAAGTGACAGAAGACTCACATGTTTGCTTAAGGACTTCAGCCAACAAAAAGAGGTGAATTTAAGCATGTCTATTCTGTACCTTAAACATTAGGAGACAGGTAGGAAGGGCACCTCAGTCTCGCTTCTTCCAAGCACCAAATACAACCAAAGAGACAGTGTGAAGCTTAAGAATCAACATACCAAGCCAATAAAAAGATTGATTTTTTACAGAGTGTATAATCTGCCTCTTCCTTGTCCCAAGGCTGAATCAGCTGTGACCAAATCATTTTGAACTGTTGTTTGAGGAGCTTTAGAGGGCATCAATTAAAAGCAAGTATTTAACAACCTCGTAGGTCACCTATTCCTGCGCTTCACTATTCTCAGGAGCGAGGTCTGTACATGGTTGTATGTAGCACATTAAGCCAATAATCTTCCTTTAATCAAGTCTCCTCTGAACTGAAGCATTAGATGCATTAGATGCTGTACAACGAACCTGAACGGAGCAGATCAATAACACAAGTTTATTTAGCTACATCCTTAAGTGACCCTGGTAGAGCAAGCTGAGACATCCCACCGCAATAGGTAATGGCAGAGTTCACAATCCATTGCAGCCTCCAAAATTTTCAACTAAATTCAGACTTAGCAAAATAAGCAAAAGCTTCAAAGGTGAATGAGTTTCCTGGGAGACCCTCAAGCCATGGAAGTCAAAGAAGAGATGAGCTAATACGCAAGAGGACCCCAAAGGGCAGAGTACTTGAAGCATGGTGGGAGAAAGGCTAGATATTAGCAGCCTGCTCAGCCATCCTTTTTGTGCAGGGTCCAGTCCCATGCAGCCTTAATTCCCTTTGTATCAAGCAGAGAGATTTTTGTTTTTGAGTTTTGGAATTTTTTTTTAATGCAAATGCTCACAGGGGACTAATTAGCTTTGCCTAACATCCAATATACTGCTTGACTTCACAAGACCTCTCCGCACACTGCACCCCAGAGGGGCTTTCTGCACCACAGGGGTCTAATCAATGCACAGACTGGCATTGATCCCAACCTGGGAGAAGTAGCTGATACCTTGGAGGGCAGCACTGCCATCCAGAGGGACCTGGACAGACTGGGCAACTGAGCAGTGAGAAACCTCATGAGGTTCAACAAGGCCAAGTGCAAGGTTCTGCACCTGGGGAGGAATAACCCCAGGCACCAGTACAGGCTGGGGACTGACCTTCTGGAGAGCAGCTCTGCGGAGAAAGACCTGGGTGTCATGGTGGACGACAAGTTGACCATGAGGCAGCAGTGTGCCCTCGTGGCCAAAAAGGCCAATGGGATCCTGGGGTGCATTAAGAAGAGCGTCTCCAGCAGGTCGAGGGAGGTGATTCTGCCCCTCTACTCAGCCCTGGTGAGGCCGCATCTGGAGTATTGTGTCCAGTTCTGGGCTCCACAGTACAAGGGGGATGTGGAGCTGCTGGAGAGAGTCCAGCGCAGGGCTACGAGGATGATCAGGGGCCTGGAACATCTGCCCTATGAGGAGAGGCTGAGGGAGCTGGGCCTGTTCAGCCTGGAGAAGAGAAGGCTGAGAGGGGACCTGATCACTGTCTAGAAATACCTCAAGGGAGGCAGTGAGGAGGATGGGGCCAGCCTCTTTTCAGTGGTGGCCACCGACAGAACTAGAGGTAATGGCCACAAACTGAAGCACCAAGAGTTCCACAGAACTTAAGGAAAATATTCTTTACTGTGGGGATGACAGATCCCTGGAACAGGCTGCCCAGACAGGTTGTGGAATCTCCCTTCTTTGGAAATCTTCGAAACCTGCTTGGATGCAGTCCTGTGTTCTAGGTGACCCCACGTGTGCAGGGGGTTGGACAAGATCATCTCTAAAGGTTTCTTCCAGTTTTAATGATTCTATGATTTCACAGCACCACAGAATGATTCATGTTTGTATCTAGACGGGTTTTGAAGATCTGCAGAGAACGAGACTCCACAACCTCCCTGGGCAGCCTGTTCCAGAGCTCTGTCACCCTCACAGTCAGGATTTTTTCTGCTAGAACTCTTAAGACTGGAAGAAAATATCACTATGGCAGCCCTGGCCTCCTGCCTTGCACTTGTTCTTGTTAAAAGGAAAAGCAAAACACCACACTTGATATTCCATCTCTCATCTCCTCTGAGGCCTTCCTAGAGCCACCGTCTCTCACAGGCAAATGAGTTCCAGCGTGAGGAGAAGGGCAGGGAGGGTCTAAGAGGAGTCAGTGAATCCTTCCAAAAAGGAGCCAAAGCCTCTCCCGGGGCAGAGATAGGGGATTCAGACCGCGGGTTCCCGTTGGTTCCGGAGGGAAAAGCACCGCCGCCCCCTGCGCCTCGCAGAGCCGCCCGCCGCCCCCAACGGCCCTAACGGCCTCGCAGGGGGGCGCCACAGCCGCGCACGCGCCACAGGAGAGAGCGGGGCGCGCGCATCGCCCCTTTAAGCACAAGGCAACGAGCGGGCCCCTCCTCAGGGGCCTGGCGGCGGGAGCTGTTGCCGCTTTAAGGGCGGCCCCGCGCGAGCGCTGCCCCTCTTCCCGCCCCCGCGCGTCCGCCCGAGCCTGGCGGAGCCGCCGGGCAGCGGGAGCAGCGCGGGCCGCGGCGGCAGCAGCGAGGAGGAGGAGGAAGCGGCGGCGGCAGCAGCAGCAGCAGCAGCAGCATGTCCTGAGCCGGGCGGTGCGGGCCGAGGCGGCGGCGAGGAGCGCCCACCACGGAGGGGACGGTGGAGCAGCGGGCCAAGGGCCGGGCCCCCATGAAGGAGAAGGAGGCGGGCGCGGAGCGGGGCAAGCCCGCCACCTACACCGGGGACAAGAAGGCGCGCATGGCGGCCAAGACCAACAAGAAGTGGGTGCGCCTGGCCACCGTGCTGGCCTACGTGCTCTCCGTCTCCCTCGCCGCCATCGTGCTCGCCGTCTACTACAGCCTCATCTGGCAGCCGGTGCGCGGCGGCGGCGCCGCCTCGCAGCCCCACGCAGCGGGGCAGTCGCTGCCGGGTCCTGCGGGCAGCGCCGGAGCTCGGCCCGCCGCGACCTCGCCGCCGCCCGGCCCCACGCGGGAGGCTCTGCCGGCGCCGCGGACGGGCCCCGAGCCCCGCGGCGCCGCCACGGACCGCGCGGGGGCGTCGCCGCCGCCGCCCGCGCTGCGCCGGCTGCGCGACAGCGCCTGAGGGGCCCCCCGCCCCCCGCGCTCCGCGGCGGCCGTTAACGGTCGCCCCTCGCGCGGCGGCACCGCGGCCTGGAGGCGGCCGAGGGGCGCACAAAGGAAGGAGACGTTTCCACCAGGACAGACTCCGGTATTTTCCCCCTACACACCACCACCTTTCTTCCCCTGCCCCGTTTTTTTTCCTCCTCAAAAGGGAATTTTGCGGCTTCATTTTCTTCTTCCTCTCGCCCCTTCTCCCCCCCTCCCCAGCGGGGCTCGCTTCTCCATGCGAACCTGCCGCGAACTGCTCTGTTATTTATGCCGGCCTGTTACCTCCGAAAGGATTTCGGTGTCCGCACTCGTTGCTGTCTGCAAGATCAGCTGGGGGCGAGATGGATTTAGAGGCTGTAAACCGTTAAGTGGAACCTTTTTTTTGTTTGTTTTGTTTAATAACGAACGTTAACTTTATTTAAAAATAATCTGTGGAAGGTAAATCGACTTGTTTACTATATTAAAATATTTTCCCAATATGAAAGTCTCTGTAACAGAGTATATTCTCTTCAGGGTGGGGAAGAGCAGCTGGGAGGAGTGTTAGGGCCCTTCGCATTGCGAAAAGCATTTGCTGGTGGTAAGGGACGAACGGTAGCGTTCGCGTTGCTTCGTTTGATGTTGGTCTTCGTAGGTGAGGTGGGGAGAGACCTCCAGCAGCCCCTGTTGTGCCCATGCGAGGAGAGGAGGCCTGAGCTTTTGTGGGAGAAGCGGCGGGCACTGCAATGGGCTGCTCCATGCGCAGGGAGGCTGCGGGTTGTGGTCCCCTGGGCTCCCCTAGGACCTGTGCCACTAGCTCTGTGCCCGCCATCGCGTTCCCTCAGAACGTGGTGCTCGTGTGCCATGGAGTCTTCAGGAAGGTCCTGCGTGGCTGTGTTGATACACAGTGCCAAAAGGGGACCTTGCAATGACTGTAGATGAGGTCTGTCGGTCAGTAGGCTGTGTAAGAAGAAGCATCTTTTGTGGCTTTCCTGATGTGAGGTCACTTGGTAACCTTTGTTGTTCGGAGGAGTTAACTGTTGGGTTGCCAAGCTGTGCAGCACACTGCTGGGAGAAGTCATTGCTGGAGCTTAGACTTTCTTCCCTAATGCTGGGGATAAAAATGTGCTTGGATGTGGCATACATATTTAAATTGTGCAAATCGCTGCCATGAAATATATGGCACTTCACTGATACTTGATATTAAGTTGAGGGAAATAGAAGCCTCATGCCTAAATCTGTATGCCTTAGCCTGGTATCTTGGCTTTGTTAAGCCTGCTCTAATGTGGCACTTCCTTTGCAGTGTCTGCTGAAGACAGAAACCCAGAACAGATATTCTACATAAAGAAACTGGGCAAACGAAAGTGGGTTATACATGATCTTCACCTTTCCCTTCCAGTTTTCCAGAGAGCAAACAGTACAGTCGTTATGTTCTTAGTATGTTAGAAAAGGCAGATAGCTAGTAGGAAGCAAACTGGATCATTATTTTAGTCCTTCTTCAAAAAAGCCTGCGTGTTTTTGCCACCTTTGCTCATAGCGGTGCATGATTTCACTCCCTTGGCTGTCCTGCCTGTAGCATGTTGATACCTGTGTGCAGGGCTGCCTGGTGCATGTAGATGCTCTGGTTTCTGGTGATAATGATGCTGCTTGTAGTTCTTCTGTGGTTGTAAAAATGAGCGTTTACTGCTCTGAGAGGGTGAAGAAGTAAAGGAGAAAGGAAACAGAGCCATTCTTTGGTGCTGCTGGAGTTTGATCCGTTCATTTTATCTGCTACTGAAATCAGAAGCAGTTGGGAAGCATCTCTGGGAGGCAGCTTGTGCTTAACTTTTAAAACCTCCTTTAGAGATAAGTGAAAGTTAGGTGGAATTATGCAGAGATGAGCTTTTTTTCTGGTCAAAACTGGAGAGGCTGTCGTGGTTTTGAACAGTATACTTTGAACGTGCATGGACTCCTGGCATTTTTCAGTTTAGAAACAATTGCTCTCAGAAGACTAATAGAGCATGGCTCTGTAGAGCAGATGGAAGAGGGAGTAAATTGAATTAAATGGACTGCATGGCCCCTTTCCAGCCTGTCATGTAACTGTGGAAATGCCTTTTATTCAGTCACAGCAACTTAAAGATCCTCACTCATTTTGTGATGTTGAAGAAGGAGGTTCTGTAGGCAAGTACCCCTGTTCAGGTTCCCTTTACCAAAGGGAATAGACCCGTTGCTAATGACTGCCATCCTTCCTAGTGCTAAAAATAGTTTATAGGCAATATTAATTTGGTTGTAGCTATCGTCATTCCTGTATGGCAGTTCAGGCTTGGTATGCTCCTAGATTGTGCCTCTGCATCCTTTCCTCCCTGTTGACAAAATGAGATTTGGGTGAAATACACTTATTTTGTACCTGTTACAACTGGCTTTGGAACATCTTGTTAATATTGTTATTGCTGTACCATGTCTGCAAGGGGAAAGTTTGGCTTGTAAGGATGCAGAGTTCATGAGTTAATGGCCAGGAAGGCTTAGGGATTTAAACAGCCCTTTCAGACTAGATTCCTCAGTGAAAATCTTTTCCGTATTCTTGCCACAGGTTGGAGAAATTGTATTTTTCAGAAGGAAATGCATTCCCCTTGAGATAGTGTAGCCAGCCTGTATGAGCCTGTTCCTATTCCTATGCCTATTGCTTTTCATGGCAGACTAAGAAATCAGTGACTAGTTACACTTTACAAGTATTTTTAATAGTTAAAATGGATTGTCTGGTTTATTTTTGTGTGTAAGTTAACTTTTTAAATTCAGAGTATTTTAAGACCAGGTCATTTTCTTTCTATTTTTCTCTTCTTACAGGGAAAAATAGAAAACCCTTCACGTAATAACCCTTCTTTGCATGCGGATGCCTTTGGACTTCACTTACCAATTGGTGTATTGGCCTCTGCTCATGCTGGAAACGTCTCATTGAGCATCATTCCTTCGAGGAGAATGCATGGATATAACTCACATGCAGAGGGGCCAGGAGAAAGGGAATTAGCTGGAAAAGCAAGTTACTAGAGAATGTAACATGCTCCTGCAGCTAGCTTAAATTAAAAGCTGCCTTTCAGCTGTTTTTACTCCCTGTGCATTTCTTGGTCCTGACTGATCTAGTGAGTATTAAGCCCACAGTCATAGAAGTGGGCCATAATTCTGGGAAGGAAGCTGGTTTTCGCTCTAGATTTTGGCTTAGTTCATCAGTGTAGCTGAAAAGCTGTCGTGTGGTGTTGTGTTGATAACAAATTCACTGACTGCTTCTGTGCAACCTGTGTCCCCTTCAGAGAAGACTAATTTAATCTCAGTGGGCCCCTCTGTAAAGTGTTACACACAGGTGTGTATTACTGATGGTTAAATGAGTCCTGGGAGATGTTATATAAGTTCAGGGAGAGGGCAATGATATGAGAAAGCATCACACCTGTGCTGGAGCATAACGTATAGGAGCTGAACTTTGACTTCTGGCCAGGTGTCGTATCCCTGTGCTCCTTCGGGGTGGCTAGGAAATGGTCCCGGACTTTTCTGCCTGATGCCTTTGCCTGCAGGGTCTGGGAGCCTTTGAAGGGCTGGAGCTACCATTGCACAGCCTTTTCAAGGGAAAGCAGCAGGCAGGGTTTTGAACTTCACAGCGGGGCTGTATCCCCTCCTGCTCTGCGCCTCTAATTGACTTTAAAAAGCTTTTTGTGTAGCTTAAAATATGCTAACTAGTGTTCTGTGTAGCTTAAATACAAAAACGATTCTCACCAAGTGCCAGTTTTAGCTTTGGTCTTCTGTGCCATTTGCAACCAGTTTATCTGCTTGGGAATTGGTGTGGAAAATCGATGAACGTTTCAGTTACATTTTTGCCTCCGTCTTTATGGGACTTTCCTTGTTCTTAGTAATCTCGGCCGTATCCTTCTGTGATAGATATTAGCCCTATTGAGACAGAAGTGGAGAGCCAGAATTGCTGTCAATATTTTCTGTTGTTGCCTCATGCAGTAATTGGCCTTGTAGAGGTTTGAACACTGAAGTATTTCCATCTTTATCCAGGCATATTGTTGGGCTTGGGCTAAGCTTTTTTTCCCCTCTATTCTTATTCAGTTTCTTTGCCAATCAAGAGTTAATTCACTGGTGTCTGTGAAATCAATTTTGGTATCAATTTTAGCTACACAGTTACAGTGTTGAAACTGATAGTAAAATTTGCCAACTGGAAGAGTTTTTTTAGTGGTAAGCTTTTTCTTTGAGTTAAAGAAAAAAGGCTGTACTTTGCATGAAGCTGCTTTCTCTTTGCCCAGAAGCACCAAGGGTGATTTTCACAAATTTCCTGAGCTACCAGCCACTGCTGGGAGGAGACAGGCACCTCTAGACTAATTACTTCACCCCCTCCAAGCTACCATTGCATTTTTCTGCTACAGGAGTGACATGGCAGTGAGAGGACTTCGCCACTTCTATGGAGAAGTGAGCCTTGTATTATGAAAACTGCCACCAGAGCGTCAAGCAGAGTGCATTCAAGTAGAGTGTTGGTAAACAGGGAGAAATTATACTAAGCACAGATACCATCTCATTCAAGGAGGTTGATACAGACTCTGTTCTTCCTGTGTACCACTCATCCCAAATTATACAGATTCTCAGGAGGAGGAAGGGGTTCAATAGGTCCAAATAAATCCTGTCTGGGCTCTAGAAAGAAACATCTTCACCCTACCAATAAAGCATGAAAGGTGCTTCTTGCCTAGAGCCTGGACTGAAGCCAATAAATTATCCTGAATTTGGCACGCAGAGGCTTGCCCACATTGAGGATATACTAGATAGGTGCTGTGCATCAGAGTTAACTTGGAAAACCAAAACATACATCTGTGCAATATTAGTTTATTAAAACAGTACAGTATTTCAGTCCACACTTACCAGCCTTATCACCAATCTGCCGCTTGGTTAGCAAATGCTCTTGCTATGAAATCCAATAAATCCCCACACGCGCACATGTCTACACATACATTTATTCTTGAAACTGCTTCCAGTGTCAGGGCAGCATTTCAAAATGAGGATATCCATGTTGCTCTTTCATTCAGACATTAGAAGTTATGTTGTCTTATTCCTTGTGCCTTATTCCTTGTGCCCTTCTTAAGTGGTTGCTCTGTTTCAGCTAGGTCCTCACTTGCTGTGTGTCTCTAGCTGCTCTGAAATCCACACAGCTGTGATCCTTGCTTGCTTGTCCTTGTAAATGCTCACCCCAGTGCTTGATTTGAGAGATAGCTTAAGGCTGAGTCAAAATTGGTGAGTGGCAGCTTCCAGGGGAGCTACTTCCATTTATTCCAGCACAAGGCTAGGAAAGGCACAACTGGAGAGGTGAAAGCATTTGCTAAGGAGCCTCACCTTCGACTCCAGTTTGCCCAGGCTCTCAGTGCTGGCCCCTTCCTTGGTATAGGGCTGTTGAGAAGGAAGGTTATTGGGTGTGTGCTGCCCTCCCTGACCTGCTCAGCACGTCCAGCTCTAATGTCTACTTAACTCGGAGCCTTCCCGCCTCTGCTCACTTCCCGTTCTTATAAAGCGGGCTTGGTGCCTGGCCAAGCCCTGTGTACCTGCTCCTTTCTCTTTGCTTGGGAAGAATGACCTTTCTCACGGTGTCGATTCAGCCTCTGCTACTTGTGCCCTGCTAAATCTATGGGGAGGAGAAAAGCAAGCTCTGAACAGCCTGGTTGATGCGTGTTTGTCCGAAGCATCTGCATCCTGCAGTGTAACTCGTGAGTGCTCTGTCCCCGTTGTGCCCTGCAACCTCTGCGACTACCGAGCATCTCTGCCAACACTTCAATAGCTTAAAACCCTAGTACAAGAGCTGCTTTGAATGCTAGTTTTTCACCCACCTATAGAACTACAGTGTAACAGCTCCCCACCCTGTCTCCTGGGCAGTGGCTGTTCCCAGTCCTTTGTCACCTACTCCCTACCAAGAGCAAGGGACAGTTCCCATCACCCCTGGGCTCCTGGCTTGGGGCTGGGTCCTGGCAGCCTCCAAGGGAAGGAAAGGGCTGGGGAACCCAGAAAGCTGAATCTTAACTCTAAGCAGAATTAGTTATTAATAAAGTGCATCCAGTAGACAATCCCTTGGCTTGCCACACATTTGCAATAGAAGAAAAACAAATGCAAGAGAAAAGTGACAGTGTTTCCCCTGAAGGGTAGGGGTCTGTGTGTGTAGAGCTTGCCCTGTCCTTTGGCATAGGATTAGCTAGGGGTGGCACTGAAACTGGGTACAGGAAAAGGAGTCAGAATGGGGACCCCCTTTGTGGTGCTGAAAGGCCCAGGGCAGGCGCTGAAAGCCACTTTCATGGGAGGTGCAAGAGGGAGGACGAGGCCGGGCTCTTCTTCTCATCCACCACCTCCAGCATGTTATCCTGGCGAGACAGAAGCAAAGACAGCAGCAGGGTTAGCGGTCTCTGGGGATCACTGAGTGGTAAATGAAAAATATCTGCTGAGCTTCAGCGTGACCTTGCTGCATGGTGAGGAACCAGCAGAGCATGACCCAGATACCTGCTCTGATCAATGAGGAGCCTCGCGGGATGCTGCACAGCCCACGGGACAACCCAAATCCGGATGAAATGCGCTCCCGATCCTCCTCTGGCCTGTAAGTGCAGCCTCTTGTCGTATAACTGCCTCTGGACTGGGCTCTTAATTTATTATTTTCTCCACTGCCAGTTGCTTGGGTGCTGCTCAGGATTGCTGAGCTGGTGTTTTCCTGCATCTGCCTTTAAATCCAGGTCCCCCTTATGCCAAAGGAGATTTCAACATGCAGAGTTTGGAGAAAAAAAAAAAAAGGCCAGAGGGGCATTACAAAAGGAAAATGAATTAAATGGCATGAAAGCAGGAGAGGCAATAGGAGGCTTAGGTTGCATCAAAAAGTGAGACCTAAGGGAAACGTTTAAGGAGACAACCATGGATCTTTGATAAGGAGTTGCCCTGAAAGGGTACTGAAATAATCAGTGCTATGTGCAGATAAGAGGAGAGTCCAAGACTTGCTGGAGACGTTTGTTGTTGTCCCCTATATGTACGATGGTTGGGATTGGCTGTATCTTGCTCCCAAGGGAGTGCTTTGTGCTATAGCAGCACACTCCTGGGCTTCAGCCCTGTTTGAGAGGGTCAGGAAGCAGGTTTTGAGTTGTGTTTGGAAGTCTAAATACTGTAAAATATTTGTTTTATGAGTCTGAACTGACTCCAGGGCTAGCTCGATTTAGTCTTAATCTATTTTATTATCAATACTGCTGACACTCTTGTAGGCAACCTCCTGCTTTTCAGTGCCTCCCTGTTCTGCAGTGTTACCCTTGTAATGCAGCCACTTTCTTACTGTGCCAGACCCTGGTTTTCTTTGAAGTCATGACTTCCTTTAGTAATTAGACAGCGTGAGTTGCATTTCTCTCATTTGACACTGTATCTTCTTTTGCTTGCATGACTCGAGGGGTGGCCAGGGATTTATCAAGCACTACGTGCTGCAGCGTGATGTTCCCATGGCCAGCGCTTGAGCCCTCATGAAGGGCAGCATGGCTGGGTGCTGCTTTTGGCTCTCCTATTAGCACCAAGGGGATGCGGTGCCAAATTTGACCCTGTCCTGTGAGAGGATTAAATGCAGATTGCTGATGGTCTGTCTCAAGGGACCCAATGTGCCTCACATTTCCCAGCCTGACAGAGTTTGGCTGGATTTGGGGAGTCACCGAAGTGACTTAGACATTCAAGCCAACAACAGATCGATGCAGGACTTGCTGCTTAAATCTGATGTCAGCAAGATGGACGCACATGAAGTCCCTGGGGACTGCGGCTGAAAGTAGCTGAAGAAGGGCAAAACTCGAGTCCCTGAAGACAATTTGATTCTGTTACAGGCTGAATCAGCCAGTTAGCCTTGTGAAATATCACAAGGCAAAGTCTGACATAATGTGTAAGGACCATTTGCTAGACATCCTTAGCTTTTAAAAACAGATATTTAGTAACTGTCCCTACATACTATAAGGCCAGAAAGAGACTATTAAAATCCTGAGACTGAATGTGTTAACAGCTGGTCATAGTTTCTTGTTTCCACCAGGCACCATGGCAAACCCAACAAGAGGCAGAAGCTCTTCCAAAGTGCCTGAGCAACTGAGGAGCACAGAGTCCCCATTTCCCGCTGGGATGTCTGTCCCGATGCTTTTCGGGGTCAGTGAAAACATCTGCTTTTATGGCCATCACCTACACTGACACGGGAGCATAGGCATCTTTGTCATCACACTCAACCTGTTGCTATCACATCATGTCACCTAATCCCCGCTGGAGACATGTTGATCAGACCAACCCGAAGGGTGACAAGACACAACTGTTTCAGGTCCTCCTTCCTTCAACGGGTAGAAACCTTTTTCCAATTTGCCCGTATTTATTTGTGTGCCTCTTCAAGGCATTGATTCTTGCACCATCATGGTTTTCTGGCTTGAATGATCTCTTCCCTCCATGATCTTTCCTATACCACTGTATTTATAGCAATCGCAATTCCGTCATGCTGGCATTCGTTTTGCTAGACAGAACAACCATTCCCTCAACATCCCTCAAGTCTTTCCCTGTGTTTCTCCTGTCCGAGTCATTGCTCTGGAATCTCAAACAATCCCTCTGTTTTCCAACATTGATAGTATTTTCCCCTGTGGCTTCCATAACTCCCCAATGAGAGCTACTGCAGTAAGTCCTGCCTTAGGTCAAAGCACTTGAATTCTGCATGAGGACTAAACTCTCCTGGTCGGTGGTACGTGGTGCTGTGGGGATCCAAAATGTCCCTAGTGTAATTGTGACCTCCGGAGCTGGCTGGGGCTATGGAAGCTGAGTGCAGGGCTGCCCGCATCCAGGTAAGCAGGGAGGCACCCAGGCCATGCAGAGAGGACCAACGAGGCAGATGGTGTTTGAGTGAATCCCTTGAGACCTCAGCCTGTCAATCCAGAGCCAGATGAAATCCTCTCATCTTCTGAGCCTAGAGGAAACTGGTATGTTCCTCAGTAGCTCTGTAACTGTGCTGAAACACGGTGCTTTCTGCTTGTGCTGCTTGCTGCAGCACAACCTTTAGCACTGATTTGCATCACAAAACTGACCTCTTCGACCTTCTCAATCCTGCAGCACACAGGCCCTGCCTGCCCTGCTCCTGCTTACGTCAGCCAGAGCTGCAAGGTCAGATCCCTGGAGTTGCTTTGGAAATTCACCCCCAGCTGCATTTTCTCTAAAGATTGATTTTCTCAGGAGACTTCAGGGAAAAGCTGCTGTGTTTTTTTGTGTATCGTTTACTTGTCTGGGCCTTGTTGGACATTCTCCAGGGATTCCAGGCCTTCACTTTGGGTAAATATTTATTCCTTGTTATTTGAAGCAAAGGATGAAAGCCCCACCAAGTTCTCTGCACAGTGGTTTGAAGGTGCAGGGGGTTTTTTTAGGGCTATAAATAGACATTAGCAACTGAAGCTGTGAAACCCACACAGTGGCTGCTCACTGTAAGGAGGATGCAAGGAGCATCTTGTGGAAATGAATGGACAGCAGAAATCTGAACATGAATGACTGGAATATGTGTCCTACCAAGCTCAGCAGCAGGGCAGGTGGAGGGAATATTACCACTGGTTGCTGGTGATTGCTGCTGCATGTGAAATCCTGCTCTGGAGGTCCTGTCCCTGATATCACATGTAATTCTATTCCACAATAGAAATTGCTGTAGTGAAATTATATTTTTAAAATCCTGTTGGGGCTTAAATAGGTTGTGTGTTGGGAAATTATACAGCCTGGCTGGCTTTCCCAAAGTTGCACTCTATCAAAATGGAATCAGCAGTATTTCAAAACAGAACATGAACATTTTGTGCTTCAAAAAGGTTTAACGCAGGCTTCAGTTTGCATTTCATAAAATATGAAATGTCAAAGCAGACACATTTCTGGTGCATGTTTTGCTTTTGTCAAATCTCTGGTTTGACAGAAAAAAAAATCCCTTTGGAAAGTTACTAATCGCATCCTGACAGGGACTTATTAACCGGTCTCAATAACATGTGCCAAGGTAATCCCTTCTTAAAGGCCGTGAGCTATGTCCACCTCTTGTGGGGGTCCCGGTTATATTCATCATCATCCTCTTTTGGTACTGTGCTTTTTGCTGTCTGGGGCAGCGGGTATCCAGACTCTGTTTGTATCATTTGGGCTCTCCTGCGCAAACTTCTGTGCTTTCTGCCTGGCACTTTAGGTCACGGTGGTTTTTTTGCCTAAATTCCAGGCCTCTGCAGCACAGCATGGCAGCCGATGCGTGATATACGCTCTCAGTTTAATCTCACTGAATTGCCTGATATTAAACACCTCCAGTTACGTGGATGCAGGACACAGGGAAGGTTTCCTGCTGGGGCACAGCAGGATTTACCAAGAGACCTGTTGTACCACCAACACACCTGCCTCGACACCCACCTAGTCCTTCGTCCCCAGAGAACGTGCATTGCCGTCGTTCACGCGCAACAGGGTGGCAGACGCCCCCTCTCTCCCCTGCTGCAAAGGGCTAATTTTGTCACCGTGGTGGCCTGACGTCACCTCGGTACCATTAGGCAGGGACGTCAGCAGTTCACTGTAAACATAAGCTGTTAAAAACTATATGTGAGCTACCTGCCCACGGCCTCTCAGCTGCGTTATGGGCCATTCACTGAGGACTACCTGTTCCTTAAAGATTGTGCTCACGCAGTGAGTGGAGGCAAATAATTAAGGGGATTTGGGCCTCTGGAGCTGTGGTACTGGACGCCAAGGAGGTAATCACATTTTCAATTTTGCATTCTGACCAAAAGGGAAGACGTGCAGGTCTTTTTTCTGTTGTTTTCTTAACATTTGATCTTTTAGGTTCCTGAACAAGGCTCTTTTTCTGGTTTCTGCAAATTAGAGAGGTCCCCCTATTAACTGCGACCAGCAAGGTCTTACTCCAGCCTCTCTATTTAGATTTGGAACTGCAGCCTGCTTTGCTGCTTAAGCCTTTACAAACATCACGCTTTTAAAAAGGTGTCTGACACCTGGACACCAGCCTTGAAAATCCCAGCCCGTGCTTCGCTATAAAATTTAACACAATCTTGTGGCACTTCTGTCCCTCATTTCAACGGGCAGTGACCTACCTGCCCATAATATTAAATGCCTGGAGATGCAATGGTCTTACAGATCCACAGCATTTCGTAGCTGCACATGAATGCTGATTGATAAAAGGTAAATTGTTACGAATTTAAGACAGCTTCTCTCTCTCTCTCTCTCTCTCTCTCTCTCTGCATGTAACACACAATGCTCAATTGTGCCTTAAGAGCTTTTCCTACCACAAACAAAATATCCTTTTCTCTTTGCAAAATTACTTGTTTGGGACATCTGCTGGCAAAGTAAACCCCCAAAGTGTGATGTTCCTGTGAAATAACATTTTAGGGAGAATTATGTGGAAATAAAGCAGGGCTTTGCAGCGTTTTATCAACACTGTGGTCTGAAAGTAATGCTGGAGAGCGCTAGGAAGCAGAAGCCGAGGGAGAAGGGAAGTGACTGCAACCAGCCTGTGGTTATTTCTGCCTGCCATCTGGGTCATTATGCAGCCTGTCATGTTGATTTGGGAACTTCAGAGCAACAGCAGGAATAGACTCAAGGCCTTTTCACTCCAAATGTTCTGTCGACTTAACCAACTTGAGCCTAATGAGCTTTTGCTTTTCTCCTTGTTGTTGCAGTTTTGTTGCTCCTAGGAGTTCTGCTGTCAAGTGACACGGCTGAACTGCTCTGGTTGAAAAATCCAGGTCTTGCACTTGTTCCCTAGGGAGGGATGTTCCTGATGGACTGGACACGGAGAAGAGACACTTAAGGACAGGACCCTCTCTCTTCCTCATGGCTTTTCCCATCATGAATAAATTGCAGCAGAATTCATGCCAACTACGAGTATTTGGGAAATCCAACCAGATAAAGGACTGTCCCTGGAGCGAAGGTGGAGTGCGTCGGGGTAAGGACAGAAAAGAATGAAAACACATCTTCTTAATGTAAAATTTGGTAGCTGGGCCTATTCCTGTCAGCAGTGCTATCTGGAGACAGGGCAACATCTTCTAGTTGACTTTCCCTTGTGTCCTGCCATCCCTGTCCTGCACAGGGCTCCCCCGAATTGGAAGCATCTCTTGGATGTACGACAGGTGTCAAGGCAAGGAAAGCATCAAAGGGATGTATCTGATGCCGAGTGCGTAATCTCAGCACACCTGGAAATGCAGCTTGAACTATTTGGGGAAGGCACGGAAGTGAGGCATGGGAATGATGAGGAAAGAGAGAAAGGGCAGTGCAGAGAGGCACGCAGGTGAGGGTGGAGGAGAGGATGGAAAGGGGAAATAACTGGGGATGAGACTGGGGACAGAGGGGCTGCAGTGCCAGCAGTCTGGGGATACCAGTTCACCCCTCATTTTCCTCTTCTGTACCTTGCCTTTCCCCGCATTTAAGGATGTGCTTATACATAAACCTGCCTTAATGACTTCACAGAATAGCAATGGAGTAAAAAGCTGGGCTTGAGGTGGACTCAAAGTCCTACTGCCATTTGCCTCAATGAAAATGGGCGTTTCTAATTTATTTCCTCTTAACTGGTGTCTAAGCAATTACTGCTTTTGTCACCCAGGATAACTTAAATTCCCTTATCCTCTACTCTAGATATTTTTGGTAGGTTTTGGAGACACCTGGCCTGGCTTCTGTGCTATGGTCTCCTCCCTTGCTCTGTGCATCCAGGCGTCCCTTCATGTTTTCCTAAAAACTGTTGAAAATAATTTCCTTTAAGGCATTTTAGTTCCAGGACAGAAGCAGCTCCCGCTGGTTCCTGGTGCTTTGCCTTTTTTCTATGTTTCTTCCAGTAGCTCTAACACTTGTGCTTCTCCCTGCCTTTTGTCTAGAATCGGATTATAGGAAAAGTCTTTTTGTCAGCAGCATAACCACTTCATTCTTAAGCTCCTTTGTGCCTCTGAGATGAATACTGAACAGAACCGATGACCAGCTGCTGGTCAGGGGGCCAAGACAAAGCCTGCCGGAATCAGGACAAGGTGGCAGCAATCTGGGCAACTAGTTGCCTCAAGTGCTTCCTTAGGAATGCAGTTGCCCTCTCTCTTTTTAAGGAATACAGACAGGAGGGTCCTCAGAGCAGGTCAGGCCTTAGGCTGAATCATGTCCTGCAAGTACCCATCTCTCTGCACTGATGGGAGGTGAAAGTGAAGGTCAGACGACTGAGGTGAAGTTAGGTCCTGAGTTAGGTCCTTACTGCCTGAACTGGTGGTGGGATCACATCCTCATTTACCACTCTGATCTAGTGCCTGTGGGTTTGAGATCCACGTTGCCGTTACACCCTGGAATGAACAGCCTGAGTAATGATAAGTGCCACAGTGTCTCTGTGCTCTCTCCTTGCCCCTCCTTCTACCTGACTTCTGTGCTTGACCTCTAGTTATTCTAGTTGTCATCGCTGCGGAGACCGAATAAACTCGTGCTGCTATCCTGACCTTTCAGAGATTATCCCTTCCCAGGAAGAGATTCAGTTTGTGTCCCTGACTAATGTGCGTCACCAACCAGACTCAGCTGACTGATTTTCTGCCCACATTTCCCCCTTTTCCTTTGCTTTCCCCATCTGCTGCAGGGCACGTCTTGGTGACGCACAGATTTAAGATTGTCTTAAGGTTCCATATCACTGTTAAATACACACTTTTGGAGAGGTATTTTATATGATGCCCGCATGGTCCACAGCAAACAGAGCTGTGGACCTGTACGCTGACTATGCCCAGCGAGTGTTATGGGATAAGGAACACACCATGGAGGTTGGGATCAGGAACTCACCTTCCGTCTCTGGCAAGCAGGGCAGTCTTTGCTAGTTCAGAGAGCCCCCTCTGTCCTTGTCCTTGCACTCCTCAGTCTGGTCCCCGTCGCTGGGCTGTGATTTTGTCGTGTCCTGCTCAGACACAACAGTCTTGTCCGAGCTGTCGGCCCTTGAGGGCAAGGGCTCTCCTCTGTGCTCGGTGCTCTCAGCGTCTTCACCTCCTTTCAGTGCAAGTGTTTGCCCCTCAAGGGCAGGGTTTGGGGCCGCTTCCTCCCCTCTCTTTTGCACGGGCTGTCCTTGCCCTGCCTCCCGTCTGCCTCCTGCTGCCGTGCCCAGCTTTCCCCCGTGGCTGTTGGAAGAAGATTCCCCTTCTGAAGCGGCGCTTTCCTCTAAGCCACCTCCAAGGGGCAATGACGAGGTCTCCTCGGTGCCCTCTGGGCCGTCCTGCTCCTGGGGGATGCCAGCAGTGCCACTGGCATCGTCCCCAACGCTCTCCTTCCTCAGCTTGCTCCCTGGCTCAGGGTCACCGGCGATGGCCACGGGTACCTCCTCGCATCCCTTCACCGCTCTCTGTTCCTCCTTGCAGCTGTTGTGGGCAGACGGGACCTTCCTGCTTGGCAGCTCCCGTGATGAGGAGGCCCTGGGATCTGAGAGACTTGGCTGCTTCTCCTCCAGCTCTGCCGGGCAGTTGTCTTCCACCCCCTCCTCACCTCTGCCTTTCAGCTTGTCTGTACCGAGGATCCTCTGGGAAAAGAAGGAGATCTTTATTAGAGCTTATTCAAACATCAGTATATGGCACAGTGGTGGTTCCCAGCACTTGAGGAGGAATCTTCAGAGGACATTAAAGGATGTGAGCAAAGAAGAGCAGTGTTCAGGGACCAAGACAAGCTGCGTGAGGGTCAATGGAAGAAAGGAGGCTGCTCTCCCACCATGCGTTCTCTAGTGTGCTGTACACAAGGCTCTGCCCTTGCTGAAGGTCTCAAGTTTTCTTGATATTGCCTCTTTCCAGAAAGCTGACAGCCTCAAACAGGTAAACTCACCTGGCTGTCAGGGTCATCCTTCAGAAAACACACGTCATCGCCTTCTTTTGCATCCCATCTGTCAAGACAAAATGCAGAGTTTAAGGCCCCTCAAGTTCCCAGGTGGCAAACCCGCTCTCCCTGCCCAATGCCTTGGCAGCAGTTTCTACAACAGGGCAATAGGGGATGAAGTTGGCAGAGAGATGCAGCCCAGCCTGTTCTTTGGGCCCCTGCAGAGCCCTCAGTACAACCAGAGACACTCATTGGAGAACAAACATAAAATCCACTTGCCAGAAAAGATGTTAGTCATGAGAGGATTGAGATGTTACTTATGCTGAGGTGAGCTCCAGTCTGGCCTTGCTTTCCCAACGGTGCCCAAGAGCCCCAGATCTGCACAACGGCAGGCACGGGGACAGAAAGAGAAGGATAAAGTTGCTTGGAGGTTGCGTGGGAGGTTAGAGACCTGGACGTGTGCCAACAGACTGGCCATATGGGTAGAGGCTGAGAACAGGGCAAATGTTCATCTCCAGGATTTCCTGAGCCGGAGACAGCATCTCTCTCTTGAGTCATGCTTAGAGGACAGTCTCTTCCAAGGGCTTTTGGAAGTACATTTTGACCCCATATAAATTTGCAGCAGCTACAACGTCCTGTGCCAAGGAGGACGGCAGCTTAGCTAAGCGCTGCACAGAGCAGCACTTTCTGCAGAGTGTTTTGAATTTACCAGGCTAAGAATAAATCTGCATTTGCCCATATAGTGCTACCAAGCAGGGTCTTGGTAACTCCTCCCTGCTCATTTGTGTGCCAGTTGGAATATCACCAAAGTAAAACACATAAACCTGATAAATAAGGTGTATAAAAAGTGTAACTCGGCATTTATAGAGTACATCCTACACCGGATAACTACATTGGCATCTTGCAGTGCACTGGCTGGAGGCACAGAAGGAAGAGTGAGTGCACAGCACTTAGACCAGAAATGCCACCAAAGGGGTTGGGAGTCAGGGCATTGGGACACTTGCCTGTGTGGTTTTGGTGGTGCTCCCACCTTGGCTTTTGAAGTAGTTGCATTTGTCACGAACACAAGGCTCCCCAGGGCTGGCAGTGGCTGGCTGCTCTTTGGGGCCTGGGTAGGTAGGAAGGCACAGAAGGGCTTCCCACAGGAGCTTCAGGTGGTGCCATGTCAGGCTTAACCTGGTTCTATCTATTCTGGTCACATCTGGTCACATCTTGTGTTATAAGTAGGTTCCCAACCTACTCTATAACTAGATGAGAGTTATAGCCGCTCAGCTGTATTTATTTCCTCAAAGCACAACCAGTAAAACTCAAAGCAACATAAAAAAAAAAAAGTCTTATCAGTTTATGTATCTATTTAACTGCACGGTCTTAACTGCCCAGGCTGGTAGCAGGCTGGCTGGTGACTTTGAGAGCTGCTGGGACAATTCTGTGCTCTTGGTACATGAAGGGGCTTGGGGCACCTATTTGACAGGGTGTCCTTTTGCTGCCTGCTGAGGGACACGGCAGCGGGGCCAAGGTGATCGCTGTTGTTCATCCCCTTGGACTGTGCGGCTCTGGGAGCCTGGAGACCGTGCTGGAATTTAATTACGGAGAGCGGCGAGGGAAGGGGCACCCCTGGGAGGATGTGGGCGAACCGGCGAGACGCGGCTCTTCTGGCCGACACTGCGAAACTGCTCCTGCGAGAATCGCTGCGTTGCCGTGTGCTGCCCGCAGGAGGAGGCCACGTCCCCCTCAAGGAAGGATCGGACGCAAAGGATACCCTGCGGGTGCCACAAACTGCACCAAGCGAAGCCCTCTCTTTCCCTCTACCCCTCTCCATCACCAGGCAAGGAAGGAGCCCCAAAACACACGGCGCAACTGCTGGCGGGTGCGTCGGCCCCCAGCCTTCTTACCTTCTGGCTCTGCCGGTCAGCCTGTCCTTCCCTCTGGCCCGGCTGCTCACAGCGGCCACCGCTCTGGGAGCAGGATCGCTCACGTTCACGCTGTGCTGTCCTCCACCTACAAGTCAGGTCGGAAAGGCCATGGTCTGCTGCAGGGGCCAGCATCCCGCTGGAAAGTACCCTTGGAGGGGGAACTATCAGAAGCTGTAGGAATACTGTGTATTTTCTACAGCGGTAAATATAAAGGGAAAATTTAAGGGTGCTTAATCTGCATTTTTGATTCTGAATTCAAGTTATAGTCATTGCTCCCACTCCTTGGCTGCTGCCTCCCCTGTGATGCTCACGAGAGGATTGGGCCAGAGTGGCACAAGTGAATTCAGAGTTCGGTTGAGCTGGTCGGCTTGAGGCCAGTTGATTTGACATCTTATAGCGTGTGTCCCTAAAAGGCACTTCCAATTTGAGTAGACAGGAGAAAGTTGTCCATGTGAGCAAACATGGGGGTCGCTGACAAGTAGCGGGGGGATGCGGCAGTCCTGTGGTTTACTCACCTCTTCCTTCGTGAGGAAAGGCCCTGTGCTGGAATTTCCTCGCATTTCTTCCCCCTGGAAGGACAAAGCAGAGCACACATGGAAGTGAGTGGCCTTCAGCAGTGGGTGTGCAGCAGAGAGCCTGGCATTCAAACGGGGCGCCACAAGGGAAAGCTTTGTTGTGCCAGTCCATCTCCTGAGAAACAGGAGTCGTAACGGACTTTGAGTAAAGAAGCCAGCACATGCCACAGGGATCAGAGATGATGTGCTCTGGAATAGGATTGCCTCTCAAACCAGCGTTTGGGAAAGGAGGCAGGGCTGAGCCTCTGTGCTACGCTCTACGAGGTTACCCAGCCCGTGCCGCTGCTCTCCCTGCAAAGGTCAGAAGCACTAGCACCCGTTAGGCTCAAATCCCATCCCCTGAGCACTCTGCAAAGCAGGGAGGGCTGAGGCGCTGCGCTTGGAGGCGCTGGCCCGGGAACAGCAGAGTTGTGCAGCTGACGGCCACGGCAGCTGCTGCGGCACTGGGGTTCGCCCCACCAGCCATTGCTAGCGTCAGGACAGAATCTAGGCGTCCCTTGCCAACCTTTCTTATTGCTGGGATTATCCAAGGCTGGCTCCCCATCCTTAACAAAGTCCTCTTCAAACCTGCAGGTTAAAAACAGGCATTGTCAGACCTGATCGTTCTCCTCCAGCGTGCAAAAGTGTGGGCTGGAGGGCTCGAGACGCTGCAGGCTCCAGCCATCGGCTCTCCTGCGCCTGCTCACAGGCAAGCGCGCGTGCGGGTTTATCAGCAGGAGCTGAAACCACATGCACTGACCAGGGGAAATGAGGCTGCGAGGCAATTCTACCCCAAAGGAGAACATCTAAAACCTTTGCATCAATACCCACCTTAATATTATTGTTATTATTT
Organism: Tinamus guttatus; assembly: GCF_059628265.1. Classification (NCBI taxonomy): domain Eukaryota; kingdom Metazoa; phylum Chordata; class Aves; order Tinamiformes; family Tinamidae; genus Tinamus; species Tinamus guttatus. Next base: position 1,425,561 of record NW_028289080.1, on the reverse strand, counting down.
TATTCTATGAATATCTATGAAGCCCACAGACGCCTGTAGTGCAACAAGCTCTAAACGCAACCTGAAGTAGCTTCAGGGCTTCTCATCTCAGATCAGATCTAATCCTGTTTGCTCATATTATTGCTCTTCTCTTTGAGAAGGGGGCAGTTGGGTTTGGACTTGTCTCCCTAGCGGCACTCAGCACCCACTGATGTCAATTTGCCTCCAATTATTGGGGTCTCAGTGACTAAAAATCTCTGGATTTATTTTCATCCCTCTGCCAAAAGATTCTCCCACCCATCTGCCCTGTACAAAGTCTTTTAGCCAGAGGGTCTTATCAGCAAATGTAGGTAATGTCCTCCACATCCTATAAAAACCCTATCCTGACGTAGGCACTGAGCCACCCTCCAAAGCTCCCTGGCCAGTGTCACCCAAATGGAGACGTATGGCTAAAAGGACAGCGTTTAACGTAGGGTGGTGTCAGACCCCATGGCAAGCTCACCCGTGTCACTGTCCCCAGTATTTCCCATGTGTTGTAAAGGCTGATCTCTGAAGTGACCCTCTAGCACTGCAGGGCCCCAAAGGGCTCACTTTGTGAGATCAGGAAGATCCAGCTAAGCTGGCCCCGCCTGGCGCTTGTCCATGTGGACTTGAGGGCCCTCCAAGCACAGACACGGCGCCGGTTCGTGGTCCCCTCCCTTGTTCCCTCCGAGTGCCCCTAGAACCAAAAGCAGGCAGTCCTAGCCAGCCCAAAAGAACTCCTGTCGGGATGGGAGAACTCCTGTTAGAAAGAACTGTCGAGGATAGCTCTGGTATCTGGTCCCACTGAGAAATATGGTCAGGAGCAGAGGGAGACGGTGATACAGGTTTGGTTGGGAGAGGCAGATGACAGCGTGGGGTTCGGTCAGCGTCGCACATCTGCTCGTTCAGTTGTCCTACTGCAGGCAAACCACCCCAGGGTGGCGCAGGACCTACATGTGCTCTGACTTCTCCACATCCCAAGCCCGTCGCCACTCGCCCTTGGCGTTCTTGTGACGTGCCAGTCGCTCCAGGTCGATCTGGTCTCGCTCCCTCTTCCAGCGCATATACTCCGAGCGCTCCCGTCCGGTCATGGGGAAACTCAGGTCTCCAGGGCCTTTCTGGGCTGACTTCCCACCCTCCTAACAGGGACAAAAGAGCAGTTTGTTGATGCAGTGGCACTGCACGGAAAATGCCTGCGCTTGCTGTACTTTGTGCTGTCACCACCAGAAATGCTCAGTAATAGTCAAAGTCACCTTGGAGCAAGGCTGGGTTCTCGCTCTGTGAAACGACGCGCACGCGGAAGGGCTCTACTTTACCCACAGCCAAAACATGCTGTCCCAGTGCTGATGACATTTTTTTTTTTTTTTTTGGATTTCACAGGGACAGAAACTTGAGGAAGGAAGAAGCTATATGATTAGCTTGGAGCTGTATCGTAAGTCCATGACCAAGTCAGAAGTAGCAACCATTCCCTTCCAGAGATATACAAAAATGATAACAGCTACCAGTGGCAATGTGTTTTGGTATAGTTGTCCCACTTCTCCTAGACTAACACAGACAGTCTAGGATTTCACTACTCATTTCATGCATTTCCTTTCTCATGCTTAAAATTCCTCCCACTTAAAATCCTTGATTTTGCCATCTGGATAGATTGCTGTTGCCTCAGTGAGCTGAGGTCTTGCTTCTATTTCTGTGGCCTGAGCTGCAATGTTTCCTTGGTTCCTGCAACAGGAAATACCTGGCTTGTGTTCCCCTGCTCTACTCTGGGGGGGCTCGGCCAAGCATCCATGTTTAGGAGCCCATTTGCATCCTCCTAATGAACCGCCCTGGGATGGGACTATTCAATTTGTGCTCCGTTAATTAAAAGTGTCTCCGGGCTCAGGGGAGCCAGCAGGTTCTCCAGGGTTTGCATTAAATAGTCAGCATGAAGGCTCAGGCTTAAATTTACCTCCATCCTACCCAGCTTCTGCTCATACAACCTGACCCTTTCAACCCACAAGCACATGTTCCAGGGTGGGAATGCAGCTAAGGCTGTGCCATTTGCCATGTGAGCGAGTGTATTTCTTGACATCCCCACTGCTGGGCCGGGGGTTTAAGGAGCCACAACAAGGCATGAAGGGCAGGCACACGCTGCCAAGGCTCTTTCCTGCCCTGCTTTCCTTCAGTTGCTCAGCAAAGCCTCGGAGAAGACCCACGCACCAATCACACAGTGGTAATTAGCCTCTTTCAATTAGACAAGATCCCCCCAGCAACTAAGCAGCCAATGTCCCCCTTGAATTTTGGGGTAGTTACCCCTCTGACACCCATGCTGCCCGCAGGGTGAGGTGGCCCTGTCCCCTGTGCTGTCCCCCGCTAGGACGTCGGCCCTGCTCACCTTCCGGCCATGGTCGCTTTCTGGAGCCCTGTCGCTCTCCGATCTCCTCTTCTCTGCTGTTCTCCGCTCCTCCGCCTGCAAGGGAGTAGCCACAGGAATTATTTCAAGGACTAAGCGAGTGCTGGGGAGCTGCTGCCCACCCCATGTCCCATCAGGAGCTGCAAGAGCTGCCCAGGAGCAGTCAGCAAGAGAGGGAGAGGAGACATTGGTTCCCAGGGGTCTGAGTCAAAATTAGATGGAAAAGAAAGAGGTGCATTCCCCAAAGTCCCTCCACGTCCACAACCAGAGGGAGAGCTGGTGTGTAGCTGTCTCCTTGGCTTCAAAGGCAGCTGGAGGTTTAAGCACTTGGTAGATGTGGGCCAAAGGCACAGCCTGCAATTCAGCTATACAGCAGCTTAGCCACCCCTAAAGGCAGGAGGGATTTTTGTCCCTGTATCATACTATAAACAGCATGCGGTTCCAGCAGGCTCCATCCTCCCTTTCGCCAGCTTTAGCTGCGCTGCAACCGCATGGGCAGCACCTGCTCGAGCGCTGATATCCCCCTGCCTGGCAGAAGGTGAAAATTAGCCTCTCTCTCCCTCTTACCGAGCTACAGATGCTAAATAAGAGGCACACAACAGCCCAGGAAGATCTCGACCCCTGCGTGGGACTGCAGATGCTGCCAGGGACGCAGCCCTGGGCTAAGGTGCTAGCGGGTCTCAGCAAATCGCACTCCACAGCCCACCAAGGTTTTCCGAGAGCGACTTTCTGCCTCCGTCAAGGAACCTCATGGAGAGGGTGGGCTCCCTGCTGCATTGCCAGCGTACGAGCCGCTGCTGACGGCGCGTGTGCTGCGGGTGCAGGGGCACGCGCACGGCGCCGGGCTTATCGAGGCCCCGGTTTTGCACAGCCAGGCAGAACTGAAGCACAAAGTGGAAACAGCGCAAAAGCCGCCAGCTCAGCCATTCGAGAAAGCGTGAGCACTGCGTGGTCTGAGCCGAGCTGACGAGAGGGCTTTTTCCTTTCTGCTCTTTGCCAGCCCTTGATTTAGGGTGCTGGAGACTCAGGAGCCCGACCTAGAGGCAGCCCCTGGCTCCCAGGGTGCTGGAGCTGCCCTGCACGCACGGGCCAGCTGTGGTTTCGAGCATCTCTCTGTATAGCAGCATGCAAGGGTTTGGGGCCGTGCGCTTCTGCTAAACCTGAGGCTCGTGGGAGGGATGAGCGTGCGGCTCAGGGCAGCCGCGCTCGGCGGTGGGCACAGGTGGACGCTCGTGTAAGCGGACGCTGGGACGTGACCCGGGTATCCATTCAACGGAGTGTCTGGGAATACTTCTAAACTCAAAAATATTCCAGGCTCAGAGTCAACTCCTTCGTAAAGCTCAGTCTGAAGAGCTGGGGATGCAACTGGGCTCTGCAGCCCTGAAGTGAAGCCTTGTGTTTATAGGAAGATTAAAATGGCAGAAACTTGGCTTATTTGGGTGGAAAGTTATTTGAGCTTATTTGGGGACCAAGGTGCAGATGGATGTTCAGCTTTGGGACCAGCTCTAAGAGCAAATGGTTTTCGGAAGAAGCCAGCGGAAGAGCTGGAGCCAATGGGTCCCCATGGGGAAGGGCTTGCTTGCCAGGAGAGGAGGAGCACGGGCGGCCTAGGAAATGCCAGAGACAGCTTCAAACTACTGTGGAAACTGAGGCTGGGAGCCACGAGCCCGTGCTTTGACGCACACCGCGTGTCCCCAGGACACCAAGCAACTCTCCATCCTTCTATAGGCCTGCGGGCAAAGCCAGGCTGCCCTTCTCCCTCAGCCTGTTTCTATTCTGGGGACATGTTGCAAACAGAGAGATCCGAAAAAAACAAAAGAGAAAGAAATCTGGTTCTCTTCAGCAGGGAAGCAGGTTGGAGCTGCGCACTTAGGAAAACACAGTTAGCTGTGCTGTTGTGCTGGCGCAAGAGCAGATTTTTCTCGTTTGCGCCGCGTTGCCCCGGATTTGCTGTTCATCAGTTACGACACACCCAGACCACAGGGAGGCAAAACATGTTTTTCTCCTCCTTCTTCCTCTCCACCCCCAAAATTATGAAAGATGACAAGTGGCATTTGTCATCCAGCCCTTCAGCTCTTCCTGCTCATCAAGGGAAGGAATCGGAGGAGGGAGCAAAAGCCCAAAGGAGATTGGGACAGGCGCATTTGCTTATCCTGAGGTTTACGTGAGGTTTTCTCTTCTCCTCGGCCGTATGACAGACTTGGATGTAGCTCTGGGATCTCAGCTGCCTGCTGACACTAAGTGGGGCCAAGCTCTGCATGCACCCGGCTCCCGTTAACGTATAGGGGTGACGGCGCTGACGCCGTGTCCAGATGTGTTAGCAAGCCATGGACCCACATTCCTCCAAGCCAAACATGTTGACAGGCTTCAAGGTCTCTGGGCTTTATCGCTGTCTTCTTGCTCTAAAAATAAGGGCCAACAGATGCATTTAATCAACCATCCGGTACCCACCTCCCTGAGCGCGTGTGGGTACCAGCATCCACTCTCCTTTTGCACGGGAGCTTTTCCAAGGAGCCTGGAGCTGCTTTGCCCCATGCTCAGCCCTCCCATGGGGCAGGATTTTTAAAAATCTCACTCGGTGCAGAAGATGATTTTTTTTCCCCCAAGTCTTTTAAAACATCTGCCTGGCTGGTGCACCTGAAGTGAGCTGAGGGCTTTTTGGGCACCCTCTCTGCCTCTCTCCCACTCCCATCGGCCAAGTGTTTCTCCTGCCACAGGGAGTTGGCTTTCCCTCCCATCCGTGTCCATCCAGGGCAGCTTTTGGCAGCTTTTGTGCCTCTGCCCAGTCATTTTTGATATGTCATCCTCAGAAACTCTGTTAATAAAACGACAACTCGAAAGCCCCAAAGCAATATCAGCTGCCCATCTAAAAGATGATTTGCAACCGGCTAATTAACCACCGGGCTCCACTGGCCCTGGGCTGCCAGCTCACAGCGCTTGTGTATTAACGATCCTGAAATGCTGCCAGATCATGGAGTGGCTTTTTGGGAGAACGGATACTCTGCTTGCAGTGAAAACCCTGACGCAGATGTATTTAGGGTGAAGCAGGTAGAGATGGGACAAAAGGATCCAGATTGGCATCTCTGGGTCCTACAGCTCTGCCCGCCTGGCACCTAAATTCCTAAAACATCCCTAAAACAAGAAGGGGCAGCTTAGTCTTTGCTTCAGGAGACTGTCAAGCAACAAAGTACAGAAAAAAAAAAAAAAAAAGAGTTCAAGACGCCTGGGTAATATAAGGTACTGGGGCTGTTTAGCAAAAGGAAAATGTGAAAACAGCTTTTTGTCTTGCGCTTCCTCCTTGGCAGCCTCCCCGGCCGCTGCAGGCTGTGATGTGGTCTGGGGCCGACGGCATGGTGCTAGCCAGAAGCACCACGGGTAGCAAGAATGGGAGACTTTTCTTCTTCTTCTTCTTGTGTTGATTTGTTTTCTTCTTGAATAAAAATAGAGAAAAAAAAATGTGGAATAGCGAGGATGCTCTTCATATGCTTTCACAGAGTACATTTCGCAAGCGCGGGGAGGAGGAAGTAGCTTTGACAGCAGCCTGGGTGATGGATGTGATCCTCTCCTAGATGCCACAGGCGAGGGACAGCACAAATAATCCCAAATGAGCCAGGAACCTGCTGGGGCTTGGTGGATTGGAAACATCCAAAGGATATTTCTGCATCCAGATGATGGGGTTGCTCAAAAGCTAATCCTTGTTGGACCGAATCAGGGTCTCAGCTCGGGTCCTTGCAAATGGCTACTCAGACAGCAACGTCGATGTCCCAGCAATGTCCCCCAGCAGCTGGTCCATCTGGGTTTAAAACTGGAGTTTGTCTTCTGGGTTAAGAACTAATTATGGGAGAGAAAATAAAAGGTGGAAAGGAAAGGTCTGGAATATGTGGTGCTCAGGGTGTTTGCAAATGGGATTGAAGAGGAGAGGACGAGAGGGATGACAGTTTGCTGCTGGTACTAAATCATTCAGGGCAAACAGCATAATTTGCCAGGGAAGAACTGCAAAAGATCTCCTGACATTGAATGCCTGCGTCGTAAAATTATGGATGAAATTCAATAGCAATAATGCAAAATAATTCACATGGGGGGAAACGAGCCTAAAATAAATAGCAAAATCGCCGCAGTGCTGGAGGACTCGGAGTTGTTGTCACATGCTTGTTGGGCCACAGTTAGGAAGGCAGGAGCACACTGCAGCCCCGGCTAATGGGGAGGAACTGGACTCTCAAGCGTGACGGCTCAGGGCTGCCAGCGTTTGTGGGTGCCGTGATTCCAACAGCACAGGCAGGAATGGGGTCCTCCCAGAGCACACAGAACCCCTTGCCTGCTGTCAGCCTCTCTTTCTAAAATGGATTAGTGTATTCAGCATCCCCATAACACACTCCGCAGGCCAAAGTTGTTTAATAAAGTCTTTATATGTTTTTGTATTTCTAATTCTGATCCACTCTCTGCATTGCAGGGTCTCTCGGTGCCTCTTGGAGACACATCGTGCTGAGGCAGAATCTAGACTGGCTGGATTTCTGTTTTGCAAGCCCGACGACTGCCAGAAAATAGAAGCACTTGTTTAAAATGATAAGTCTTTCCTCAGCTTAGAAACAGCTAGAGTGACAGGCTGGGCCAGCCCAAGTCTCCCTGCACTCCACCAACACAAGCTGGCAAGATGTCTAACAACGTGACCTGTCACTTTAGGCCCCATCTGCTTCTGTCACTGATCCTGGGAAAAGGTTGACCAAGTGCTGATGGAATAAGCTGGTCTTGTCCTTCTGGCTTGGAGGGGGGCCGTGTAACCCCTTCCATTTAACCCTTTCCCTGCCATGTCCCTTGAATCCCATGGAAGCTGCTGTTCTCTGGGCTGGCCATTACTTTTTATCATTGCCTTGGTGCTGCCCTGTCTGTTGTAGCTGACTGTTGTCTGAAGCTACACATAACTGTGACTGTGTAAGTATGAAGAAGGTATGTTCTTTATCTGGGGCTGGAACAGGGCCTGATCAGCACAGAGAAATCACCAGGCAAAGGGAGACCTCCTGAGCTCAGCTGCGATCTGAGATATATCTAATTGGTTTATTACCACTGGAAACTAGAGTTTCAAAAACACAGCTTTATAGGAATCATCAAAATCCAACCTGCCGAGCTTTAGGGACATCACCTCCCCTCACCACTCTATAGCTCCAAGCCTCAGATCCTCAGTGGTTCATGTCAAAAGGCATGAGCAGACGTGGCTTCTAGCTAATGCAGCCGGAGGCCAGGTCGCCCTCCTTCTCATCTAGATGTGCACACGTTGCCTCAGCTGAGCCAGGTGACAACTGCCATGAGGACCTCTAGGGAACAGGTCTTCACTAGTGCCTTGGCTGGCTGGCGGAGAGGAGGTTTATGGCAGTCAAGGAAGTGCTTGGGAGTGGTGAGAAAGGAGCTCACAGGCTTTCAGGACATCCTTAGACTCTGAGGAGGAGGGAAAGCTGAAGCTGAACGTGGGCAGCTACCAGATGCTTGGCTGCCGTCCCGGAGAAGGTGCCGCACAGGTCTCCCGGCGTTCCTGGGTGTGTTTGGCAGCTCTGGTGAAGTGTTGATTTGCTTTGCAGTCATTGCTGACCCTGTTTGCTGCAGGCATTCCTACTTATCTGTGCAAGCTCCCAAATAGGAAAATATCACATGCCTCCGTGTGTGTAAAGAGGAAGGTATTTGCACCGAAGTATTTGAAATATGTCTCAGAGATCAACAAGGTTCAGCCAACTCATTCAGTAGGTTATGGCCAGGCCCTGCGGGAGCTGGGTCTTGCAGAGCGAAGGAAGCCAAAAAGTTTCAGGATGACAAGCCCCACACTATTAATAAATATTCTCCTCCAGTGCGCTGTTGCGATACCAGTTCCTACCCTATCCCCATGGTCCTTCCCGTGCCATCAAAGGCATTCTGCAACTCCACCATGTGCCAGGCACTTACTTTCTCCTTGTTATCCATGGTGATGGCGATCTGCATCCGTCTGCCCCGCCGGAAAGCCACCAAGTGATTCGTCTCTTCTTCGCTCAGCTCTGGCACCCTGCCCGGGCCGGTGAAGCACTCGGCGCGTTTCTCACTCACTATCCGCTTGCCCTGCAAAGGACAGGATGAGCTTAATGGCATCTCCACTAGCCCTCTGCAATATATAGGATATAGCCTATGCAGTACCCTCCCTAGGACAGCGGCCAGCAAATTGCAGAGGATTTTGGACTGGTAGAAGAAAAATACTGGCCAGATAGTCAGGCTTCTGGACTGCCACCCTCAATAATTTAAGGTCGATACAAAAACTACGTAGACACATTTGATTTTTGTTTTGGCTAAGCGAGCAAGCCACCTAGAATTCGTGCCTTTTGGCACCAGTATGGTGGTGTGCTCTCCCCAGGCTGTGTGTACCAATAAAAGATAAGGCTACATTGGAGCCCAGTGGGTGAAAGAGAAGGGAAGGGCCTCGCACACGCACTGTTTTCCACCCTGAAGTGTATTAATCCTTGATAATTTACGGTCTTCATAAGCATCGTGCGTCATATTTCTGGAACGATTCATTCGGCAGTAGAATAGTTTAGAAAGCTGATACATAAACTCCTTGAAGAACGGCCATTTACCACTGTCAGATATGATTTCTAGCCATCTGTATCAGCCTGTGTCTTTACTGCACCCATTTCCATCTGGTTCCTATTTTGCTAAATATCTTTGTAGCTGTCTGAGCTCCTGCCCTCAGTCATCAGTTCCACAAAGGAGTAGAACTTTTGCACAAAGATACTTGCTTTTTTCTCATTTAAAGTTAGCATCTAGTTCCATCACAAGCCTTTTCGTTCTTGCCTTGCAGGGAGATGAGAGACTTAATAAAAGATCTTGATCTTTTCTCTGATCCTGTTTCTTCATCTGCATGTGACTCCTCAGCTCATCTTTATCAGGGATGAGCAAAGAGGATGGTACATTTTCTTCTGTTTTTCTCCCTGGTCTTCCACACATATCAGATTGGCAAAGGAGCTCAAAAATCTCAAAGTAACCTTTGGGGAAAATAGGGAACTCTTCATAGCCATGAGCTTGGCTGCAAAAACAAACACCCGCTTCGATGAATTCAGATTTGTGTAGAAATCCTGCAAGCATCAGTAAATTTGCGTGACATATGACATCAAGATGCCTTCCTTTAGCCTCATCTCCACAGGGCTCTGCCAGAAGTGCAGATGTTAGCACAGAGGGAGCCTCGGTGTAGACAGCCTCCGTCAGCAAGACTTTTTTTATCGCTCGTCCAGTCATCGAGCTTCCTAACACATGATAAATGTTTTAGGAGGTAGTGGACTATTTCCAGCATCAGACCTACAGTCTCTTGTTTATTCTGGTTTCACATCTGTCTTATTTTGCTGTATCAGCAGAGGTTGTTCTGGGGTTACTGCAATGCATGAGAGTGGAGCAGTGGGTCCCTGCACTGCTGTTGGTTCTGGCAGCCAGATCTACATGGACACGGTGGGATTTCATTTTATTTTTTAATAAATTCCCTCGGGTAGGTACAGCTCTGATTTCACTTTCCGGCTGTAGCTTCTAATAAGTTTCTCTGCCCTTAGTAGGACCTTTGCCCTTTCTGTTGTTCTTGACATAAGTGAAGCCACGTGTCACATGCAAAGTAAGGTTTTGCTGCCAAGCCATTGAATGCCATTCTAGCACTTTCTGTGTATTTCTTTCTGTTTGTATCAATGCAGCCTCCTACTTTGAGTGCTGCCATGGAACGATCAGACAGCTCCTGTGAGCCATCCCCAGAGACATCAAGATTCTTTCCCTGAGAGCGTAAAAGTTGATAGTCAAGAGAAAAAGCAGACACCTTAATATGAAGTAAATCTGGCTTCACAACAGCCAGATATTTAGCTGCACTTTTACGGGATATGTGTTCTGGAGAAGTCCCCATACTAATAAACTCAGAAGAACATGTTTTGGCTTGTTCGGGGAGCTAAAAGAGAAAATCCCACAGGAAGCCATCCTGAAAGGCAAAGGAGCCCAGGACTTTGTTATCCTCATGGACAGCCTCCTCCAAGCACAAGAACGGTTCTTACTGATATACAAGAAAAGAGCAGGGGCAGAAGAAGGCCAGCTTGGCTGAGCAAGCAGCTCCTGGCTGAACTCAGCTGCAAAAAGGATGCTGGAAATGGACAGGCCACCAAGGAAGAATGTGGAAGCATCACCTGGGTGGTGTGTGGAGGTGGAGATAGGAAAGCCAGAGCTCAACTGGAGGTGAAACTGGAGGTGAGAAATGTAAAGGCCAGCAAGGACTTGTATAGGTACAACAGCAGCAGCAAAAGCAGACCAAGGACCAGCCGGGCTGCACCTAGGGTTGCTGAGGATGCTGGCTGACATTGCTTTGAGGCTCCTCTCTATTTCTGGAATGATTCAGAGGCTGAAAATATATGCTGACTTTACTTGCGAACCACTGAATCACTAGACCCTGGTAGCTACTTGGCGCTGAAGCTGTGCCTCACCTTTGTTCCTGAATGCTTATTATTCCCAGGATACGTCTTTGCTTCAGGATAATCCTGAACTTCCTGGGATATTCAAGGTAACACAGTCTGGCTTCTTTAAATCCTGGCATGCAGGATTTGTGCTGTGCTGGTGATGCTAATTAATGAATCGCACAGTTGGGTTGCCCTGCCCTACACAAATAACTAATACAAGGTGGTTGTCATCTTTGCTAACTCTTTTTCTTATTATTTTTCTTATTATTAAGAAAGTAAATCCAGTGATGGCTTAGCAGGATAATAGCAGGCTATTAACCCATAAATTCTACACCAGATATTAAGTCTAGTTTAAGACAATAGCTGCTCCCTGGAGCTCCTCACTGTGTTTAGGCAGTGACTTTTAGACAAATAACGTCACCACAAATGACTCTTGCCAGGGAGGCCCAGTGCTGGGAGGGTATATTTGGAAGATGGCTTCATTGCTCACTGTCTGAGAAAGTCCTTCCTGAGGAAAAAAGTGGGCTCTGAGAGCCAGCAGCAGCAAAGCTGCTCCCTGCAGAAAGCCAAGGATGCCTGAAAACCAACGTGCAGGACTTCCATGTCCTCCGATGCAGGACTCCAGCTGCTTCAAACAAGACTAAAGCCCCAAAGTGTGGTACTGGATTTATGTCTAGGGACATTAGCCAGTGAAAACCCTAGTAGGAAGCCTGAGTTTATTGGCAAGGCAAACAAACCCTGCAGTTTATTGGGCAAAGAAGACTGAAAGGTTGACCCAGGAAATATCTGTTTGGTAGAGTCATGGTAATCAGGCAGATACAAGACTGGGCACCCACCAGATTTCCCAGGGAATGCCCTCTCCTGCTCACTCCCCATATTGCTTCTGGCTAAGACAAGTCCCCTGAAGGCACGTTCTGCTTAATCTGCCCACAGAGGTCTTTTTTTTGCTCCTAAAATATTTTAAGGATATCAATTTCTTAGCTCGCCCGTCGTCCTTCCTTTGCAGCAGCTCAAGTTGAGGCTTGCCTGGCTTATTTCCGAGGCTGCAAATGTAGTGTGAAAATACCCACCTGAGAAACAGTGTCACACTGTGTGTGGTGGGAAATATGTGGGGGACAAACACCCTGTGGAAAGGTCTCCACAGGGCCCTGCCTGTCTGTGAGAACCATTTGTGTTGCAAACGCAATCGCTTCAAGTGCAACTCCACCTTACAGAGCTATGTGGTGAGGAGAAGAGCAGAGGGGTCCCAAGGGAACCCGATTTGCTGTCACAGGTTCCAGCTTTCTGTCCCTTCACATGGGCACCATCTGCACAAGGGGACTGTGCTCCTCTGCGTGCTGTGGCTCTGGTTGTCTAGCCAGTGTCTTCCTAGTATTAATCAATTACTGCAATTATTGCCTCTTGCATTTGGATTAAATGGCAAAATAACTCCTGTCATGCAGACATTGACGTTAGAACTCTTTGCTCCTTACAGCTAGATGCACAGACTCTGTGAGGGATTAGATGCACAGACTCCATGAGGGATGCTCTGGGATTTTAGAAATGAAGAAATAGCTTTTTTTTTCAGTTACTTCTGCCCTTTCTTGCGTTTTATTTTTTTTTAATTACGCCTGAATATAATGAGTATATTCTGGCATCTGTTGCTCAACCTGTTGTCTTCTGTAGTATATATCCATGGCATTCCCGTCTCTGTATTGTGCTTTGGACTGAATGGAGCAATTCTGGTGCCTCACCGGGGAGAAATGACACTGTTTTTACAAGCCAACCATAACTGCCTCTCTGGGAATAGCTGGGGAGTAATGCAGCTAAATCTGTCTGAGCTCCTACTTATTTCCTTCCCCTTCCTGGGCTCATAGATGTAGTTTTATAAAGCCACTGATGGTCCGAGGGGACAACGAGGTAACTGATCTTACAGAAAGGGAACTGGCTCTGCGTGGTGGGGTGGAGCTGCTGGCAGGCACAGGAAGGCCTGGAGGCCAGTTCCTATGAACGAGATACAGACAGGAAAACGCAGCCTGAAATGGAGCCCGGGGATACAGGAAAGCATCATGAAACCAGAGAGAAACGAAGTGGAGACAGCTCCTGAGGACAGACCCACCTTGGCTTTGTTGTCCATGGTAACAGCCAGCTGCATCCTCTTGCCCATTCTGAACGTGAACATATGGTCTGCTTCCTCCTCCTCTTCCTCGCTGCCAACGTCCAAGCCAGGGCTCGTAGAACAGGGGCTCCCCCATTTCTCACTCACCACCCTTTTGTCCTGGGAAACGAAGGCTGCACGTTAGCAAATCCTGGCCCCTGGGCTCCTTTCCCTTCCCCAGAAACCCCTGAGCATGAGCAGGGGAGGGCAGCTAGGGAAAGGGCAGGCCTGGCCTGGAGGAAACTCTCTGCACGCGGCGCCCTGACGTTCCTGCAGAACAAGGGGCCCTTTGTCTGCCCAGCAGCGAAAGCCGCTGTGACAGTGGGTCCGGAAAATCCTCTGCGCTTAACAAATCTGACATTTCAGGCTAAAATGCTGGGGTTTGGGGAAACACATGTCGGCGCTGACTCTTTGCCGCGGCACTCTGAGCTAGCACGGGAGAGCCTAAGTCCTGGTGGAGATGGCCTGGGAAGCCGAGGAGGTGGCTCCTGAGGGTCGTGCTCACCATCAAGAGGGCTGGGCTATCTTGTCCATAGTGTTCAGTCTGGGTAATTGCATCTTTCAGGTCCTGCATGAGAGAAAAATGTGTGCCACGCCGCACCTCTGGAGAAAAGCAAGGGCGCTCCGTGCCCGGGGAATGGGCACTGCACTAGCTGGGGTTGAAGAGTCTGCAGGGTGGAAGAAGGGGGAGCTGGCCCTGCTGGCCCTGCAGTGACTTCACCCAGGGGTTAGAACAGGACTGGTCTGGGGATTTAGCAGGACTTGCAAGTGTATCCAGTGCTTTACGGGCTGCTTGCTCCGCTCATTCACAGAACATAGGGAGACCCGGACTTTGCCTGGCCTCCAGGCACCCCAAAATCACTCTTGATGCCTCCAATGGCTAAGATACAGTTGATGTTTGCACCTGGCGCTCATCCAGAGCCACAGAAGCCTGGGCACACATCTATTTACCTGCCTGTTCACACTATGTGCCTGGGGCACGGGTGGAAATCTGCTTGTGTGGATCAGCTAACATCAGTTGGGCCACGCATTGCTCTTACATCCCACTGGGAGGGCTTGGGAGATATGTCCAAGGCCAAAAAAAGCTTTGCTGTGGGGGCTAGCTCCACCAGAGATGCCATTTTGAACTTGCTGGCGTAGGGTTCAAGTGAGAGGTGTCCGGCAGTGAAGGGGAGGCAGCACTTACATTGTGAGCCTTGGTGATGGTAATAGTGAGCCCATCTTGCTTGGGTCTCCTGGAGGTAACAGCCATTCCCTCCTGCTCGGCTCGTTTTTTATCCTCCTCTATTTCCTGAAACAGATATGTCCATATCATCAGGTCATAGGAGCAACAGCTGAAGGGGCTGGGTGTAAATTCAGTCACCTTGGGAAGAGGCAGCCCCTGGACTTTGTAGGCATGTAGGCATGGACAAACACATGCCCCAGTGCCAACAGCAGAAGCCACCGAAACACAGACCGGTGGACTTGGGTGCTCAGTGAGTCCTTGGCTACCTACAGACATTGTCCACACTCCTGTTTCACATTTGTCCCGGATGATTCATGGAGCCACCTCCTTGCCTGAAAAGCAGCACAATAACTTGTGCTCAGGCACCATGCCCTGCAAGAGGTTGTGTTCCCAGGCTGCTGTGACCTGCCTTGCTCATCCCTGCATCACAGGTGTCTTAGCACCTCTCCTCTTCACTCCAGGTACTGCTATCTCAGCATACGCAGTGGGAAGTAAGCAAAGAGTATGGAGCTCCTTTCCTGAGGGACAAGGGGGACGATAGATTCAAGGTTTGGGAAAGACTGGGATGGTGCATGTGGAGAGGCTGGGAAAGACATCGGGCCTGCAGAAAGGGACTTCAGACTGCCTGCCCAGTGGGCAAACGTCGGACAGGCCTCGGGTGGGCGTATTTCAGACAGGTCAAGGGACCTTCTGCTACGATCCGCTTCCAGGGATCCTACCAAGCTCTCTGTGCTGCCCTATGTGGACCTTCATGAAGAAGGGCAGATGAGCTCCCAGAGAGTTCCAAGTTACCATCATGTTTCCCAAAATAGCCTGTTCAAGCCAGGCCAGCTTCTCCTATGGGCCTTTAGGTAGACTCACTTGGCCAAAGTAGATTAATTCATGGCCAAAAAAAAAAGGTGAGATATAGTTGGAGTGCTTCTTCCTAAATCAGAGGACAAGGCTGAAGTAAGCAGGGCAGCTAAAGCCTTGGCTTGCCTTTGGCATCCTTTGGACCTGGAATTCCCTTTAGGATCCCTCTGTGCTCCACGGAAACACCAACACTCCAAGTATTTTCCTGCCCAGTAATGTCACTTAGAGAACATGCTCCTACACTGCTGACCAGTTTCTTCACACCGATGCCTCTCGGACAGGACTAAGGCAGGTGAGAGCCAGGCAGGCTTACCTGGTACCTTCGTATGAGCGCTTCATTCTTTTTCCGCAAAGCAAGGATTTTCTTATCGAGCTCAACATCTTTCTGCTCCTTCTTCCTTAGCACAGCATCATCCACAGCAGCATCCTGGGAGTGGGAGGAGGAAAGGCCTTCTCAATCATGGTCTACTGCCAACAAGACACAAGCCTGCTCCTTCTGCTCGCACCAGCAATGTAGAGGGTAAGTGAAGGAGTCTTTCCCTATGATTTCTCCTCCCTGGACCTCTATAACACAGACACTGACTCTTGCAAATTGAATTCTTCCTGACAAAACTGAGCTGTTTTGACAATTTTTGTTCAGCAGTGAGGTAGTTAGAGTGGAAAAAAACAGTGGTCAACCTTGTTGGCCATCGTGCTGACAGAACTCATGTGTGGGGACACGGCCCCTTGATGTCTTGTGCCTCATGCAGTGGAGCTGTTATTATTTCCCCGGGACAGGAAGCGCACAGAATAATCCAACCCATTTCTAAGAGCAGTATTTAAAATAAATAGTCTCTTCGGCAGGAGACGGGCTGCGGTTTCGTCCTATATTTGCGGGGCACTTAGTGCAAGAGGCCGACCTTCACCTGGGCAGGATCTGCCTGTCGAGGACTAAATGGGCAGCCTGGGTATCTGCCAAACACTGAGGGTGCGGGCGGCTGGAGGGCGGCACCCAGGTGCGGTGTGTCCTGCACCACGGCCCTTTCATCCTCATGTCCCTTTGAAGCTTAAAAAAAATGTCTTAATAACTTAAAAAAAAAAAAAAAAGAGATGTCCTGCCCCTGAACCAGAGGTCTTACCATGGCCGTCTGGAACAACCCACTGCAAGGGAAGTTTTGCAGCTCCTCCCCTTCGGTAGCGAAGCCGTTAATGTGTGATTGCCTCTGCCGCTTCGCCCCTCCTTGGCCGCCTGTGCCGGAGCCGAGGCCGATGCCTGACGATGCCAAGCGGCCCCGCGACGCCCTCCCCGGTGTAAAGCTCTTCCGGGGAGGCCAAGGCGCCCGTATGTCCCGGTGACAGGGGCAGGCGGTTATAAATGGCTCTGGCAGCCGGCTGCGAATCGGCCCCCCCTCCGCCACTGCCAGGCCACTGGGAAAGTGGCCCCTGGGGACCCCGGCGCCAGACGCCTCTCCCCAGGATGAGCCGGAATGGGGGAATGAGCCGCTGTCAGGGTGCACACAGATGGCAGGGGTTCAGCCTGTCCTTCCCCCCTGCCCCAGTCGGGGGATCCCTTGGGATCCTTTCCACAAGGAGAGGGTTTTTCCCATCCTCCTGCCACAGTCCGTACCTCTGGTGCAAGCGCTGGGAACGCGGCGAAGAGGAGGGCGGTGGAGGCGGTGGGGGGGCCTCGGCGGCACGAGAAACGCAGCAGAAACACCCCCTAAAGAGCCCCTGGCACCGCAGCGGCAGTGCAAAGCCCTGGCAGCAGAGGTAATTCGCAGCCTTCCTCGCTCATCATCCTCTCCCCGCCTCAGCCTCCCCCGCTCTCGACCAGCAAGTCACTCCAAGCTGCACCCCCTGCCACGGTCGTGACGGACCCCCAGGGCCCCTACCCAAAGGCCATGACAGAGCGAGGGCCTTTTTGGGGGGTCAGGACCCCCGGTGCCCACCCCGACCCCCCGGGCCCGGCGCGGGCAGCACTCACGGCTCGGTGCATGTCGGCGAGCGGCCGCCGGCGGGGCCCTAGCCGCGGCGAGCCATGAGACGGGCCTCAGCAGCGCCGGCTGCGCAGCCCCGGGGATGGTGTTTGGATGACAAAAGGCCGGCCCTGGGCTCCCGGCCAAGAGCGCCGGCTGCCTAATATCCCGAGCGGGGACAGGGCTTTCCAGCGCCCGCGTCCTCCTCTCCGCTCTCACCCCCTTTTTAAAAGAAACACTCCCCTTTTCCTCCCCCCTCGCCACTCTCCTCCCGCCCCACTCTGTCTGGATGCCATCGGTTCCCCGCGGGAGGTGGGAAAAGCCGCGGCCGACGATGCAGAACGGGAGCCGCCGGCAGCTCGGCAGGGCTGTGCGGCTGCCCACCTGCAGTTACACCAGCCCCGTGGGGGTCCCAAAGGTCTCGCCCGGGACTGGTGGTAGAAACGGGCCCCCTGCCTCATGCCACTTCGCTTTTCATGACTGTCACTGCTGTCAGTGGGCGGTGTTGGGTGGGAAGATGCTTGACACAAACTTATTGGTTGAATTTATGAGCAAGGGCAAGAGCAGAACAACCCATGATGGGCCTGGGAACTGACAGGACCCTTTCCTCATGGTCCTGTCCCCAGTTGTAGCTGAGGCTCCATGCCCAGGACCCCACCAGGCCACCTGGGAGTTCAAAGCATCCCTCACCCTCTGGGTGACCAAAGGCAAATAAACAGAAACCGGGAGCACTTGCGGGGAGGATTTGGTTGCGTGAGGACCTCCACACAGCCCCAGCCTTCACATAGCAGAGCCCCTCATTACTCCGATAAGATTTTAAGGAGAAGTCCTGCTGCTACCACCTATCCCCTCTGACACCCTGGAGCAGCTCAAACGGCTCCCAGAAGCCAAAGAGGGAATAGGAGTCATTGACTTGCCCTCACCAGGAGTTTCATTCCAAATCCACCATGGCTCAAAGGAAACCTCCCAAAGACTTGGAGGGATGTTGAATCCAATGCCTTCTCCATGCGTCATTGTAACTATTGGGGATCAAAGCCAAGACATGGGAAAAGCTGGAAGCACAGCCTGGTAAAAGCGCTCAGAGGGAAAGACTGACCCATTCTAATGGGTAGCTACTCATAGGTATGATAAAAGGAAACGGAAACCATTCCCCAGGCAGTGCCACTGCATTCAGGATGAAAATGAAGACTCTGCTGTGGATGGAAATCTGGAGGAATGACACAAGAATTTTGCCCACATGCTCCTCAAGAAGCTTGTGATAGACAAGCACATGCAGGAGGTGTGGAGCCTTTCTTTGCCCTGGAAACCCACCTGAAATGCAGGGAGGATGGGGCTACTGTGGACTTCCAAAAGGACACAGACCCTGTGTGAGTGGAGTGGTGACCCATCTCAACGTGATGGTGGCCAGAGGGACAGTGATAGCCCTAAGATCTGCTGCTGGGCTGAGTGAAGGAGATCAGACACTTCTTCCAGCACTGGGGCATTTGCCGGTTCATACAGTGGCCATGTCCTGAGCTCAAGGAGTCTGCACGCATGGTCAGCATCTGTGTCCAGGTTAACACAGAGACCCACATAGCCAGATATCAGGGCCTGACTCTGCACAAGGCAGAGTAAAAGCAACGCACGGCATGTCCACAGCGTGACCCATGTTCCCCAGGAGCTCGGGGGGCACGTTATGCTCAATGTGTCAGAGCTGGAGCTGCGTGCTCACAAGAGGTTTCTACAGGCCATGGTGTCCCATGTTCCAGCTACTACTGCTGGTGCGGACAAGATCTTCTGGTGAGGAGCAGTGCCATGAGCAGGCATGGAGATCCCCAGAAGATCCTCTGATAATTTTTCTGGAGAGTGGCAGTTTTCTCCAAGGCAGCTACTCTGCTGCTGGAGATCTCTCAGCTGGCCTTTACCATGTCTGAGAGGCATAAATGACAAGCATCTATTTCTGCAGGATCATCTGAGATGGATGAGGAACTGAACGCCTAGTTAATAGTGTAGACACAGAAACCTAATGGCAAAAGGGCCCAGTCAAAGGAGCAGCATCTGCAGCTTCAGCAATGGGGCAGAACCGGCTGGTCTGGAGACCTGTTTGTGCTCTTGGGATTCTCACAGGATAGAGAAAGCAGAACCTTATAAATATAATGGGGTATATGGGGTCATACACACATACATTCATATGTATACGCATAGTGTCCTGGCTAGAAAAGACTGCAATACCACTAAGGCTGTCCTCAACCGAAGACTTGTCCTGAATTGCCAGAGACTCTTTGCTCCTAAGTGTGCTGAGTGCTGTGTTCCAAGCAGTTCAGCACCTGCCTCAAGATGAAGCTGATCCTCCAGGTCCCCAGTCCCAGCTCTGGGGATCAGGGAGACCCAGAGACCTGTCACCTGATGAGGAGACGAACTAGATGTGGTCTCCAGTCTCCTGCTCCAGGGAGAAAGGCAGGCTGAACACCTGGCATTTCCCAGGTACATTTTATCCTGCAGGACCTCAGGGCAGTCTGAAACCTGTTTACATGGGCACCCCCACCTCGGTGGCTCTCCAACAGCTCTCCAAGGCAATCGGTGGAAGCAATTTCCTGTCATGCAGCAAGTATATATTACATCCCTATTACATCCCAAGAACGTTTGGAAACCAGCTTAATTACTCACACAGGAATTTGTCCACCACCCCCACGCTAACAACTTTATTCTAAAATCTCCAGAAGACCTTTAATAAGTAGGATGGCCTGATTCTGTGCTTCTTATTCTCTAGCTGGGTGCTGCAAAGCCTCTCCCTGTTTCCCAGACAGCAAAAGCGGCCATCTCTGACAGGCACCTCCAAGCGTCTTGCTCCAGGTCATAGCATTTGGCCGCATGCGAGGAATATCAGGATTGCCCCACACTTGACAGCGAGTCTATCCGACTTCCCTCTGTCTCTCTATTTTACAGAAAGACCCAGGGGAAGAAAGTGACCACTCAACAAACCTTGAATATGACTGCCCCAAAAGGCATTCCTGGCATGTCTCTATCAGCCCCTCCTCAAGTGGAAACTGCCTTAGATTGAAGCCCTCCTTCCTTCTCCTTTTGCACTCTATGAAAACCCCTCCAGAGCCTCTCAGTCCCATGCTGCCACTTTTCCAGAGTGCACTTCACCCAGCTTCAGCCCCGGCTCCCTTCCACTTTTTGCATGACTGCTATTTAGTCAACAGATGGCACTCGGTAACTGCTGGGAGAAGCTGGGAGCCAGCTGCCAAAAAAGCCCACTTTTAGGAGCGTAAATTCGGGCCCAACTGGGAGGCTGCTTTCATATCATCTCCTAGAACTGCTAATAAATTGCATGGCCCAGTTTAAGAAATATGCCTGCCTTGTGCATCAATGAATGATCATGTTGCCCAAGGCTTCTGAGCTGGGCGAGCGAGGTCTCTCTCCCATGAGTGAGCCCATCGGATGAAGGGAGGAAGGGAAACATGCAGAATATCAAAGAGGCCTAGAAGCACCTTTTGTAGCAACCTCAGCGCAAAGTTCCCTGTAATAAGAAAATTCTTCCTTTATCTCTTCTACCTACCCCCGGCTCCAGTCCTTTGGCTGGCTGGAACTGCTAGGATGAATAGATATTTGAGGCATTGCCGCAAGCCAGCCAGAGGAAAGGTCAGCATATTCCTTAAACCAGGAGGAGGGACCAGCCAGAAGTCTTAAATTGGCCTTAGTTGGAGAAACTTTTAGGGATCAAAGGACTACTGAGATATTGATTTCAAAACACATCAATAGACAATTAAAATGAAAACTGCCAAAGCTAGTTAAAAATTATCATAGCAATTCAATCCTGCATCAAATCACTGCAAACCATTGCTCGGTCTGTCCCTGCTATGGAGCCACTTCCCATAGCGGTATAAATCCTGCCACCCATGCAGAGATCCCTCAAGGCTGTGCAGCACCACTATTCCCTTGGGAGGACTAGTCTGTCCCCTCTTTCCACGTCCTTGTGCATCACTCCAGCCCCCAGTTTCTTGGCTCCAGTCCCATGGGGAAGATCTGTGCTTGCCCATGTTTATTGCCATGCAAAATCCCATGACTTCACCTGACATTTTCCACTCCTGGAGAAACTTGTAGTTCTGGTGCAGGGCCTCCAAAGTGCATATAAACTGGGTGAATGATAAGAAGGTTCCAATTAGCTGTTCCCACTTCCAAACATGCACAGCCGGGTCTAATACTGGTTCACCAAACCAATTTTCTACCCCAGCCTTCAGATATAGCACACAATTTACAATGTGGGAAGGGTGCCAGGCTCTGGAAAGTGGCCGGGACAGCCAGTCGGGCAGGTTCTTTTCATCTTTTATGGAAATGCAATTCTTGGGAAAAGCACAAAGACCACAGACTGATTTGCCCTGGGTGAAAACTGTCATCAGCAGGGGCCAAGGGAGGTTCCCCATTTCAGCACACGGCTTCTGCCCTGATCAAGGAGTAGGAGACAGATCCAGCCTGATGGCCTGTGTCTTGTAGTTCTGAAGAAGCTAACAAGTGGATCAAGAACGAACACCAGAAATGCATGTTGCTGTTTCTTGACATGCTCATTTGCTCCTCGTGAATTAGGAAGGAACTATGAAGAGCCCAAATAATTTGACACAAGGCTGTTGTGGGCCTACATCATGGCACCATGACCCACTTTCAGCCTGATGCAGCAAGAAAGAAGCAGCAATCCCAGCTCCCAACTGAAGAAAACCCCAGGAAACCATTTCACTTCCCTCTGCCAGCAGCTCTCAGAGGCAAACACCAGAAACCAACCTCAGCTCCTGGGTTTAAACTGTAGTGAAGGCTCTTCACGGACTCCAGTGGCGTCACATCACACTGATGCTGCATGGATTCCCTTGGGGGTCAGATCACGGGGAGATGGGCTTTTCCTGTGCAGAAGTGAAGTGCAGGAGCTGACTCAGACAAGGAGCCCAGGGAAAGCACAAGGACCAGCCTGGAAAAGACACAGAGACACCTGAGAAGGGAGGAGATGAAAAGAGGAGCCAAGGTGGCAATTAAATATTAAAGGACCAGTTCGACAATAATTAATCCTTGGGTGGAGAAAAAGGGTGGAGGTACATGAAGCACTGGCAGGCGCTTGCTGCACTACTCCTGGCTGGCTGAGTGGCAGAAAACTCTTGAAAATGTGGATAAGCTCGTCCATTCCTACTCACCCAGGCCACTCTGTCTACAAATGCTAATGTCCATGCTCAATTCTCAAGAAGACAAATATTCGAGAAAGAGCCTTCTGGGGTCTTCTGAAGACCTCACTTGGACCAGGTTCCTTCTGAGATGAGGACCTTCTGTGTCCTCTAGTCAGTGTTAGGTCTGGAGACTTTAACTAACACCCTTCCTTTGACCTGCTGTCGTTGAAAGAGTCTTGGAGACCCTCTTTCTGGAAGTATCAGCTGAAATATTGTCAGCATTTCTGAAACATGCTTTATAATTGAAAAAAAAAAAAGAAAAAGAAAAAGAAAAAGAAACCTGGGTGCTGCTGCTTTCTCCCTCAAGGCTGGGAGGGAGACGCGGAGGCTGAGTGCCCCGGGAGCGCGGTGCTGCTCGCTTCGAAGGCAGCTATAGGGAAATATTTTAAATGCTTCTGCCTGCTGACGAGAAAGGCTGCATGCAAACATGGGACTGAAGTCTCCAGCATGGTGTCTACCTTTATCTAACAATACTTCAGGGGACTGTTAAGTTTTTGTTTTGTTTTAATTGGGAAAATGTCAGTTCATGAAAATGGACTTTTTTTGTGTGTGAGAAACTCTGTGCCAGCAAACCTTCTGCTTCAAAAAATAAATATTCTGAAATCTTGTAGCCATCCATGCTCTATGTTTTCTTTTTAAAAAAATGTCCTTTTGGTTGTTTGATAACACTCTCTTTCAAATTGTGCTTTTAAAATACTTACATGAACCTTCAGGTATGTTCAAAAAGAGCCAACACAAGATCAAAGCAGCTTTATTTATTCTTACACCTTTATTTATTCTCAGGGTTTAAAAAGAGGGAGTTTCACCCATTTAGAGCATGGTGATGGACAGATGAAGGCCAGATCTGCCTCCACGAGCATGGAGAAAACAGGAAGCCACCGCTGATACCTCAGAGAATCTGTCATTCCAGCGCTTGGCTTTTATAAGGCATGGGAGGAACAGGCTGTGAATGTGGGTCTGACACGAACAGCAGGAGCCTGAGAAGGAGATGACTGGATTTGAAGCACTGGTTGAAGAAGAACAGAAGAAGCATTGGTTGGCATGAAGAACATGGCCGAGTATGGCAGGACCATGCTCTGAGGCTGACTTCAAGATTCCCTGGGCTACTAAAAGGTGGACACGAATTTCAAGTCTTTCCAATGCTAAAAAGAAGGTTCTGGGATAGACACCGTTAATCAAAATACATTGATATATCCCAGCTTTTTCTCTGACCTTACCCAGGCTGAGAATTTGTCCCCGAAACACTGACAAGGAGCATATTTCCTGTCCCTCCCAGCAGGATGAAAAACTCTTGGATGTCTCAGGATGCTCTGAGGGAACTGGCTCACTGTCAATCATGGCAGGAAATGCTGTGAACATATGGACAAATGTGGCTGCAGGCCCAGCACGAGGCACTGCAGAAAAGGGTACAGTATTTCTACAGCAAGATTTACTTTTTCCCCGAGTTCTGTCTTTAGGAGCCTCTTGGCTTTTTAAACTCGCTGCAAACTAACTGCACCGCTTACTTGCTTTGGATTGCACTGTGCCCAGGAGCTGTCATTGCTGCCAGGCAGACTCACCCAGCAGCAGCACTTTTGGGGTGGCTTCTGTCTCCTGGCCTGCAAGAGAGACAGCTACAACCTTGCTGGGGCCCAGGGCAGGAACGAGGCAGCTGCTGGGTGCAAGGACGCGTCGTGCTGTGGGACTGTTCCTCACCTCTTCCTCCTTCTCCTGGCATTGGGTCAGAGAGCAGGGATGAGCTGCAGGGCTGATGGGGTAAATCCCTCCAAGGCCAAGGATGCTGTTAGGCAAAAGGAGCTGCAAAGCAATATCGTGTAGCACTAGCTGGCCTCTCTGCCCATCACTCCTTTCAGCTCTCCCCAGGGCACAAGCTCCCACGCTCACATCACGCAGAAGCTGCATGGCCAGATGGCCACAGCTAGTAGATCAGGGCTGACTCTGCCCTTGGTCTGGCTTTCCCCCTCCTTCTCCTCACCCCAGAATCATCAGTCGCAGCCCCCCGGGTAGGATCCTGACCCATGGATAGGAAAGTTGATCTGGCTCCATGTAAATGGAGTTGTCAGTCGGTGCAAGACGATGTCCAGCGAAGATCTGCAGATAAGCACATCCTTCTGGGCCCAATGCATTGCTCACGCTGTGCTGCCAGCACTCCGCAAATCGGACCTGTGCCATGCAGGAAAGCAAATACATATCTAGGCTCGTTTCTCGAGGCACAAAGCTTTGACAGTTTTGGCACAAGCTTCTGAGTAGATGTAAGTGGCTCTTTGGTTAAATGGGTCTGACTCAGGTCTTGGCATTCAAACTGCGACTGAGGCGCGTTTCTACATCTAAATTAAACCCTCGTGGTGTGGCAGAAGGCAGGTTGGTACATTCACCTATGCTGCTGTGGTAAAATCAGCTCTGCACAGTGAAGGTGAATGGGGGTTCATCTGCTAACACGGTGACAGCCCCTCCATGGGCTTGTGCTCTGGCTACAGAAGCAAATTTCATGGGCTGAACAGAAAACGAGGTTTACAAGGAAGAAGAGCCCAAACTGCTGCAGCTCTGAGTGTGGAAACCTCTCCACATGGAAGACATGTAGCAGAACACTGCCACTGGTTTTGAGAGTAGAAAAACCAGGTAATTTTATTGCTACAGTGAGCAGTAACAGGCCCAGAGTTCAAATACAGCTGGCTGCAAACCTGAAAGACATTGTGCATCGTTTGGAAACCAGCACGCTGCTGCAAACTGAAGCTTTGGCATCAGTTTTCCTGAGGCCCTGGGCATCAGGGCCCCATGCAGAGCGCCTGATCTGGAGCACCCTGCCTCTGTCCTGCTGGGCCACCTGCAGCAGTTAGCCAGGCATTGCACTGAGGAGGAAACCACTTCTTTCTCTGGTGGGACATTTGGTGGGCAAAGTGGTGGTCTCAGCTTGAAGAAATGGGCTCATGGGTGTCACCTATAGCCCCAAACCAATTTGGGAGCTCTGCTTACTCATCCACCTTGTTCCTTCTCGGATTTTATTCCTTAAGGAGATACAATATTTTGGGGCACGTGCTTCTCCTACAAGGCCACTGAAATTGGTTCTACCCTTCTCAAATTGGTCAAAAGAAAAGAGGCCCCAGGCTTCCAGGATTGTTATTGCTAACTATCTCCAGGTGCATGTGAACACCCAAGCAGCAGGTTTGGGCAAAGGTGTTTGGAAGGAGCTCCTGTTCCCTACCAGTCTCCTCTTTAGATGGGGAGGCCATGGCGCAAACGTAGTTGTATCTGGAGCAGCCTGTGTGTATGCATTGCCAGAAGGCCTGAAGGACCTGATGTTTCGTCCTCTGCACTGGCACTTGTTGCCCACAAAGCCAGACTCGCACGGCAGAACAGGGAAGCAGCAGAATGGGAGAGTCTGGCCAGAATGGCAGGGGCTGGCTTGGGACCCTTGCTGTGCAATGTGGCTACGCTGGCTGGTGGTGGAACGTCGCTCCGGGTGCCGTGTATACACTGGTGCTGTGTGTTGTGGGTCAGTAAAATGAGGGAAGTCAAACTCTATGGATCTGCCCCAGCGAGAAGCTGCAGCAGTATGCAGGTAACACTGGCATCCCAGCTTCCCGGCCCAGGTGCCTGGGGGAATCCACTAAATCCCACCAAAAGACCCTTTTGGAACTACAGGGTTCTAGGTGGATTTGGTACGGCCCATGAGTGCCTCTTCACTGCAGGTTCCCTCTCCGTGACCGATGGAAATACAGTAGCCTGTGAGACACTGGGACAAAATGATCCTCACAGTGCTCTCCAGTTTTAAAGTCTAAGCAAGCGTTCTCCTTCACAGCTTGGTGATATTTTTGTGTGTGAGCCTCTTGCCTGCAGCACCTATTTTGAAATAGGGCGATGTTAGTCCTGTGCACTGTTAAATAGTTCAGGACACCAAATAGCCTGGGCTGTGCTTCCAAAGGTGGCCAAGCCCTGAAGCAAAGCTCTAGGGGAGCAAAGGCCAACATCCAAGGCTCAGAAAGGCAGGTAGTAGGCTCACCTCCATAAAAAGCGATGTTCAACGCCCCCCATATTAAAATAATATACTCGCAAGGTAGCAACGGGGATGCTGGAGGCTCAGCATGGCCCAGGGAACAGTAATGCCAGATTCGGAGCTAGAATTGTCCCCACAGGCAATGCTGCCACTGTGTAAGCGGCAAAGGTGAGCTACTAGGACACGCTTGGTCATATCTCCTGATAGCACAGATGGTCTGTTCAGATGTTCCCTGCCTCTTCTCCTCTCTTGACTGCCCAGAGAGGAGTGGGCGCAAAATCAGGATGGGCAGAACATAGGAGGGGATGCCTTGTGACAGCTTCAGTGGCGATGAACTGAAGTCACCCAAGCCCAAATGCTAAGTCATGCTGAACGGTGACTGTGAGGCAGCAAAGAAAACCAAATGTATTGGGAAATGCTCAGAGATCTAAGGGTCCGCAAGTGTCTGAAGCTTTGTCTTGTGCACGTGAAGTCAAAGGGAGCCTTGGTACTGACTTGGGGAGGAGGCTCCAAAGTGTGGGGAAATTTGCACACCTAGCAAACGAGAAGGATGTGAACTTCTAACTTGGGCACCTCTTGAGACAGAAGGGAGCAGGGAGGAAAATGCTTTGCTTTTTATTTGTGAAAGCGCTGTGAGTGAATGGTGAGTGAAGGGGCTTAGAGAAAGCAATAAGCTACGCAAAACAAAGAAGAGATGAGCTTCAAAAAAAAAGCAGTGAAAAAAATGCGAAATGTTTTTTTTCATCTTTTGCAGGTTCTGCAGTGGAGGTGATTATCTTCATTCACCACAGACGCAGAGAAGTGTCAAAAGGACTCACTTTCTGCCCTGGAGATGTCCGCTCCCTGCCTCTTTTCTCATTCTTTTTCCCTTCTCTTCTAGTCTTCCCTTCTCTTCTAGTCACCTCTCTCATCGCTCGTCTCCCTCACCCCCCTCCTTGGTGCTGGAGGAACAACGGGTACCAGTTGGATGCCATTGGTCTGCTGCACTAGCGGGCTTTGGACTTGGCCTCGATTGGTTGCCAGGGCAAAGAGCCAACTCTCTCCTTCTGCCAGAGAAGAGCAGAAAGCCAACATGCGACTCAACCAACCGCTCCAACCCTGGCTGTGTAAAAACAGCTCCAAGAGGGACCTGTGGGGACCCGCTAAGAGCCTTGTGTGACCGTGAGCCGCAGCTATGAGCCATGTGTGAGCTCCAAAAAAAAAAGGAAGGAAAGAAAATGAAATTGCGTGTCAAATACCCCGCAGGTCACACAGAAAACTGTGAAGCCAGGGGAGGGAGGAAGTGCTATCGCCCCTGCTTTGCAGACGTGACGTGCACACAGCAGGCTGAGTCAGCCCCAGAGTGGCAGGATGTGCCTGTCTGCCAGAAGCAAGCAAGCGGAGCCTGTGCCCATCATTCTCTCAGCTCCCACTACTTTACTATTATTATTACTATTACTGCTGCAAGTGTTATTATTTAGCATGAGGAAGAAAGAAAAGGAAATCACACCTCACTGTCATCACCTTAATCCTAACGGCGTTTTGCGACAGATTCACCCTTTCAGCCTTTCCCACTGGCTCACGTAGTATAGGCTGCTTCATAGCTGCTGCTTGGAGCGTAGCTGACCCTACCAGACAGGCCGGTGCGCTGGCTGTGGGCAGCACCCAAGAGGGGACTGTCGCATGGGCAAGGGGTACCGGCGCTGCCCACAGCTCATTCTCCAGAACTCCTCCCAGCTGGGCTTGGAAAGGCATCAGCCTGCGGTGGGAGACTCTTCCCCCCCTCAGCAGCATTAGGAAAAGCTTCTTGTTCTTCAAATTGTCTCAGGCATTTAAGTCACTAAGGCAGGAAAAGCTTATCCTAAGCCGCTAGGGGATTAGCAGGAGTTACAGGATACTCTCTGGTCTGATACCCTCCTTTTCTTGCTTTGACTTTTCCGTAGCAGGGGAGGCAAAAAGCATTGCACCCTCCAGTGAAGGAGACAGTTGCAGGCCCAGGGAGGACCATATGCAAGGCCATGAGAAAGTAGAAGCTCATAGACATCACCATGCTCCTGTGCGAGGTCATGAGAAGGGAGAAGGTCACTGCCACCCTCATGGCCAGAGGCAAGGTGACAGGGAAGGCCCAGGCCCTTCCCCTGAGTAAAGTCACAGCCATTGGCAGGGGAGAGGCTGTGCCAAGAGCAGCTGCCTGGGAGCTCCCTGGGATGGCCTCCTCCCTGCGACCATGAGGATGTGTGCGGTTAGACCATGGGGATGTGTGTGGTTAGACCACGGGGACGTGCATGGTTAGACCATGGGGATGTGTGTGGTTAGACCACGGGGATGTGTGTGGTTAGACCATGGGGATATGCATGGTTAGACCATGGGGGCATGTGTGGCTAGACCATGGGGACGTGCAAAGTTAGACCACGGGAATGTGTGTGGTTACCCCACAGCCCAGCAAAACGTGGCAGCTTCAGTGAACGTTAGCGGGGTCCTCAAGGAAGGGAAGAGGCCTGACCTCTGTACACGCACCACGACCTGTTCCTCCTATGACTCCAGATGGGTTATTTCAAACCCACCATCTGTTTCTGACCATTCTTTCACTTACTCAATGCCGGCAAAGGCATCGAAGGGGGACCCTTTGGACACACCCCCGGGGAGCACCATTGGGCGCCGACCCCCGCGGCTCCCCCGAGCCCCTCTCGCGCGGGGGCCGGGCGCGCGGAGAAGCGCGGCCCACGGGCGAGCAGCGCGGCCCACGGGCGAGCAGCGCGGCCCACGGGCGGCCTCCCGTGGGCGGCCCGGCGCGGGCCCCGCCTCCGCGGGCGCGCAGGCGCCGCCGCCAGCGCTTCAGCACCGCGGGCCGCGGACAGCGCCCGGCCGCCGCCATGGAGGCCGCGGCGGCGGCGGCGGCGGCGGCGCGGCGGGAGCAGCGGCCCGAGGGGACGCGCCGGGGCCTGGCGCCCGCGTCGCCCAGGTAGGAGCCCCCGCGCCGCGGGGACGCGCAGGGCGGCGGCTGCGGCCCCGCAGCGCCCGGGGGGCTCCCCCGGGGACGGGGGACGCGGGGCTCGGCCGCCCACGCGTGTGTCCCGCGTGCCAGAGAGGGGAGGGCAGGGGGCAGAGCGGCCCGCGGCCCTCGGGCGCTCCTGCGCGCAGCACGCGGCGTCCTGGGCACAGCCGAGCGCGGCCTCCCGCGCACGGAGCTGCCCTGCCGCTGCCGAGCTCTCCCATCCGCAGTGAATGGGCAGTGTCCAGTGCTCCAGGCCATGGACGAGCACGGTCTTAGCTCCCAGGATATATATATATATTTTTCCCTCTAAAATCCTGCAGTCTTGCTCTTCTCCCCCGGAGCCATATGCTCCCTTGCAGGCTGTACCGAGCCAGGCAGGTAGCCGTAGTCATTGCAATCTTTGGGAAACCTCAACAAGCCCATATCCGTGGGCCAGGAGCCATTCCCCAGTCACCCTACTGCTCTTTGGAGGCAACAGATCTTCCAGGTGCTTCAGATTTTCTTTCCAATCTGTGCACAGCTTGAGGTCAACGATGCACAAGCAGTTCTGAAAGCCAAAGAGTTTCTCTGCTGCTAATAGAGTCTATTTATGTTGGGATGTCCCTACTTGTAACGAGGAGAAGCAACAGGACAGTTGTGCCTCTTTAGGCAGCTTTGAAGATCTCAGCCAGCAGCTGGAGCGTGTTGGGGCTTCAGGGCTTGCTGAGTAACTATTACACAACCTATCACTGTTTTCAGTCTTATTGACGTAAGGCTCTTCAAACATACACTGCACGGTTAGCTCTGAGGTCAGCTCTACTGCCTCCATCTTCTGGTCCCAGTGAACGTGCTACTGAATTTCCCATCAGAAAGCTACCGGTGTTTGAGTAAAGGAAAGACTCTGTTCGGGCCAGTCAATGGATCGAATTTGTAATGCTAAACTTGTCTCGACAGAGTACGTAGGAAGCAGAGTTTTGCAGTCTCATTAATTTTCCGTGATGATTTAACTAACTCAGGAGTCTCGCTAAAAAAAGACTGTAGGTCCTGCTGCTATAATGAAATAGCAGTAACCCTTCGAGCTCCACCACTGCACTGCCAGGGCTGTGTCCAAAAGTACGTGAGAAAGTTGTGGGTTATTTTCAGTTAAAAACCTGCAAAGCCTCTTCTTAAAAATCCATCTGTAACTGCCAAAGGAAAAAAACTCTCACTGTAGATGGAAGCTGAGTGGTTTTAGTTCAGAAAGATTCTTGCTTTTCACTGGGGAAGAGTTTTACAGCTGATATGCTAGAAGAAGGTAACAGGAGCAGTTAACTCCAATCCATCGATTGCCCTTTTCTCTCTCCTCCATTTCGCTTTGGTTGCATCCAGCTGAGTTTGGAGAGAGAGAGAAAGAGAAAAGAAAAAACCCTGTCAGGCTGCTCCTGTAGGCTTTTCTGTGGCTACGAGATCATTTCTGCCCACACAACTCCCAAGATGCCAAGTATTTGACACTGCTGGAACTGAGAATGAGCAGAAGAATACAAGTTTCTCTTCCCATGATGTTAGTTTTTGCTAGTGTCAGTGAACTGGGACCAACCTACGTCTCTAGCTCAAACCTCAGCATATAAAACACTCGGCCTACCGGCCCTGTGGAGAAAGGGGATCGCAGCAACTGGAGACTTGCAATCTGCAGAGCTGACACCAGCCATTACCCAAACTGAGCATTATTTGTGAGCTCTACATTTCCCTGGCGATTTCAGATAACCGAGGTCACATCGTCATGGGATTGGAGACAGCAGAGCACGAGCCAACTTGTATCTGGAGGGTGATCGGCAGAGATGGAGCTGTTTAGTCTGGGAAGAGATAACGAAGAAGAGTCAGGAGCAAGTGAAGACTGGAACTTGGCGCTACTTGATAGAAAATATGGTGGATGATTTCATGCAAACTACTGGCCTCCAGTAAATTAATGTACGTGCACAAAAATTGGGAGCAGTCTGCTATATCCAAGATGTGTTTTCCCCATCAGAAGGCTTTGCAGATGAGGGCTATTTGGAGGAGGAATTTTTTATTGCCTGCTCCCTTACCACCTTCAAGGGGCACTTGGAGGTGCAAGTGATCTTTCCTTGTCCAGCACTGCATATTCACCATTAGACAAGGAACACAGACACAGCAGCCTAGTTACTAGGCAAACTCAGGGATGGAAACCCAAACAACAGCCTTTGGTCTCAGTCTCCTATGCAGATCCAACGATTTAAAGGCAAAAGAGCTACATTTTTTCTTTTACTTTGAACTCCCCCAGCAAAGATTTTCCTGGCGTGGGATTACCAGAAGTACAGCAGTGTCTCTGTGAATTATTATTATGTGTTGAAGGAAAAAAAAAAAAGAAAAAGGAATTGTTATATGTTAAAGTGTGCCTAAATTAGGGAAAATGCCAGGATCAAGGTGCAGGGAAAAGAGTAACTTAGAAGCTTCAAAAAGGGAGTGAGAAAAGATCTGGAGCTAGGTAAAATATAATGCAACTGCAGTTCTTGCTCTCTGGTGCTTATTCCCTTGCTACAAAGCTACAAATCCTGCCCCCTCCCACCAGAGAAAAAAAGACCTAGATTTCAGTCACTGCAAACCTGGAAGGAATTTAGTGAGATAAAATAAGCTTTAAATACAGGAAACTGGTACTCTGCCGACAGGGCTCTCCCAAGCGAACTCTGCTGCTGCAGCTCACCTTGGGAGTTGATATGTCTCAGTTGGGTTGATTCTGTAATTAGTGTAGATGAGTAATTAATACTTAAATATGCCATTTTATATGTAGGCTGCCAAAGAACATCTTTCCTGCATCCGTCTGCCCTGCACCTGCCTTCTGCAGTGCTAGGGAAACCTGCATTTCCCCATGCATGGATCACTCGAATGAGGCTCTAACAAAGCCTGGCAAGACCTTAAATTCTGTCTCATAAACAGTTTGGCTGCCGTTTGATTTATAGCCTCATGTATTGCATTTATACATGCCAATGGTAAATCCTACTACAGAGCTATGTATCATAAATCCCTTGCTTGAACCCCTGGGCAATCTGGACAACAAGGAGCTCATGTGATGTGTTTTGTATTATTTCGTTTGACAAATTCTGCAGTTGAATGGGATGTGGTTGCCACAATTTGCTCCTGCCTTGGAAAACAGCACTCCCTCTCCCTGCGTCCAATAGTTGACGTTTATTTTGGGAATTCCTATTCCCAAATTCCTATTTTGGCGCGCTGGCACTGTGGGGAGCAACCTGCCAAGAGTATTGCAGTGAGATGCACATGCCTCTTCCTGCTGGTTTTCGGGTGCCTGCACCAGTTCAAGCCACTTTGTGCATCTGGGCCAGCCTCATGGCCTATGTCTTTAACTGCGCTGCAGTTGCCTCCCGCTTTAAAAATTAACATTACAATAGGATGATACCTAAACTGTGTTTCCAAAGAGATATTGGTGAACCTTTTTAACACTCAAGGCTAAAATGAGAGCTTTATTATCAGTCTGGACAAAGTTAAGGTCTCTTTGAAGAGGTATTAATGCAATGGGCCTCTGGGGAGGATCTCCATCATATATGAAATTACTGCTCCTGTTTGACAGGCGAAGTCATGGCCAGATTCATTCGCAGGATCGTGGGTTAGATCCTGCCAGAGGCTGTAAATTCTTCTCTTAAAAAGGTTTCTGTGCTCTGGGGACAACCACTGCCACTTCTGGCTAATCTGCATTACCCCATGGTGGGGGTAGGAGTCACCATGCAGAGCAAAAGCATTTGCTGGGGTCTGGCCATGCCAAAGGCACCTTCTAGGTGACCTTAGCTTTGTCTGATGGTTTGTGAATTGTAATTGCCAAAATAGTAATTGCTAAAATCATTATTGCTAGAATTGCGATTGCTAAAATTCTGCCTTTTGCTGTCTCAGAAAGACAAGAGATGAATCCTGCAAATTTTAGAAAACATCCCCGTTTCAAACATTCCTTTTTTTGCAAACCATCAATTACCTCAGGCTACAGTTCATCTCAGCTTTGTCGCACTCCAGCAATTATAATTCTTTGAAGACTTCAGCTACTTCATGATTCTAGGCAACCTGAATCATTCCTCATATTTATTCCTAGATGGCAGACACCCGGGCAGGCACATCAGCAGCTACAGGCCCCACGGCACGTGCTCTGAACAGCGAGGGTTTGGGGGTTTTCATGACGTGCTCGCTCTTCAAGGGGATGTTACCCTGCTTTTCACAATATTTTGGAGCAACAAGCATGAAGATGTGATAGATTCTCCATCGCCTGGAGTCTCTGTTGTGGTCTGGGATGTCTTTGTAAAGGCACAGGCCAGCTCAGCCCTGAGACTGGCGGTTGATGCAGGAGACACTGGGAGAGGTTTCACGGCTTGTGTGACACTGGGCGCTCGTCGGATTTGTCTGCGAGGTGCAATCCCTCTGCACAGCCTTTCCCGTGTCCCACTGTTTTATCAGAGAAGGGTTTCAGTGTCCCCTTTGTTTTCTCCCGCAGAGAAAAGCGAAATGCAGGACCTTGCCAGACCTGTCTTGCCATGCCGGAGATCGGGAACGCCGAGCTCAGCTACAGCGGAACTTCCTGGGAAAGGATCTGCCCAGTCCATCACTGCCCCGTTCCCGCCTCCCCCAGGCTGGGGGGCGACCCCCTGCCTTCCTCCAGCCACACGCTGGGACCCGTTTCCAGCCAGTCCAACGGGCAGGTGCCGTCCAGCTCCCAAGACCCACAGCAGCCGCACGTGTATTTCCCCTGCAGCCAGCAGGAGCCTGAGGGCAGCTGCGGGCTGCCCCCGCTCCCAGGGCACGGCGAGAGGCCCGTGCTCTGTTCCCACCACTCCAGTGGCGATCCCGCAACGGCTTCCCACCACAACATCTCGGAAACCCCCTGGAAACAGTGGTCCCCTGGCCAGCGAGCCTCCCGGCCGGTGCAGCATCACATCGTAACGGTGAGGTAAGGGGCGCTCAGAGAGCACCTCAGAGGCTTGTGGAGAGCCTCTCCCGGGCTTCACCGTGGGGCGAGAAGGGTCCGAGGGGGTATGCATGAAACGGGTTTGCCTCTGTAGCTTGGCAAGCAGCCAACGCAAAGAGCTTTGGGCTCTTTGGGAAGAGAAAAGGGAAAGCCCAGCTCTCTCAGCTGCTCCCACATCATCCGGCTGCAACCGTGCCAGTCTCCTCAGGCAGCACTGAGACCATGAAACCATGCGAGGTGCAACCATGGCCATCCCGTGCCTCAGGTAGCTCTCTAAGATCCACAGCAGGTGAAATGCCTGCTCTGCCCCTTCCAGCCTCATCCATGCTCGCGTCTTGTGCCCTCTGGAGTCCACTGTTGGCAATAAAAACCATGATTTCTTTGCTAGCACAATAGAAGGCCCCAAGTAAAGTCCAATAAGAGGCAGCGTCGAATTCCCTGCCTTTGCACAGCAGTGCTGGGTTAGGCTATGGTCTCATTTTCTAATCATTAGCAGAGGATTTAATTGACCTCAGTTTGCAGTGGAGAGCAACTGCAGCCAGAGGACTGGAGTCTGTATCCTTTATAGCTCATCGTCACTGTTGACAGCATGGTCAACTGCCTGCTCCGCAACAGCTTGTTTAGGCAGCAAACAGCTGGATTGCAAATTCCTGGCAGGACGTGCAGCCCTGGCAGACAGCAAAGCAGGATCATAATCTCAGAGAAGTAGGATCATAATCACAAGCAAATGAATCGGAGCAAATTTTGAATCTGAGCAAATCTGCTTGAGCAGGGAAGAACGAGCACCGAGGTGGCCAGTGCGCCACCACAGTGAAACCTCCCTTAATAATCCGAGGAGGGTTTTCCTTTGCTCTCCTCTCTTCCAAGTCCAGGGAACGCTAGTATGAGGGGGAAAACGCAGTATGACTTAGTGCCCGATGGCACATGCCACCAAGAGCACCTCTCCCAGCCATTTGAACAGCTCCATTGGCCTTCTGCTCCTCTCGGCTGACGAGTGTTGCCTTTGGAAGAGCCCAGGAAACAAAAGAGCTCCAGAGTTTTGGAAAGCTCTTGCTGAGCTTAGGAAGTAAGAATTACCTATAGGCGTCGTTAGTTCAGCTTGAGAAATACAGTAAGAATTACGTTCTTGTCATGAAACACGTAGAAAATCACTCGGAAAGCACTTAAAATGGATAGGGTTTTATGAATAAGAGCTACAGTGCGATTTCTGTGGAATTGTATCATGCCCGTTTCAATCCCCAGGGTTTCCTAGAGGGGCAAAAGCCAGGAGTGGCTACATCCCGTGGCACCACATTCAGTTAAAAGGCCAGTGGGGAGGAAGAGGCCTGGTCCGCACAGTGCCAGGTGGTGGCACCTCCACTCGCAGCAACTGCTCAGTTCGCTGTTTTGCAGCTCCTGAAAGGGTTAATTTGCTCATTAACACCCCAGCACTTTGTTCATAGCAACATAATAAATGAGCACATCTTTCTTTTTTTTTTCCCCTTTTTTTTTCTGCCTGCAGACATGACAAAGCTTTCAGGATGCCAAAAAGGTATGTTTAACATCCCAAGCTTCCTGGCCTTCCACCCCATGACCGTTGCTCCGCTCCGCTGCCATGAGGAAATGTAGTGTATTATGGACGGTGGCCTCGCTGGCAGGCCCAGCATCAAGGTCAGAGCTCCCCACTCAGGGCTTTCCGTTTGCTTGAAAAAAATGGGCTTGCAAGATCAATTAACTGGCTTTAATGAATAGCAACGGTGCCTGGATAGCTGATCCCAGCAGGCGCCTGGCTCGAGTCCATACCAGGATGGTTTTTATCATCCTACTCAGCCCACCAGAGGGGAAACGAGGATGCCTGGTCCTTCCAGGGCTACCTCCACATGCTGCCTTAGGCAACTTCACTCTTCTGTGCCTCAGTTCTTCCTCCTTTGGAAAACAACCAGCAGGTTTTATGCAAGATTTTAGAGCAATTGGGGGTAGTGAGCCAGGAAATGAAAGCAGGACGAATTACATGTGATTACATTACTAGACTCAGCTGGAGCTTCAGTTGCTTGGTTCAGGGTAGCAATAACAGTGGAGCCTCCATTTCCTCACTGAACAAGGCAGAAGAAACCTTAGTTTCAAGGTGATGCTTCGTGTTTCTCATAGATCTATAAAAATCTTTTCTGGTGAAAGCTGTGATTGTCGCAGTCGTGGCGGCCAAAAACACAAACAACTGGGGTAGATGCAACGCAAACTACTCTTTATTGTTTTTTTAGGTACATTATTTATACCGAGCCCTCCTCGTCGTGGCTGCTGCTTATTGGTGAGGACTACAAAGGACAGTAGCTAGTAACAGATTTATGATTGGATGATTCTTAGCTTGGCCAGTTTCTGCTCCGTGGCCAAACCTCCTTAAACTTGTTAATAACTTTCTGCTGTCTCCGTGTGAACTCCCTATCTCATAGATACACTCTAATCTTTTCAAGGTTAACATTCTCTGCTAAGGGAGCCAGGGATTTCACAGACCTGCTGCCATCCCTGACAGTGATTAAGAGATGTGAAGTATGCAGGAGAGGGTAGGCTGAGGAAATGCAATTCCAGCTTTCTGCAAGAGGCAAAAAATACAATCCTGACTGATGCTGGAAAAGACTATGGTTAGTCTAGTCATTTCTGAGAAAAAAACATGGCTTTTTTAACAAAAAAAGACAAATAGGATAACTGTTTCCTTTATCGCCAGTCTTCTGTTTTTAAATTTCAGTCAAATGAAGGCGAACATGCAAGGGCATACTACCATAATGAAGATCACATTTAATACCCTCCCAATTGTATAAACACAGTTAATTAGGTTATTAAAATATAAAGATCACCTGGTTCTCAGAAATAAATGTGGATGCAACAGATTTCAGTGCAGTTATTTTATAGAAATGTTCATCTTTATTGAGCTTCTTCACAATGTTTGGAAAACTCTTGGAAAATAGAAACAGACAACAGGGAAATTGCTACTTCCTAAAGAACACGGATTTTGCATTTGGGTGTGTAGCAGAATTTCGGAATAATGGGTTCAGTTGAAATGCCTAAATTGAAAAATGATGTAATTGTTTTTACCTCCTTCAAAAATATAGATAGTAATAGAAAGTTTGCCTGTCCAAAAGATCGCTTTCAATCCATTTCTCAAGATTAAAATACATTCACTGCTTTCAACTTTCATTTAAAAACTGATGGTTGCAAGCTATTTTTCTCTAGGAGGTTGGGCTAAGCATTTTTCAGCACTAGATATGGCAGTTTGCTCTCTTTTTCCTCTTTCTTGATAAATTAGACATAGAACTACCAGAAACTGTCTCCAGCTATTAAGTAATCTAATATGTAAAGGGCTTCTTGTTGTTGTTGTTGACTTTTTTTTGTATATTTTTATAGTGAGAGTTGAATCTAGGGAAAGAAATTTGATAAACAAGTCCTAAATTAAGCCTGATTTAAAGTAATGTAGAAAGGCATTTGATGGGCTTATGATTATTTTTAATTACAAAGAAACGCTGTATTATTTGACTCAGTGAAGCCTGGAGTAAGAAGCGAAAGATTAGGCAAGCGGGAACATTGAATCCCAAGACTGATAAGCCCTGGCACAGCTGCTCTGTCTAAGGCTCATAAATATTACACTTCCCAAAGCTCAAATATTTCTCAACTGTTTTTGGATGCGGCATTTCTTACCCTGCAGAACACCAGAAATATTTAGAAACTCACACCGAGCAGGAACCTATTCCAGTAGCTTGTCCCTAAAGGACGTTTTTGAGGAGCTGAAACCGTTGCCTGCTAGGCGAGCCATTTGCAGATGCTCTTTTTGTAGGTTTGGCATTTGCTTTTGAGGCTGAGATCAGAGCGAGACCCCGTCGCCCAGCAGTTGCAGGAGCTGCTTATCCTGTGTGTGAACGCTGCTGACAGCCAGTTACAAGCTAAATCCGTGATTTCCACCCTTTCTTTGCTTTGCCAAAGCCCACATGTTTCCCAGCAGTAAGGCAGACTCCTATACAACGAGCAATGACGAGAGATTTTCGTTACTCAGTTATCTTTAGGGGATCCTTTGGACGGGATCATAGACTCCCAAGGGTCCACAAAACAAAAATCTGCAGGCCAATCTGTCAGGTAGCTACTAGGTTTGACTGTACAGTGAGAAATAAGAATAAAAAAAGAAAAACAAACAAAAAAAAGAAGCTCTTTTTAAACAGAAAATATAAGTTAAATATTTGAAGCTTCCTCTTTTGCCTTTAGGATGCAGCAGTCTGGTTTTCATTATTTCTGATTGAAAAAGCAGGAAAATATAGACAGGCGAAACATAATTACCCAAGTTAATTAGAATTGCCTGCAAACATTCAGTCGGAGGTAGGGTATGTTCACTAATAGCTGCGCTAGAGCCTCTCAGCTTTGCAATAAAGAAATGCCCAAACTAGAAAGCCCTAATTCTTTTACTTCCTTTCTCTAACGCTCTGTTGGTCCAACAGCAGGTTTTGTGCTAACAGCAGAAGTGCCCTCCTGGTGGCATTTTCTTTCTCCCTTCTCCTGTCGCCCGCAGTTACTCCCAGATGATCGCCGAGTGGCCCGTCGCCGTCCTGGCGCTCTGCTCGGTCACGGCTCTGCTGTGCACCTTAGCTGGCCTGCTCGTTGGGGAGCTGCCAGATTTCTCAGAACCCCTCATGGTGAGTCCCTACGGAGAGCGTGTTGGAACGGCCACACGGAAAAGCCGTGGGCCAGCCAAGGACGTTGGCTTTCTCCCATATAAAACTAGCATATGCTGGGAGAGGCAGCAAGGAGAACAGTAAAGCAAAGAGGCCACAAAAGCCACTAGAGAAGACGGCAATTTTCCATCAAATTTCTCTCTCACTTCCGTAAGTGATTATTTTAAAGAAGAGGCGTCTTACAAGAGCAAGGAGAGAGAAATGAAGGCATCCTCCACCAAAGAGAGCAGAAATACTTTTCTGTCAGCTCTCGGTTGCAGTACAATTCTTTCCAGGAGAAAGTCCTGGAAATTTGTGCCTCTCTGCAAGACACAGTAATAATCCCACGCAGTTTCTGTGTCTAGGAGGAAGATTAAGGAAATCAAAGCCAAAATAAAACACAAGCTGATGAGAAACCCTTTTTCCTTGGCTGCAGGGTTTTGAGCCACGAGACACTGACATCGGCAGAAAACTGACAGTGTGGAAGAACGTAGAGAGCCACACGGGCTACAAGAAGACCTTTTCCCTTTCTCCCTACACTGAGAAGAACAGGTACTTGGGGTGGAAAGTTCATGGGAAAAGTCAGCCGATTCAATGACCAGAGATGTTTATGTGAACCAGAACACACAGCCTGTGCTCAAAAGCGGCAACGGCTCTGGGGAATTGCAAGTGTGTTTGCTTGCCGTGAGGATGGATGATGCGTCTAGTTCACTAAATATTCCGATTTCTTGCTAGCTATGACGACCTGGCCTTTAGCAGGGGACAGAAGGCTATTCCAGGTGAACAGGAAGCAAGGACACGGAGAATGGTGGAACCAATCTACGGAGCAGATGGCTTCTTTTGCGGGCCCCCGGGTGAGTGAAATCTTGGTGGGCTATTAAATATAACACATCCAGTAGCCCAACAGCATGCAGAATTGCTGATTTTTTTAAAAAAAACCTAGGGAAATGGTCTGAAATTGCTCCAAAAAATAATGCATATAATATCATTTCATGACCACTAAACCACCTTTCATGTAATCAGTTCTCAGCCCTTCAAAACAAAATGGGAACCACCACGATATATTTTTAATAATACTGATTTCTGTGTTTTTTTATAGTACTATTTTTTTCTCTAAAAAGTTGCATTTAATTAAAAAAAATGCAAAAAAAAAAGCACAGTGCTTATTAAATTCAGTTCCTCGCTTTGTAACTAGGGGTGCAGAACCGGATGCCACCACTATCACTAAAAGGATGTTCAGAGCAGGGAGAGCATGTTTGGAACATGCCAACATTCCTGCTCTCCCCGTGCTGACAGATTGGTGAGGAGCAGGGGTCAGATCGCACAAGGCAGATGCTACCACTCACTGTGAGCTACTGGCTTTGTGACCTGCTTCTCTTCAGCTCAGGGACTACTCCAAACAGCTTGGCTGATTTAGCTGCATTACCTAATACATTTCTTTGCCTTTTTTTTTTTCTCCAGAAAAGAGCTATTCCCAGCTGGTATTTATGTCCACAACTGCTGGGAGCTTATGGAACTTGCAAGCTATTCAGTCCATGTGTCAAATTGAACAAGACAAGGTTAGTAATGTCAGGAAGAACATACACACACGCTGTCTGTTTTCTGGCTGTCGTTATCTTTAATCTCTAGCTGAAGAGAAACAAGCCCCAAATAATGTAAGCTACGAAATAGGTTTCAGCCTAGACTCCTAAGCATTTGCACATACTTAGCAATACAAGAATGACTTCACCTGTCACTGAAATCCAGCTGAAAAGTAGCAGCTGTTGTTAAATAAGAATAAACTGACACTGAGCAAAAGGCTGGTCCAGAAGGCAGAGATGCCCCTGAGACGTGGCTGAGGATCTTGAGCAGCAGGATGCAATTACCAAAATGGAGCTATCATCTCAGAGACTGTCAAAGGAAGTCTTGCGAGGGGAAAGCTTAATTGGATTAACTATGTTTGCCACAAGATGTTTAATGCTATTAGTGATGAGACTCCCTAGAAGGCTGTCCCGCAGGAGTCTGTCATGCTGCTGAGGGGAGGTGGTTAAGTTTACAGCGCACCCAGCACCGGCAAGAGTGATGAGAACAGCCCTGAGATCCTGGCAAGCAGCGTTGCTAGAACAGCCTCGGGTGGAGCAGGCGGATGGGGCACCAGCTGCAAAGTGCAGGGACTTGCCATGCATTTATCAAGACTGGTAAGGGCTGCCAAGTAGGCCACGGGCAGCGTGTTTGAAGAACAGGAACTGGAGCCACTGGAAGGCCTCCCAGAGCTGCAAGGTTGGACCCTATCTCTGATCTCTCACGTGCCCAACAAAGCAGCTTCTGGGACAGGGAGAAAAGAGCACGGCGGCTCTACAGCCACTGGAGAAGTGGTGTTACGGATTTAATGGTTGGCAGTAGGAGGGTGGTCATGTCACTGCACATGGAGCTGATGTCCTCCAAGAACAACGCTGGGGTTGGGGGGGAAAAAAGGTGTTGAGGAAGAAAGGATGCAGGAGGTCAGGAGGGGGAGAAAAGGAAGGAAAAGCATCTCAGCTCCCTGTTTGCGGCCTGAGAACAACTGTGAAATAAAGGCTACTGCCATTACTAAGAGAAGAACAACAGAGTGCAGAAGGATCCAAATTTTCAGACCTGAGATGATAAAATATACATGGATAAGGCTTAACGTTTGCAAAAGGCGGGTGTGTAACCACAGCTGTAGTATTGGGGAGGATGAGGAACCATGGCTTGTAAACCCAGAGGGCAGAATATCACTGTAAGACCTGGGAATCACTAGAGGGGCTGCAAGGGGGGGTGCACAGAGAGGATCTAATGTGATACTTCCTTGGCTATTTTTCAGATACGCTCACACGTTCATTTTAGAGACCTGTGTCAACGCACCGAGGCCAATGAATGCTGCCCAAGCTGGTCCCTGGGGAACTATATTGCTGTCCTGTACAACAGGTCTTCTTGTTTGGAAATAACCCAAGGAGACATTGCCCATACCCTGGCCCTCCTTCGTTCCTGCGCTCCAGACTACCACAAAGGCATCCTTACTCCGTCCTGCCTAGGTCCCGAGCCTGTGAGACAGAAACACTCGCAGTGCGCTAAAGTCCCAGAAAAATGTACCCGATTCAATGCTATTTACCAGCTTCTTCACTTCCTGGTCGACAGAGACTTTCTTAGTCCCCAGACAATAGAGTACCAAGTGCCATCTCTCAAGTACAGCCTGCTGTTTTTGCCTACGAGAAAAGGTGCATCTATGATGGGGATCTACCTAGACAATCTTGAATCCTGGGATCTGTTCGACAATTATACATCTATCACCGGAATGGACCTGGGCCTTAAACAGAAACTATTCCAGCACTATCTTTTACTGGATACAAAATACCCAGTCTTGGCCGTATTCGCCATTTTTCTAAGCATTTCTTTTTACTTGCGCTCAGTCTTTATCACCCTTATGGTCCTGCTCGCTGTTGTCAGTTCTTTGATGATCTCCTATTTCTTGTACAAGGTGGCCTTCAGATTCACCTACTTCCCCTTCGTAAACCTGACAGCAGTTGTGATCCTCAGCAGCATCTGTGCCAATCACACTTTTGTCTTTTTTGACCTCTGGAACCTCAGCAAGAGTCAGAGCCCTTCTGCTGGCCTTCCTCAGTGGGTGAGTCAAACCATGCACCATTTTGCATATCTAATGCTGGCATCCAGCTTCACAACCAGCGCTGCTTTCTATTCCAGCTACATCAGCAACATCACAGCCATCCGCTGCTTCGCCATCTACATGGGCACCTCTGTACTGGTGAACCTGGTGTTCATGATGACTTGGCTTCCTTCTTCCGCTGTCCTGTATGAGCGCTACATCGCGACAAACTGCATTTACAAGCCCGAAGACTACTGGAACAAGGCTGGTCATAAGAGAGCTCTTCTCTCCCTCCGTTACATTCTCAGGGGTCTCCAGAACACGTTGTGTGAAACCTCCAAGCTGTTATTTGAGAAGCTCCTGCCTTGCGGGGTCATCAAGTTTCGCTACATCTGGATCTGCTGGTTTGCAGCCTTAGCAATAGGAGGTGCCTACATTTCCTGCTCCAACCCTAAGCTCAAACTCCCTATGCTCGAGACATCGTCTGTTCAGGTGTTCAGACTGAGCCATCCTTTCGAGAGGTACGATTCCGAGTACTGTCACCAGTTCATGTTTGAGAGGCTAGAGCGTGGAGAAGGACAGCGGATGCCTGTCACAATAGTATGGGGCATTCTGCCTGTGGACAACGGAGATCATTTCAATCCAAAAAGCAACGGCACCCTCGTGACAGATATCGCCTTTAGCATCCAAAATCCCGATGCCCAGAAGTGGCTCCTCGAATTCTGCCAGAAAGTGAAGAATAAAACTTTCTATTACCCCAGCGCAGAGCAGAAATCTACTGTATGCTTCATGGAGGAGTTTCTCAGGTGGATGGACAGTCGCCAGTGCTCCCAGCGAGACCACAACTTCAACCTTTGTTGCAACCAGTTCTCTTTCCCTTATGGAAGCGAAGTCTTCCTGCACTGCATCAAAATGATGCTCCTGGAACAAGGCAGGGAAGGAGCTGAAACATATGATCTGGGCCTCAGGTTTGATGGAGAGGGGAATCTTGCTGCCTTAGTGCTGCAGTTTCAAACTATTTACCACTATACCTTCAATTACAGCCAAGCCAAACTCTTCTATGAGGAAATCAGCCTCTGGGTGACAGAGGAGATGAAAACTGCCCCCATGGGGCTTCAGAACGGGTGGTTTACCAGTAAGCTAGAGCTATATAATCTTCAGCATAGTCTTAGCACAGAAATCACAGTGGTCATGGGGCTCTCCATAGCCATTTCCTTTGTAGTGCTGCTGCTCACCACCTGGAACGTTCTCCTTAGCGTTTTCTCTGTCACTGCTATCGCAGGCACCGTCCTGGTGACTGTGGGCCTCTTGGTCCTCTTGGAATGGCAGCTCAATGCAGCAGAATCTCTCTTTATTTCAGCCGCAGTAGGTCTCTCCGTCGACTTTACCGTGAACTACTGCATCTCCTACCACTTGTGCCCCCATTCTGACCGCCTGAGCCGAGTGGCCTTTTCGCTGAAGCAGATGAGCTGTGCCACAGCCATGGCAGCTTCTGCTCTGTTCTCCGCAGGGGTCATCATGTTGCCAGCCACTGTCCTGGCATACAGGAAGCTGGGGATATTCATAATGATGATCAAGTGTATTAGCTGCGGGTTTGCCAGCTTCTTCTTCCAGTCACTGTGCTGCTTCTTTGGCCCAGAGAAGAACTGCGGGCAGATCCTTTGGCCCTGTACCCACACCGTGAAAGACTATTCTGAGAACTCTGGGCCAAACGGGAGTTTTGCCTGTGGGGGAAGTGAGAAGCAAAACAGGCTGCGTAAGGTCCAGGAATCCAACACTGCGAACGAGCAATACGAGCTCCAACCCTTGTCCAGAAAGCTCAGCGACAGTTTTGACAACAGCACTTCCACAAGCAAGCTGTCCAACCGGCCATCGGTGCTGTCTGAAGACACCCAACTTGAAGACAACAGATGCCCCAG
Organism: Tinamus guttatus; assembly: GCF_059628265.1. NCBI lineage: Eukaryota > Metazoa > Chordata > Aves > Tinamiformes > Tinamidae > Tinamus > Tinamus guttatus. The sequence continues at coordinate 1,381,294 of NW_028289080.1, read as the reverse complement.
AATAGGAATGCACCCTTCTCTTGAAAGACAAAACATGCAGGAGACTCTTGGGGACCAGCAGGTTGGCCTGTGTCAGTGTCCTGCCTTGCAAACATCTTCTCCATACAAGCACGGCAGCTCGGGAGCAGAAATTCACAGGGAGACGCTGTGCAGGGATTGTGAGTGCCGAAAGTATGGTCCAAAAGCTTGGGATGGGTCCATGCTGGACCATATCCCACCGGCTGGCGTGAAAGATGACAGGCAGCTCAATAAATCACAATGCTCTAGTGACACTGCCCAGCAGCAGTCGGATTATACCTCAGACCACAGCCATCTCCCTGCTGCTGACATCTACAAAATTCACCGATGCCTTTGTTCTCTTGGCAGCTCTTTTGACATGCTCAACATCTCCAGTGAGACGTCAATTAGTGATTTTGAGCAAGGCCTAAAACTCGCTGAATCGGCCAGTTCTTGTCCAGACGCCTTAGAGCTGTCAGATTCATACAGCCAAGCAGAAAGAGGTTACTTGAATGGTAAGAGAGATACCCTGCGGCTGGAGCTGAGGGAGACTGTGTTTGATGTCTCTCCAGTAGCGTCACAGCAAAATAGCTCTTCGTGGAAAAATCGGCTTGGATTAGGGAGTGAAGATCCCGTCGTGTTACCAAACAGCCAACCAGATATGCCTGATGTTTGGATCAAACGATCTAGCGCACAAAATTCCGGCTACAGCAGCTGAAATTCTGCAGGAAACAGTAACAGGGAAATTCAAAATTTCCCCCGAACTGTAAATACAAAATCGTTCCTCCCATCTTTCCCAGAGCTGAGACCACTTCCTAATTTTTCATCCGTGCAAATGAATGGCTGTGTTTTCACAGAACCAGCAAACCCAGTACTAGCAAGTGGAGGACATAAGATCAACCTTAATGCAGTACAAGCTGCCTGATGACCTTCCAGTGTTCTCTTCCATATGCTCAGTCGTACGGTGGAATTTATTGAGTACCTGTTGTCATTTCCTATGAGATGTTGAGATTTTGTTTTCTTGTCAAACCCATGTAGGAGAGAAATAATGAGGGACGGGTCTCGCTAGATATTTAAAGACAGAGAGGTCATGTTAAAACACACACACACAAATATTAAAAATCTAGGTATCAAGGGAATATCAAGAAGTATCAAGAGGTGTTCACAAAAAGAAAGACGTTCATTTTTTCCCCCTACTGTTTTACATGAAATCCCGCTCCACAGATCTCTACAAAACACTTCAGCTATTTTAAAGCAATCTCATCAAGACCTTTTTTTTGAGTTGATATGGTCTCCTACTGCTCACAGAGGCCAGAGGGGACACTCAAATGTTATTTTCAGTAACAATTTCCATTTGTTTCACCAGGAGAAATGCGCGTTGGCACTGCCAGAGGTTTTCAATGCAAGATTTTCCCTTGGAGGAACGAGGGTCCTTGTCCCTTCATTGACTGGGGCACTCTGTGTTGTTGTTTTCGTGGCTTGTTTCCAGTCAAGGTAGTCCAGACAAACGTGCAACTTTTAAAAATTTGCATTTCTGACAACTCTTGAATTTTACTTTTCTTCCTCTACCAGAAACAATCAGAAAGAAAGAAAAAACAACCCTTCCTTGCCTTTATTTGTTGAAATATGAAAAAAAAATCTCTCTTTACGAGGTAACGTAAAATAAACACATACAATAAACTTTCCTAAACCTACGTGATGGTTCATTTGTGGCTCGTTTCCTTCCTCTCCTACGTGCTCCTAGTGCTTTTTGAGATATAACCCGTGCCTTTTGCGATACGACCGTATGAGGAGAGCTCCGGGACGCGACGCCCTCCAGGCGCCCGCCCCGCCTCCCCTGAGGCGAGAGGTAACAGTCCCGCTGCCGCACTGCGCCTGCGCGCGCCGCCGCCGCGGCGGGCGGGGCCGGAGCGCGCGCTGCGACTGCGCATGCGCGGGGCCGGCGAGCCGTTAGGCGGCGGTTTGAATCGTAACGGCTGCGGTAGGTGCTTCGTTCCGCGCTCTCTTCCCCCTTCCCTGTTTCCCTCCTGCGGCGGCAGGAGCGGGGCTGCGGTGCGGGCGAGTCGGCTCTAGCCGCCGCGCGGAGCCTCAGTGCAGGCGGGAGGCCGTTGGAGCGGCGCTTTTGGGCCGGCGGCCGCTGAGGCGCGGCGCAGCATGGAGCGAGAGTCCTCCCGCATCCCCGTGTACGGCGCGCTCCACCGCGGCAGCCCCACAGGTGCGTGCCCGGCCTTGCTGTGCCCCGAGGGCCCGGGCCCTCTCTTAGTGCCCGTGCGGAGGCGGGATGGTGAGAGCCAGCGTTAAGCGGGTGCCTTTTGGGGAGCTCCGAGGCCGCCGTGATCTGTAGTGTCTTTTATAAGGCCTCGTTAAAGGCTTGTGTGCAGCTCAAATAAATGTATTATTTGAGAAAGCTTTAGCTCACAAAACAAAACAAAAAAGCTTTCCAAAAGCCACTACATAAGCTTTATGTACTCAAATAGCTCTGCTTTGTGGCTGAATTACCTCTACATACAAAGCTTGCTCTACCACAGCTTCACCAGTTACTTTCGAAGTATATTTCTCTACAGTAAACTGAAATACAAAGCTGTCTTGCACTGAAGGCTTCAAGTGGGCTGTATATGTTTTGCTTCTGATGATGGATAACTTTGCTTGGGATGCTGTGGCTTGCTGTTTGCCTGGTGCTGAGGCTTTCTTTACTATCACACCTGCAGTATAGCCTAAAAACTGTGTTTTAACACCTGTGGCTTATTCTGAACCATGGGTAGAATTTGAAGACTGCTCTTACTTGTTGCTTTCTCAGTTCTAACCCAATATCATGATTTTTATCAAGTTGAAAACTTAATATATCCAGAGGTTCTGCATATTATGGTGATTTCCTGCAGGTGTTTTTATTGATGCCTTTCTCTTGCAGGAATGCAAATGGCATTTCCTTCAAAGAAACTATGTGTCAGCAAAACAGCTGAGCTGGAGTTCAGTAAGGATCCCATTTTTAACTTTGTCTCAAATATTCCAGGAGATGGTGTCTTCAAAGCTACAAATCAAGGGTAAGTGAAAGGAAATGAGTGGTGGATTTATTACTTGATAAGCGTCCTGAAAGTGGCTTAGCATTTTGCAGGTTTTTTTTTGTCAAGCTGACTTGGTAAGGTGGAAATATGCAGTGGCTCTGGTAACTGTATTTGTTAGGTCCGTTTTTCGAATCGAAGGAGAAAGAGGCAAACACCATCGATATATTGTGCTTTTTAATGATAGGAGAAAGATAATAAGTATTACCGGCTAGCTGGAGTCTGGGCTTTCCCACACAGGGGTCACACCATGGACCCCGACCGCTTCGGTTGTCCCTCTTTTATACCGTTTTTACCCCAAAAATATTCCCCCTCCCGTTTTCCTCTTCTTCTTTCATGTCAATGTTATCTATATTTTATTGCTGACTGGGACACCTGGATAGGCAACCCCTCCATGCAGAACATCCTGACTTGCCATATATCAGGAGTCCTTGTGGATAGGCAACCCCTTCATGCAGAACATCCTGACTTGCCATTTATCAAGAGTCCTTGCACTATGAGACTAAGTATTGACTAGCTTATTAGTACACTCTACATTAACTATTTAATCCCTACATATTCTACTTGTCTTTTAAGGTTTCCTAAATCTGCCAAGAAAACAGAACCTGTTTCAAAAAAGACAGCTGCAATAAGGTATGTAGCTCAAACAGCTATAAGTGGATCTCATGCAATAATGTTGTATCTCAGTTCTGATGAGCTCTCACTCACATACATCTACTTCTGTCAAGTATGTTGCTGCTTCAGAGGAGGGCATTTGAGGAAAGCAAAAGAATAGATGTGTAACACTGGTATTTCTGCCTTTGAGTCTCTGATGTTTGACTCTACAGACCTCCAAACAGATACAAGTTGGAGGCAGAGCTGAAGACCAAGAATCAGCTGTTAGAAACAGCCAAGCAGCAACTCCACTCCCGACTAGCAGGTGCACAGGTAAGGAGAAAAGCATTACCCAAACAGTTCTTATATTCTGCCCTCTGTAGGGTCAGATCAAAGGATTTTGTTGTTCCTTATCCTGTCTCTATCAGAAACAGTAAAGTGTAAGAGTAGGCAGAAACACAGATGTATTTAGCTAGATAATGCATTACTAAATAGTCACTGGTGCTGCAATCTGATCTTAAACTCATTGCAGGAACACTATGCAGGTATATAATTGTGAAGCTGAAACCCTGAACCTCAATGCTGGTAGATGCTCCCTCGTTGCATTGTGAGGAATTGTAAATAATCTCAGTAATCACCACTGAAGACTCAAGGTCTATTAATTCTTTTCTTTCATCCTTGCCTCGTAACACACTTCTCCCTCCTCGTACAACAGATAAGCTGTTCAATTTCCTAGAAGATCCTTGTTCCCTTAGGTGCATCTCTCCTAGTTATGTTACCTCATCACAAAAATTCTGGTGTGGAACTCTATTAGAGATGAGGGTTCTTCAGCAATATATATGCCTGTGTTTTAGTAAAAAAAAAAAAAAAAAAAAAAAAAAAAAAAAAAAAAGAATTTTGGTCACAGCTGTGCACTAGAAATCTGAGGGATGCTGGCATTATTTTCTGAGTATTACTAACCCACATAGAGTACAGTGTGTGTAGGGTTATAGTTCTTCCATATGCTACTGTGACATATTGTCTTTTAGTGTAGTGCTAGTCTGTAGCAGGTTTTATCACACTAAGATCCTACCATCCTGAAAGGTATTTCATTATTCACCGCCCCCTCCAGGTCACTAGGACAGCACAAATTCTGTTCCATGTGGGAGGCCCTGCTGGTAACCTTCAGTTGTAAAAGCTCACTTTATTTGCTAGTTTACAACCAGTTACTAATCTGTGAGAAAATCTTTCCTTTTATCTCATAGCTTAATTTCTTTAAGAGCATTTGAGACCTCCTATGGAATGCACAGATATCTTCTGATACTATCAGCTGGATCACTCTAATCCACATGCTTGCTGATTCTCTCAGAGAGTTGTAGCAGACTTAAGAGGCTGATCAGCTTATCAGATTGCCTGGTACTATCTGAATTGTGAAGAGAATAATGATGTAGCTCAAAGACTCCAGACATTCTATGTTCTGTGCTCTTCTGTGCATGAAACTCAAGAAATGTGTGTGTAGCTCAGGAATAGACATGATAGACTTGCCTAAAAGGGATCTTTAAGATTGATTTTTTTTTTAATATCTTCAAGCACTGCTTTGACTCTTGCATGTGATAAATGTATTAATGCAGTCAAGGAGCTTAAGTAAGCATCTGAAACAGATTACTCTGCAGTGGTGATAAAGTTAGAAGAGCAAGACCTGATTCTTGGTGCTTGGGGAGCATCTGCTAAACCATTAGCATCACAGTTGGTATTATTGACTCTCAGGGGAAGCTCTCCTTGGAAACTTGCTTCACTTTTGACCTATGCTAATGACAGGGCATCATAAAGAAGCTAAGGGACGAGAATGAAGGCCTGGTACAAGAAGTTGAGAAGCTCAAGAAGTTTCAGGAGACCTGCATGGTGCTTTTAGCAAGCAGAAAGATTGATCCTGGTGAGGACTTTGCATTTTGATACTAAATAAGATACTGATGGTACTTTTGCAGAACATCCTTGAATTTCCGATTGCAGCTGTGTTCATTAATCTCAAAATCAGTTACAGGCAGCAATATTTTGGAGGAGGAGGAAAAGACAGAGGAATGTCGGAAGCAGACGACGGTAAGTATAGAAATGGTGATATGAGTAAAATGGGCTTTGTTAGTAACAAGCCTGTGCGCTACTGCTTTTTACTACTGCTGTTGTAGAAATAGTTGCCGCGATTCACAGTTATCTGTGTCGCACTAAACTATCTTCCTTTGGCTTTCCAGCTGTTAACTGAGAAACTCATAGCAGAATTGAGGCTGTTTAACCAAACAGCTGTGACAGAAAAGGAATTGCTTCAGGTAAGGCCATGACTTTGATTCAGTCAACCAGGTCATGAGCATCTGAGTGAAATTTTTGAAGCTTGTTTTGTACCTCCCTATGATGGCCCACTATTCAAAAAAAAAAAAAAAGACAGTGAATGTATGCAGCATTATTCATATTTTCTTATAAATAAGTGCATAATGAGGAAAACAGGTGTTTCTCCCCTTCTAAATGAAGGTATCTATATCAAGGTTGGTGGTGGGGCAATGGTCATTCTCATCAAGGTCATTTCAAGTTGTTGTGTATAATTTGAGTTTAAACAACATAGAAAATAGGAAGTGCTTTAGAAATAGTAATGACTAGTAATTTCCAGATAAAATTGAATCTCTTGGAAGATTAAGCTGGATACTAATAGGGGAAATGGAGCTCCCTCTGCTAAAATGAGTGCTTCTCAGAGAGGCCTTCCTGAGCCTGTACTGCTGGTAGTTGTAAAAGCCACTGGAAGAGCACTGTTATTTTTATGGAGTAATTTTGGAGTTAAATGAAGTTATTTTTGAGCTTAGCTTTGCAAGTTAGTGCTGTGGTGTGAATGAACTTCTGCGTGTGCTGACCTTTCCACACAGACAGCAATGGCTCGGTGGAAATCTGCTGAAGAAGAGAGACGCGAGTCCCTGGAGAAGCACTCCTCTTTCCAAGCCGAAATGGAGCAGTGTTCGGTGATGCTCAAGGAGGTGGAGCAGCTGCTGGCCATGTGAGGCACAAGGCCTGACTGCCTCTTTAAAATACATTTTCCTACTTAGTTCAATGAGTTTTCACACTAAACCTCCCTCTCCATCGACCAGCCCAGCTTGGGGCTGGGTGCTGGGGCAGGCCTTGGGAGAGACTTCCAGCTCCTCTTGCTCCCAGGGAACGGGCGGAGTCTGCGCTGCCTCCTGGCACGTGCCCGCCCCGCGAGCGCTGCGCGCGTTTCTCTCCGTTCCCGCGTTGAGCGCCTGAAAAGCCCGCGCCGCGGCCGGGGAAGGCGGCGCCGGCGGGGCGGAGCGCACGCGCGCGCGGGGCTGGGCCGCGCGTGCGCGGGGCTGGCGAGCATGGCGACGGCGGCGCTGGCGCGCGCGGGGCTGCGCGCTGCGCGGCGGCGCCAGGCGCTGGGGCTGCTGCCGCGGCGGCGCTGCGCGGGGCTCGCCGTGGACGACACCGTCAACGGGCTGAGCGACGAGCAGCGGCAGGTACCGCGCGCCCGGGCCACCGGGGACGGCCGGAGGGCGGCCGCGCTGCGCCTGCCCCCGCGCCGGGGGCGTGGCGGGCGGCGGGCGCTGATAGGCCGAGCCTGGGCCGCCGCAGCCAATCGCGCGGCGCGGCGTGGGGGCGTGGCGCGCGCGCGGGAAGGGCAGCTCCCCCGTGGACTTGGCCGGCTGAATGTTTCTTTAGGCTGCTCCCACCCGTGCTTTTAGGTGCAGCGGGGGGGTACGGAGGTGTGAGACGCACTCATTCTTAGTGCTTAATGCTGTATTGTTCTTTAGCCTTCTTACGTTCGTGTTGTGTGTGACTTAGCCCTGAATAAACATGGCCTTTCCCTGTAACTCTATATTCTGTAGAAATAAAAGGAGAAAATACTTCTATGGCGTCCATCTCTTCCTGTGAAAAAGCTTACACACACAGTTGAAACCCACAATTTATTTAATATTAATTAATCCAAGTGTGTTAGCTCTGCTTGAAGTGTTTGTGGTCCCTGTTTGAGTCCTTCCCCTAATCTGTAATGATTATAAGCTTTTATTATTATTATTATAAGATGTGCTTTTTGTAGTTTTGTGCTCAACAACTTTGCTGATGTCAGCTTGTCTTTGTGGAAGCATTACTACTAATAATAATAATAATAAAAACCTGTCTCAGAGAAGAAACTTGCTTGGCAATTCTGGGATTCAAGACATGTGTGGCCATGGAAACTAAAATATTTTTTTTACTTTTAAATAAGATTGTCTTTCTGATGTGAATTGAGAGAGGCGTCCTGGGTATCCTCCGTTTTGTGGCAGCTTGATTTAATTATCCTCTTGTGTTCTGGGTTTGGGATCCAGGAAATCTGGCAAGGGAATTTTAGAAGTATTCCAGGGAAAAGAAGGATGGCGTGTTGATAGGATTTAATGTCAGTCTTTCCTCTTTTTTTTTTTTTTTTTTTTTTTTTTTTTTCCTCCCCCCCCAGCTTAGGCAGACCATGACAAAGTTCTGTCAGGAGCATTTGGCTCCAAAGGCCCAACAAATTGATCAGGAGAATGAATTCAAAGACATGCGGGTAAGTGTTTCCTGTGTGCATTCGAAATGCCTGTCTGTGCTTTGGGCTGTCCCTCCGTCCAGAGAAGGAATCCTAGCCCACGCCATGGGAACGTGATCCTCAGCTTTTCAGACTGGAGAGGCATAAAGAAAACATTAATGGAATTAAAACAAGGAATCCAAAAGTCATCAAGGCAGTAGCACTGCATGCCTCAGGAGCTGCATTTCCTTCCCCCAAGCAAACATTCCTTTCTGTATCTCTCCAAAGATGTTGCCTCAGCTTTAGTTTATCTTGCTCCTCTTTTACTGGAGGAGTCATAAATCACCTAGGGCTCATGACTCTTCCCAGTATTTCCAGGAATTTGGTCATGGATCACTCAGGTTATCTGCTCTGCCTGGCAATCACAGGCTAATAGGCCTACACAGCGCTGCGGAAGCCCTAGGTACAGGTGATGTGACAAGGATGGGGCACGTAAAGGCCTGCATAAATGTCTGGAACCAGGGGATCCTAATTGCTCTTTAGCAAGAGATATGTTTCTTTTTTTATGTTAATGGCCTTAATTCATTGCCCAGTCAAGGACCTGTCTCTGCAAAATGAGATTTAGCCCTGTGAATCATCTCACTGAAGTGAACAGGCTACTGCCCTGCAGTGTCATGAGTGTCCTTAAGTGCTGTGGGATGCAAGTCCAGAGGATGGAGATGCTGCTGTGGGAGGAATCCATGTGTTTATCTCCGAGCTCTCCCTGTGTCCAGGGAGTTACCTGGGGAGGCTCCCCGTGTATGGACATGATGTTCTGCTGCCCTGACTGCAGCTCTGGACTGATGGCTTGTTCTCTGCCCCTAGGCATTTTGGAAGAAACTTGGGGAACTGGGAGTTTTGGGGATCACAGCTCCTGGTAAGTCAGTTACCACTTTCTGTTCTACTAAAAACTCTCTAGTTTGGAGTAGAGAGAGAGGAGATGTCAAAGTGCCTTGCAGATGCAGATGGGAGGCTAAATGAGTACTGAAAGGCTGTACCTGTAAAGCATTCATACTGATGACCACTAAGTGCTCCCAAATGACCTCTCTGATTAGCTTGTGGTGTCCACATCCTTCTGTTTTAGTTCCTTTCTTACAGGCAAGCAGCAAGTGGTTTTAATGGTGTAACCAAGCTTTGACTTCTGTGTTTATCTGTGTGTGTTTATGTATAGACAGCTAGGTAATAGTGTGTATTTATTTCAGGGGGGTTCTTAGTCCAATCCAGGCCATTAGCGTTTCCCAGCCTTCTCTTTTCCTACCTCCTCTCTTCATACTCTATCCTGTTTTAATCTTAGCAACTGCCAGTTTTGGACTTAGCTCAGGGTGTCTCACTGGATTCCCAGTTATGATGCTTATGCTCCTCTATCTCACTCCATCCTATATCGAATTCCACATTCCTGCCGATGTTGGATGAGAGCAGTGTATTTGGGGGATCTTATCCGTTCCAAATTGTGCAAGAGAGAGCAGCATTTTGAGTGACAACCATTTGTGGATGTAGAGAAATCCCTAATGTCCCACATTTTGAGCTGGAGGGTTTCTGAATTGTTTTGGGATGCTTATTATGACAAATTGCTTGGACTTCATGGATCTTGCTGCTCCTCCTTTGTCCCCTCACCTACTCCAGGTTGCCAGTACACTACTTGACCACTGCAAACGACTGCTAATTGACTATTGCTATTGACTGCTAAATGACTACAAATTGACTATTCCGCCATGATTAACATGAAGTTTTTTGTTCGTTTTTCATAGCAAAATACGGTGGCTCTGCTATGGGGTATCTGGACCACGTGCTGGTGATGGAGGAGGTTTCTCGTGCGTCAGCAGCTGTTGGACTCAGTTACGGTGCCCACTCCAACCTTTGCATTAACCAGCTGGTGCGAAATGGCAATGAAGCACAGAAAGAGCAGTACTTACCCAAGGTACCTGACTGTAAGGGAAGGTGAAATTAGAAAGATCTTTTTTTTTGACACTGCATGAAGAAACACGTGGCCGGTGAGGAAGAATATAACCGCATTGCGACACTGTGGGGTTTAGGAGACTAAAAGTATGAGAAAGTTCCCGGGATTTCCCAGTTTGCCATTGCTGATCTCGTCTGGCACTACATCTTTCTGTCTCAGAGCAGGTTTGTGTGCCTGCCGTCTGCATGTGCAGAACTGGGCTGGGATGAAACTTCTGCTGCAGGTTCAGTGCTACCCTCTTCCTTTTAATGTTAGCAGGGAAGCTCTTGTGGAGGTGAGGTTCTTATGTGCAGCTCAGGTGAGAGGAGTCAGTGTTATCACTGTATCTATCACACATTTCTCCCGTGGCATGAAAAGATTCTCAGAAAAAGAGAGGAGAGAGTTTTGCTTGGTTTCAAGTAGGTAGCAACAGAACAAGACACTGGAGAAGCTTTCTAGCCCAGCAAGGCAGCAGATTTGTGTCTCTTTCCTGTGCAGCTACATGCAAGGATGAGTTTGTCTTTCACAGCATGTAGCATTTTAAGAAACTGCTAGTCTCAATGCTACAACCTGGAGGAAATATTACACTGACCAATTTGCCCTTCCCCAGATTAATGTGATTGCTTTTGTCCTGTTAATCTGTAGTTACATAGGTATGTGCAGAATGCAGAACGCAGAACTTGTTTGTCCTATATCAGCTTTTTTCAGGGTCAGTGCTTGTAGGCAATGTGATCCACTGGATAGAGTAGTAACCACGTTATTGGATTAAAATTAAACTGCATTCAGAGGGATTCGCGGCTTCCCCAAAGCGTTCTTGTGCAGTCTGGCACTATGTAACCTGGGATGTCGTAGCTGTTCCTCAGGTGTATTTTAATGTCCCCATTCCCTGGCTCTCAATATGAGACAGGCAGCTGTTTTAGTTTTTACTCATCGTGGCTCTTAAGAGAGTCCTTGGTGGTAAGCCAAAGACTTGCTGTTCTGTAGAGTGACACTACCTAGTTTTCAGCATGACATCAAGGCTTTTATTGAAATCCCCTGGTGGATGGAGTCGGATGTACGTGCATCTTACTTGGAGAAACCAGTTTAAATACTTAAGAGATCAGAAGGAGGAAAAGATGGGAGAAAGTACACAAGAGAGGGGAAAAAAGAAAAGGCAAGGATGAAAGGAGCAGAGAAGAAGAAGCAACAGTCAGACTCTGGCATGAGCAGGCACAGAAGGAGGGTGCCCATCTGCTCTTCTAGCACAAGGCTGGGGGGTTAGGCTGCTGGTAGCTCAGGCTGTCAGCACATTGCTAAGCACTTTGCAATCGCTTTTCATCTCCCTCATTGGCCTTCTGGGCCAAACCTCTGCAGTTTGTTTAAAAGGGCAGTCGTAAAGTGCAGGGCAAGGAGTTTGGGGGAGGCGTATGGCTGCTTGCATGGTTCTTTTGGCACTTTCATGGGGATAGATGAGTACAGCTCTGCCTTTAAAACCCTGAGGCACAAGTTGAGTCATCCAGCTCATCCCACTGCGATTTGGTTCTGTTCCCTCAGCACAGCAGCACGTGGGAGCATTCTGGGAACAAGGGATAGTCATCGCTTGCAGGTTAAGTTGAACAGCTAATAGTGAGAATCAGTGCAGAAAAAGACAGCCTGAAGAGGAAATGGAAATGCAACAGTGCTCTTTTCTTGCCCTTTCTTACATTTTTCTTTCTTTCCAGCTGATCAGTGGGGAGCACATTGGAGCATTAGCCATGAGTGAGCCCAATTCTGGATCGGATGTTGTCTCCATGAGGCTGAAGGCAGATAAAAAAGGTGAACGGTCTCCTATGCTACCTGATAGGTCACACCAGTGTTTCTGCTGGCCAGCATAAATAACATCTCCTCTAAATTTATATTAACCCTCCCAATACTCTGAACACTGTTCGATCTTGGTTATGTTTGAGCTGTGTTCCCAGAAATATGTGCTGTATCCCAGGAAAGTCCCAGCAAGACGGTGAAGCTGTGGGCTGGGTGGTTGGATGTACTGAAGTGGACGCACTTTTGGTCTCTCGCTTATGGAGGTGGAAGGTAGCTGTATGGTAGAACTGGGGCCAGGTGCCTTAGTTTTTCAGGCATTCAGTAAACCCAATCTTGGGGGCTCCAGAAGGAAAGGAAAAGAGTTTTCTTGAGCTTGGGAAGGACTTTGTGTGTGCTGTTTGTGAAGTCCTGAAGAGCGTCCTTGGAAGCCTGCTCTGAAGTAGCTTGGGTGAAAGCATAGATGGTGGTGTGTCATGAGCTCACGATTTGCCTCCCTCTCTGCTTCTAGGGGACTACTTTGTTTTGAATGGGAACAAATTTTGGATCACCAATGGACCGGATGCAGACGTGCTCATTGTTTATGCTAAAACTGACCTTAATGCTGTCCCAGCCTCCCGAGGTATAACTGCATTCATTGTGGAGAAGGTAGGTTCAGCGTATAATAGACCTCTCTATTTCACTCTCTTTTGGAGTTGCTTTACCCTTGCTCAAAGGCAAACTACCTCCTGCCTGAATTTCACAACCCTTGAGATTAGTCCCCTGCCCCAGTGCTGCAGCATATTGCATTGGCATCTATGCACATAACTCGTCTTTTGGTCTAGAAATGTAAAGAAAATGGTATTTCCCAAAGTTGTCAGGGGCACTGGAGGCCTTGTGGATCTGCTGCACTATTCAGTTGTCTATTCTTGTGTTTTGTAAATAGCAGGGAGCTGTGATAGAAGAAATGATACTGCAAATGTGAAAAACTGATTGCAGTGAAAACCTTGTGATGGCCTTACCCAGCCTAGGAGCTAGGGCAGTTCAGCTGCTGGCCAAGGCTCGTAATCCATACCCCAGAGCCGTGCCAATATTGGCAACGGGCCAGATCATTATTTATTCTCTCTTTATGTGCCTTAGAAAATGGACTCACTTGCCTGGTTAGCATGGTGCCCCGAGCTGTACATGTTTCCCTGCTCATTTGCTGTCTTTCCACTTGCACTTTGTTCCAATGGCAGGTAGTTCCCTTTGGCTCCCTTTCTGGTACACCATTTGTGTTTATGTGGTCAGGGAAATTTTTATAAGACTGTAATGATTTTATATAGCCTTTCAGAATGGAGAAGTTTGAAGTCTTTTTTTCCTGTTTTTTTTCTTCTTCTTCTTGCAGGGAATGCCAGGTTTCAGCACATCCCAGAAGCTTGATAAGTTGGGCATGAGAGGGTCTAACACTTGTGAACTGATCTTTGAAGACTGCAAGATCCCGGGTGAGTTGTGCTCAAGTTAATAGCCATGTGCATGTGGTGGGTCTCTTCCTCGTCAGGCAGACTGGATCACCACTTACATGCATGTTCAAACTGGCCTAGAGGCCCTTCCAGACAACGACCTGCTCTTTAGTAGCTGCACAGGAGAACTGTTCTTGCATATTTTGTTGCCTTCAGAGCTCCCCATCTGGTATACAGAAGAGTCTATTAGCCCTGATTCTAAAATCACTGGAGACTTCTGGTTTGGCTATAGTATTTTTGAATTCTCCTGAGATTAAGGCCTGAGAAAGGACATCACGTTTCCCCTTAGTTAGAACAGCAGGACGGTGGATGCGCCTTACAAGGGGGCATGCTAATGGCTGGTTTTGTAGATGGAAATCTCAAAGCCCCCATATAGCAAAAGGAGGTGATCCCATATCTGAATTTCTGAAAATCATAATTGAGAAATCTGCAAGCCAACTCTTCTGCTTCCCCTATTCTAACAAAAGTCACTTTGCAGCATGCAGAAGAGTTTCAGCTGAAATCTAACACTTTAAATTTTACTGGATTCCTCCACCCTGAAAGCAGAAGGGCCGGTGCCTGAGTCTTCAGATCATCTCCTGGGTGACCACTCATACAGAACAGCCTGTTCTCGTGCTAATGGGGCACCTGTGAAAACTTGGAGAAGGGCATCAGGGCAGTGTTGAAAGTTAGCGTGCTTTGCGCTCTAGCCATGAATACAGCATCAGATCTTCTAGCTGAGGCTGAACCAGTCTAGCACCTTTTCATACATCGGCAGGCTCTTTGTCTTCTTGATCAAAATATCCTCTAGCACTACAAGCTTTTTTGTCAGAGAGCAGGGTTTCATCCTCCTTCCTCTTCCTAGCTCCCACATCACGCCGACAGTCCTGCAGAGCCTGCATTTCTCCACAGAACCTATCAACATACTCATCAATAAGCAGGAAATACAGCAGCCCTTGAGCTACAGATTGCTTGTGATCAAAGCCTGAAGCAGGGCTATTTTCCCTTTTTCCACAGGAATAGTACTTGTCTTTTAAACAAGTATTTATATTTGTATGTGTTTGTAACAACTGCTGCATGCTGCTCAGCCCCCTTCACAACAAGGGGGTTGCCTGCTGGTGTGTTTTCCATGTCGGAAGGTTTATCACCCCTACCTGTGATAAGTGGCGAGTTGTGACTGGTTGCCTGTAACTTTTGGCCTCTGTAATAGGAATGGCCAGAAAGGTGACCTGAGTGTATCCGACCAGGATTCATTCATTTCAAACACACAGCTAGTAAATGTCATACGTCAACAACTTCTAGTCACTCTCAGTTTGAGGTAGGTAGAAGCTAATGGGAAGAGGCCTCCCACTCTCCTCCTAGGCTACTAAGTTCCCTATTCTTCTTGATGCAAATGTTAAGCCTGGAGGATCTCTGGAGGGCATCTTCAGAAGACAGGCAATAGAATAGCAGTGGCTCTGAATGCAAGTTTTAACCCTTTACTGTCCTTTCATAGAATCACAGAATGCTTAAGGTTGGAAGGGACCTCTAGAGATCATCTAGTCCAACCCCACTGCACACGCAGGGTCACCTAGAGCACGTGGCACAGGACTGCGTCCAAGCGGGTTTGGAAGATCTCCAGAGAAGGAGGCTCCACAACCTCTCTGAGAAGTCTGTTCCAGTGCTCTGTCACCCTCACTGTTGAGATTTTTCATTAAGTTCCTGTGGAACTTTTGATGCTTCAGTTTCTGGCCATTTCTTCTAGTTCTGTCAGTGGCCACCACTGAAAAGAGGCCGGCCCCATCCTCTTCATTCCCTTCCTTGAGGTACTTATATACACTGATTAGATCCCCTCTCAGCCTTCTCTTCTCCAGGCTGAACAGGCCCAGCTCCCTCAGCCTCTCCTTGTAGGGCAGATGTTCCAGGCCCCTGATCATCCTTGTGGCCCTGCGCTGGACTCTCTCCAGCAGCTCCACATCCCTCTTGTACTGTGGAGCCCAGAACTGGACACAATACTCCAGATGTGGCCTCACCAGGGCTGAGTAGAGGGGCAGGATCACCTCCCTCGACCTGCTGGAGATGCTCTTCTTAATGCACCCCAGGATCCCATTGGCCTTCTTGGCCACAAGGGCACACTGCTGCCTCATGGTCAACTTGTCGTCCACCACGACGCCCAGGTCCTTCTCTGCAGAGAGTCCTTTGACTGTCTGGAGTGGAAGGTATTTCAGGAGGAGGAGGAATGTGTGTCAAAACCCAAAACCTGTCTCGCTCATCCTGAATGCTCATGTCTCAAGCCAGAAAGGAAGGCAAAAGTAACTGACAGTTTGAGAAGAAGAGCAGCTGTCTGAGGGCCTGTGTCCTCTGGGTAGAGGATTGAGTTTTGCACACAGATAAATTACTTTCCTTTGATTGCAGCTAAAAACGTCTTGGGGCAGCTGAGCAAAGGAGTCTACGTTCTGATGAGTGGCTTGGACCTGGAGAGGCTTGTGCTGTCTGGTGGGCCACTAGGGTAAGGGTTCTTCCATCTTTCCTAGATTTTGAAGGCCAGAGGAAATCCTCATGGTCACCAAAGGGCAGTGGGTCTCAAACTTGGGTTGTACCTTTTGAAGGGATCTCTTGGATGGAGGACTGAGTTGCTGGGCCAATGTGGAGAGCCAAGTAGAGCTGCGAGGAGGTGTCTGGGTCACAGTAGGGCCAAAGGAGATGATCAGCAGAGGAGGCAGGAGCAGGAAGGTCCCACAGCTCCTGAGTTGCTCAGCTGTGTTGTAGCTGCTCACGGTTGTGGTCATAATTCCATTGGCACCCCCAGTATCCTCCTTTTCCTTTAGCCCTCCTCACCTCCCTGTCACTCTTGCTGTTTTTTCTCAGTTTGAGAGCATCTATATGGAACATAATCCGAGTGACCAGGGGTAGAGGACATGGTGCCAGACGGAAAACTTGAAAAATCCTGCCCTGCAGTGTAGCATAGTCTAAAACATTATCCAAGCTTTCATGTAAACGGACCGCTGGGTTGAGCAAAAGGATCGTTCTTCTTACGCAGTCTCTAAGCGCCTTAGCAGCACTTTTTACCTTACTGTCCTGTTGTTCCCCCAGGCAGTCTCTCTGTGCTAACCATTACGTGGAAAGACTTATCTTCCATAAAGCAGGAGAAGGATTTTTCACTACTGTTTTCATCTGCACTTTTTTTTGTAGTATTAGCTAGTACTCCTTGAGTTGGTCTTCTCTGGAGATGCAAGGCAGCACAAAGTGTCCTAGCTACAGTTGTCAGAGAGCTCTTCAAACCTCCAGCTCAGTCCCCTGAAGTAAGAAGGTAAGACCTTACCACAAGAAGTGTCCCGAATAAGCAGGATGTAGAGCATAAGGCAGAAAACTGGGACCTTTACCTTTTATTTTTAGCGCTATTTGAGCATAACTGTAGGAAGGCAGTAGCATTCCCTCTCTAGGTGCCAGAGAACCTTTGTGTGTTAAATTGTGCTTCCAATATTTAATTATTGCTTTTCTGTTAATTGCCCTGTTTTCTTCATCCTCTTTTTCCCTTCCTGCATATCTATGTTTTTCCTAGGCTCATGCAAGCTGTTCTTGATCATGCATTTCCATACCTCCATGTGAGAGAAGCATTTGGACAGAAAATTGGCCACTTCCAGGTGAGACAGAAAAGTGATTATAAATAATGTCTGGTTTTCTCTTAAGGCAAAAAAAAGAAAAAAAAAATACTCTGAGAGGCCAAGTTGCTCTGTTATGGGAGAACTGGGGAAAGCTAGCTGAAGCTTCTGCCGGGGCTGTGTGATGTAGTGATATGCTGAGAAGGTGACAGCATCCCTGTGAGCCTGTTTATCCGACGCCACCCGTTAGTGGGTGAAGACCAGGGAATGGGATGTTTCTGCTGGCCTTGATATCTGGGAGGAGTTCCTGAATCTGCAGGTCCTTTGGCTTCCTCCCGCTGTCCATCTCCTTTCAGTTGTCCACTTCCTACTCAGCACTGCGATCCCCAGCGCTCATGCAGAACGCAGTCTTCCTCCCTTTCTGACCCAGCAGAGTTTTAATACCCACAAAATGTCTCTTGTCCTCTGCTGCGGCGCGCAGCTCATGCAGGGCAAGATGGCAGACATGTACACCCGGCTCATGGCGTGTCGGCAGTACGTCTACAACGTGGCCAAGGCCTGCGACCGAGGCCACTTCAACGCCAAGGTGAGCTCGCTTCCACGCGGACCCTGTGTCCAGGAGTACCTTCAAGCGCAGCCCTGGGCTGAGCGGGGTGGAGGTGCTGTGGTATTTTCTCCTCCCATGCTGGGACGTGAGTCTGTGCCTCTGTGGTGAAGCAGCCAAAGAGTGTTGGCAGGTGTCTGCAGAGGGACGGGAAGGGCAGCGCAATGTGGAGCTTGGAGAAAGGGCAGTTGATGCTTTTTCCTGACTCTCTCAGTGACTTTTGTGCCTCCATCAGGACTGTGCCGGGGTGATTCTCTACTCAGCAGAATGTGCTACCCAGGTGGCTCTGGATGGGATTCAGTGTCTTGGTAAGCTGCACTCACCGGCAGCATCTTCCTCCTTTGAGGAAGAGTCCAAGTGACAGCCGCAGAGAGCCAAACACAGCGCGAGGGTGCCCAAAGTCAGAGATGTGACTTGTGGCGTCTTTTCGTTGGTAGGTGGGAACGGCTACATCAATGACTACCCCATGGGGCGATTCCTGCGTGATGCCAAGCTCTACGAGATTGGGGCAGGCACCAGTGAAGTGCGCAGGCTCATCATCGGACGGGCATTTAATGCTGCTTTTAAGTAACACGAACCAGTAGAGCGACAGCACCCTGACCACCATGAGGCCTTTGACTGTGGAGCTGGGACGCACAACTACTACTTCCTGCTTATGATCCTGGGACTGTGCACTTTTTTCCTGTCTGCCCTGTGAACAGATGCTGCTGGTTTGGGCTTTAAAGACAGAATGAATCAGACTCTAGGACAGAAGGAAAAATGTGGGGCTTTCCTCCGCCTTGTCTCATGAGCAGCCTGATTCATCCTGTTCATAAGCCATCCAGAGTCTCGGTGCTGCAGAGCTGAGGTTACCCCAGGGCCATCAGAGCAGCCTCTTGAACACTACGCCTGGAAGAGGAGGAAACCATTGCTGAGTATGGAAAGTCAATCCAAAACCAACAACAACAACAAAAAAAATAGGTTAGGGAGTCATTTTGCCCTCTTTAAAAACTCCAAGGGCCATTAAATAGCTCACATTTAGCATGCTCCTGCTTGGCAGAGGAATTTCCCATTGCGACATTCCAATGGGATTAATTGCTTCCATTTTGGGAAACCCAATGCCAGCTGAATTGTGGCAGGGGGGTAGCTATCAAGAACACTGAAGCGTCGTAGCCACACAAGTGTTTTAGGCCATGATTAGTAAAACCTTATTAAAGTGCCGCTTTCCTTTCTCCGCACACTTCCTTTCCTATCCCAGGTAGCCCGGTGCAGCCTGAAGCTTTTCCTCTTCTGACTGGCTGCCTCCTACTGTCTTCTCCTTTCTGAAGTGTCGCATCCATCATCCTGGGCACAGTTGTACTGTGATGCCCAGGAGTGAGTCAGGCAGAAGGAGGTTGACTTTTGGGTTGGTATTTCTTTTTGTTTGTTTTGGGTTGTTTTTTCAGGTTGTTCTTTTGGTTAAGTGTATTTACACTCCACATTCACTTGACTAGAGGGAGTCACAACAGGAATTGTGGATGTTTTTGGGGAATACTGAATACATCAAATTAAGGTGTATGTGGTATTATTAGGGGAAAATTGCAGCGTGTGCTGCCACCTCAGAGTGAATCATGAAAGAAGACAGGCTGTTGTAAACATGACGGAGGACTGAATTAAACAGCTACCATCTAGGCAACCTCCTGCTAATTTTAACACAGAAAAGCTTAAAGCTTTGTGTGTTGTTTTTGGTTGTAGCTGACATCTATCTGCCCCAGGTGCCAGAAACTTAACGCTGAATTTTAAAATGCCACAGGCTGAAGGAAGATTTGGCTTCCTTGCATTGCCACCTGGGTCACTAAACATTTATTCAAAGGGCCACTAAAACTTCAGTGCCTCCAGGACTAGGAGCCCCTTCTAAAATCCTGGGGACGGTCCTTTCTTCTGAAACATCATGAACCTGCAGGATCTTGCAGGAGCCTCAGATCGTTTAAAAAGAGGTACCTTATGCTCTGGCTCACTCTGCTAAGATCCACTTGGTAGGGGAGCTGGGAGCGCAAAGAGCACCTTCTTGGACCATTTTAAGTGCTGGATGCTGAGTTATGTCTTGCTGCGTGTTTCTTCTGCCCCAGCTCTGCTCTGAGGCTGGGATAAATACGGACGGCAGGGCTGGAGGTTGCTTTTCAAGAGGGAGGAATGACGGGGGGAGCAGGGATTACTGCCCGCTCTGCACCTGCCCCTGGCTGAAAGGGGCATGCGGAGCAACCAGCAGCTGAGGCCGAGGCCCCACGGGCTGCCCAAATCGGCGGGGAGCTGCGGCCCCCCTGCCCCAAACGGCCCCCAAGCTGAAAAGGGAGGAAAAAAAAAATAGATGAATGTATCCACCTATGTGAGCTTATTTATTACCAGCGAGCGAGATTTCATCTCGGAACTTGCATCTTGGACCTGCCCTAGGAGCCCGTGTAGCAAATGCAGATGGGAGCCGTCTCCCACTGCACGAAACGGGAGAAGTGTGGGGGGCAGGAGCTCGCCCGGCTCCCATCCCTGCGGCTCCTTCGCGCTGCCTCTGGCGGTCGCAGAAACTGCTCTTCCTGCTCTTGTGACAGCCATCAGTAGGAACAGGGGGCACAGGGAGGCTTCAGAGCTGTCCTTCCTCCCCTGCCCTCCGCTCGAGGCCGGACGGGGAGGGATGAGACCTGCGGAATGGCCCCAGCGAGAGCAGAACGCGCGCGAGTCACGGCCGTCCCGCGAGCCAGCAATGACCAGTGTCATTTAAATGAACGGCCTCTGCGCTCAAAAGCGTCCAGCCTCTCCTTCCCCCGTTGCAGCTCCCACCCAGAGCCCCATGATTTATTCATCCGATGCTGCACTTACACATCTGTTCCGGGGCCATCGGCGTTTGGCAGAGCATTAGCTTTAAAATTTTATGAAACATCACGCAGGGGGCAGAATGTGGGGCTAGGGACCACGCTGGCAACAAAGCAAGACCCTCATGGCCAAACCCTTCTGAGGCTCTGTTTGGCTGAAGAGGAGCAGTGCTCTGGGAGATCTAAGGCCTTCCAGGTTTGCAATTTTTTCCCCATTGCCCTGTATCTGAACAGAGCTGAGTTGCAGGCTGTGGTGGTCTCTCTGCTTTGGTGAGGGCTTAAGCAAGTGAGGAAAGACCCTTCTGCTTGCTTGTCCTCAGCCCTGTCCCAGAATGGACCCTTGCGCTTTTTAATGAAATACTCCATCCCAGCTGGAGAAACCAGGGCTCTGCTTGGCGGGACAGGAAAGCCCAGAGCTCTGTTGCCCTTTGGGGAGCAGCAGGCAGAGATGTCGTCTTCCTCTTGCCGCCTCCCCATGGAAGGTGAGGATGTAGCTGGTACCTGGAAGATAACAGGCCAGTGTGGATTTGCCAAGAAGAGATCACCCCAGACCTCCCAAATTGCTCCCCGTTGCGACAACTGGCCACACGGATGATGAAGCAGCAGCTACCATGGTTTCATCTGACTTTAGAAATGCTCCAGGCCCGCTCTCATGTGATGTTTTTCGAAGGGAATAAGGGAACGTGGGCACCATACTATCCCCATCCTTGACAATTTCCTCCTGGCAAGAGTTTCCCAAGAAGCCACTATCGGAGGGCTGGGAGGAGGTCCCAGAGGGATGTGCCCACTTCTTGTCACTGCTCCCTTTGCACCTTGTCTGGTCTGATCTGCCCAGGTCAGCACTAATCATAAGCTAGTGGAAATGCTCCGTTGCGTGCTCTGCCCAGCTAATTCAGCAAAAACGTGGCAATTTTTGACGTGGAGAAGCCCCAAAGCAGCAGCAAGGTGACCTCTCCAAGCCGGGGATATGGCCCCCACAGCTGGTTGGGGCCAAGGACTGTGCGAAGTCCCGCCGTTCCCAAGCGTCTGGGGCCTCTGTTTCATGGTGTTTCCAGGTATTCCTGCAGAGCATCAAATAGCTCCTGAGGAGCCGCTTCCCCTGCTGCTGCTCCTGGTAGCTGCCAAAATCCCGCAGCCGCCCGGAAGCTCCCGCCAAGGCTGCTCCGATGGGGCGCCGGGCATCTTCCCTGCCCCATCAGGCGTGTGCCGCCTTCGGGCGAGGGCAAGCTCGAGCCTTTCACGACCACCTTTCCCTACCTGCGCTTCCAGGAAAATCTGTGCCGCTGAATCCCTGACAGCACGAGCATTCCCATAGCAACGGCCGGCGAGCTTGCAAGAGAGAGAATTATGACTTTGTTCCCCGGGCTGGCGCGAGAAGCAGTCCGAGCTTGACGGGATTAGGCAGATCCCAGCTCAAACATCCAGGGTAACCCCGAAGGGAATCACGCGTAGCAAGAGCAGAAGGGACGGCTTTTGATATGTAAGTGCTGTCCAAACAGGGCTAACAACCCGCCTTGTTCGAACGCGGCACATCCCCATGTGCTTTCCGTGATACGAACAGGTAGATTTTGTTTTGTCAAGCTCGTAGGCAGCGTGTCCATCTCAAATGGTATTTGGCACAATTTTCCCCCAAACAGTTAAGAAAATTGCCCTAATCACAGAATTGTTGAGGCTGGAAGGGACCTCTAGGGATCATCCAGTCCAACTCCCTGCTCAAGCAGGGACACCCAGAGCACGTGGCACAGGGTGGCATCCAGGTGGGTTTGAAGATCTCCAGAGAAGGAGCCTCCACAGCCTCTCTGGGCAGCCTTTTCCAGGGCTCTGTCACCCTCACAGTAAAGAAGTTCTTCCTCATTTGGAGATGGAATTTCCTGTGTTTTAATGTCTGCGTTTAGCTCACCCAAGGCAAAGCGTTTTGCTCATCTTGTGTGCTCTGACATAACGACAATTTTCATTCAAAACAAGTGGGCGACAAATTGACCATGCGCCAGCCACGTGCCCTGGTGGCAAAGGAGACGAATGGTGTCCTGGGTGTCCTTCCCCTCTGATCAGCCCTGGTGAGGCCACCTCGGGGGTTCTGTGCCCTGTGCTGGGCTCCACAGCACAAGAGGGATGTGGAGCTGCTGGAACGAGTCCAGCAAAGGGCTCCTGAGATGCTGAACATCTGGAGCATCTCTTATGTGAGGAAAGGCTCAGAGAGCCAGGACTCTCCAGCCCCGGGAAGAGGAGGCTGATATGGATCTTATCGAGGTGTATGAGTACCCAAGGGGAAGGTGTGAAGAAGGTGCCCAGGGACAGGATGAGAAGCAACGGGCACATGCCAAAGTGCCGGAAGATCCCTCCGGACATACGGAAAAACTCATTGCAAAACTTCTCATTAGGGGGTGCCAGACCAGGTTGCTTGGGGAGGCCGTTGAGATGTTCAAACACCGTCCAGACATGGTCATGAGCAACCTGCTCCCGGTGACCAGTATTGAGCTTGGACCGGATGATCTCTGGAGGTCCCTCCCCACCTCCACCCCTCTGCAATGCTGCGGAAGCTCTATGGAGAATCGCGGAGAATGCAGGAGTGCTTTGAGCATCTAACAAGGATTCTCCCCCTGCGCCGCGATGTTTCTCTTGCTCCCTGTGGCATGTCGGGTTAAGCTGGCCCCTCGGGGACTCGATCCTTGTGCAAAACACATGGATTTAAGCCGTGTGGCTCCATGTTGATGCTAATAGGATTTGCGCAGCTCAACTTTGAGCCCCTCGGTAAAAGTGAAGCCCTCCTGGTGCCTTCACTTCGCTGCGACACTTCCAGGTATCTGACACGGAGCCCGCAAAGCAGCCCCCACGAGGCTCTCTCTGCTCCTGCTCATGGATTTCTCCGGGCACATCCATGTTTGCCTGATCTTGGCCGTTAGCAGCAGCAGATGATGTGGAATATAATGTATCCCATTCCTTCTATGCATTCTCATGGAATCACGGAAGGGTTGAGGCTGGAAGGGACCTGTAGAGATCGAGTCCAACCTCCCTGCTCAAGCAGGGACATCTAGAGCACGTGTTACATACAATATATTGCAGTCCTCTGTGTTACCTGCAGTATTTTGCATGCCCTGGTGTTATACATGATAAATTGCATCCCTACACATTATATATGATATATTGCACATTTCTTCATTATTTCTCCATTTTTTTCCCTCCCATCCATAAATTGGGCTAACGGTGCCTCACTAAAGTGCCTTTATAGATCCATATATGCATACATGGGTGCGTGTGCGTACAGATATACACACATACATGGAGATACTGAAAAAAGGTACCAAAAACCCATTTACTTTTTGGGGTAACACAAGTCTGAGCGAGTCCCCCAGAGGATAAAGGCGGCCTTGGGGCCTCGGTGAACAGTCACTGCTCCTATTATATGATGTTTTATATATATATATGTACATATATATATATATATAATAAATACATAAATACCCCGCCCCGCGGCGGGGGGTCACCTCTCTGGCGGGCCGGGCCGGGCCGGGCCAGGCCGGTCCGGACGGGTGTTCGGGCCCCGTGATTGGTCAGCGGCGGCGGTCAGGGCCGGCCGCCATTGGCTGGCGCGGCGGAGCGAGCGGCGGAGCGGCGGGCGCCCATTGGCTGCGCACGAGGAAGCAGGAAGGAGGACGGAGGCGCTCGCCGCTTTCGCGGAGTTCGCGGCGAGAGGCGGCGGCGGCGCCGCCTCCTCCGCCCCCCTCGGCCCGGCCCCGCTCCCGGTCCCGGCCCGGCCCCCCGCCCGCTCCCGCTCCCGGCCTGTGCGCGCCGCCCGCCCCGCCGGGCCGAGCCCCGCCCCGCTCCGTTCCGTTCCGCTCCGCGCCGCATCGCGGCGCCCTGCGGCGAGGGAGGGCGGGCGGCGGCGGCGCCTCGCCCCCATCCCGCCGCCGCGGAGGCTCCGGGCAGGGCGGCGGCGCTGACGCAGCAGCGCGGAGACGGCGGCTCGGGCGCCCCATCCCGCCGCGGGCCGGGGCCTGCGGGCCGCGAGGAGCGGCGCGGGAGCGGCGCCCCGGTGAGTGCCCGCGCGGCGGGGCCTCCCGCGCGGCGGCGCCGCGAGCAGGTGCCGCGGGCCGGGGCGGGGAACTCGGCGGCCGCCGCGTCGCGGCCTGCGCCGCGGCGGGGCTGGGGGCGGCGGCGGCGGCTCCGCCGGGGGGCCGCGCCGCAGGACAAAGGGGCGGCGGCGGCCCCGGCCTGACAGCGGCGGCGGGAGGCGGGAGGCGGCCCCGGTCGTGCGGGGGGAAAGGGGGCGTTTCGGCCTCGTCGCGGGCAGCGGCGCCCCGGCCAACGGCCGCTCCCGCCGCGGCCGCGAGCTGCGTCAGCGCAGGTGGCGCCGAAGCCCCTCACGGGGCAAAGCGCGACCCCCTCTTCCCCCCCGCCCCCCGAGAAACACCCCCAAATTGAAATTTCTTTCATCCCTTTCCCCTCCTCGCGTCCCTGCTGCGCCCCGGGACATCCCGCGCGGCGCCCGGGCGCGTTTCCCCGTCTCCTTTTGTGTTGCTCCTCATGGACCCCTCGTCTCCCCTCGATGCCGGAGCCGCTTGTGCCACCGAGCCTGTCACCCTGCCCGGAGCCAACGAGGTGCCTTTTTCAGGTTCAGCGGAGCCGCGTGCGGCCAAGCGCCAGGTCCTTCTTGCTTGGAACGCCCCCCTCTGCGTTGCCTTTTTGTCCTCGTTGCGTCTTTGGGGTGGCTTTTCTTCTTATTCTTTCTTTTGGAGCAAAACACGTGTGCTGATTCTGTCCGTCGTGGCCCGGGTGGCATCGGGGGTGGTTTAGCCGGAGCGGGTTTCCCTCGCCCGGCGCGTCGGGGCGACTTTACGCCCTGGGCTGTCGCAGGCTGAGGGTTTTCCCTATGGAGCTATTAGGGAATTAGGAGGGTGTCCAGGGGCTTCACCTCCAGCTCCCGAGGGATTTCTCCCGGTGAGGTTTAGTCCCGCGTTTCAGCTCGTGTTGCATTGGAGCGTCGCTGCCTTCGGAGATGAGTAAGCAGCGAGTAAAACGTTTGCTGCTGCAAAATCTTCTCGTATTTTTTCCCCTAACTGTGAAGGTTACAGTCCAAACTTCCAGATGAGAACTGCATAACTGCAATTAAATATATATATATATATATTTTTTTTTAAAAAAAGGGAGATACTGTAGGCATTACTCACAAAGAAATCATGCCGCTTGCATTGCATTGAAGCCTGCACACCCTTGAGATTGAGGGTGCTTCTTTGCAAATGCTCCTAGCTGTCCAGCACAGCAGTCTCCCTTCATACAAGGATTTTTTCCCTTGTTTTTCATTGGAATTTATTCCCTTGGAGTAACAGGATGGTTGAAGTATTTACCTCGCTGTAAAACCAGCGGAGACTGACATTGCCGTAAAGAGTGAAGCCAAAGGTTGTAATTAGGAAGCAGGGATTTAAGTCTGGTGTAAGAGTGGGTTTGTTTTGCCCTTGTTCTTGGACCCTGGTTACTCTTTGTAGTATCAGAATTTATTTAGTTGTGTCTACATCGTGTATAATGTAAAATATATAGTTACCTGGAGAATATTACCTCTTGTCTCTTGCTTTTGTGGATTTTCACCCCATTGCATGGGAGAGAATAGAAGAGCACTTGGAGAAAGCCAACAAAATGAAGCAAAACGCAGCTTGCTATTTTTTTTCCCACCAAAAAAGTCTTCCTTTTAATTGTTTAAATTGGAAAACATATTTCAATTCTAGGAATGGGCCATCAGCTAGAGGGTTAGCCATTCTGCTCTGTATGGGGCTGGCTAAACCAGGGTAGGGATAACTTGCAGGGGTAGCTTGGATGGCAAGGCAGTTATTGAGCTAATCGTTTATATGTGCTGAATCCCAGGAAAAACTTGCTTGGAGTGTAAGGATGAGGGCAATGCGAGGCGCTCCCACTGGAAGGGTTACAGTGACTGCGTGACCGTTTGGGAAGAGGGAACGAGGAGAATCTCTAGCGCCTTTCTGGGAGAAATTACCCTTGTTCGTCCTGCGGTTTAAGCCCTGCAGCCTTTACGTCTGCGAAGTTTTGATATCAAACTTGCACCTTTTGCTGCAGGAGGAGGAGAAAAACGGGGTATAACTTGGCTTAGGGGCTGTCAGGTGGCATCTGTTGCCCAGGAGCAGCACCCGGCACTGATGTTTTCGGTGTTAGAGACTGAAAATGCATCACTACCTGTGAACGACCTGGCTCTCGCAGCGCCTCAGAACCCCCCTCCTGCAGCCCCTAATGAGCTTAGAACTGCTGTTTTTGCTGCGCTTGACAAAAACGAAATCCTTCTCCGCAAACAAAAGCGGGTTGTGCGCGTGGAGCGCGGCGCCTCCACGCCGACCTTGGGCGAGATGCTGCTGCCTCGAACCCGCTGTGCAATAACGGGGCAGCTCGTGCCTGCCTGCAGTACTTGGATGGAGATATGTGTGTGTGTGTATATATATCTCCTTATATATATGTATTTTTTGGAGTATACTGATGATGCCGCTTATCCCAAGTGCCTGCCCCGAGTTTCCAGCGTGGGGCTCTTGAAAACTCCACCTGGCCACCGAGCCGATCCCGTTGGAGCTTGCCCGCATTTCCAGGGAAACCAGCCGCGGCCATAGGAAGGATCAGACCCCGGGGCCGCAGGGAAAGGCAACGTGACAGCAGCTTCTTGCGGCGCCGTCCTCGCGTGTTACTAAAACGCGGTTAACGCGGGGCGGTGTGCGCAGGCCGTCCGTCTCGGAGGACCGTGTGTTGTCTGGAGGGGAAAAACAGCCCTTGGGAGGGAAAAAAAGGCAATGGGAAAGCGGCTTCGGATGCTGGCACGGGGTCCACTTTCGCCTCTTGGGGCTTTACGGTTTTCCCGTGTGGGTTATGGGGTTTGTGTTGTGTGCTGCTCCTCCTCCTCCCTCCGTAGCCCGGGTGGCCTCTGGAGTGAACGCAGCCGGTGGCAGAGTGTGGCCTCCCTGTTCCACACCGGTATATTTAGGAAAAATCCGAGGCAGATTGGAGATATCTGTACTCTGGGGTCACCGCGTGTCCTGGAAGAGGAAGAAGGTGCTGCAGGGCTGCCTGTTGCGGAGGGTTTGCACGAAGCAGAGCAGAGAGGAACAGAGCAGCCTGTGGGCTCAAAGACCAAAATCGTGCTTGGCTTCTGTTTGGAAACAGAATTTCCTCCCTCTTGGGAAGGAATTCTGTCTTAATCATGAGTTTAAATCGTGTGCAGGCTGAAATCGTCGGTGTAACTTGCTTTGCAAAGAAGTGTGTCGGGTTTCTGGCTTTTTTGTGTGTGTTTTCCTGTTAATACAGCCATTGAATGTGTGCCTTGGTTACTGAAATGAGTAGGAAGGTTCTCGCTTCGCGGCTCCAGAGCAGGATATTTATCTGTCGCTTCAGTTTCGAGACTCCTGCTAGCCTGCCTGGGTTTAAAATGCTTTACCGTGACAAATAGCCGAAGCGGGAGCCGAGCCCCTCGCGCCTGGGGATATCCTGCCCGGCTCTATCGTATCCTGGCGTGTCGTAACCGCGGCGCGAGGCAGAAACGCCTGCAGCTGTTGTCCAGCATCACATCCTCTTTGGCTTCAACCTCCGGCGTTCTGGCCTGCGGGGGCCCGAAGCGGCCACGGGGAGGCCGACGTCCCAGTGCGGGTGCTCCGGAGCCCTCCTCGGGCCCCAGCGTCTCGGCCGTGGAGCGTCTCGGGGTGTTTTGTGTTTTCAGAGCTCTGTCGGCGCTCCCGAATCCCGCAGCCGAGGACCGAGGGGCAATCCTGATGATTTTACTGGCTCCTCGGCTTTAGGAGTGCTTGGAGACTCTTAAATTTCTTCCCGCTTTCTCGTGTAGGTTCTGCTCGAAGCCAGAGTTGGAGGAAGCACAGGATGTCTTTGAAGTATCAGAACTGTCATTAACCAAAAAAAAAAAAAAAAAAAAAAGAGTAGTTCCTGTAGGATTTTATTTATTTCTTTTTCTCTCCGTGGTGCTGGATGTGCTTGGATATTCCAAAGCGGCAGCCTGCCTTTAAGGGACCTTCCTGAAAATCCACTTGGAAGCACCCAAGGCGTTTCCATAAATCCCGCTCGAGCTCTGTGGCTCCGTAGAGGAGTCTCACGCGCGTTCCGGTGCCGGAGATCCGGTCCCTCTTCGTCGTCCGGCGTTCAAAAGCGCTTTGCGGTGACCCGCGCCGATGCGAAAAATCAACTCTCGGAGCGCTGGACGTTCCCTGGCTGCCCTCGACATGAGATGGTGCCTCTGCCGAAGGGGCTGGCGGCTAAACGGGCCGGTTCTGTAGCTGCAAGTTTGCATGCCAAGCTTTTGGGGAGGAATAAGATCCGAGTCACTGTAGGTGCAATTTGCATTGCTGGCGAAAGTCCTTTAGTGAAACCGTCTCGGGCTGCGAGCGAATTGTGGCGCTCGGGAGCTTCTCAGCACCCCCGACTGCCTGTTGCGTGGATCAGCTAAACAGCTTCTGCCCCTGGGGCCAGCTGCAGAGTGCCCAAATGTCCTTTCTTTCAAAATGCCGACAAGTTCTCCAGGTGATCCGGCGCCTTCAGGAGGGAAAGACAGGAGGAGGCATCTAAATCTCCTTCGGCACCTCAGTGCCCGCCAGCTGCTGCTCCCCGCTGTGCGTTTGGGCAGCTGAGGCTTCCCGCCTGTGCCTCGTGCTCGTCCCTGTCACCCGGCCTGGGCTTTCTCTGCTGGATGCTTCGCTGGGCAGCCGAGAGCCCGTTTGAACCCCTGGCCTGTCCGACACGCGCGCGTGCCCTCCTAGTATTACACGCGGGTGAGTCTGTTACGCGACTCGCTCATGAAATATTGAGCAGTGTCAGGCCCTGCCACCTGGGAGTTGCTTTAGCATAGTCTGTTTTGCTGCTGAATCAGGAGGTTTGGGGCAGGGCTGCGTTTTGTAAACCTTTTTAGGGTGGTTTTCTCGGAGTTGTCCGTCCCCGCTTGGCGGCCGACACTCGGAAGAAGCGAGGAGCAAAACCCAGTGTGTTGTGCAGAGCCTGGGACAGCTGGGATGGCCCGAGTCACACAACAGGCCTAGGTAGGCGGTTCCCAAATATTTCTCTCTGTGGACAGTTGCTGCTAGCTCATGTGCTCTGTCAGGTTGGAAAGAGCAAAAACCAGGCCCCTGTGGTGCATCTTCACTGACCAAAACCCAGAATCATTCGGTCCAAAGCTCTGAGACTGAGCGTGCGATTTATTATTATTCTTAATTGCCCGCCGTGTTGATTTTTAAACTCTTTCCTTCCAGCTATGCCAGAGCCAACGCAGCCTGCGAGATGCTTTAGTCTCAGTCCCAATGGCAAAACTTATCGAAAATGTCTTATCGTGACTGTTGCTTTGGACTCTGTGCGTGTTTAATCACTCCCTTTCTAAACGGCCAAATAGTGTCAGGCATGTGTAGGTAGATAAATGTAACTTAATGAGTGGATATAAAAGAGATCGCCCCCGGCGCGGGTCTGCCCGTGCTGGCCAGTCTATTTAAAGGTGATATTTGTGACTGATGGAACCCGGGATGCCAGCAAATGTGCGTGTTTAAATCTTTTTGCGTGTTGGCTTTGGAATGATGCGGGTAAAGGCTGGAAGAGCGGGGCCAGGCTCCGATGGGAACTAAACTGACTTGTACAGAAGCAGCAATGGGGCCTCTTGGCTGTCAAGACCGGCTGCTGCGCGCGTCACCCCGGCAATTTAATACCTCTTAGCGGCTCTTGCACGGAGAGGCGCAACATCCAACGGTTTTCCATGGGAGTTCTGTCCCCGATGCCAACGCTGTGCCAGCTGCAGGCTCTTCCAGGTGGCAGGAATGCTCCTCTGGCTCCGCTCCTCTGCTTGGGACACTGGGCAGTGCGGATGTAAGTTATCCGGAGTGGGGATCGCTGTTTCCTGGCCCGGAGCAACTGGGCAGCTGTGACATTTGCCGTAGCAAGAGCCGCACGCCGACCCCTAATAATTCTGCAAAAAACTCGTCACTTAAAACCCACAAAGCGCTAATTGCTCGGCAGCAAAAACACCCCGTAATCGCCAAGCAATTAACTTAAGGCGCTTGGCGGCTGGTGGGGCTTTGGTCTGGTGTGATGAAGACGTTAATAATCCCGGTTTCAGAGCTGGGATCTCGTTTATTGCCGGGGCAAGCGCGGCGGCACTTTGCTCTTCTCCACATGCTCCATTTGCCCATTGAGCCCCGGGGCTGAAGCCGCCCTCCGTCTCCCTGCTCCGTTAACGCAACTTCCCTTCATAATCTGCTAAATATATATATATGTGTGTGTGTGTGTGCATGTGTATATATGTTAACTGTGACTTCTGCCCTTTTCTAACTGCTGGTGTCGGTTCTTGGAGCTGCAATGTGAAGGTTTTTGGTGCCGAGCCGGGGCTTTTCCTTGTCAGGCAGCTTTGAAGGATGCTCTGAAAAACAGCTGCAATTATAACATAGGAGAGCTACTTTACCTTAGGAAATATTTTTGCACCATGTTTTTCACAATAAATTCAGGGCGGAATAAATTGTTATTCTGTTTTGACCCCATAACTGGGAATCATGCCGGAGTTTTCCTGAGCAAACTGGTGGCTGACTGATGTTTTAGGAGACTCCACCTTCTGCTGTGAAAGAGGTGGATTTGCGTTTTGAATACCTGAAAAATCAGGGCTTGGGGAGGGAGGGGAGTATCTGATAGCTGTTTGCGCAGGCCAAAATCGGTCCAAAATCCAAATTGTCCTCAGAAGGGGGATTTGCAACCAATGTTTGCTTTGAAAAGAGTTCAGCTTCCTCCTTCCTCAGGTGGTCCAGTGGGTGCTGCTCATGCCTGCTACGCTGCTGCCCTCGTCCTACCCCCTTCCTTTGATAATGGGAAAACTCTAAGCTCTCAAAACGCTCGTGGCAACTATTTGGACTAGAAATCTTTAGTTGTCGCAGGCCGTAGGAAGCGGCTCTGGGAGTCTTGGTCAGGCTGGTAGGAAGAGGTGCTCGGCAAAGGCTGAGTGTTCATGAGCATCCGTCTGACGTCAGGGAAAGGACGTGACCAGGCAAGGTTTGGTCATCTGGCCTCTGTGACCCGCTCCGCGGTTTCGCTTCCCACTTCTGTTCCTTGCTGCAGCAGTAGCCTTGCCCTGACAGCAAAATGCAGTAAAGCAGCTTCCCCCCATCCCTAAGGAGGAAAGGCAAGAGGGTGCCTTTCCGAAAAGGGTGCCAGCAGTGATGTTGTTATTATTTACTATTTTCTTTTCATTCCTGCTGGTGACGTTCTTTTCATACTCAAGTCCTGCTTGAAATCTAACCTAATTTTGCGTTTCGGAGCGTTGCCGCCAAGGCAAGATCTCGAAGCGGAGAGTTAAGGCTGGGACCAACGAGCTGGGCGCATGCCAGCCTGGCGCATGCCAGCCTAGCGCATGCAAGCGCGGGCTGCACCCCGGTGCATTTCCTTTGCAGCCTGTCCTTGCTTTGGGAGAGGTAGGACGGGCTTTTCCAAGCATCCCATTATAATTGCAGTGCTCTGAGGATTGCAGCTTGTTCCGGCCCGCGCGTGTTTTCCGATGCTCCTAAGCGAGTTCGACGGTCTCGCAGAGCAAAGTTGTAATTAGCGGGGCAGGACCAGGGGGTGGAGTGAGCAACACTCGGTGCAAGTGCCAGGCCGCTCTCTTGCCTGTGTAAGAGCTGGAATAGCCCTGGACGCCTCTCTTTTCCATGCCTTTCTGGAGCTAAGCAAGCGTGTACTGGGTCCTGCAGGACGGTGTCCATGTGGTTTTGAAGAGGCCCTGGCAAATGTTTCGGTCTCTATTGCTGAGATGAAAGACCGAGCCTTTTTGGCAGCGTAACGAGCTCTGGATTAACAGTTTTCTCTGGAGGATATGGATGATTGAGCTTTTGATGGCCCTTTGGAGAAGAACGGGGGCTGGACTGCAGGAAGACGAGTTGCAGCCCCCAGCGGTTGTCATTTCTCCAAGTACTGCGGGTGGAAATGACGCCGCTGCTCACGGGACTCTCCTGGCGTTTAGGTAATTCAGCTGGGGGCGCCCCGATTCCCCTGTGCTTCCCTTTCCACACCCCGTGTGCTCTCCGTAACGCGCGGGTTCCTTCGGCTCCAAAAGCGGCGCAGGGTGAGGGGAATGGAGCCGGTTCCCGAGACCTCGGCAGCGTCACGGCTCTCGTGGTGGCGGAAGCCTCCCTGGTTTAAACAAATACAACTTCTTCAAGCAGCCGGGGGCACAAGGGCCGTGTCGCTGCTGCTCCCGGGCGTTGCTGCCGTGCCAAACGCCCGAGCGGCCTCGAGCGCTTCAGAGCCTCTGGCTTTTGGCATCGCCTTCCTTGGAGCAAAGGGCCTCTCCGCGGCGGAGCCGTGTTTCCTTCCCAAGGCCCTCGGTTCTTCCCAAGGCCCTCGCTCTCGGGAGGGAGGCAGCGGCTGCAGCTGTGCAGGAGGTGCAGCTGTCGGCACACGTGCTGTCTCTGCAGCTAAGGAGGCAGCAGTTCTCCTCTGCCTTTGCCGTGTGGGGAGTAGTTCTGTTCTAGCCCAAAACTGGACCTGTGCAGCAGAGCCGTAGCCACATCTTTCCTGGAGGAAGAGAAGGAAATCATAGGTTATCGAGAAGCCAATTCAGCTATTTCATCCTTGGTGGAAAGGGGATGAGGAATCAAACCCGTAGAGAATATTAGGGCAGGGGAAAGACAAGAAGAGAGGCTTGGTAGGACGAATAAAGCCCCAGCTTCTGCAAGCTGGTGCACAGGTTGTGGCAGGCTTTTTTTATGGAGAAACAGAACCTTCCCAGCCACACATTGTGGTGTAACTAATGCACTTACAGACTTCAAAATCAGTTTATTTCTACTGATATTCCTGTACCGGCACAGAGCAATGGAGACAAGAGTGCGCTTTGAGGAGAACAGAATCCATTTAACTTCTGGCTTCCGTAGTTTTTAGAGGACAAGGATCTAGGAAGATGATCTTGTGGTTTCCAAGCTGAGGACTTGAGTGGACTGGGTAGAAAACCCAATCCTGCAGTATGTTTGCTTTGCTGTCCCTTAAAGGTCATGCTTGGCTGCAGCACCAAAACCCATGTGGTTGCTTGTGTCTGTCTACAAATTTGTCGGGGAGCGTGTTGGTCGTGGGGGAGAGACGGACTCGCTCGTGAACTCAAGCTGATGTGAAGAGGGAGGGTTTTCTGCTGAGAAAAAGGAAT
The DNA here is from genome assembly GCF_059628265.1 of Tinamus guttatus. NCBI lineage: Eukaryota > Metazoa > Chordata > Aves > Tinamiformes > Tinamidae > Tinamus > Tinamus guttatus. The sequence goes on along the minus strand of NW_028289080.1, from coordinate 1,347,772 downwards.
CCGACTATTGCATAAATGCTGCTAAGTGATGCAGGCAATTGCCCTTTCCTGTGCTGAAGCGTAGGCTTAATTGGAAACTGTTTTGATATAACTCAGGTTGCCGATTTCTCTTTTTCTTTTAATGGTTTGTAGGCTGGTGTCACCTACGTGTGTCCTTTCTCGGCATTAGGCACACGACTTCTCCTGTGAACGTGTCCTTTCAGCCTGCAGAACGGTTTTGATTTCTCCAGCAGCTGACCCTTCTACAGGTCACTTGCTGAATCTGAAGCACAAAAGTGCAAAAGCGCCGTCACCCTTCAGCTAAAAATGGAACAGGGGAGAAAAACAACAAGGTGGGGAGGCAGGTTTCGGATGGTGGATGACTTGGGAAGCCAGCACGTGGCTGAAGGGGCTGTGCAGACGGTGCCGTCCCTCCAGCAGTGCTTGCGTGGGAGCTCCTCACTAGAGAGTTCATACCCTTGAAGGGGCCATAAGGCCTCGTTAGGTGTTTGTAGGTGCGTAGGAATGTCCTTGGGCTCTCTGGTCATGCCCTGGTTATCCCAGCTCCTTGCTGTTTCGTCACTGCCTTACCTTTAATTATTGTCGTGTTCTGTCACTTAATATTAAACCGCTTCTCATTGAATCCTGTCTCTTAATTGGCCTAACTGGCTGTCACCCAAATGGCCTGCACTGTGTATAGAATTGAGCTTCCCCAAATATTTCCTAATTGGCAGCTGGTGCACGGTGAGGAAATGGGTCTCTTTCAGTGATATTAATAGATTTTATTTATTTATTTATTTTTTGTTTGCTCTCAGGATTGGACATTGATCCTATGACGCATGCCCGGAAGAAGCAGCTTTTCCTTCTGAAACGTCCAGCTAGGTCTGCTGGCCAAGCTCCGTCGCCAACGGGCCGCACGAGGATGGATAGGACAGAAGCCGAGGGCGGCGAGCAGAGAGATGGGGAGAGTGCCGAGGCTCCGAGCTGTCCGAGGGCGCTCGTGGGCATGAGCAAAGGCAAGAATTTGCAGGAGGTGCGAAAGACGTACCCGCTGCGGAGGCGGCTGCTCCCGGCGGTGAACAAAAAAACCTGCAAAGTGCTCCTCACCAGGCTGGAGGATGTCGCTGGGTCGCTGTCCAAGGAGGGCCAGAGCTGTAGGAAAAAGGATCTTCCCAGCTGGATGGAGGGTTTTGGACCTGCCTTCTTCTCTGAACAAGTTCAGTCCACGGCAGCGGGCAAGAGCGATTCCGCTGGGGAAAAGCGCGCGGCGGCATATGCGGGCGCAGAGCAAGAGCTGGATGCTGCCCCTGCAGAGCCCCGGAAGCGAAGGCTGGCCTCGCTCAATGCCGAGGCCGTGAACAATCTGCTCTTCGAGCGGGACGATGGCTTGTTATCCGGCAGGCGCTTCCGGAGGGACGCCGTCAAAGCCAGCGGAGACTGTACGGTTAAGAGCTTGCATTGCAAAGCTGCTGACAACTGGCCCGTGGCAGAGAGGAGCGCTGCGAAGGCAGGAAAAGGAAAGAACCGGAATGAGCCCCGGCAGAAATGCGGTAGCTGTGACCACGCGCTGGATGAGGTCTTCGATGGGACGAAGAAAGAGGACGGTGCCATCTCCTACCATCCCACCCCAAAGAGACTGGCCAGCCTGAACGCTGTGGCCTTCCTGAAGCTCACCCATGAGAAAGAGCAGCCTCTGAAGCAGAGGAACAAATCGGATGGCGAGGGCAAGTCCGAGAACCACTGCTCGAAATCGACGCTCAAGTGGGCCAAAGCCAACAGGAAGAATTGTGTCAAACCCAAAAAGGAAATGTCTAGCCTGAAAATGGAAGGCCAGCATGGCTGGCGGGGCCTTGCGCTAGGTACTTTTGGGAAAGCCGACGGGCGGGACTCCTCTAGGCTCTACGGGACAACGGAACCTGTCCAGTACGAATCGCTGTCCAGCTCCTTCGCGAGCACGGAAGGTTTCTACCACAGACTGCCTTTGCTTATGGGTGGCCAAGCTTCCATGAAGCCGGAGTACGGAAGACCTGGAGAGAAGTCCCCGACTCCCAAACAGGAGTTTCATCAACCTTCCTTCCCAGTGCAGCAGTTCCCTCCCTTGCCCGTGCCGGGGAATCACGCGGATTGTGGATGTCTCTATGAATCCTCGGATCTGACCCCGTTGAACGGGTTTTACGTTTATTATGGCCAAAGTGGATACAGTGGCTACTCTCACTGCTCGGTTTACCCCAAGGACGAGCTTTCGCAGCCGGCTGCCTGTGAGGGGCTCTTGGTGTCTCCTGGTTCCTTGCCATCAGGGGCTCATTTCCAGCCGCTTCACTGGTGTAGCTCTCCGTACTGTTGTGCAGAAGGACCGGCTCTTAGCAGTTACAGTGTCTGTGGAGTGGTGCACGTGCCGGAGGGCAGGATTAGCAGCGTGCACGCGGGCCGGAACAGCTACCCCTACAAAATGCCTTTTGCAGCAGGTAAGATGCAAAAACGCCAGGGACTCTCGCTTGGTGCTGCCAGGCAAAAAGGGTCAGGTTAGAGCAGTCACTAACAAAGACATCGCATTTGCCAGGAGACAAAATCCCCCTGTATGAGGTTCAGCTGAGCTTCAAATCTGAACCATGGCTCGGAAAGAGTCCACGTTTCTCCCGCCGTGTTTAACCCTGAGGGTTTTTTCCCCACTGCAGGGTCTGGTTGGTGGGGAACGCCTGGAGTCAGCGGAAGGCTTTGGGCAGCGGGAAGGTGACTTGTGACTTGTCACGCTGCAGCTAACCACTGAGCTTTGAGCTGCGTGAAAACGTGTGGGTTTTAGTTCAGAGATGCTCTGCAGAGCATTTTCGCTGTCCCGCTGTCCTCCCGCAGAGCAGAGGAGGATCTAAGTGACAGCAGGCCAAGCGGCTCCTCCGTTACCCGAAACTTTCTCTCGGGACTGGAGCGTCCTCATCCAGCAGTGGCCCTTGCAGGTGTAAGCTGTACGGGCGCCATGGTCTTGGAAGTGTTTCTAGGTCTAGCCTGGTGGGATTGTCTGTGGCTTGTGAGGCCTCTCTTTGGGCAGATCCTTGAACGTCTTGGTGGTTCTTGTGTGCTGGGTGAGAGGTGGCCCCATCTTTACCCTCAGCAATGGCTGGAAAAAGAGACCTTGAAATGAGGGGTTGTAAATGTGAGTATTTCAGTTAACCATGTGGGAGTGAGGGAAGAGGAACCATAACCTGGCATTTAAAACCTGCTTCCAGGTAGGTGGATGAGGCTTTGCTCTAGTGCTCGGTTTGAGCAAGGCTTTGCCATCTCCTGCCCAAGGAAGCCGCCAAATCTTGGGAGCGTTGCCGTATAATTCCCATGTTTTTTCCTGCCTGTCTGCGCCGTCACGGCACAGCTTCGAGCGGTGGGACTGTAGGCAGTGTTTCCTCGTGGTTTCCCACTCTTCAAAACTGAAGAGCGCCTGTGAGGCAGCGGGTGCCGTGTTCGTGTCTGGCAGTCTTCAGTGTAGTGCCCGGAGCAGTTCTTATTCAAAATCCTGCAACATTGGAGTAGTTCAGACTTACATATACACTTTTTTTTTCCTTCTGCAAATTGCAGTGTATGCACAGGTCTCCTAGAATATTAATTGGGATTTATGCTCGGGAGCTGGTGTGGTGTGGACCGTATACTGGTATATGCGAACCTGGACCCTGATCCTTCCCCAGAGTGTTTATTGGCCAAAGGAAAAGACTATGGAAGCAGCCAGCCCTGCCTTGACTGAGCAGGGGGAGCCGCGGCGGTGAGGGCTCCCCGCCTGACGTACCGGCACCTTGCGCTGAGCCCGTGCGGGTGCGTTCGGGGCGCTCGTGTGCGGACCTGCTTCCCCGCTGGTGCCACGTTATTCTGACGGATGCGTCATCCGGGTTTGAGCGGTCGCTCTGCGGCTGCTGGAGGGACGTGAGGTCTTCCAGGGGGCCTGGGGCAGGCGGGTGACTCGCTAACTTGTGGTCAGCAAGTCTGCTCTGAAGACAGAGTTTTGCTGATGGCAGCGATATGCAACATCTTAACAAATTTTGCCCTGTGTTTGATCCCTTCCCATCGTTTTCACATGCTTTTCCCTGCTTTCGGATGTGTTGCCGGGCTGGAAGCGCTTTGGACGCTGGCCAGCCTTGTGTGTATTCCCAGCTGCCATTACTTTGAGGAATTTTGGATGGGCTTGTTGTAGCGCGGTGTCATCAGCAGCGACATATTGGAGCATGGTGGGCTTAGAAATATCTCTGCTTTTAGAACCCACAATCAGCAGCAAACGTGGACGTGGAGGTTGTTTGCCGCTGTAAGGCAGTAAAGAGAATTCCAGGGAAGACGGAGGGCGGTCAGTGCTGAGAGCGTGGGATTTCGTGTGTGATTTGTGCCTCTCTTCTTCCCCTCTGCCAGAAGGCTGCAAGTCTCTGGACCAGCTGAACCTCACGATCCCCGTGGCAGGGCACCCCGCGTCGCCTGCCCACCCGCTCTCAGGATGCCCCGTGCCCAGCGTGCCGCCGGCTGCGGAACCGGTTCCTCACCTGCAGACGCCCAACTCTGACCCCCAGACTATGGCCCGAGAATGTCCGCAGAGCTCCAAGCCCCCCAGCGGCTCCAAATCCGGCCTCCGGAATACCCCGGGCTGCCTCCACGCCTCGGACAGCAAAGCGGCCGGAGGCCATTCCCACCCGAAGCAGCAGCGCATTAGCCGGCGGAGAGCCACCAATGGCTGGATGCCCGTGGGCACGGCCTGTGAGAAGGCCGTCTACGTTGTGGTGAGTGTTGGGCAAACCCTGTTCTTCTGCAGGCCTTACCTGTACAAGCGGCCTCAGGGGGACTGAGGTTTGGGAGAGCTTCAGGTTCGGAAGACTTCTCTGTACTCAATAGTAGCAAGGCCTGCATCGTTTAGTGTCCCTTCAAGGTGGAAGTGGTCACTAAGTGCCACCTAGGACCTCCTGGGCGTGTTGCTAATGGGAGCAGTAAGTAGTGCCTCTTGGCTGGGCTTGGGGACTGAGCTGCTGGCCTCGTTTATTCTCTCATGCCCTGTTATTACCTTGCACAGCATGACGAGCAGTTAGAAAGGAAGGAGAACCTGCTCCTCCTGTCCCAAGATCAGATGACAGGCCCCAACGATGGGTGCTTCTGGCTTTGGCGTTCATGAGGGTGGCACCTGCTGCTGCGTGTGTAAGTCTGTTCCAGGGAGAGGTCACACTCCAGATGCCGCTTCCCTCTGGGTTAGGGCAAGGCCCTTGGAGAAAACAAGCAGAGTTTTAGGCTTGCTTGAACAGCAGTTTTCTAAAGGTAGCTCTTTAAGCTTGTTCTTCTTGCTGATGGTGTCAGCATCACCAGTGATCTCCCAAGGACAGCGCAGATGACCAAGCCAGTGGCTCCCAACCGGATGTTCCCTAGTACCCATCTCTGCTGTCCAGAAAGGTGGGAGAGAACCAAGTATTGAGGTGTGTTCAGTAGATGTCAGCAGCAAGGGAAACTTTGGCCTGAGGAGACTCATCTGTGCTACCCGTATCTCGCTAGAGAGCTCCAGCCCCAACCTTCAGGGACACTTGGCAATGCTGGTGTCACCTCAAGCAGCAGGGATCATCAGCCAGGAAAAGGTTTGGAGTTTCTGCCCTTAGAGTTGCAGAGAGTCTAGCTAAGCCCATCGTGCTCGGGTGCTCTGAAATCACTTCTCAGACCAATAATCAAGCAAGTTGCCAAAATTGTGGTCCAAAAAGCGATTGTTTTTTTCATGTTAGTGGCCTTGTTACCAAGGAGGCTTTATTCCATGGCAGTGCCTGTCCTGCCCTGCTTTGTCATATCTGTCATTCACAGGTGCACAGTTTGGCCTGACCTTTGCTTTTACAAACTGACCCACTGGGTGTGGAGTTGTTGTGAGTGGTCTTAGGCTGCCTGGCTTCTCTCAGAGCTCTCTTGGGGTGGAAGCACTTAGTTCTGGTAGCTTAATCAAGCTTTTAATCCACAGCAGGAGAAAAGGAGTCTGGGGCTGGGCTAGTACACAATCTAAACTTTCGTCTCTTTGCTTGTGCTGATTATTCTTAATTTTTTGTTGTTGTTGTTGTTGTGCCAATGCTATAGAATGAGCCCGAGCCAGCCATTCGCAAGAGCTATCAGGCTGTGGAAAGAGATGGGGAGATTATCCGAGTACGAGATACAGTCCTCCTGAAATCAGGACCCCGGAAGAAATCTATGCCATATGTTGCAAAGATATCGGCGTTGTGGGAAGACCCCAAAACAGGTACTGGTGCCTCGGGAGGACGTTTTGCCTCTGCTCGACAGCTGGAAACAGGGCAGTGATGGATCTCGGCAGCGCTGCAAGCTTGTTAGGGTGCTTCCCCGCTGCCAGATTGGGTGATGAAGGGGAAAAGATCAGCTCCTGGCTTTGCGCTTGCTCAGGTTGTTCCAAGAACCGAGATGCTCTTTAATCACTAGTCTGGAAATGCTAATCAAAGCCTTCCTGGTGGTGAAAGCGCATAGTATCTGCCAACCGCACGTCTTGGCAGTGATCTCTGCTTATTGCACAGCAGCAGATGTGTGGGGAGCGCTGCTTGCTCGGGTGCCCCGCAGCTGGGCTGGGAGGTGGTGCGTGTGGCACGCTGGCTTTTCCCCAAAACGCCTTCATGGGGCTTGGCTGGAGGTGACGGCTGGAGCCGTGTGGGTTGGCACGCGAGTCCCGCGTGAGACTCGCATCTCGCACCCAAACAAGTGGCTTGTGGTGAGGCCAGGCTTTGTCACGTCACCCAGTGGCAGCAAGTCTGATCTGCAAGTAAAACTGGGAGTGAATGCCGTTTCCAAATGCAAGCTGGAATTGGTGCTTTTCCCCATGACGATTTTGGGGGTCATGCATGTTGCATATTCGTTGTTGTTCAGACTCGAGGTCTTTGGAGGACATAGCTTACGTGGTAGGGGTGTAACAGTAACACGACAGAACTTCATAGAGCATCAAAAACTGTGGCCCAGCCGCCTCTACGTGAGAACTGTGGAAGAGACAGGTCTGAAACGGGAGGAGGAAGTTGAACACTAGTGGGAAAGCCCAAGTCTTGATGTATTTCAACAAATCTTCTTGCAGGGGAGCTGATGATGAGCCTCCTGTGGTATTACAGACCGGAGCACACTCAGGGAGGCCGCAACCCCAGTATGCACCAGGTGAGCACCCTCCAAAAAATAAAGGTATCCTGATTCATCAAGAAAGGTGGAGCTTGATGGAAGAATTCCCGGCTGAAATTCTGCAGCCTGTATTGTGTAGGATGTTGGAACAGATCTGTCTCGTACTGCCTTTTTTATTGTAAAAATCCCCCAAATCTGCTACTTAAAATGCAGAAATACGTGTCTTTGGTGCAGAACTGTGAATGCCTCCTTCTCCCTGCATATAGATGTGTGATGAGAATTAAAAGCTGACTGAGGATGCTGTGCCAGTATAATGGAGTTCCCTTTCGAAAGCCGGGGGAAATAAAAGTGTGAATCATTTTGCCTTCACGCCTTGCTTTGCTTGGGCTGGTGTTGGGTGACAGAGCAAGCTGTTTCTAAACAAGGAGCAGAGAATTTACAGCCGTTTTTAATCCACCAAAAGTCCTTGGTGCTTTTTTTTAATTAAAAAAAAAAAAAAAAGATGTGTGTGTGGGGGGGAGGTGGAAGAGTAAGACTGGGGGCAGCTCCTGAGTTGCAGCTGATTGGCTTGCAGGGCACATATTAGTTTCCAAAACCAAATGTGGCACCATGTGAAGTTTTCTGGGTCCATATCCAGTTGTGTTTTAGTGTAGAGTGAGCCAGAGGTCTGGCTAGGAGAAGCTAAGCTGGGTTTTTGCACACCTGCTTAATTGCACAAGATTTCAAACGAAAGACTGAGTTGCTGGGACGGGCTTGCCAAAGATGACTCAGATAATCTTGATTTAAGGAGTCGACCAAAACCTCTAATGCACAGAATCAAGGTGTGGTGTTCTCGGTTTCTGTGGTTAAGCCTGTCCCCAAGCTGTGACCCTGAGTTTCTGAGTCTTCTCGCCCACTTCCTTGGGGCTGTAAACAGGAGCAAAGTCTGCGGGTGATGCTTTCAGGCCTTTGCAGCACATCTTTACACACAGAGATGCTCACTGCTGCTGGAGCCAGGCTTGAAATTCCTTAAATAGGCTCCATCTGGATTGTGCCATATCTAACCACTCCTGCCTAAATTACCTTGGGACAAAAGGTTATTGCTGCTTTCATGCTGGAGAAATGAACTGGAGGGGTTTAGCAGCACAGGGGAGGGAAAAGGAATGAAGAATATCCCTAGCAGGAATTCCTTGGAGGAATGTGTGCGCAGAGGGAGCTCCCAGCTCCTGCCTGCAGGAGCATTGATCACTGGCCTTTCCAGAGGCACCAGAAAGCTTGTTGCACGTGGAGCCTTTTTGCAGAGTCAGATTTTTCAGATATGCTAGAGCAGAAGCACCTCTTGCCGGGGCTTCTTTCTTGCTTGCTTTCCTGGGCCTCTGCAGAACTGCTGAGCTTTGCTGGGCAAAATCATGCTGCAAATAAGTCATGAGCTGTACCTGGAAGGTGTCTGGGTTGTGTGAAACCAGCTTTAAAGAGCGTGTGACACGTGGGCTTTGGTAGCCTCCCCTCTGAGATGACGGGAGAGGGGTAGAGCTGCCTCTTGCCTGCTGAGAAGCTCCTGGCCACCTGGGTGACCTCTCTGGCTTCTTTTGCAGAATGAGATCTTTGCGTCCCGGCATCAGGATGAGAACAGTGTTGCCTGCATAGAAGAGAAGTGCTATGTGCTGACCTTTGCAGAGTACTGCAGGTAGGTGGTGCTCCTAACTTGCTGCTGCCCAGACCTGTCCATCTCCAGCTTCTGTCACTCTCCTCATTGCTGCTCATCACCCAGCAGAACCATACCTGACCTTCAGGCTCTGTGTCCTACTCGGAGTTGGTGGGGTTACGCTTGCTCAGCATTTGTTACTGTAATCCAGGAGTGCTTCTTGCACTCAGGCTTTATTATGTGTTTTACAGGTGCTTTAAGGGGTTTAATAAATGTACGTGCGTGTCCTTGGTACCTCAGCATGTTGACACCACTGGAGGACCCGTAATGCTGGAGCTACCTCAGCAGGAACAGAAAAATTGAGCAAGGCTGGAAGTCATTCTGTACATCTGTCCCTTATGGGAAGCTGTAGCTAGCTAACATGCCTGCTGAGGTGCTGCTGTCAGCACTGCTACTGGACATGGGTAGTTGCACGCGCGGGTTTGGATGTTTGGGCAGCAACATTACTCAGAGTGGTAGCTCAAGTATCTGCAATTAAACTTGTGTGGTTGAATTAAAACTTGTCGAGGCAAAATATCAGGCGGTCTGTATTCACACACCTGGCATCCTTGGATGGATGGGTGTCTGTGGCAGAATGAAAATAGGGGCTGAAGGGACAATTCTTAAAATGAAAAATGCACCCTTAAATCTCTTGGGTTTTGCTGGATGCTTGTTGACTTTGTGTTCTTAGGTGTTTAGAAACCTGGCGGCAGCCCCAAGTGGTTTAGGAGCTGCAGGCCAGTCCAGCTAGCTCTGCTGACAACATTTCAAGACAGCTTTTGTCCCTGGTCAGCGCTTCAGAAGGATTTACCAATGCAGGTTGCAGAATTAGATGGCCACAAAACCTCAGCTGTACCCACAGATGTCTGCCAAAGGGCTGTTAACATGGCTTGTTGTGCCTGGCTGGAAACAGCCAACTAGAACAGTGGAGGTTTTTTTGTTTGTTTGTTTGTTTGTTTGTTTTCCCTTGCTCTGGCTGTTAATCCTCTAAGTGCTAGTGCAGTTGACAGCATGAAGCTGTTGATTCCTCTTTCTGTGCTTGCCTGGTGCATGTGAATTGCCTAAGGGCTCAGCAGGTTTCTTCCTAACTGAGGGCCAAGCAGCTCAACTTGCCACAGTGCGACCAGCTTTTCTAGCCTCAGGTTCGGGCAGGACAGTTGGAGTGGGAAGAGTTATCCGTAGGAGATCTGCAGGTTTCCACTGGTTGCTGTGGAGCTGGACTGATCTGAGCGGTCACAAAAATAACAGCAGCTTTTGTTAGAGGTTGTTTCAGGGGCTTGTCTGAAAGCTGACAGAGCAACTCCGGAGACTTTAGTAGGCTGTTCTTGCCATCACTGTAGAGCGTCTCCTGGCTTGGTGTTCAGAGCACCTTGGTTTCTCCTCTTAGGGCTTGTTCTGCACCTGAGCTCGGGTTTGTGCTCCTCCAGTTGCTGATGGAGTGTTTGGGCACTGTTCCCTGCAAGGAAGTGTGGTTTGCTCAGAAATCCCATCCACAGAATCCCAGAATGGTTAAGGCTGGAAGGGACCTCTGGAGATAGTCTAGTCCAACCCCCTGCTCCAGCAGGGACACCCAGAGCACGGGGCACAGGGTGACATCCAGGCGGGTTTGGAAGGTCTCCAAGGAAGGAGGCTCCACAGCCTTTGTCAGAGAAGCTTGTGCATATTCTCCTCTAACAGCTACCTGACTCCCAAATGGAAAATGCCAGAGCAGGGCATCTCGCCCTTGCAAGGGTGCATCTAACTGCCGTGATACCCGCGAGTGTGTGTGATGTGACCGTATGTATCCAGTCACCGGTGCGTCCATCTGAATGATGGCTTGACATGGATGCCTTTTTTGGGGCAAATTAACCGAGACAAGGCTGAGGTAGTAAAAACAAGGTGGCTTAATTGCAGTAATCTCCAAGGGTCAGAGTGGGATAAAAGATAACTACTGCACGGTTTTCCTCCTGAGCAAAGGTTTATTTTCTTCCATGCTCTTCCCCTTTTCCCTTCTCTTACCCCTCACACCCTTGGCCAGCCATTGCCATGTCTTGCAGCGAGATGGTAAGAGACTGAGACCATGCCAACTTCTTGCATCTAATTGTATTGCAGATTTTGTGCCTTGGCAAAGCGTCGCGTCGAAGGGATCCCAGGCAGGAAAACCATTATGGTTCCTCCCTCGGAGGAGTACTCCACACCTCTGCACCGCAAGGTGCCCGAGGACACTGACCCCGAGCTGGTTTTCCTCTGCCGTCACGTCTACGACTTCAGACACGGGCGCATCTTGAAGAACCCACAGTAGCACAAGCCTTGGGTGGCACCACAGAGAGGACGTGCGGCACCGGAGAGCCGATGGCAAGGTGGTGGCCTGGGACATCTGTGCACTCTCGACAACTTGTGCCGCTCACCAGTGGCTGGGCCCCGGCACCCTTTCCTCGGACTGAAGAGCGCGCGCAGGAGCAGATCCCTGTGGAGGAAGGCAGCAGTTCAAAGCACAGCACTTCATTAAAAGCATAAATGAAAAATATAAACGTATAAAATAAATATATGTATATAGATATAGGTACTTGCATATGTAAATCTATATCTATATATGTATCTAGAGATGCATATATTGGGAGGGTTTTGCAGGGGATAAAAGCCAGTAACCTGAAGCCAGAGCCGCCAACGGTGGGAAAGGCCAAAAGGTGCAGGAGGGCGATGCTCTGGTGCATGGTAAGAGTCAAGCTGTGATGGTTCTGATGTGAAGTGTGAGCACTGAGACCAGTTCCTTGGTGCTGAGTGCAGGCTAGTCCTCTGTGCTCAGCAGAAGAGACAGGATTCCTGGTGAGTGAGAGCTCCTTCAGAATACAGCAGGTCCCTTTGAAGCTACCTGGGTGTGGAGTGGCCTCCTGTCATGCTTGAGTAGGTTTTGCTCCATCGGGGCCATGGGGGAAGAGGTGGTTCCTTTTTCTCCGTGTTTCTCTTCCTCCCTCACCCTCTTCAGAACAGTCCTGTGCTCCACAGCCCTACTGGGGCTTCGTGGCCAGCCCGGGAAATCTCCTCCATCTCAAAGGCAGGCAGGTTGTTACGCAGAGCTTTGCAGCTGCCCTTAACCTTGCCCTGGAGGACAAGGGGTGTCTTGTAAAGCCCTCCGATGTGGGCTCCCCGCAGGAAATCCATGTGTTGTCTTCCCTTCCACGTGTTGCTCTTCCTCCAGTGGTTGTTAGAGGGCACAGTGATGGAAGTGGGCTCGGTTCTCTCTTCCTAGTTCCCTTTTTCTTTGTTGTCTGTTTGTTTACAGCCCCTATTGACCCCAGGTGTCTTCAGTGCTTGAGGAAGCTAGAGGCAGGGGGAGACGTGGCAAACACTGTTCCTCTTGAGACTTTGTTTTATTTGAAACCGCCCCAAGGTGACTGTCCGGGCCCTGGGGGCACTGCTGAAGCAGTCAGCCTTGCAGCCTGCCCCCCTCCAAGCTCATCCTGGCATCTGAGCAAGCTCACCAAAGTGGCTCCCAAAAGGAGCCGACCGGGGAGGGAGGGGTTGCGTCGACAAATGCTACCTGATTCCTACAGTTTTGTGCCTCTTGCCTTATGTCTATATAGCTCCTAGACAGACTGAAGTTCATCTCGACACTAACTGCTCGAGTTGATGCTAAAGGAAACCAAAGGGGACAGCCTCACGGAGTCCACTGGATCAGTCGCACACAGCTGGGGAGCCAGTTGTTAGATTGCACTAATTCAAAGAACGCGAATGGGCACTGTCTCGGTCCTCGTATCTGCTGGCTGGAGTTGCTCGTTCAAACTAGGGATCTGCATTTTCAGTTTGTTTGGGGATGTTTTGGGAGCAGGGGTGGGGGGTTTGCTTCTGAGCTAGCATTAAATGATAGACGTGTTCATACTGCTTTAACGTCATCCTGTCGGTGGAAGTGGCATTCACTACTGCAACTGCCGCATTGGGAAGGGAGGGCTCGTTGGCTGCCTGGCCTAAAGAAAACCTGGCTGACATCAAACCCTCAGGTGGAAACAGTGTAACCTATGTGGGTTAACAGAGGAGCTCTCCAGCATTTTGCTCTACATACCAAAGAGGGGAAAGAGTCTAGAAGAAGAAAACTCGAGATGGAAAGATCTGATGCCACTTCTGTAGGGCCTGTGTCTCCTTCTCTGGTGGAACGTTGTAGCTCAGGCTTTTCCAGAGTCTTCTGCAACACTTGTTCTTGCCCAGATGGCCCAGGGGAAAAGGCCCAGCTGTAGGAGGTGTGATCCTAGGTATGTGGACAAGAACCTGTGGCTGAATCATCTAATCTAAGCTATACCTCAAGATACTGTTAGTGTCGAAGTAATTGCTCAGATTGCCCCGTAACAATTACCTCGGACACTGGTGGTCTCTTGGAAGGGTGCAGTGGGGCTGCAGCTACGACGGTGCGAGAAGGGGACAGAATCAGGGTTGTTCTCAGGCTGCTCTGTCAGCTGGATGGAAGTGCCAGAGGGTGGTAGGAGGAGGAGGTGCCAAAGGTGATCACTAAGGATGGGCAAGGAGATCCTTGCTGTCCTTTCCCCTTAGCAGGCTGGGAGGATGCTGGAGAAAGGGCAGTTGCACCTGCCCTTGCAGCCCAGGGGGATGTGGTTCTCCACGATGGCGCGGAAGGTCCGGGGAACCCCTCAGTGCACACGCTTGACTTGTCAGGGCCTCCTTTGGCCTCCGTCCTGAAGCAGAGGAGCTGCCTGCAGCTCCCTCCCTCTAGCAGAGGGGCCACCAGCCACATCCTATTTCAAGACCACCTACCAGTCCAACCCCACCGCAGTCCCGATTCCTCTCCAGGTAGAAGAGAAATTACTTGCCCTGGATCTGGAAGAGGCTTTGGCTCATGTCTGGAGAGGCCAAGTCCGGACTTCTTTGGCGTGAGAATCTGCTTCAGGCTGTGACCATTGTTCAAGATTCACGTGGTTGCTTACACTGTTGGGCAGCCAGCATGTAAATGAATCAAAATGTCTTATCCATAATGAAAATATTTCATGCTTTTTTAATCTATTAGATATGGAAATATTTTTTGAAACTGAAAATGCAGTCGGTAGAATTTAAATGGAAACGTAATACATGTAAAATATATTTTAGTTGATAATTTTGTAAAATGCACTTTTTTTGTGTCTCTTCCCTGGTTTCCCAGATCTGTATTTCAGTGTTTACAGACGGAATGAGAACATTCCCTATACCCCCCTCCCCTTCTGTGAGAAAGATATATTAGAAGTAATTCTTTAAAAAACAAAAAGGAAAAAAAAATAAATTTGAAAAACCGTATTGATTTAGAAAACGGGCTAGCCTTCTGCTGTTTTTTTCTCTTCCTCTTACAGAAACAGGGGTGTGAAATCCCAACCCAGGCCTTTGTGGGGACATCTTGGGGGGCCCGCTGGCCCTCCTCTCTGTTCTGAGCCATGTGGAAATTGTTGGGGAAAGTTGGCATGTGGGATGCGGGGGCTTTGGGTGGGATGGTATTTGTGGTGTGTTGCTATTTGTTTAAAAGGACTGCCCTTAGCTTGGGAATGAAATCCCTTCAGTTGACTCCCACCTCTACCTGCCCTCGGCTGGTCAGGGCCCAGGGTGCCCTGGATGGAGTTCAGACATGGGAGCCTTTCCTTTTTTTTCCCCTGTGCTCTTCCCACCCCCTCCATACAGAAGGAGAATTTAGCCTGTCTGCAAAGGATTCACAGCTGCCTGAAAGGGGTTTTCAGAGCACTGGTGTGCTGGCTTCCTGCTATGCTAGGAGGTTGCATCAGGGAGTCCCAGCCAGGGCTCACCAGCTGCTCCACTCTCAGGAAACCTTAAACCACACTCCCCAAGGCAGCCTAAAATGACTTCATTTTCTCTGTGATGTTAAAATGGGGCAAAGTAATGGGGAGCCCTAAGCCCTCGTGCAACTTGTTGCTGTGGATATGAGTGGCTTTTCTGTCGGATGCCCTGGTAAGAGTGGTTCATCCGTTTTTAAAAGTCAAGGATGTTTAATAAAGGGAAGGATTTAAACAGGTTTCCCAGGACAGGCTCAATGGAAGCATTTGTATTTAATGTCTCTATAAAGCTCTGCAGAGTGTTTTGCAAAAAAAACAAGCCCAAAGTTTAGTATGTCATGGGGCAACATAGTATGTAACCACCTTGAACGCTGGGCTATTTGAGCGTGCAAGGCTGGATGGAAAAGGAGTAGCGATGCTGTGGGTGATCATTGGAAAGGGCGGATCATCAGACTGGACTTGAAGCTTTGTTACACCCCGTCAGAGCCATCTGCAAGCTACGGATGATTGCCTATCCCAAAGAGCATGAGATGCACCATGAATGGGTTTAGAGACCTGGAGATCTTGCAACACAGGCTAGTTGGATTCGAAGTGCATATATATTGAAAATGGGTGGCAAAGTGCCCTTTTTTTGCCCATAGATAAGAAATTTTGCTTTAGATTGAAGCTACTTCACCATCAGCCTGCTATGCTAATCCATCCAATTAAGAGACTTTGTTATACTAAATTACTACAAAATCTGGACACTCTTCTTCCTAAAGCTTCACAATTTGCTTTTTGATGTGGAGCCGCTTGGCTTGGTCGAAGAAGCCCCACTGGCCCATGAGGGCTCTTGGTCCCAGTCCTCATGGCCTCGCCGAGGACAGTGCAACTCCGCTTGTTCTGGAAGCTGGCATCAGCTCCAGCTGCTGTGCTTTAAAGAAACCCTCTTCCTCCTGCTGAGCTTTTGAAGACCTGCAGGCAAAAATTCTTTTCCCAGTTTCTCAAACTCAAATATTTAATAACTGCTCTGCTTTGGAAACGGGCGGCGCAGCAGAGCCTGGTTGCACGAGTGCCATGGGCAGAGCCTCTTGCCTAAAGGCAAGAGCACATCCGCGGGCCTCGGTGTCACCGCAGCGTCAGTGGGAGTCTATTTTAACTAGGTTACAACAGATTTGTTGGGGCCGGAGGATTTTTTGAGCCGTTAGTGAGACATTCCCCTCGCCAAGCACCGAAAGGCAGTGGCGGCGCCTCAGGGAGGGAAGGTGAAGCCGGCACCGGCGGCGGCGGGGCGGAGCCGCCGCGAAATGGCCGCCCCCGGGCGGGCCGCGCCGCCGCCGCCGTCACTGCCGGCGCCGCCCCGCGCCTTCCCCTGCCGCGGCGGCGGGGCGGCCATGGTGCCCCGGCCGCTGGGCCCCGCGGCGGGCCGCGGCGGCGAGGCCGGGGCGGCGGCGGGGGGACGGCGCGTCGCCGTGTGCGCCCGGTCGCGGCGGCGGGGCGGCGGCGGCGGCGGCGGGGGCGCGGTGCTGCTGCCCTCCATGCTGATGTTCGCCGTGATCCTGGCCTCCAGCGGGCTGCTGCTCATGATCGAGAGGGGCATCTTGGCTGAGGTGAGGCCGCTGCACCCGGCGGCAGCGGGCGGCGAGTCGCCACGGCGGCGCGCCGTGGCCGGCCATGGCGCTGGGGACCTGGAGCACCAGGTGCTGCAGGACACCCGCAACCGCACCATCCGCGCCGTGTGCGGGCAGCGGGCCATGCCCCGCAGCGTGTGGGACCTGACGCCTGGCCAGCGCAGGACCGTCCTCAAGCACCTGCTGGTCAGCGACAAGTACCGCTTCCTTTACTGCTACGTGCCCAAGGTGGCCTGCTCCAACTGGAAGCGCATCCTCAAGGTGCTCGGCGGCGCCCTGGAGAGCGTCGACGTCAAGCTCAAGATGGACCACAAGAGTGACCTGGTATTCCTAGGTGACATGAAGCCCGATGAGATACGCTACCGGCTGAAGAACTACTATAAGTTCCTCTTTGTACGAAACCCCATGGAGCGGCTCCTGTCGGCCTACCGGAATAAATTCGGAGAAATCAAGGAGTATCAGCTCAAGTACGGCGTGGAGATAGTGAAGCGGTACCGGAAGAATGGGGCGCAGTCCACAGGTGACGATGTGACCTTCTCCGAGTTCCTGCGCTACCTGCTGGATGAGGAGGTCGAGCGCATGAACGAGCACTGGATGCCCATCTACAATCTGTGCCAGCCCTGTGCCGTGCGCTACGATTTCATCGGCTCCTACGAGAGGCTAAATGCGGACGCCAACTATGTGCTGGAGCAAGTGCGGTCGCCCTCCTTCATCCGCTTCCCCGAAAGACAGTCATGGTACAAGCCCGTGACGACGGAGACACTACACTATTACCTGTGCAATACACAGCGCCGGCTCATAAAAGACCTGCTGCCCAAATACATCCTGGATTTCTCCTTGTTTGCCTACCCTCTTCCAAACATAACCAGCGAGTTCTGCAGGCAGTGAGCTCCAGCCTGCCCCAGATGCCATTTTGCTGGTATGACGAGACATTCAGCAGCGTGGATATTTGTGGTTTCAGGTTCAGAAACTATGTTTAGACACTAGCAGTGAGTCCAACATAAACGGCTTTGTTCCAAGACCTGGTGCAACCGTTTCTGCAAATAATGCATTGCTTCGGGGTCATTGAAACACTCTGTTCTATGCATTAGTTCCTAATTTTATACGTCTGAAACTCTTTTTATATTAAACATTATATATTGCCTTTTGTACTAGAATATCTTTTTAATCTTTATACTGTTCCAATTTTAATGTGTACATACGCCGCTGAATTAAGCACAATAGCTTTTGTATATCTATCTTGTTTAAAATTCTTTTTATGGCACACCAAAGGAAACATCCATAAGAAAATCAAGAAACAGCCATATTTTAAGTGCGAAGTTTTTTTTTTTTTTTCCTTCCATTTCTATCTTTCATGCTGGTGGCTGAATGGCAGATAGAACCTAATATAGTATTTGATATTACTCTAAAGCTTCTCCAAGACAGCTAAAACAGTTCGTAGATCAGACTGCAGGTGGGTTTTGGGGAGGGAATTAAAAAAAAGGCTTTGGTAAACTAGGCCCTACTATCCTTTATTTTACTCATCTGTACATGGTGGTTAAATGAGGCTGGTTTTGTTCTGTTACAGTAGTAATACCTTATTATTTTATTTTATTTTATTTTATTCAGGATTAAAATAAAAGCAGTGATAAGGCAAAAAAAAGACTCTGTCTTATTTTCTGCAATTTGAGATTGGAAAGTACAAATTATTTACCCAGGGAAGTGCATTTTGCGCTGAGTCCTAATGATTTGTTCTGTTTCCCTTTGATGTAAAGCAGTGCAGACTCTTGATAAGGTAAAAACATATTCTAGCCTGTATGACAGAGAGCAGCAAACAAACTAACTTACACATACGTGCTCGCTTGCAGCCTCTGGGAACATCTGTGTACCCATGTCCTGGCAAAACACCTCTGGCCACGCTTGAGAGAACTGAAATTGGATCTTCTGTCATAGATTACCGTGGCTACTTGTATTTAATTATGACCATTTGCATGTATTTAATTAGGACTGTTAACAGTGTAAAAGGTTGGAAGACGCTATGCTGCGTTGTGCCAGGTTGTGCTAGGTCATTGCATGCACCAGCTTCGCTCCATATAGGCAGTTAACTGGCTTGAATAAGTGTCCAAGGAGAGGTAACAAGTGGAGAAAGAAACACAAGCAAGGAGAACAGCAAAGCAACCATATGATGCTGGTGGCATGATGAAGAAGAGGTGCCTAAGGCATTAATATTAAGCAGTTAACCATCTATATCACATTAAGAGATCACATTAAGATATCACATCTGTATCACATGTATCACATTGGCCAAGAAGGCCAATGGGATCCTGGGGTGCATTAAGAAGAGCGTCTCCAGCAGGTTGAGGGAGGTGATCCTGCCCCTCTACTCAGCCCTGGTGAGGCCACATCTGGAATGTTGTGTCCAGTTCTGGGCTCCACAGTACAAGAGGGATGTGGAGCTGCTGGAGAGAGTCCAGCGCAGGGCTACAAGGATGATCAGGGGCCTGGAACATCTGCCCTATGAGGAGAGGCTGAGGGAGCTGGGCCTGTTCAGCCTGGAGAAGAGAAGGCTGAGAGGGGATCTAATAAGTCTGTATAGACTTATTAGAGGGGACTATTAGACTTATAGAGGGGATCTAATAAGTCTGTAAGTACCTCAAGGGAGGCAGTGAAGAGAATGGTGCTGGCCTCTTTTCAGTGGTAAGACAGAACTAGAGGTAATGGCCACAAACTGAAGCATCATAAGTTCCACATGAACTTAAGGAAAAAAATTTTAACAGTGAAGGTGCCAGAGCACTGGAACAGGCTGCCCAGAGAGGTTGTGGAGTCTCCTTCCCTGGAGATCTTCCAAACCTGCTTGGACGCAGTCCTGTGCCATGTGCTCTAGGTGACCCTGCGTGTGCATTGGGGTTGGACTACATGACCTCTAGAGGTCCCTTCCAACCTTAAGCATTCTAAGATTCTATGATTTTAAGTCAGGGTTAATAGGCAATGTGGAACGCTCTCTTCCTGGGATCTCTTTAAGGGCAAAGGCAACTTAATTCTCTTTATCATCACAGAAAATTGGCCGTCTCCCAGGTGCTCACTGTGGACCTCCGAGCCCTCCATAGACAGTGGGTCAGGGGGCCCAACGGGTCTTTGTGCAGCCCCATGGGACCCCTTGCGCATGGGCCTACGGGTCTTCGTGAGGTTGCCCGGGGGGCCTCCATGTACATGAGGTCGGGCGGACTATATGGGCCTTCATGTGACCCCTGCGGCCTCTGTGTCCACAGGGCAGGGGGGGGGGGCCTCAGGGCGCAGTGGGTCGGGTCTTAGTGTGGCTCCCTGGGCCCTTTGTTGCAATGGTCCCAGGAGAACCCTACGGGCCATCGTGCGGCCCCTCCACGGCCTCCATATGCACAGGGTCGGGGGTGCCCTGCGGGCCTTCGTGTGACCCCCCGAGGCCTCCAAGCGCACAGAGTCAGTGGTTTCCTATGGGCCTTCGTGTGGCCCCTCCAGGGCCTCCATGCACAAAGGGCCTCTGTGCAGTCCCCTGGCGACTCCGTGGGCACAGAGCCAAGGGGGTCCTATGGGACTTCATGTGTAACCCTGGGGTCGATGTGCACACGGGTTCGGGCGGACCATAGGGGCATTGGTGCAGTGCGCTGTGACCTCTATGGGCATCGAACCGGGGGGCTCTATGGGCCTTCATGTGGCCCCTTGGGGCCTCCATATGCTTGGAGCTGCGGGGGCACTACGGGCTTTTGTGGAGTCTCCCAAGGCCTCTGTGCACATGGGGCTGGGGTGCCCTATGGGCATTCGAGTGGCCACCTGGGGCCTCCATGCACCTGGTGCTGATGTACCCTACAGGACTTTGTACAGTCTTCCATGGTCTCCATGCACATGGAGCCGGGCGGGCCCTCCAGGCCTTCATGCAGCCTCAAGGGCCTCCAATTGCATGACCCCACAGGGGCTCGTGTGACAAGCCTTCGTGCTGGCCCCGGGCACCGCTGTGCGCCCGCACCCAGGGAGGCCCTATGGGCCTTTGTGTGGACCCCCGGGGTCTCTGTGTGCATGAGGCTGGGATGTCTTACGGACCCTTCATGCAGTTCCCTGGACCTTCATGTGTGCTGTCCCAGAAGGACTCTATGGGCATTCTGGCTGTTTCCCTGGGACTTCTGTGCACACAGGGCCGGGGGGCCCTATGGACTTTCGTGCAGCCCCTTATGGGACCTCCTTATACACAGGACCAGTGTGGCCATATGGGCTTTCATGTGGCCCTGAGGCCTCCGTGCGCACGCAGCTAGGGAGGCCATACAGACTGCCATGTGGCCCCCCCCAGGCCTCCATGAGCACCAAGCTAGGGGGACCTACAGGTTTTCGTGCAGTGTCCCTGGTGCCTTTGTGCACACGGAGCCAGGTTGGCCCTATGGGCCTTCTTGCGTCCCCCCTGCAGGGCCTCCATGCACACGAGGCCGGGTGAGCTCTATGGGCCTTCGTGTGATTTCCCAGGGTCTTTGTGCACATGGGCTTTGGGGGGCCCTATTGGCCTTTGTTTACCCCCCCGCCCCCGACCTCTGTGCCCACGGGCCCAGCAGGGGCCCTACAGGCCTGCCCTGGAGCCTCGCACAGGCCGGGTCGGCGTGCTGGGGCCACTTTGTGTCTGCTTCCCCACTCGTGTTTCAGCACTGGGGAGTTTCAGCCTTGTGGGGCTGTGTCGGGGCAGCGGGAGCAACAGCGTTGTGGGGAGCCGGCAGAGTTTGCTGGGGCCACAGTACGAACTTAGGGAGGTTAGCCTTAGACAGGCTTAGCCTTAGACAGGCTTAGACAGGCTTAGCCTTAGACAGATTTAGGCTTAGACAGACTGAGATGTGCTTAGCCTTAAAAAGGCTTAGCCTTAGACGAACTTAGATGGGTTTAGCCTTAGACAGATTTAGACAAGCTTAGTTAGACTCAGATTTAGACAGACCTAGAAAGACTTAGACAGGCTTAGCCTTATATACACTTACACAGGCTTCGCCTTAGCAAGGCTTAGACAGGCTTAGTTAGACAGATTTAGACAGGATTAACCTTTGAGAGACTTAGACAGGCCTAGTTAGACTTCAATTTAGACAGACTTAGGCTTAGACAGGCGTAGCCTTAGACAGATAGGCTTAGCCTTAGAGAGACATAGGCTTAGTTAGACAAAAATTTAGACAGACTAAACAAGCTTAGCCTTACACAGACTTAGACAGTTTGCACCTTACACAGACTTACATAGGCATAGTTAGACTTACATTTAGACAAACTTAGGCAGACTTAGACGTGCTTAGCCTTAGACAGACTTAGATAGGCTTACTTCAACTTAGACTTGGACAGCCTTAGACGGGCTTACACAGGCTTAGTCTTGGACAGACTTTGAGAGGCATATCCTTAGACACATTTAGACAGGATTAGCCTTAGACAGACATAGGCTTAATTAGACAAAAATTTAGACAGACTTAGCCTTGGACAGACTTAGCAGGCTTACCTTAGGCAGACATAGGCTTAGTTAGACTAAAATGTACACAAAGGCCCGCTAAGCTGTACACAGATGTAGGCTTAGTTAGACTAAGATTTAGACAGATTTAGATAGGCTTAGCCTTACATAGGCTAGATAGGCATAGTTTAACTTACATTTAGAAAAACTTAGACAGATTTAGACATGCTTAGCCTTAGACAGACTTGGACAGGCTTAGTTAGACTTAGCCTTAGACAGACTTTAGACAACCTTAGCCTTAGGTTGAGACAGGCTTAGCCTCAGACAGACTGAGACAGGCTTAGTTATACTTAGATTTAGACAGGCTTAGTTAGAGTTAGATTTAGACAAACTTAGGCAGGCTAAGCCTTAGACAGATTTTTACAGGTTTAGCCTTAGATATATGTAGGCTTAGTTCCTTAGATAGACATAGGCTTAGTTAGACTTAATTTTAGACAGGTTTAGCCTTAGACAGACTTAAACAGGCTCAGTTAGGCTTAGATTTAGACATACATAGAGAGAATTAGACAGGCCTAGCCTTAGACTTAGACAGACCTAGTTAGACTTTGATTTAGAGAGACTTAGACATACTTAGAGAGGCATAGCCTTAGACAGGCTTAGCCTTAGGCAGACATAGGCTTAGTTAGACTTAAGTTTAGACAGGCTTAGCTTTAGGCAGACTTAGACAGACTTAGTTAGACCTAAATTTAGACAACTTCTAGAGCCCCTCATGCAACCATTTGCAGAGGCTGCAGACTTGCATTGGCTTGTGCAGCACTAGGTAGTATTCGGAGAGCTGGCTTCTGGTTTCCCTTTGGAAAGATGTGCCAGGGTTGGCTTAGAAAGGAGTTAAAGTTTGTCTGGAAAATAGAGGAAGCAGTTTTAAGATGAAAAAGTAACCTCGCTGCCTGTGTTGCCCCAGATGCTCCGTGAATTGTAGGCTCTGGGGTCTGACATTGTCTAGAAAAGATAAATTTTAATGTAATTAGAATAAGCAGTAAACACTCCAGCAGAGAACATGGAGATGATGGAGATGAAGATTCACCCTGTTTTTAAGCTCTTTTGAAAACGGACTTTCTCAAAGCATGCCAAAAAGCAGCTCTTTAAACAGAATTCCTTACTGTTTCTGAAGGATTTGTTACAGCTGCCAAAGATATTCAGGAAGGGCGGACAGCAGGTTGGGTGACAAATATTGCAAGTGTTGCAGAAGCATTGTGAGCATTTGTATTGATAAGCGCACAAGTCAAAAAGCTGCTCCAAAAAAATGCAACGAGCTGTATCTAACCTTACCTTAAAAAAAAGAGAGAGAAAGGAAAAGGGAAAGGAAAGGGGAAAGGAAAGGGGAAAGGAAAGGGGAAAGGAAAGGAAAGGAAAGGAAAGGAAAGGAAAGGAAAGGAAAGGAAAGGAAAGGAAAGGAAAGGAAAGGAAAGGAAAGGAAAGGAAAGGAAAGGAAAGGAAAGGAAAGGAAAGGAAAGGAAAGGAAAGGAAAAAAGAGCTTTATCTAAAACCTGTTGGTAAAATTTCCCATGTCCATGTGTTCTTTTTCCTCAAGGTGGACGCAGGGCATTGGTGGTACCTTCAAGTCGTCTACGTAGTTGGTTACAGGAGTGTAGCGGGGCCTCGCGCTCCGCGCTGGGAACGTGGCCACAGGCTCTTGGTTGGCAGCGACGGGAGGCTGATCCTGGGTAACTCCTTGGTCTGTGACAACGAGGTGAGCAGCTGAAGAAGGGCAGCAACATGAGGTTGCTGCTCTTGGAGATGGAGGAAGCAGTTGTTGCGGCCTCCTTGTCACAGCGCAGTACCTCTCTTGGGAGCACATTCGCTGCCATCCTGCTGCTGCTGGTGGTGCTTTTGGGAGTTTGCTTCCCATCTGGGAAGTGCGGGAGGCTGCCAGAGCCATCGTGGAGGAGCATCCCCAGAACAGCCAGGTGGAGCTGCCCGAGGGAGCCAGGGCTGGGAGCAGCCAGGACTGCCCTGTGGGGAATATTAATATCCTGTGGGAAAGCAGGGGTGCCTCCCAGGTGAGAGACAGGAAGATGAAGCAGGTGAACTTAGAAGTCAAAGTGCACAATCATGTGCCCGACAGAAGAGAAGTTTAATGCAGTGCATGCTTTTGTTTTGTAAAAACTTTTTATAAATTTCAAAAAAAAAAAAAAAAGAGGAGAAGATTAAGAAAACTGTGCTGGCATTTTTATACATGTCTGAGAAAAATGGTTGTCTCCCTCTTTGAGTGATGAACATGAGTGCACAGCCTCACCCTTCTGCTCACGACTGAGCTCCCTCATTGCCCCCAGCCCCGCTGCTGGAGCCAAGCAGGGCAGGCACTGGGTGTCCCTGCCCTGCTCCTTCCCTTCAGGCTTTGTCCCTTCCCTGACACTGTCCTGGGCAGGCAGACACCTCCCTGGGGAGCAGGGCAGCTCTGCAGAGTGCCCCGCACCGCTCCCTGTGCTAGCGCTGCGGCAGGGAGGCTGCGGCCTTGGGTCCAGCCAGGCACTGTTGCTCTGTCTCCATGCAGGAGCTCAGTGTGGTGCTTCCTGGGCTGTTCTGCTCCATGTCCCCGTGTGCTGGGCTGGCTCCATGTCCTCCGGGAGAGCAGCCGGGAGCTGCTGTTCCCAGCACAGGCCAGGCCGGAGGACGATGCCATCCCCGATCTGAGAGCAGCAAGCGAGAAGGAAACCCAGGGCATCCTTGTGAGGGAGCGGGGTGAGCTGGGGCAGTTTTCTTTGCTGTGCGGAGGAAAATGATGCAGTTGGGCGGCTGCTCCACCGCAGCGCTCGGGTATTTGAGTTCGCCCAGAGGGACAGCCAGGCCCCTTGCTGCTCCGCACCCTGCACCCCGGATCCCTGGCCGCCCTTGTGCTGCGGGTCCTTGCGGCCAGGTCACGCGGGGCCACAAGCGCTATGGCTGCACTTCCCTGCCATCATTGCCATAGGGTGCACTGGGATCGTTTGGACCACATGTGTCTGGGGTGTCCTGTCCCTCTGCATCCTCACGGGTGTCTTTCTGATGCACTCGTGCCCTTGGGTGCCCTTTCCTGGCAGCTCGGGCACTGCTGCTCCTTGGCGCTGGGGGATGTCACAGAGCAGGGGTAGTGGCACAGGCCCTGCCCGTGTCTCTCGCAGGTGACACTCGCTCTGGGTTCGGGGCTTTCTCTGCTGGTCCCTTTGTGAGCGACTCGCGGGCAGCGGGAGGCGCACTCTGCTCGGGGACACCGGCCGCGCCAGCAGGGCCCGCGGCGGGTGACAGGACGGGGCTGGGGGTCCCCTCGCCCCAACGCCGGGCTGGGGCCGGGCGAGGCCGGGAGCGGCCGCCAGGCGGCGCCGCCGGGGGCCTCGCGAGGGCCGCAGCGTCCCCCGCGCGTCCGCCAGGCGGCGCCGCCGAGCGCGGGAGGGCGGTGCTGAGGGCGGCAGGGGCGGGCGGCGCCGGAACCAGAGCCACGAACGGAGCCGGGAGCAGAACGGGAGCAGCAGTAGCGGGAGCAGCAGCCGGTACGGGGTGGCAACGGAGCTGCGGTTCTGCCGGGAAAGAGCCAGGAGCCGCGGGACCGGCAGGGAAGGACGGGTGGGCGGGCGGACAAAAGCCCCGAGTGGGAGCCGGAGGCAGCGCCGGAGCCGCCGGGAGAGGGAGCCGCAGGAGCCGCGTGGGCGCCGGAGCTGCCGCTCGGAGCGAGGTCCCGGGCCGGAGTCGCCCCGGTGCGGGGCCCCTTCCCGGCAGCGGGAGCGACGCGGGCAGGAGCAGCCGGTGCCCCTCGAGCCTTGCGCGTATGGAATCCAAAGCGACTTCGTGTCGCTTCAAACATTGTAAGCGTTTGTGTAACTGTAGCATAACTTTTGTCACTGTAAGACAAACAAAAACTTGTTTAATCTGATTAATCTGATTTATCTGATGATCTTGTTAATTTTATGCGATAAACAAGGACTTGTTTATGGGGGGTTGGAAGTATGGGGTGGTTTCCGAGTGTCCCCTCCCTGATGACAACTTGTTCTGATTGAGCATTTAGCATATGAATATTGAATGAATGAGTGTTGACTCCCTGATAATTAATGATTCATCCGCTCTGAGCCTGAAGTGTTGGCGGAACACTGAATAAAATGTTGGACTGACAAGGTAGTGTCTGCTGGGGTTGTCTCTCTCCCACTCCACTGTTAAGCCTGCAACGTTCCCAGTTGATGAGGTCGTAAATGAATCACTGTCACAACTTGCAGCTGACATCATATTTAATAGTTCATCTGCACTGAATGATTAGCTCATTAACAGTCCCTCCCTAGTAACTAATGAGTCTGGTAGTTGTACAAACACTGGACAAAGGAGACCCCCAAAGCACCTTTTGCTGCATATTCTAAGTGAGATGCGAAGGTTTGACCTGGTGCATGGGGGCTTCCCTGCTGTCGCGGTACCCATGAATGGACCCCCACCTGCAGTGAGGGTCCACAGGCCCAACCACCCCCTTCTCCCCACCTGGCCCAGCCCCCCCCCCACCTCTTGCCCTCCCCCCACCCACACTAAGGGGACTACAGCCCCCGCCTCTGTTTTGGGGCTGAAAACAGATGACTTAGTCTCCGTTTTCAAGCTCCAGAACGCACGACTTAGTCTCCATTTCTGAGTTCTCAAACCAGACCAATGAAGCAGCTTTGGAGCACCAAAAACTCATGACTTTTAGTCTCTGTTTCCGCGCAGCAAAAATGCAGGTCTTAGCCTCTGTTCCTGAGCCCCTCAAACAGCCCCTGGAGCCTGATTTTGAGTCCAAAAATGCAGCACTTTGAGTCTCTGCTTTGGAGGCCTCAGGGCAGCTCCCAAAGCCTGGTTTGGAGAACCCCAGATGCAAGACTTGGCATCTGTTCTTGAGCCCTCCAAGCAGCTCCCAGAGCCTTTTTGTGAACCCAGAAACGCAGGACTTAGCCTCCATTTCTATTCTTTTAAACCCGTCTGACTCCAACAAATTCGTGTTTTTGGTACTGAATGCCAATGCGGCTGCCCCGCACTGTCATTTCCAGTGGACAGTGCATGAAAAACAGCCCAACCTTGTGTCAGCGGTTCGTAGTGAAAGTGCTAGGTCCAATACGGTTGCAGTTCGACCAGGCTGTCATCTATCACTACATGGATGACATCCTGATAGCGGCAGAGAGTGCTGAAGAGCTCGCGAGCACCCCGAGTACCACGGAGCGGTATTTGACAAAAGCAGGCTTAGACATAGCTCTCAATAAGGTTCAGAGAATGGTGCCTTGGCAATGCTTGGGTTGGACTACCATGGAGCGAGAGGTGCAACCACAAAAGCTGTGGCTATCAAGAACTGTGGCTACGCTGAATGACTTACAGAACATGCCAGGTACCATCAACTGGGTGCATCCATTGCTAGGAATATCCACAGATGAACTGAGTCCATTGTTCGAGGCCGTGAGAGGGGATTCAGACCTATCCTCTCCACAGTCAATCGGCCCAGAAGGCCAGAGATGTTTGGAGCGGGTGGAGGAAGCTCTGCAGAAACAACAAGCACACGACAGGGGCCTTGTCAACCGGTTGAAGTACTGATGCAAGAGGACAGGAAGAAGGCTCAGACGCTGGAGTGAATTTTTCTTACCATGCTATTCTCCGAAACACCGTCACACAGGTGGTACTACGGTACTACGGGCAAGGCAGTGGTTACCTGGAAAAGGCCAGACGGAACTTGGAATCACCATGTCACGTGGGTGCAGGGATCCCCACAGATAGTGGAACTTGAAGCCGTCACATCGGTGTTCGAGACGGTGGCAGAACCAGTCAACATGGTCACCTATTCGGAGTACATCCAAAGGGTGGTGAGATGCTTGGAAAGAGCATGTCTCAAAGAAGCAGCAAACCCAGTGCTCTTTGCCCTTCTTTGTCGACTGTGAAGAGCTCTGGAAAGTCGGACTCACGGTTATTTTATAACGCATGTCAGATCCCATACGTCTTTGCCTGGGCCTACTGCAGATGGGAATAGGCGGGCGGATGAGTTAATAATGGCAGTATTACCTGATTGTTTCAAGCAGGCAGAACCTTGTCATGGGTTTTTTTCACCAAAATGCAAGAGCTTTGCATCGTGCGCACGGGATTACGATGCAACAAGCCGGAGACATTATTGCGGCTTGCCCCGACTGTATGGGCAAAAAGTTGCCACCTATGGTGGGAGCAAATCCAAGGGGCTTGCACTCGGGGGAGCTATGGCAGATGGATGTGACGCGTATACCAGAGTTTGTCCGACTTAAATAAGTGCATGTATCCATCAATACGTTCTCAGTGGCTATAATTGCAACAGCACACTGTGGGAAGTGAAGGAAGATGTTAAGCGCCATCTACTCACTGCTTTTGCGACGCTGAGGGGTGCTGGTGCGGATCAAAACAGACAATAGGCCATCTTATGGTTTGCAGACATTAGCCACGGTGGGTACAACAGCAACGGTGGGTACAACACGTCACAGGGATTCCGCATTCCCCAGCAGTCAGGCCATCACGGAACGGGTCCACCGGACCCCAAAGCAGATGCTAAGCAAACAGAAAAGGGGGAGAGAGGGGTTTTCACCACGAGACAGGTTGAATAAGACTTTGTATGTCTTAAACTTTTTAAATCGGGCTAATAAGGGTCAGGCTCCTCCCATCTTCCGCCACCTGGGTGGCCCAGAGGAGGAGGTGTTACATGCTTGTATGGAATATCGAGGCCCGAGGTCAGGGAAATGGATAGGACCAGTTCCGTTAGCAACTTGGGGACAAGGATATGCTTGTATCGATGTTGCAGGTCAACCGAAATGGGTACTGGCGCGATGGGTCCGGCCCTGTTTATCATCCCTACAACACTTGTCTACCTTGGACGAGCAGGTGCAGGAGCTGTCCGCAGAGGAGGGTCCCTCCGACAACCTGACAGGAACACATGGGTCATGCTAGCCAACAGAATGGGTATTTGGGTGATGGGCTGCTCTCTGACCTCTTCCGAGGACCCTTTCTCAACATGCTTGGTTGGACTCCCTGCAGATGGGGGTGATTGGGTTCTTTCCTTGCTATTATGGTCCTCATGTCCTGTTGGTCCAGCTCACACAATTGCACTGAGGGAGGAAGGGAAAACATGAAGGCAATCAATTGCTCTTAGCAGCTGGACATGAAGGTCAGTTGGGTCTGGGGGGTGGATAGCTAGTGATACAAACCCACATAAGCAACCCATGTTGCCTCCCCAAGAAGCGGATATACTGGGCAGATCACTCCAAATCCATTCATAGCCACATTCTGATATCATGGCTATCGGGACTGGTGGGGTTAGGCCAGGCCTTGCACCAAGCACTAGCATTGGGCATTAAGAAGTCGGAGGTGCACTGGACAGCAGCTGAGGATGGGCCCCAGGTGGAGGGTCAGGAAAATGAGAATCGACCTGAATCGGAGATATCGTATCAACCACTGATGATGGCGGACTCACTGGACGATAACCAAATCGTGTGGCCATGGTGCCATGCACTCTCATCCTAGAACAGGCCAACCAAACAGAAAAGGGGGAGATGTAGGGATCTGTGAGCAATAAGGTGTAGAAGGGTCACTGGGCAGCTCAGCTGGGATTGCGAGGCCTTGAGGACAGCAAGCTGACTGACTCTGGACTGATCATTTCCAGGATTGGGTAGCTAGGCAGGCGTGCACGGGGATTGGCTGTATCTGGGTGGAGTCCTCGTGGACAGGGCATGCTTTAGGATGTACAGCTTGTTTACACAGGTGTATAAATACTGGAACCCTGGGCTCAATAAACACCTTTGGCTGAAGACCACTGGCCCCTGCTCTGCTCATTACCCTACATATCACCCTGTCTAATGCGGCTGCCCGCTATGGTAGAATCCTGCTGCTCCACATTACTGTGGTTGCCCAGCTGGATACGCAACTCCTGCCTCTGGCCAAAACATCTGGGCTGGGCTGGAGGGAACCTGCTGGAGACCAAATGTGCCTGGCTTTGCCCTGGGCCATGCCCCTGGCATCCCTGCACACCTCAGGGAAGACTCCCGCACACAGGTGCCATGGCAGGAACCTCCCCGTGCCATAGGCTCCCCCAGTGCAGCGGCAGCTCTCCCATCCCCCTGCCCCGCATAGCCCCACTGCCCTGGTCCTGGTGCACAACACCACCGGGGCACAGAGCCCACGGGCTCTGAAGGTTCTGGCTGATCGGGACTACCCATTCTGCAGCGCTGCAGTGTGTGCCCTTTGCTGGAGCAACACTGGTGACCCTGCTCAGCGTGCTGAGCAAGGCACAGAACGGCCGGGCGCTGCATGCTGTCTGCAGTGGGAAGTGTCGGCATCACGGCAGGACCCGCGGAGAGGTGAGCAGCTGAGGCGGCCCTGGGTGCCTTGCAGGGGTCTTGGGGTGGGCACGGCAGGGAGTGGGGAGCACCATGAGAGGGACCACCTGGGAAGAAAGGCGCAAGGGCAGCAGCAGGCAGTGTCGAGGAGCAAGGCTGTGCAGAGGAGAAGGTGCTGGTGTGGGAGAGGGGAGAAACAAGGCAGCATTTCAATCCAGATGTCTCAGACCATGGCACATGACGCCCCTGATCGCCCACCCGGATGCCCAGCACCCCTGGCCTGGGCACAAAGCAGGCTTGGGGACCAGTGCAAGGTCTCCTGCTGGCCAGAGACTTGGACCCAATGCTGTTTTCCTTCCTGTGCAGTGCTGGAGCAGTGGTGCAGCGCCATAAACATGTACTTCCATGAGTGGGCGAAACATGCCTTCCCTTGTCCGGGCGCCACCCAACTCTGCAGCCCCGGTCACCTGCTCTTTTGCTATGTGGGCAAGAACTGGCAGGGCTGCAAAGAGGAAGAGGTGAGTGCTGCTGCTCCAGCAACCATGGGCCACAGCAGCAAGGGGCCTGTGGGAAAGACCTGCAGATACACCAGGGCTTCCTGCTCCTTTCCTGCCAGCTCCAAGCAGGACGGAGATCCTGGACCTGAGCATGGAAGACAACGGACAGAGCTGCAGGCGCTGGCAGGAGGCAGAAGAAAGGAGCTGTGCTCCCTCTGCAGCAGCGGGCCCGCTTCCAGCATACAGCGAGCCCCGGCTCACACAGGTGCCCCTGGCAGAAGAGGGGCAGTGAAGCTCCTGGCACCGCAGCACCGCTGCCTCCTGCTGGCTGCGCTGCCTCTCCTGGCCTGCGCCTCGGTCCTGCCACTGGGCTGCCTCTGCTGCGCTCCTGCCCAGGGCTTGCTGACTGCCAACCAAGCACAGAGCAGGTCCAGGCATTCAGGCACTGCCTGCACAGGGCCAGCAGCGCCAGGATGCAGCTGTGGTGGGAGGCAGGGCTGGAGTAGGGCCGGCTCCTCCCACAGAGGCCGCTCGCTCACCTGCCTGGGAGGTGTGCGGCTCACACCACTGCTGGGTCTCAGCTTGGCTCTTGCTCTCAGCGATGGCACTATCGTCATCATCGTCCCAGGCCATGCAGGTAATGCTGGCACCAGCCTCCTCCTCCTGCCCCATGGACTTGCTGGAGTCTATGTCATGCCAGCGTATGAGGAGGTTCCTGGTGACTCCCGACTGCTCCCAAGCCTCAGCAAATGCCCTGAATTGGTCATCCTCTGCTGCCCAGGGGATGGGATTTCTCTTTTTGTCCAGCTGTGCCAAGCTGCTGAGCCAAGGAGAGGCACAAGGGTGGCTATGGGGAGCCTGCAGCCCACAGTTCTCCTTGAAGGCCTCACACTCTCCCTCTCCTGGCAGCCTGAGGCTGGAGGTGGAGGCTAAGATAGCAGAGGGAAAGGGAGCGGCAGGATTTGAGAGCTCGGGAAGCTGGCCACATGCTGAATCTCTGGGCAGGAAGATGCAGAGGGAGAAGCCGTCGTCTGCCACTCTGAGCGCCTTGTTCACTATGGGCTTGAGGCAGTCACTGCTGAGCTGCTCCCATCTTCCTTCCCCACAGGAGGCTGCCCTTGTGCGAGAGCTCTCCATCCAGCTCTTCCAGAGCGTGATGGCCATTGTGGTGGGCAAGCAGAAAGTGCTGCTGAGGAAGCATGTGCGCAGCTGCCTGCTCCCATTGCTTGTGCATGCACATGAAGAGATCCCCAGCGTGGCGCAGGTGTGTGACCACATGGCTTAGTCATGTGGGACCAGGAGTTTTTTGTCCGTTTTCTGTCCAGGTTTGCCCAGCAAAGCCCCACCACTGGCATCCCGAGGGGATTTCTAGCTGTCCCTGCAGTCATCCTAGGCCAAGGACTAGGCAAGCTCTGTCTTGCTGCTCTGATATAGTGCCCTGAAGCTGCACCAGGCCTTGTAGACTCCTGGCCAACATGAAACACAGAAGAGCTCATGCCTCAAGGCATGGTTGCATTAGCACACATGGCTGTAACACTCTGCGGACGCGCGGTGGCACGGGAGCTCTCAAGTCCTGTCGCTGCCTTTCCCTCCAGTACCTTAGCCTCCACCTGCAGCCCTAGGCCGCTGCCCTCTCTTTGCCCACGTGCCCCCTGCTCACTATTTGCCATCTCTCAGACAGCGTGATGAGGCCTGTGATGACCATTTCGCGCATCACCACGCTCTGGTTGTGCAGATGCTGTTGCAGGAAGTCCAGGACATCCTCATCAATCTGCTGCTCAAAGTCTGTGCAGTTCAGCAGCTCAAAAACACCCAGAGGCAGAGGAAGTGACTCTCAAGAGCCAACGGCACTCCCCGCATCCTCTGGACCAGCTGCGGCCTCTGGGTCTTGGGTCTCTGTGAAGCAGCTGAACGTAGAGAGCTGG
The DNA here is from genome assembly GCF_059628265.1 of Tinamus guttatus. Lineage (NCBI taxonomy): Eukaryota > Metazoa > Chordata > Aves > Tinamiformes > Tinamidae > Tinamus > Tinamus guttatus. The sequence goes on along the minus strand of NW_028289080.1, from coordinate 1,315,534 downwards.
CACAAAGGCTGCCTGACCCGCAAACACTTGGGGCCTGTAGCCAGCAGAAATGGCCTCTTGGTGGGAATAAGCTCAACTCGGGCTGACTGAGGGCTGTCTGGCTCCTGAGGGAGAGCAGCCCAGCTCCATACGTGCCGGCTGCCACGAACCTCTGGGCATGCAGCACCCTGGCAGCTGCTGGAGTCTCTGCGAGGGGCCCAGCCTCATCCACTCTTTCTGGTGTCAGTGTGCAGGCATCATCCTGGTGAGTGCTGTGGGCAGAGCTGGCCCGCATGTGCCTTCAGGAGGTGGGGCAGGTGAGTCAGCCAGGGCAGCAGGGAAGCATCCCCGCTGCCTGAGAGGGACAGAGCTGTGGGGATCTTGCCTGTGGGCCTGGTCCACGGAGGGGAACTTCCCTTTAGTCCGGTACAACACCCAGACAGTTGACAGTGAAATGACCCAGGTTTCAGGCCCCCCTTGCCCTAATTTCACAGCCAAGCTTTTCCCATCAGCAGCAGCAGCTGCCTTGCATGTGGCTTGCAGTGTCCTGCAGCCGCCTAGGACAGTGACACCTTCTCCCCAGCCACAGCTGTGAGCAAAGGGCATTGCACCAGCCAATGCTGCCTGCAGCAAGAGCAGCCTGGACTGAGACTGTAGCAGGGAGGTCCCCATGGGCTCCCTGCCCAGGTCAGTGGTGTCCGGAGAGACTGGGGCCATGGAGGCAGCAGGGCCAGAAAGGGAGGGGGCATTGGGCAGAATGAGGCCCGGAATGAGACAGATCCACCTGTGGCAGGTTCTGCAGTGCTAGCTCACCTCGATGCACGCATGTGAGCGGGAGAGGGCCCTGCAGCTGTGCGACGAGCTGCTGGGCGCTTACGAAGAGGGCCATGAGCACTGCGTGAGCAGGGAGGCTGCACACAGGGAGCTCTGTGGATGAGAGCTGCCTTGAGGTCTCCTGGGGCTGCAGGACGGCCCTAGCAGTGCCCGGGCTCCGGCACGGCATGGTGGGAGAGCGGGAGCAGCTGTTGGTGACCTCTCTGGCTGCCTCTTGCTCCTGCAGTGAGGCCACCCCTGGGAGCAGTTTAGTTCCCTGGCGGGACTGCCGGGGCCTCTGATGTGCAACACCTCGAGTGCATCCTGGCAGTGGGCAGCAACCTGCCTCGGCCCCCATGCTGCGAATAGGAGGTGAGGAAAGAGGCGCAGGGCCATCCTCGCTGCTGCCTCAGGACGTGGCCCCGGCACTAGGGACCGTCCCCCTAAATGGACGGCCCACTGCCTGATTCCCAGACGCACTGAGCTGCACTGGGGGGCACGCACAAACACGACTACACCCCCTACAAATGTGACCCCCTCCTTGCTCCAGCCAGGACCATGGATGTGCCACCCCAGAGCAGTGAGAGCGGGTGCCTACGTGAGAGGCTCAACACCATCACCTCCAAGTCTCTGCTGGCAACCTCTGCCAACATTGCCAAAGTAAGTGGAGCCTCAGAAGTGGGCTTGGGGATCGCTGATGGGCTCCTGCCTTTCTACCTGCTCTCTGCAGGGTCATGCACTGTAGGGGAAGGGGCAAAAGGTATCAATTGGCAAAAAACAGAACTCAGCTCAAGCCGCATGCGGCTTGCTGACTAGGCACAAGAACAAGCTACAATTCGGTGGAAGCTGACCTTTTTTGTGCCTGAACATCTCAAATTATGCAAGCCTCGGACAAGGCTGGATTGGCTATCAGGACACGTGTAAAACACATGTACTGTTTGCTTGTAAATATGACGTTTTAACCCAACAAAATGGCTATTGGCCATGAGTTTTTAGTCCCTGTTCCTTGACAGCGGACCCACATGGTGGAGCCTCGCAGAGCGCTGTGCCTAGGCAGCAGCAGCAGCAGCAATGAGGGGAGCTGGGACAGTTTGCTGCAGCTGGGCCACAAGCTGTTGTGCAGTGAGGACTGGAGACAGTAAAAGTCCTCCAGGCGAGAAGGGGGATGTGGACGGTGGGAAATGCACTTGATTTAGCAGGTGGTTCTTGTCTGAGTATCAATGTAGATCATCCGTGCCCTCTCCGAGGTGCTGTCACTCCTGCAGAGCAAGAGCGTGGTCCAGTGCCTGCTTCCAGACCCGCTTCCCAACTTCTTGGAGCAGGTCAGTGAGACACTGGGGGAGGGGATGGCTGCAGGTGCTGGAAGGTGCCAGCCTTTCCCAGGGTCTCTTTCGCAGAGAGCGAGTGCCATGGGCGCACTCTTTTGCAGCAGAATGATCCTGTAGAAGTGGTGAAGTGCCTCTGCTGTGCTCTGGCTCATCTCCCAGTCCTCCTCAGCACAGCACAGCATGAGGTGCCCCAGGAAGTCCAGAGGTCTCTTTTGGAAGAGGAAGGGCTTGATGCTGCTTCCTCCATGGCTGAGCCACTTCTGAGGGAGGTAGGAAGGACAGGCAGCAAGGTCAAGCAATGGCAGTGGGGACCACCAACACCAAACCAACATGAGCCCTCTCCTCCTGAGAGTGCCAGAGCCTGCCTGAGCAGAGGATCACCTATGGCCTGGAGCCACTTGGTTACCTCCAACAGAGAAGGGCTGCTCAGAAGTCGACTCAGCCTCACAATCCTGCCCATAGCCCTCTGGCGCTCAGCTTCTTTCTGGGATGCTGTGAAGGGCAACAGCATCTGAGGAGAGCAAAGCTGCTGGTCAGGGCTGCGACTGGACGGCCACAGTTCTGCTAAGGCCCTGGCAGGCTTGATGCCCCTGCTGCCTTCCATGCATGCTTCCAGAAAGCACGTTGTGTTCCCTCCTGGCCCCAAACTCCTTCCACTGGTTTTCTGCAAGGGACAGACCCACCCACACTGCCACCATGGTGATTTCTGTCTTGGACCATCTGCAGGATGCCACAGTGAGTTGGAGCTGTCCCATGGGGCTGGAGGGTTCCCCACAGTGCCCCAGCTTCTCCAATGCCACAGGTGGCTCTCGCTCCATGGCACCTTTGCCCTGCTGCCCTGCCTTTCTGCAAATGATGATCAGTTTGGGCAGGGGTTATCAAACTACGGCCCGCAGGCTGGATACAGCCCCCCAGGGTCCTCAATCCGGCCCGCCGGTATTTACAGAACCCCCCTGCCCCTCCCCACCGGGGGTTGGTGGGGGGAAACCAAGCAGCCGCAGATGACTTCCTGCCACTGAATCCGCGCACCGCCTCCGCAGACCCCAAGCACCCGCCGGGACTGGGCTGAAACCAGCGCCTCGTCCTCGACCTGCCCCTGCCAGGGGTGCCTCTCGGCTACAAACTGCGCCGCCGCCGCTGCCCCGTCCGCCTCCTCCTGCTCCTCCTCTGCGATGCGCGGCAGGCAAGAGGCGCGGGCATCTCCTCTGCCAGGCAAGCTCAGTCGGCAGCCTCTGCACTGCGAGGTCCAGCCAACTCGGGCGAATCGCCAGAGCCCCGGCGCGGCAAAGCTCCTTCGGTCCCTTCTGGCCACCCTTTCCGCACTGCGCGGCCGGGCTGAGGAGGGGGGCGGCTCCCCCGTCTCTCCCTCCCTCCCTCCAGCTCCCAGGCAGCACAAGCAGTCAGCAGCAGTGCGAAGTGCGCGCACCACCATGGCAAAAAAAAAGAAAAATTGACTCTGAGTGCAGGGTATTCCAAGAAAAGTGGACTTCTGATTATTTTTTCACAGAGTACAAAGAAAGAGCTGTTTGTCTGATATGCCAGAATTCAGTGTCTGTGTTCAAGGAATACAATTTGCGGCGACACTACAAAACTCAACATAAATATGATTCTTTGGTCGGACAAGTGAGAAAATATAAAATATTAAGACTGAAACATGGATTGACAACTCAGCAAAATACTTCTGTGAAGCAAAAGCAGCTCAATATATCACTTCGAGCAAGCTATCAAGTTGCCAAGCTCATAGCGCACACTTGCAGAGCATTCCTAGAGGGAGAATTTGTTAAAGAATGCCTTCTTTCTGTTGCCAAAGAGATGTGTCCAGAGAAGGCAGATTTCTTTAGCACAGTGAGTTTTTCAGGACCTACAATTACACGAAGGATTGAAGAAACAGGGGAAAATTTGAATCTGCAGTTGCAAAACTCCTTAAAAAAACTTTGCTATTTCTCATTGGCACTCGACGAAAGCAATGATGTTTGTGATTCTGCACAACTTCTAATTTTCATTCATGGGACAAATGATTCTTTCGAAGTCACAGAGGAGCTTGCTGCACTGAAAAGCATCAAAGGAACAACTACAGGAGAGGATATCTATGAGAAAGTTTGCCAAACTATGAATGATTTGGAGCTGGACTGGGGTAAACTATTCAGTGTGACAACTGATGGTGCTCCTAGCATGGTGGGGTCCATGAAAGGAGTGGTTGCACGCATTAACAACAAGATGGACAAACACAACCATTCACATCCAATAGCCATGCACTGCATCATCCACCAAAAAGCACTGTGTTGTAAATCACTGAAGCTGGACTCTGTCATGAAAATTGTAGTTTCTTGTGTCAACTTCATTAGAGCTCATGCACTAAACCACAAACAGTTTCAGCAATTTCTGTCTGAGCTAAATGTTGCCTATGAAGATATTCTGTACCACACAGAAGTCTGGTGGCTGAGTCAAGGGAGAGTTTTGAAACCATTTTATGACTTACTTCCACAGGTTTATGATTTTATGGTTTCTAAAAAGAAAGAAGTACCAGAGCTCAAAGATGCAGAATGGAAATGGCACCTTGCGTTTCTGACAGATGTTAACAGAGCTACTCAACAATTTCAATGCCCAACTTCAAGGAAAGGGGAAGCTCATCTGTGATATGTATTCACATGTGAAAGCATTTCAAGTCAAATTAGACCTCCTCATTAACCAAATAAAGGAGGAAAACTTCTGCCGTCTCCCCACAACTCAAAACCTGTCTGCAGAAAAACCAGCAGTTGCATTCCCAAACAAAACATGTATGGATGTACTAGAAATGTTGCAAAAGGAGTTTCAAATTAGATTTAAAGAAAGAGCTTCGTCTCCATGAACAGGACATACAGCTTTTCCAGAACCCGTTTTCTGTTGACATTGAAACTGTTGATCCGATTTACCAAATGGAATTGGCCAAACTACAGACTTGTGACTCGCTGAAAGATGCATTCAAATCAAGTAGCCTTACTAATTTCTATGCATCTCTCCCCTCAGAGACATATCATAATCTCAGGAACCATGCACTCAAAATTGCAACCATCTTTGGCAGCACCTATGTCTGTGAGCAGACTTTTTCCCAAATTAAACATCTGAAATTTCCAATCAGGTCCAGACGAACTGATGAACACTTGCATCACTTGCAACAACTAGCAGTGACAAATATGGAACCTAACATTGACCATCTCATTAGCCAAAAGCAGGCCCACAGTTCACATTGAAATACTATCTTTTTTTGTTGATTATAATTGTTTTTCATTTTAAATATTGCATTGTTTTTCCTATTTTTTGTGCACTACTACAAATAAAGTATGTGCAGGGTGCATAGGAATTTGTTCATTTTTTTCCAGACTATAGTCCAGCCCCCGACAGTGTCTGAGGGACAGTAAATCAGCCCCCTGTTTAAAAAGTTTGAGGACCCCTGGCTTGGGGGATGATAGTGATGGGCAGTTGCTCCCGCATACCCCTCTTTTGTGGTGGAGATGGCGCTGGTGCTGGAGTTGGGCTCAGGCTGGGTTCAGGAAATGCCGGTGTGGGATTCCCAGCCGCTCCCAAGAGCTGTGCTGAGCGGTACCAACAGCTTGAACTCGACATCCTGGAACTGCTGTAGGGCTGCATGTCCCATTGCACAGTGTGGCACCCAGAAAGCGCTAAGGAAGCACTTGTTCACTATGGCCTTGAAGCAGCCATGGCAAACCACTGCTCCTTGTGGGCAGAGAGCACAATCTTGCTGTACATTAGCATGTGTCCACCAGACATTCTTCCTGGTTGGTATTCCGGCATCATTGGAGGAGCCATGAAATGCCTGTGTAACACTTTCCCGTGCTCCCATTTGCTGCAGAGGAAGGAGCTGCCCCAGCACCAGGCCCAGCTGCACATGGCATCTCTCAGCAGTTCCCCAAGCCATGCCTTAAGCAGTCTGTGAGGGCTGGGGGCAGTTTCCCATCTCACAGGTTGGGCTTCTCGACCAAGGAACATGGAGGAACAATTCTCAAATATCATCCCGCTTTTGGGAGCCCTCTGTCCTCCAGGATTGTACCTCATGGGAGTCTCCCAAGCAGGTGTCGGCACACACCCAAGGCTGCTCTCCAGACACCTGGGGCTGGGAGTCTGCTTTTGACCCTGCGCCGTTCTTGCATGATCTCTCTGTTGCCATCATGCTAACATAGCGCTACGTTAGCACCATAACAATGATAGCAAAGGCTATGCTGGCAGGTGGCCTCCCCAGAAGCTTTCCTAAAGGCGTAGGAAGGTCTGCAGCCATGATGCAGAGCTTTCAAGATACTCTAAGGCACCTCTCAAATCTGCTGCCTTTCAGGAAGGACGCATGGTGTTCCTTCCCCAGGCCTGCTTTCACACCCTGGCCAACACCACTCTCCCTTCAGAAAAATTCAGTGTAGCAAGCATCCACAGAAGTGTGCTCGTGCCCTTATTTATTGGACCCATCTCCTGGGCTTCTGGAACCTTCTCTCATCCCACTCTCAGGAGTGGTTGAGACACCTGTCATTCAAGGGAGGCAGCACCAGTAAGTCTAGGCAGGTTGCACCAGGTCCTTCCCTGCGAGTTCTGGAATCTTCTCTTGAGGCGGTGGTTCCAGGAATGTTTGAGATACCAGTGCTGTCACTTGGGCCGTGTCCCTTACCTCGTGCTCGGGGAAGGCGCTGGCACACGAGTGTCCTGGCAGGAATGTCCCCATGCTATGGTCTCCCCAAGTCTCTGTCCCCAAGCAGCTCCCCTGTGTCCCTGTCCTGAAACGTCCCTGCAGCCTGGCAGTCCTGATCCTGCCCCAGCGAGTAGCACAGCGCTCCTGCTCCAACAGGCCAGGCTCTGCCATAGGGATTCATCTGCTCTGCTCCTGTTCCTCCCCAGCTGCACAGAGTACAAGGGTCAGGGCTTGGTACAGACCTCTGACAGCCAGGTTAGTCCTCAGACCAGAGCTGTATGCTCATTCACTTGCTCTGCCAGGACATTCAGGGTCCCAGCCAGGTGGCACCGAGCTTTAGGGGGAGCAGAGGGCATGGTGCTCGCATTCGTGGCAGGCTGAGGTGCCATCCTGAGGCTGAGGTGCCATCCTGGTAGCAAGGCCCAGCTGGGCCAGGGGCTCCTTCCCCATCCTGGAGGCAGTGATGGATTGTGGCCCTTAAGGAGAGTCCAGTGGGACAGTGTGTGGGAGAAAGAGGAGCGCGTGTGCAGCTCCAGAGCCCACAGCCATGGGCTGGCAGTGGGGAGGTGACATGGGCGAGGGAGAGGGCAAGGGTGGCAGGCCTTCTGTGGGGCATGTCTTGGTGGCTTTGGGGCTGTCCTTACCAGGCACTCTCCAATCTGCCAAATCTGTGCTGTCTCAAGCAGCTGCCTGAGCTGTTTCCATTTCAGGAGCTGAGCAACCCCAAGGAGGGCTTCCTGAGAGGCATGAAGAGATCCCATGATCCCACATGAAGAGATCCCCAGCGTGGCGCAGGTGTGTGACCACATGGCTTAGTCATGTGGGACCAGGAGTTTTTTGTCCGTTTTCTGTCCAGGTTTGCCCAGCAAAGCCCCACCACTGGCATCCCGAGGGGATTTCTAGCTGTCCCTGCAGTCATCCTAGGCCAAGGACTAGGCAAGCTCTGTCTTGCTGCTCTGATATAGTGCCCTGAAGCTGCACCAGGCCTTGTAGACTCCTGGCCAACATGAAACACAGAAGAGCTCATGCCTCAAGGCATGGTTGCATTAGCACACATGGCTGTAACACTCTGCGGACGCGCGGTGGCACGGGAGCTCTCAAGTCCTGTCGCTGCCTTTCCCTCCAGTACCTTAGCCTCCACCTGCAGCCCTAGGCCGCTGCCCTCTCTTTGCCCACGTGCCCCCTGCTCACTATTTGCCATCTCTCAGACAGCGTGATGAGGCCTGTGATGACCATTTCGCGCATCACCACGCTCTGGTTGTGCAGATGCTGTTGCAGGAAGTCCAGGACATCCTCATCAATCTGCTGCTCAAAGTCTGTGCAGTTCAGCAGCTCAAAAACACCCAGAGGCAGAGGAAGTGACTCTCAAGAGCCAACGGCACTCCCCGCATCCTCTGGACCAGCTGCGGCCTCTGGGTCTTGGGTCTCTGTGAAGCAGCTGAACGTAGAGAGCTGGCACAAAGGCTGCCTGACCCGCAAACACTTGGGGCCTGTAGCCAGCAGAAATGGCCTCTTGGTGGGAATAAGCTCAACTCGGGCTGACTGAGGGCTGTCTGGCTCCTGAGGGAGAGCAGCCCAGCTCCATACGTGCCGGCTGCCACGAACCTCTGGGCATGCAGCACCCTGGCAGCTGCTGGAGTCTCTGCGAGGGGCCCAGCCTCATCCACTCTTTCTGGTGTCAGTGTGCAGGCATCATCCTGGTGAGTGCTGTGGGCAGAGCTGGCCCGCATGTGCCTTCAGGAGGTGGGGCAGGTGAGTCAGCCAGGGCAGCAGGGAAGCATCCCCGCTGCCTGAGAGGGACAGAGCTGTGGGGATCTTGCCTGTGGGCCTGGTCCACGGAGGGGAACTTCCCTTTAGTCCGGTACAACACCCAGACAGTTGACAGTGAAATGACCCAGGTTTCAGGCCCCCCTTGCCCTAATTTCACAGCCAAGCTTTTCCCATCAGCAGCAGCAGCTGCCTTGCATGTGGCTTGCAGTGTCCTGCAGCCGCCTAGGACAGTGACACCTTCTCCCCAGCCACAGCTGTGAGCAAAGGGCATTGCACCAGCCAATGCTGCCTGCAGCAAGAGCAGCCTGGACTGAGACTGTAGCAGGGAGGTCCCCATGGGCTCCCTGCCCAGGTCAGTGGTGTCCGGAGAGACTGGGGCCATGGAGGCAGCAGGGCCAGGAAGGGAGAGGGCATTGGGCAGAATGAGGCCCGGAATGAGACAGATCCACCTGTGGCAGGTTCTGCAGTGCTAGCTCACCTCGATGCACACATGTGAGCGGGAGAGGGCCCTGCAGCTGTGCGACGAGCTGCTGGGCGCTTACGAAGAGGGCCATGAGCACTGCGTGAGCAGGGAGGCTGCACACAGGGAGCTCTGTGGATGAGAGCTGCCTTGAGGTCTCCTGGGGCTGCAGGACGGCCCTAGCAGTGCCCGGGCTCCGGCACGGCATGGTGGGAGAGCGGGAGCAGCTGTTGGTGACCTCTCTGGCTGCCTCTTGCTCCTGCAGTGAGGCCACCCCTGGGAGCAGTTTAGTTCCCTGGCGGGACTGCCGGGGCCTCTGATGTGCAACACCTCGAGTGCATCCTGGCAGTGGGCAGCAACCTGCCTCGGCCCCCATGCTGCGAATAGGAGGTGAGGAAAGAGGCGCAGGGCCATCCTCGCTGCTGCCTCAGGACGTGGCCCCGGCACTAGGGACCGTCCCCCTAAATGGACGGCCCACTGCCTGATTCCCAGACGCACTGAGCTGCACTGGGGGGCACGCACAAACGCGACTACACCCCCTACAAATGTGACCCCCTCCTTGCTCCAGCCAGGACCATGGATGTGGCACCCCAGAGCAGTGAGTGTGGGTGCCTACGTGAGAGGCTCAACACCATCACCTCCAAGTCTCTGCTGGCAACCTCTGCCAACATTGCCAAAGTAAGTGGAGCCTCAGAAGTGGGCTTGGGGATCGCTGATGGGCTCCTGCCCTTCTACCTGCTCTCTGCAGGGTCATGCACTGTAGGGGAAGGGGCAAAAGGTATCAATTGGCAAAAAACAGAACTCGGCTCAAGCCACATGCGGCTTGCTGACTAGGCACAAGAACAAGCTACAATTCGGTGGAAGCTGACCTTTTTTGTGACTGAACATCTCAAATTATGCAAGCCTCGGACAAGGCTGGATTGGCTATCAGGACACGTGTAAAACACATGTACTGTTTGCTTGTAAATATGACGTTTTAACCCAACAAAATGGCTATTGGCCATGAGTTTTTAGTCCCTGTTCCTTGACAGCGGACCCACATGGTGGAGCCTCGCAGAGCGCTGTGCCTAGGCAGCAGCAGCAATGAGGGGAGCTGGGACAGTTTGCTGCAGCTGGGCCACAAGCTGTTGTGCAGTGAGGACTGGAGACAGTAAAAGTCCTCCAGGCGAGAAGGGGGATGTGGACGGTGGGAAATGCACTTGATTTAGCAGGTGGTTCTTGTCTGAGTATCAATGTAGATCATCCGTGCCCTCTCCGAGGTGCTGTCAGTCCTGCAGAGCAAGAGCGTGGTCCAGTGCCTGCTTCCAGACCCGCTTCCCAACTTCTTGGAGCAGGTCAGTGAGACACTGGGGGAGGGGATGGCTGCAGGTGCTGGAAGGTGCCAGCCTTTCCCAGGGTCTCTTTCGCAGAGAGCGAGTGCCATGGGCGCACTTTTTTGCAGCAGAATGATCCTGTAGAAGTGGTGAAGTGCCTCTGCTGTGCTCTGGCTCATCTCCCAGTCCTCCTCAGCACAGCACAGCATGAGGTGCCCCAGGAAGTCCAGAGGTCTCTTTTGGAAGAGGAAGGGCTTGATGCTGCTTCCTCCATGGCTGAGCCACTTCTGAGGGAGGTAGGAAGGACAGGCAGCAAGGCCAAGCAATGGCAGTGGGGACCACCAACACCAAGCCAACATGAGCCCTCTCCTCCTGCGAGTGCCGGAGCCTGCCTGAGCAGAGGGTCACCTATGGCCTGGAGCCACTTGGTTACCTCCAACAGAGAAGGGCTGCTCAGGAGCCGACCAAGGCTCACAATCCTGCCCATAGCCCTCTGGCGCTCAGCTTCTTTCTGGGATGCTGTGAAGGGCAACAGCATCTGAGGAGAGCAAAGCTGCTGGTCAGGGCTGCGACTGGACGGCCACAGTTCTGCTAAGGCCCTGGCAGGCTTGATGCCCCTGCTGCCTTCCATGCATGCTTCCAGAAAGCACCTTGTGTTCCCTCCTGGCCCCAAACTCCTTCCACTGGTTTTCTGGAAGGGACAGACCCACCCACACTGCCACCATGGTGATTTCTGTCTTGGACCATCTGCAGGATGCCACAGTGAGTTGGAGCTGTCCCATGGGGCTGGAGGGTTCCCCACAGTGCCCCAGCTTCTCCAATGCCACAGGTGGCTCTCGCTCCATGGCACCTTTGCCCTGCTGCCCTGCCTTTCTGCAAATGATGATCAGTTTGGGCAGGGGTTATCAAAATACGGCCCACAGGCTGGATACAGCCCCCCAGGGTCCTCAATCCGGCCCGCCGGTATTTACAGAACCCCCCTGCCCCTCCCCACCGGGGGTTGGCGGGGGGAAACCAAGCAGCCGCAGATGACTTCCTGCCACTGAATCCGCGCACCGCCTCCGCAGACCCCAAGCACCCGCCGGGACTGGGCCGAAACCAGCGCCTCGTCCTCAACCTGCCCCTGCCAGGGGTGCCTCTCGGCTACAAACTGCGCCGCCGCCGCTGCCCCGTCCGCCTCCTCCTGCTCCTCCTCTGCGATGCGCGGCAGGCAAGAGGCGCGGGCATCTCCTCTGCCAGGCGAGCTCAGTCGGCAGCCTCTGCACTGCGAGGTCCAGCCAACTCGGGCGAATCGCCAGAGCCCCGGCGCGGCAAAGCTCCTTCGGTCCCTTCTGGCCACCCTTTCCGGACTGCGCGGCCGGGCTGAGGAGGGGGGCGGCTCCCCCGTCTCTCCCTCCCTCCCTCCAGCTCCCAGGCAGCACAAGCAGTCAGCAGCAGTGCGAAGTGCGTGCACCATCATGGCAAAAAAAAATAAAAATTGACTCTGAGTGCAGGGTATTCCAAGAAAACTGGACTTCTGATTATTTTTTCACAGAGTACAAAGAAAGAGCTGTTTGTCTGATATGCCAGAATTCAGTGTCTGTGTTCAAGGAATACAATTTGCGGCGACACTACAAAACTCAACATAAATATGATTCTTTGGTCGGACAAGTGAGAAAATATAAAATATTAAGACTGAAACATGGATTGACAACTCAGCAAAATACTTCTGTGAAGCAAAAGCAGCTCAATATATCACTTCGAGCAAGCTATCAAGTTGCCAAGCTCATAGCGCACACTTGCAGAGCATTCCTAGAGGGAGAGTTTGTTAAAGAATGCCTTCTTTCTGTTGCCAAAGAGATGTGTCCAGAGAAGGCAGATTTCTTTAGCACAGTGAGTTTTTCAGGACCTACAATTACACGAAGGATTGAAGAAATAGGGGAAAATTTGAATCTGCAGTTGCAAAACTCCTTAAAAAATCTTTGCTATTTCTCATTGGCACTCGACGAAAGCAATGATGTTCGTGATTCTGCACAACTTCTAATTTTCATTCGTGGGACAAATGATTCTTTTGAAGTCACAGAGGGGCTTGCTGCACTGAAAAGCATCAAAGGAACAACTACAGGAGAGGATATCTATGAGAAAGTTTGCCAAACTATGAATGATTTGGAGCTGGACTGGGGTAAACTATTCAGTGTGACAACTGATGGTGCTCCTAGCATGGTGGGGTCCATGAAAGGAGTGGTTGCACGCATTAACAACAAGATGGACAAACACAACCATTCACATCCAATAGCCATGCACTGCATCATCCACCAAAAAGCACTGTGTTGTAAATCACTGAAGCTGGACTCTGTCATGAAAATTGTAGTTTCTTGTGTCAACTTCATTAGAGCTCATGCACTAAACCACAAACAGTTTCAGCAATTTCTGTCTGAGCTAAATGTTGCCTATGAAGATATTCTGTACCACACAGAAGTCTGGTGGCTGAGTCAAGGGAGAGTTTTGAAACCATTTTATGACTTACTTCCACAGGTTTATGATTTTATGGTTTCTAAAAAGAAAGAAGTACCAGAGCTCAAAGATGCAGAATGGAAATGGCACCTTGCGTTTCTGACAGATGTTAACAGAGCTACTCAACAATTTCAATGCCCAACTTCAAGGAAAGGGGAAGCTCATCTGTGATATGTATTCACATGTGAAAGCATTTCAAGTCAAATTAGACCTCCTCATTAACCAAATAAAGGAGGAAAACTTCTGCCGTCTCCCCACAACTCAAAACCTGTCTGCAGAAAAACCAGCAGTTGCATTCAAATTAGATTTAAAGAAAGAGCTTCGTCTCCATGAACAGGACATACAGCTTTTCCAGAACCCGTTTTCTGTTGACATTGAAACTGTTGATCCGATTTACCAAATGGAATTGGCCAAACTACAGACTTGTGACTCGCTGAAAGATGCATTCAAATCAAGTAGCCTTACTAATTTCTATGCATCTCTCCCCTCAGAGACATATCATAATCTCAGGAACCATGCACTCAAAATTGCAACCATCTTTGGCAGCACCTATGTCTGTGAGCAGACTTTTTCCCAAATTAAACATCTGAAATTTCCAATCAGGTCCAGACGAACTGATGAACACTTGCATCACTTGCAACAACTAGCAGTGACAAATATGGAACCTAACATTGACCATCTCATTAGCCAAAAGCAGGCCCACAGTTCACATTGAAATACTATCTTTTTTTGTTGATTATAATTGTTTTTCATTTTAAATATTGCATTGTTTTTCCTATTTTTTGTGCACTACTACAAATAAAGTATGTGCAGGGTGCATAGGAATTTGTTCATTTTTTTCCAGACTATAGTCCAGCCCCCGACAGTGTCTGAGGGACAGTAAATCAGCCCCCTGTTTAAAAAGTTTGAGGACCCCTGGCTTGGGGGATGATAGTGATGGGCAGTTGCTCCCGCATACCCCTCTTTTGTGGTGGAGATGGCGCTGGTGCTGGAGTTGGGCTCAGGCTGGGTTCAGGAAATGCCGGTGTGGGATTCCCAGCCGCTCCCAAGAGCTGTGCTGAGCGGTACCAACAGCTTGAACTCGACATCCTGGAACTGCTGTAGGGCTGCATGTCCCATTGCACAGTGTGGCACCCAGAAAGCGCTAAGGAAGCACTTGTTCACTATGGCCTTGAAGCAGCCATGGCAAACCACTGCTCCTTGTGGGCAGAGAGCACAATCTTGCTGTACATTAGCATGTGTCCACCAGACATTCTTCCTGGTTGGTATTCCGGCATCATTGGAGGAGCCATGAAATGCCTGTGTAACACTTTCCCGTGCTCCCATTTGCTGCAGAGGAAGGAGCTGCCCCAGCACCAGGCCCAGCTGCACATGGCATCTCTCAGCAGTTCCCCAAGCCATGCCTTAAGCAGTCTGTGAGGGCTGGGGGCAGTTTCCCATCTCACAGGTTGGGCTTCTCGACCAAGGAACATGGAGGAACAATTCTCAAATATCATCCCGCTTTTGGGAGCCCTCTGTCCTCCAGGATTGTACCTCATGGGAGTCTCCCAAGCAGGTGTCGGCACACACCCAAGGCTGCTCTCCAGACACCTGGGGCTGGGAGTCTGCTTTTGACCCTGCGCCGTTCTTGCATGATCTCTCTGTTGCCATCATGCTAACATAGCGCTACGTTAGCACCATAACAATGATAGCAAAGGCTATGCTGGCAGGTGGCCTCCCCAGAAGCTTTCCTAAAGGCGTAGGAAGGTCTGCAGCCATGATGCAGAGCTTTCAAGATACTCTAAGGCACCTCTCAAATCTGCTGCCTTTCAGGAAGGACGCATGGTGTTCCTTCCCCAGGCCTGCTTTCACACCCTGCCCAACACCACTCTCCCTTCAGAAAAATTCAGTGTAGCAAGCATCCACAGAAGTGTGCTCGTGCCCTTATTTATTGGACCCATCTCCTGGGCTTCTGGAACCTTCTCTCATCCCACTCTCAGGAGTGGTTGAGACACCTGTCATTCAAGGGAGGCAGCACCAGTAAGTCTAGGCAGGTTGCACCAGGTCCTTCCCTGCGAGTTCTGGAATCTTCTCTTGAGGCGGTGGTTCCAGGAATGTTTGAGATACCAGTGCTGTCACTTGGGCCGTGTCCCTTACCTCGTGCTCGGGGAAGGCGCTGGCACACGAGTGTCCTGGCAGGAATGTCCCCATGCTATGGTCTCCCCAAGTCTCTGTCCCCAAGCAGCTCCCCTGTGTCCCTGTCCTGAAACGTCCCTGCAGCCTGGCAGTCCTGATCCTGCCCCAGCGAGTAGCACAGCGCTCCTGCTCCAACAGGCCAGGCTCTGCCATAGGGATTCATCTGCTCTGCTCCTGTTCCTCCCCAGCTGCACAGAGTACAAGGGTCAGGGCTTGGTACAGACCTCTGACAGCCAGGTTAGTCCTCAGACCAGAGCTGTATGCTCATTCACTTGCTCTGCCAGGACATTCAGGGTCCCAGCCAGGTGGCACCGAGCTTTAGGGGGAGCAGAGGGCATGGTGCTCGCATTCGTGGCAGGCTGAGGTGCCATCCTGAGGCTGAGGTGCCATCCTGGTAGCAAGGCCCAGCTGGGCCAGGGGCTCCTTCCCCATCCTGGAGGCAGTGATGGATTGTGGCCCTTAAGGAGAGTCCAGTGGGACAGTGTGTGGGAGAAAGAGGAGCGCGTGTGCAGCTCCAGAGCCCACAGCCATGGGCTGGCAGTGGGGAGGTGACATGGGCGAGGGAGAGGGCAAGGGTGGCAGGCCTTCTGTGGGGCATGTCTTGGTGGCTTTGGGGCTGTCCTTACCAGGCACTCTCCAATCTGCCAAATCTGTGCTGTCTCAAGCAGCTGCCTGAGCTGTTTCCATTTCAGGAGCTGAGCAACCCCAAGGAGGGCTTCCTGAGAGGCATGAAGAGATCCCATGATCCCACATGAAGAGATCCCCAGCGTGGCGCAGGTGTGTGACCACATGGCTTAGTCATGTGGGACCAGGAGTTTTTTGTCCGTTTTCTGTCCAGGTTTGCCCAGCAAAGCCCCACCACTGGCATCCCGAGGGGATTTCTAGCTGTCCCTGCAGTCATCCTAGGCCAAGGACTAGGCAAGCTCTGTCTTGCTGCTCTGATATAGTGCCCTGAAGCTGCACCAGGCCTTGTAGACTCCTGGCCAACATGAAACACAGAAGAGCTCATGCCTCAAGGCATGGTTGCATTAGCACACATGGCTGTAACACTCTGCGGACGCGCGGTGGCACGGGAGCTCTCAAGTCCTGTCGCTGCCTTTCCCTCCAGTACCTTAGCCTCCACCTGCAGCCCTAGGCCGCTGCCCTCTCTTTGCCCACGTGCCCCCTGCTCACTATTTGCCATCTCTCAGACAGCGTGATGAGGCCTGTGATGACCATTTCGCGCATCACCACGCTCTGGTTGTGCAGATGCTGTTGCAGGAAGTCCAGGACATCCTCATCAATCTGCTGCTCAAAGTCTGTGCAGTTCAGCAGCTCAAAAACACCCAGAGGCAGAGGAAGTGACTCTCAAGAGCCAACGGCACTCCCCGCATCCTCTGGACCAGCTGCGGCCTCTGGGTCTTGGGTCTCTGTGAAGCAGCTGAACGTAGAGAGCTGGCACAAAGGCTGCCTGACCCGCAAACACTTGGGGCCTGTAGCCAGCAGAAATGGCCTCTTGGTGGGAATAAGCTCAACTCGGGCTGACTGAGGGCTGTCTGGCTCCTGAGGGAGAGCAGCCCAGCTCCATACGTGCCGGCTGCCACGAACCTCTGGGCATGCAGCACCCTGGCAGCTGCTGGAGTCTCTGCGAGGGGCCCAGCCTCATCCACTCTTTCTGGTGTCAGTGTGCAGGCATCATCCTGGTGAGTGCTGTGGGCAGAGCTGGCCCGCATGTGCCTTCAGGAGGTGGGGCAGGTGAGTCAGCCAGGGCAGCAGGGAAGCATCCCCGCTGCCTGAGAGGGACAGAGCTGTGGGGATCTTGCCTGTGGGCCTGGTCCACGGAGGGGAACTTCCCTTTAGTCCGGTACAACACCCAGACAGTTGACAGTGAAATGACCCAGGTTTCAGGCCCCCCTTGCCCTAATTTCACAGCCAAGCTTTTCCCATCAGCAGCAGCAGCTGCCTTGCATGTGGCTTGCAGTGTCCTGCAGCCGCCTAGGACAGTGACACCTTCTCCCCAGCCACAGCTGTGAGCAAAGGGCATTGCACCAGCCAATGCTGCCTGCAGCAAGAGCAGCCTGGACTGAGACTGTAGCAGGGAGGTCCCCATGGGCTCCCTGCCCAGGTCAGTGGTGTCCGGAGAGACTGGGGCCATGGAGGCAGCAGGGCCAGGAAGGGAGAGGGCATTGGGCAGAATGAGGCCCGGAATGAGACAGATCCACCTGTGGCAGGTTCTGCAGTGCTAGCTCACCTCGATGCACGCATGTGAGCGGGAGAGGGCCCTGCAGCTGTGCGACGAGCTGCTGGGCGCTTACGAAGAGGGCCATGAGCACTGCGTGAGCAGGGAGGCTGCACACAGGGAGCTCTGTGGATGAGAGCTGCCTTGAGGTCTCCTGGGGCTGCAGGACGGCCCTAGCAGTGCCCGGGCTCCGGCACGGCATGGTGGGAGAGCGGGAGCAGCTGTTGGTGACCTCTCTGGCTGCCTCTTGCTCCTGCAGTGAGGCCACCCCTGGGAGCAGTTTAGTTCCCTGGCGGGACTGCCGGGGCCTCTGATGTGCAACACCTCGAGTGCATCCTGGCAGTGGGCAGCAACCTGCCTCGGCCCCCATGCTGCGAATAGGAGGTGAGGAAAGAGGCGCAGGGCCATCCTCGCTGCTGCCTCAGGACGTGGCCCCGGCACTAGGGACCGTCCCCCTAAATGGACGGCCCACTGCCTGATTCCCAGACGCACTGAGCTGCACTGGGGGGCACGCACAAACGCGACTACACCCCCTACAAATGTGACCCCCTCCTTGCTCCAGCCAGGACCATGGATGTGGCACCCCAGAGCAGTGAGTGTGGGTGCCTACGTGAGAGGCTCAACACCATCACCTCCAAGTCTCTGCTGGCAACCTCTGCCAACATTGCCAAAGTAAGTGGAGCCTCAGAAGTGGGCTTGGGGATCGCTGATGGGCTCCTGCCCTTCTACCTGCTCTCTGCAGGGTCATGCACTGTAGGGGAAGGGGCAAAAGGTATCAATTGGCAAAAAACAGAACTCGGCTCAAGCCACATGCGGCTTGCTGACTAGGCACAAGAACAAGCTACAATTCGGTGGAAGCTGACCTTTTTTGTGACTGAACATCTCAAATTATGCAAGCCTCGGACAAGGCTGGATTGGCTATCAGGACACGTGTAAAACACATGTACTGTTTGCTTGTAAATATGACGTTTTAACCCAACAAAATGGCTATTGGCCATGAGTTTTTAGTCCCTGTTCCTTGACAGCGGACCCACATGGTGGAGCCTCGCAGAGCGCTGTGCCTAGGCAGCAGCAGCAATGAGGGGAGCTGGGACAGTTTGCTGCAGCTGGGCCACAAGCTGTTGTGCAGTGAGGACTGGAGACAGTAAAAGTCCTCCAGGCGAGAAGGGGGATGTGGACGGTGGGAAATGCACTTGATTTAGCAGGTGGTTCTTGTCTGAGTATCAATGTAGATCATCCGTGCCCTCTCCGAGGTGCTGTCAGTCCTGCAGAGCAAGAGCGTGGTCCAGTGCCTGCTTCCAGACCCGCTTCCCAACTTCTTGGAGCAGGTCAGTGAGACACTGGGGGAGGGGATGGCTGCAGGTGCTGGAAGGTGCCAGCCTTTCCCAGGGTCTCTTTCGCAGAGAGCGAGTGCCATGGGCGCACTTTTTTGCAGCAGAATGATCCTGTAGAAGTGGTGAAGTGCCTCTGCTGTGCTCTGGCTCATCTCCCAGTCCTCCTCAGCACAGCACAGCATGAGGTGCCCCAGGAAGTCCAGAGGTCTCTTTTGGAAGAGGAAGGGCTTGATGCTGCTTCCTCCATGGCTGAGCCACTTCTGAGGGAGGTAGGAAGGACAGGCAGCAAGGCCAAGCAATGGCAGTGGGGACCACCAACACCAAGCCAACATGAGCCCTCTCCTCCTGCGAGTGCCGGAGCCTGCCTGAGCAGAGGGTCACCTATGGCCTGGAGCCACTTGGTTACCTCCAACAGAGAAGGGCTGCTCAGGAGCCGACCAAGGCTCACAATCCTGCCCATAGCCCTCTGGCGCTCAGCTTCTTTCTGGGATGCTGTGAAGGGCAACAGCATCTGAGGAGAGCAAAGCTGCTGGTCAGGGCTGCGACTGGACGGCCACAGTTCTGCTAAGGCCCTGGCAGGCTTGATGCCCCTGCTGCCTTCCATGCATGCTTCCAGAAAGCACCTTGTGTTCCCTCCTGGCCCCAAACTCCTTCCACTGGTTTTCTGGAAGGGACAGACCCACCCACACTGCCACCATGGTGATTTCTGTCTTGGACCATCTGCAGGATGCCACAGTGAGTTGGAGCTGTCCCATGGGGCTGGAGGGTTCCCCACAGTGCCCCAGCTTCTCCAATGCCACAGGTGGCTCTCGCTCCATGGCACCTTTGCCCTGCTGCCCTGCCTTTCTGCAAATGATCATCAGTTTGGGCAGGGGTTATCAAAATACGGCCCACAGGCTGGATACAGCCCCCCAGGGTCCTCAATCCGGCCCGCCGGTATTTACAGAACCCCCCTGCCCCTCCCCACCGGGGGTTGGCGGGGGGAAACCAAGCAGCCGCAGATGACTTCCTGCCACTGAATCCGCGCACCGCCTCCGCAGACCCCAAGCACCCGCCGGGACTGGGCCGAAACCAGCGCCTCGTCCTCAACCTGCCCCTGCCAGGGGTGCCTCTCGGCTACAAACTGCGCCGCCGCCGCTGCCCCGTCCGCCTCCTCCTGCTCCTCCTCTGCGATGCGCGGCAGGCAAGAGGCGCGGGCATCTCCTCTGCCAGGCGAGCTCAGTCGGCAGCCTCTGCACTGCGAGGTCCAGCCAACTCGGGCGAATCGCCAGAGCCCCGGCGCGGCAAAGCTCCTTCGGTCCCTTCTGGCCACCCTTTCCGGACTGCGCGGCCGGGCTGAGGAGGGGGGCGGCTCCCCCGTCTCTCCCTCCCTCCCTCCAGCTCCCAGGCAGCACAAGCAGTCAGCAGCAGTGCGAAGTGCGTGCACCATCATGGCAAAAAAAAATAAAAATTGACTCTGAGTGCAGGGTATTCCAAGAAAACTGGACTTCTGATTATTTTTTCACAGAGTACAAAGAAAGAGCTGTTTGTCTGATATGCCAGAATTCAGTGTCTGTGTTCAAGGAATACAATTTGCGTCGACACTACAAAACTCAACATAAATATGATTCTTTGGTCGGACAAGTGAGAAAATATAAAATATTAAGACTGAAACATGGATTGACAACTCAGCAAAATACTTCTGTGAAGCAAAAGCAGCTCAATATATCACTTCGAGCAAGCTATCAAGTTGCCAAGCTCATAGCGCACACTTGCAGAGCATTCCTAGAGGGAGAGTTTGTTAAAGAATGCCTTCTTTCTGTTGCCAAAGAGATGTGTCCAGAGAAGGCAGATTTCTTTAGCACAGTGAGTTTTTCAGGACCTACAATTACACGAAGGATTGAAGAAATAGGGGAAAATTTGAATCTGCAGTTGCAAAACTCCTTAAAAAATCTTTGCTATTTCTCATTGGCACTCGACGAAAGCAATGATGTTCGTGATTCTGCACAACTTCTAATTTTCATTCGTGGGACAAATGATTCTTTTGAAGTCACAGAGGGGCTTGCTGCACTGAAAAGCATCAAAGGAACAACTACAGGAGAGGATATCTATGAGAAAGTTTGCCAAACTATGAATGATTTGGAGCTGGACTGGGGTAAACTATTCAGTGTGACAACTGATGGTGCTCCTAGCATGGTGGGGTCCATGAAAGGAGTGGTTGCACGCATTAACAACAAGATGGACAAACACAACCATTCACATCCAATAGCCATGCACTGCATCATCCACCAAAAAGCACTGTGTTGTAAATCACTGAAGCTGGACTCTGTCATGAAAATTGTAGTTTCTTGTGTCAACTTCATTAGAGCTCATGCACTAAACCACAAACAGTTTCAGCAATTTCTGTCTGAGCTAAATGTTGCCTATGAAGATATTCTGTACCACACAGAAGTCTGGTGGCTGAGTCAAGGGAGAGTTTTGAAACCATTTTATGACTTACTTCCACAGGTTTATGATTTTATGGTTTCTAAAAAGAAAGAAGTACCAGAGCTCAAAGATGCAGAATGGAAATGGCACCTTGCGTTTCTGACAGATGTAACAGAGCTACTCAACAATTTCAATGCCCAGCTTCAAGGAAAGGGGAAGCTCATCTGTGATATGTATTCACATGTGAAAGCATTTCAAGTCAAATTAGACCTCCTCATTAACCAAATAAAGGAGGAAAACTTCTGCCGTCTCCCCACAACTCAAAACCTGTCTGCAGAAAAACCAGCAGTTGCATTCCCAAACAAAACATGTATGGATGTACTAGAAATGTTGCAAAAGGAGTTTCAAATTAGATTTAAAGAAAGAGCTTCGTCTCCATGAACAGGACATACAGCTTTTCCAGAACCCGTTTTCTGTTGACATTGAAACTGTTGATCCGATTTACCAAATGGAATTGGCCAAACTACAGACTTGTGACTCGCTGAAAGATGCATTCAAATCAAGTAGCCTTACTAATTTCTATGCATCTCTCCCCTCAGAGACATATCATAATTTCAGGAACCATGCACTCAAAATTGCAACCATCTTTGGCAGCACCTATGTCTGTGAGCAGACTTTTTCCCAAATTAAACATCTGAAATTTCCAATCAGGTCCAGACGAACTGATGAACACTTGCATCACTTGCAACAACTAGCAGTGACAAATATGGAACCTAACATTGACCATCTCATTAGCCAAAAGCAGGCCCACAGTTCACATTGAAATACTATCTTTTTTTGTTGATTATAATTTTCATTTTAAATATTGCATTGTTTTTCCTATTTTTTGTGCACTACTACAAATAAAGTATGTGCAGGGTGCATAGGAATTTGTTCATTTTTTTCCAGACTATAGTCCAGCCCCCGACAGTGTCTGAGGGACAGTAAATCAGCCCCCTGTTTAAAAAGTTTGAGGACCCCTGGTTTGGGGGATGATAGTGATGGGCAGTTGCTCCCGCATACCCCTCTTTTGTGGTGGAGATGGCGCTGGTGCTGGAGTTGGGCTCAGGCTGGGTTCAGGAAATGCCGGTGTGGGATTCCCAGCCGCTCCCAAGAGCTGTGCTGAGCGGTACCAACAGCTTGAACTCGACATCCTGGAACTGCTGTAGGGCTGCATGTCCCATTGCACAGTGTGGCACCCAGAAAGTGCTAAGGAAGCACTTGTTCACTATGGCCTTGAAGCAGCCATGGCAAACCACTGCTCCTTGTGGGCAGAGAGCACAACCTTGCTGTACATTAGCATGTGTCCACCAGACATTCTTCCTGGTTGGTATTCCGGCATCATTGGAGGAGCCATGAAATGCCTGTGTTAACACTTTCCCGTGCTCCCATTTGCTGCAGAGGAAGGAACTGCCCCAGCACCAGGCCCAGCTGCACATGGCATCTCTCAGCAGTTCCCCAAGCCATGCCTTAAGCAGTCTGTGAGGGCTGGGGGCAGTTTCCCATCTCACAGGTTGGGCTTCTCGACCAAGGAACATGGAAGAACAATTCTCAAATATCATCCAGCTTTTGGGAGCCCTCTGTCCTCCAGGATTGTACCTCATGGGAGTCTCCCAAGCAGGTGTCGGCACACACCCAAGGCTGCTCTCCAGACACCTGGGGCTGGGAGTCTGCTTTTGACCCTGCGCCGTTCTTGCATGATCTCTCTGTTGCCATCATGTTAACATAGCGCTACGTTAGCACCATAACAATGATAGCAAAGGCTATGCTGGCAGGTGGCCTCCCCAGAAGCTTTCCTAAAGGCGTAGGAAGGTCTGCAGCCATGATGCAGAGCTTTCAAGATACTCTAAGGCACCTCTCAAATCTGCTGCCTTTCAGGAAGGACGCATGGTGTTCCTTCCCCAGGCCTGCTTTCACACCCTGCCCAACACCACTCTCCCTTCAGAAAAATTCAGTGTAGCAAGCATCCACAGAAGTGTGCTCGTGCCCTTATTTATTGGACCCATCTCCTGTGCTTCTGGAACCTTCTCTCATCCCACTCTCAGGAGTGGTTGAGACACCTGTCATTCAAGGGAGGCAGCACCAGTAAGTCTAGGCAGGTTGCACCAGGTCCTTCCCTGCGAGTTCTGGAATCTTCTCTTGAGGCGGTGGTTCCAGGAATGTTTGAGATACCAGTGCTGTCACTTGGGCCGTGTCCCTTACCTCGTGCTCGGGGAAGGCGCTGGCACACGAGTGTCCTGGCAGGAATGTCCCCATGCTATGGTCTCCCCAAGTCTCTGTCCCCAAGCAGCTCCCCTGTGTCCCTGTCCTGAAACGTCCCTGCAGCCTGGCAGTCCTGATCCTGCCCCAGCGAGTAGCACAGCGCTCCTGCTCCAACAGGCCAGGCTCTGCCGTAGGGATTCATCTGCTCTGCTCCTGTTCCTCCCCAGCTGCACAGAGTACAAGGGTCAGGGCTTGGTACAGACCTCTGACAGCCAGGTTAGTCCTCATACCAGAGCTGTATGCTCATTCACTTGCTCTGCCAGGACATTCAGGGTCCCAGCCAGGTGGCACCGAGCTTTAGGGGGAGCAGAGGGCATGGTGCTCGCATTCGTGGCAGGCTGAGGTGCCATCCTGAGGCTGAGGTGCCATCCTGGTAGCAAGGCCCAGCTGGGCCAGGGGCTCCTTCCCCATCCTGGAGGCAGTGATGGATCGTGGCCCTTAAGGAGAGTCCAGTGGGACAGTGTGTGGGAGAAAGAGGAGCGCGTGTGCAGCTCCAGAGCCCACAGCCATGGGCTGGCAGTGGGGAGGTGACATGGGCGAGGGAGAGGGCAAGGGTGGCCGGCCTTCTGTGGGGCATGTCTTGGTGGCTTTGGGGCTGTCCTTACCAGGCACTCTCCAATCTGCCAAATCTGTGCTGTCTCAAGCAGCTGCCTGAGCTGTTTCCATTTCAGGAGCTGAGCAACCCCAAGGAGGGCTTCCTGAGAGGCCTGCAGAGCAGCCCAGGTTGGGAGATGCGAATGCAGCCCAGCCAGGAGACCCTGCATCTCCGCACTCTGCCAATGCCTTTGCCAGCCTGTTATGGGAAGCTGCATCTAGGCCACAAGTTGGGTTGTGACACCTTGGGCAGACACGTCGGGCAACCACTATGTCAGGGCAGCAAGACAGAGCTTGCCTAGTCCTTGGCCTAGGATGACTGTGGGGACAGCCTGAAATCCCCTAGGGATGCCAGTGCTGGGGCTTTGCTGGGCAAACCTGGACAGAAAAATGGACAAACACTCCTGGTCCCACATGATTAACGTGTGTGGTCACACACCTGCACCACACTGGGGAATGGCTCATGGGCATGCATGGGCAATGGGAGCAGGCTGCTGTGC
Source organism: Tinamus guttatus (assembly GCF_059628265.1). Lineage (NCBI taxonomy): Eukaryota > Metazoa > Chordata > Aves > Tinamiformes > Tinamidae > Tinamus > Tinamus guttatus. The sequence goes on along the minus strand of NW_028289080.1, from coordinate 1,291,178 downwards.
ATGTGCTTCCTCATCTGCATTTTGCGGGTGCCCACCACAATGGGAAACAAAGACTGAAAAGAGTGAAGCATTTTATTCAGCATTAATCCTTAAAATAAAGGTTCCCAAATCCCCCAACCAGAAGAAAAACAAGTATGTTTCAAAATGTGTAGACACATCTGCAATTTCCCTTTTGTTTTATTAGCTTGGTTGATATCCTTGTACAGTTATTTCACAGAGAAAAGGGAGAAACTACTAAGACCAAAGCAAACTCACAGCTTCCCAGTGTTTGGGCCACTGTGAAGCTACCAGGTTACATCCATAGGAACAGCAGAAATGTGCAAGGTGACGCACAGGATTTGACTCAGTGTTCATTAATAACCTAGACTACTATATATTTTCTTATAATATGAAGAGGAAAATGAGCAAGAAGGAAATCAATTAATTAATGAAAAAACCAAGCAGTAACACTGTTTACAAATATACAAAAACTTCATATTATAGAACTTTTCTCAGCATAAAGCCCCAGAGAAAAAAAAAGAGAAAAAAAGGTTGCTTATTCAGAAAGAAGGTAGGATGCAATTTTCAACAGTATACCACAGTCAGCTTCATGAAAGGTCTCAAGGGTCCAGTGCCAAATGGCAAGGTGTTACAGATAAATGTCACTGATATTTCAGAATATGCTTGCAGTTTGAAGTGGAAGAGCCCTCTGGCTCCAAGGAAACGACTTACCAGTCAGGTTGGAGCTACATTTGCTAATATAAAAACATTGAATTTTGACCATGAACAGTTAGCAGGAATTTGCTTTTTGCTACCTCTACAGGAACAGCCCAGCAATGGTTTGTCCTTGATGAGCAAATAATTTTCTCTGCTTTTACCACTTATGGAAGATAAGCATGAGGAATTAACAGAACAAGTAAAATACTGATATTTCTGTGATTTTCTGAAAATCATGTAATAAGAAAGAGAATAATTTAATTTTAATTATTGCTGACGTTCATTGTCGGATGAAATGAAAACAATGAAATAAATGAGATAATAAAGGATTCGGCAAATCTAAACAGACAAGCACTATCTGAATTCTATCTTTGATTATGGAAAGGCCCGCGTCAGCCTTGACCATCGTAACCATACCTTCAGGGCTGCTTTCATCTGAATAATGTATTTTTGGTTCAGATCCCCTCGTTATGTAAACAAATTTGTGTTCAGGATTCTTCAGAAGTAATGTTGTTTGGATTAAACTAGAAATTGTAATCAAAGGTCGTATTTGAGTGGGGCTTTAATTATAAACATGCACAGTCCTTAAGAAAAACATTGCTTAGGAAGGTGCTGGAGTTCTGGGAGAATTTCAGCAACGCCATCTACCTTACAGCTCTGAGCAAGGTTGTCTTAATTCTGCTAAATATCACTGTTTATTAATCATCCTGTTTTTACAAGGTCACCAACTTCTAAATCTGCAGTCATTTCAGTGTTGCACATTGCTGATGTGCATATTTTTTTGTCTTCTGGTAGACCGCCGTTTTTATTTAGAAACAGTTGTTACTATATCCTGACTCCTCAGTAATTCTCAAAAATTGTGCTTGTGAGAGTCCTTCATGACTGCAAACCTGTAGAAACTGCTAAGGATGGATATTCTGGTTTATACTTGATTATGTCAGATAACTTTTTTTCCAGATTCAAATTCCTACTTTACAGTCATTTGATACTGAGGTCTCACTATATGCTTACATGGCTGGAAGGGGAAAGTCTTAGGTAGTTAATAAGAGGAGTCTTCTGACCTCTTTTAAATATCTGCTTCTGGATGAAATTAACTGCTTTCTGAAAGTGCTCTTTCATTGCCCTTAATAACAGAGTAAATGTAGAGGAATATTCATCTGTAGATATCTTTATTTGGTCACATGAATTCCACCCCAAAAACATGGGAATAGTTAACAGACTCAACCTTCAGTGTGCCCTTATTAAGAAATGTTAAAATTACAAGAGATCTCAAAACCTCTTATTCATTTAACCTACTTGGAGAAAAAAAAAAGTTATACCTTGGTTTGGGGTTATTGTTCATTTATTTTATAACTTTCTGGGTGCTAGGGATTGTTTTGGGTTTTTTTTTTGTTAATTGTATGTATTTTATCCCCTTCAGCATCAAAAAGTGCAGCTGGAATAAATGGTGGAAGGAAATATTACTGGGGTACCCAAGTTCATTCTTCGGGGCTTCACAGACAACCCTCAGATGCAAGTCCTCCTCTTTATGCTGTTGCCCCTTATCTACATTGTGAGTCTGGTGGGAAATCTCACCATCATCACATTAATCAGAATTGAGCCTTGTCTGCACATTCCCATGTGCAGACTTTTTCCTCTGTAACTTGTCCTTTGTTGATATCACTTACTCCTCTGTGATCGCCCCACAGACGATGGTGAATCTATTAGCAGAGAAGAAAGTAATTTCATTTGCTGGTTGTGCCACACAATTTTTTCTTCACTCTTTTTCCATAAATGCTGAGGTTTTGCTCCAGGCTGTGATGGTTTACGATCGGTTCATATCTGTTTGTGAGCCACTGCGGTACGTAGTCCTTACATCCAGGAAACTTCGTGTTCAGTTGGCTTCTGCATCATACTTACGTAGTTGCATTAATGCAGTTGCCCACACAGCTTCATTGTTCAGCCTATGCTTTTGTGGCCCCAGTGTCATTGACCACTTCTTTTGTGACATCCTTCCCTTGCAGAAACTTTCCTGCTCTGGTGGGCGCTTTGCTCACACGGTGCATGTGGTCTTTTCTGCAGTAGCAGGGTTGAGCACTGTTCTAGTCATCCTCACTTGGATGTCATCTGTATATCATCAGTTCCATTCTACGAATTCACTGTACCCGGGGCAGGTGCTAAGTGCATTTTAGAAAGTGGAACCAAAAAATCCATGCCTTCATCTGCAATGCCATGAGCCTAAACTCTTTATGTTGAGCCTAAACTATTTATGACTTGGATGAGAGGACAGAGTGCGTCCTCAGCAAGTTTGCAGATGACACAAAACTGAGTGGAGTGGCTGACACTCCCAAGGGCTGCGCTGCCATTCAGGAGGACCTGGACAGGTTGGAGAGCTGGGCAGAGAAGAACCTCATGAGGTTCAACAAGGGCAGTGCAGGGTCCTGCACCTGGGGAGGAATAACTCCAGACACCAGTACAGACTAGAGGTTGACCTGCTGGAAAGCAGCTCTGTGGAGAGAGATTTGGGAATTCTGGTTGACAAATTAACCATGAGCCAGCAATGTGCCCTCATGACCAAGAAGGCCAATGGGATCCTGGCTGCATCAGGAGGAACGTTGCCAGCGGGTTGAGGGAGGTGATCCTGCCCCTCTGCTCAGCTCTGGTGAGGCCACACCTGGCTGCAGTTCTGCACTCCCCAGCACAAGAGGGACATGGACCTACTCAAGAGGGTCCAGGGTAGAGTAACAAAGATGATTAAGGGACTCGAGCATCTCTCTTATGAGGAAAGACTAAGTGAGTTAGGCCTGTTTAGCCTGGAGAAGACTGAGAGGGAATCCTATCAATAAGTAATACCTGAGGAGAGGATATAAAGAGGATGGGACCAAACTTTTCTTGGTGGTGACCAGTGACAGAACAAGGGCTAATGGTTACAAACTGAAACACAGGAAGTTTGATCTGCGTATGAGGAAGAAGGTTTTTCTTGTTAGGGTGACAGAGCATTGGAACAGGCTACCCAGAGAGGTTGTGGAATCTCCTTTGGAGTATTGAAAACCTGGCTGGATGCAACTTTTTGCAACGTGCTTTAGGTGTCCCTGCTTGAGCAGAGGAGGTGGACTAGATGACCTCTAGAGATCCCTTCCAACCTTAACCATTCTGTCTGATTCTGAGATTCTGTAAACTTTGACTCCAGAACTTCAAATCTGCTTTCCCTTATACCATTAGTACTTCCATAAGGGATGACAGCACATTAATCCTGGGAGCTTCACAGTATCTTCTGTAAGTTAACTTGGCAATCTATGGACTTTGCGTTTCAGAAGAATACACTCTTTGCTGGTTTCTGCCAGTTATGTGGATTAATTTCCCTCTCACAGAATCTATGCAGCTCTTTATTTAACCATGAGAAACTTGATCTTTTAATCTCGAGTGTCAATATTTTTTCTCTCTTCAAGTCCGAAGATATTTAGCTCAGCAAACGTTCCATTAAATTGAGCCATTCAGAGAAATTAAGAAACAGAAAGCTCTGGGGGTTTATTTTTCTTGGACTGGATAAGAAGATTATTCCTTGAACATGGACTTATCTAGGCAAGATGTTTGATTTAGTTACACATAAGCATATCCCTTGGTGAATAAGAAAAGACCTTGGCAAATACATAGTTGTTTTAACTAAAGCATCTTAGAAGAACATTAGTTTGTGCCTTGAATTAATTTGTTGCCATATTTCACGTGTCGGTGGGGCATCCCAATACAGAAGTCAATGTGAAGAGAAAGTATTGGAAGGAGATTTGTGCTTCTTAATGTGTTTCAGAATGGCTGAAGCACAAGTCTGATGTTAACAGAGAGCTTGAGAAAAGGCCTTCCCAGAATGCAAACAATCTCTAAGTATCACTTTTCTTTAGGGGTTTAATTCACCCCTGCATAGCCTAGAGCCTCAGAACAAGAAGACAGGTTGATGTGACTGAAATTACTGGTCTGCTTCAGAGCAGTCTGTGGAAAGGATCTTCTCCTGTACTGAATAGAAGCATATTTTTTTCTCATTCCCTGTGCTTCCCTCCCTGGTGTGGAAAATGATCTTTTTTTGGTCCATGATGACATGCATTACTATATAACAGAAAAAAAAGAGAAAAATAATGCAGAAGACCACATAGAAACAGGAAAAAAAAATCTTTTCAAAAATATGAGGAAGAAGGTTGATTTGCATAACTACACAAGAAGACAGATTATCTCCACTGGGAGCAAAATGGATATTTTAATTGTCCCAGTGTGCCTTGCCTTGTTTTCAGATGCTGCAGCCAACTAGGAATTCTACACCCAAAAAGAACATAAGTATATGGAAGTGCAAGTTAATTGCTAAAATACCTCCTTTCTGACAAAGAGCAAGTGACTTTCTCTCCCACAAGTAAAGTCTGTCTCTAGCTCAGCTCAAGATACACTTTCAGTTTTAGAGAACAGAAAATGCTTCTTATTTGGAGCCAATGGAGATTGTGCATCTTGCAGTCAAAGCTGCATGATTTTCTTCCTCTCTCTCTTTCCTTCTTTTATAGGGGACTTCATTGACAAGAGAAGCAACATTAATGCTCTCAGCATGCTAAGACATGAGTGGTAAGGTAAGAATAGTGGGTCACAAAAATAAGTTCTATTGATAAGCCGGAATATGGAGGATGAGTTTGTGAGGGAAGTGGGAAATCCCTTTCACCCACCTCCCTGCCCATCTATCAATACAGGTATTCCTGAAAATAATCTCTGTGTTTTTTTTTTTTTTTTCCCATACTATAAGAGCTCAATTTAGGAGCTTTCAAAGCAGATGCTTCTCATTTCACTGAAATTTCATTTGGCATAATTATCATGAAAACAAACTCTTTGACTGAAGATAACAAATTATAAAATAAGCTAACACCTTACTGGATACAGTCTTGGAAAAGCTGTAGACTTAAAAAAAAAAAAAAAGGCATGAAAACTATGCTAAAACCAGTGGAGGAAAAACATCAAAAGAATGAAAAAGGAAAATTTGTTTCTTATGCTACCATGAGTGGGCATAAAAGATTTTTCACTTAAATTTCAATGGGAAAATTTGGATTAACATTTAGGAGAAAACTGATTCATAACTATTTTTTAAGAAAAACCAAGTGGCTAGGTATTGTATGAAAAGAGAGCTACCAGAGAGTTTAAAGAACAAATTCAGCAAAAGGTTCTAGGAATCACATTGGTGGAGTGCTTTCTTTCTTGGAAAAAGAAAAATGGACAGACCAGTAATTCCAAGTTTCTTCATAATTTTCTATTCATGGCCACAGAAAGATTATTTCTAGACCTCTGAAACAGAACCTGCTTGAGAAGTCACCGATTATATTTTTTACATTAGTTTCAGATTTACAGAAGCATCAATAGACCATGAGCCCTGCTCTTTTTCAAGCTGAACTTTCATTAGTGCTCATGGGTCAGCTTTTCCAAGCTACTGGCTTTTGCTTGCTGCTTACCACAGTTGCCCCGAAATATAATTTTGGGATAGCGGTAATCTACAGACTTATTTGCGCCTCATCTCGATTTTTTTTTTTTTAGCAAGTGTTTATATCTCATCAATGTACAAAGTTAACTACCTAGATTATTTCTATTAAAAATGAAAAAAAAAAATTGGGGGAGGGAAAAGTAGTGAAGTTTGCAGGAACAGGTGTCATTTATTAACCTGTGATCCTCCAAAGTACACAGAAAGAATACATACGTTGAATGGCAGGAAATATCTCTGAGATAATTGAGGTCAAAACTTGAAAAATGTGAATAGGAAGATACAGGTAATATTAAACCTTCATCCTCTGTTAACTTGACTAGAGCCATGCTGGCCTTCTGACAGGTACCTTTCTGACAGGTGCCATTCTGACAGGTACCTGTCTTTGCTTTAGTGTAACCCTGGCTTTCTCACCCGTGATAGATGGCAGAAGGAAATCACACCGTGGTGACGGAATTTATCTTATTGGGCTTCACAGACAACCTGGAGTTTCAGGTCCTCCTCTTCATGGTGTTTCTGTTGATCTATTTGTTCACCCTAGTGGGAAATCTAGGGATGATTGTGCTCATCCGGATCAATACCAGACTCCACACCCCCATGTATTTCTTCATCAGCAGCCTTTCCTTTTTAGATGTCAGCTACTCTACCATCATTATTCCCAGCACTCTGATGACTTTTGTGGCAGAGACAAAAGTCATATCATATAGAGCATGTGCATCTCAGCTCTTCCTGTTCTGCATTGCAGTGACAGGAGAATGCTACCTCCTGGCCGTGATGGCCTATGACCGCTTCATAGCCATCTGCAAGCCCTTGCTTTACCCTGTCATCATGTCCAGGAGGTTTTGCATGCTCCTTGTATGTGGATCCTACTTCATGAGCTGTGTGAATGCAACTGTTCAGACGACATTCATATTCCGCTTACCCTTCTGCAATTCCAATATCATCAACCATTTCTTCTGTGATGTGCCCCCCATCCTGAAACTCTCCTGCTCTGACACTTACATCACTGACCTTGTCCATTTCACCTGCGCTACTGTGCTTGTCACCTCCACTATCCTCCTCATTGTCATATCCTACATATGCATCGGGGTCACCATCCACAAGATTAAATCGTCGAAAGGCAGATGCAAAGCTTTCTCCACCTGTGCTTCCCATGTGACTGGCGTTACCATGTTCTATGGGACAGGCTCCTTCATGTACTTAAGACCCACTTCAAAATACGCTGTGGAGAATGACAAGATCATCTCTGTGTTTTATACCCTGGTAATTCCCATGCTGAACCCTGTGATTTACAGCTTGAGGAACAAGGAGGTCAAAGAAGCCCTTCGAAGGACAATAGCAAGGCTGTATTGCTCTCGAAGAAAACAACAGAGATTCAGAACTCTAAGTAGAACGGAGAGGAATTGATGTGTTCTTATTCTTGAAAAAGGTGAATTAAATATGCAGGTAGGTGGGCTCTCCCCTGCCAAAGAAAAAGGAAAGGGGAGCAATATCCAAGACTGCCTGTTGCTGCATCTATCTTTTCTGAAAAAGGCTAAGTAAACCCCTTCCTATTGCAGGGCTTCTTTTTTCCCCACACCCTGAAGAGAGACATGTATCCGCAGCAGTCCTTAGAAAATGCCTCAGGTGGTGACAGTCACTAGTTCAATGGCAATGCACTCTGTAACATAGTAGTACCTCACATCTCATCTCATGGTGTGAGCTGTAGATGCAACTACGGATATTGTCAGACAAGTCCACTGAAAATAATTAAACACATTCTTTTTTATCTGGAAGTCAAAGATAGTAGGATGCAACTTAAAGTCAAGAATCTTACTGTATATATCTTACTGTCCAAAACTGAGTTAGGCTTTCTGGATTCCTTTATGCCCATTCACGCTAAGTTTTAGCAACACGTACTTCCAGTTCATATGTTACATGATAACACACTTTCATGCCAGATGACCTTATGTGGTGGTTACAAGATGCCAATTATTACGTATGCTCCAGCAACTCCTGTGTTTCAGTTGTCCAGGTAGTACCTGCAATGGTAGGTGAACGAAGAGATGGACTTCCAGGAAAAAGCAGATCATCTCACATCCCTTTCAAAGCCCATTAGGGCTTCATAAAGTGAAATCCTCATGCTAAGTTTAATGCAAGAGACCAACAAATATACTATCCCCTGGAGTATTGGTCCTTCTCCATAATATGACGGGAAGGTTCTCTCTGGTAGCGGATAAACGTGGGCCAATTGATCTATGTTGTGGGCACTTGTTTCAAATAAAATCTTACCCAAAGAAGTCACATGAATGCATAATTATTGGGAGGGGAAGCAAATCCTTATTTACAGCAGGAGATGTGATAAAGGAGGTGCTTGCTGTTCTTGTGGTAGGGGCCTGCCTTCTTAATGACCTGGCATAGGGAGTCCAACAGGGTGAACTTTAGGAAGAAGAAAACCACTTGAAGGTAATAGGCCCAGCATATTAAATCAAAGAAGTCAAGAACATACACAATAAAAACAGAGACTGGTGCTTGATGGCATGGAGAACCTTCAGGCTAGATGGCGGGTGAGAATGAGCCCCTCTTTTTTCAGATTTTTTCCTGTATCTAAGAAGATGTGTACCTGGGGAGATTGGATCGTTGTACATCCCTGTTCTCAGTGCTCCCCAACAACCCAGGCAGGAATGGCAACTGCAGCCCACCCAACCACTACCACCTCCTCATATATCCCAATAGGATAGCCCAATTCCAAGAGGAGATTACCATGCCACCCCAGCACAGCAACTTCAGGACATTAGCGAGGAAAATAACAGATCATGACATAATCTGACATAAACATGGTTTAAAATAGAAGCCTTAAAACAAAGAAAGCAGCTAGCAGCAGCAGACCAAAACAACTGAGTTTGGTACATAAAAGATGATTGGCTTCTACCCAGCATCAGTGCATCAGCAATATCTAGACTCTGCACATTTCTTAATGATATCGTAATGGGGTTCTATAAACCTGGATGGTGCATAGCTTAGTGGCAGTCATTGGGAATAAACCTAGTTGGCCTTCATCCAGCTTTTTTAAGTCATAATCAGGCATCATCAGTGCAGGCATCATCAGAGGTACTTCACTGTATCTACCTTTGGAGATTGCTACCATGCAGCAAACAGAACAAGAATGGAAAAAAGTGAAATGGAGGTAGCAAACACAGTACCCAAGGGGTACCAAATGCCACCTCAGTAGGCTTCCAAATCCCACTTGGAATCACCCAGTGGTTATTTTGATCTGTTAATCCAAACTGCATCCAGGCCATATGGGTGAGTATAAGTGCATATCAGACCAGTATCTGATCAGGAACTAAATAAAGCAGGAAAAGAAGAGGAGTGGTTTAAAAAACTAATCAGAGAAGGTGTATGCCTCACTGCAGCATATAATTTACTGGAAGTGGTTGGGTGTGATGGGAAAGTAGCACGGGCATTGTCTGGAAAATGGAACACCAATTGCCGAAGGATTTATAAACACTTAACACCAGCTGATGTGACAAATCGCATTGAACTGAAACTGACTTCTGATAATCAGGAAGTGGCCTTGGTCTGATTTTCTACACTGCAGTATCACCTTTCAATCAGAGGACTACCCAGGCCTGCAGGGACATGAGCATGCATCAGAACCAAAGAACCAGAACTTTCTGCATGGGCTATTACTCTTAATGAAGTGTAACTGATAGCGTTTTAACACGTACATGCTGTACTGCCTCTAAAAGGTCATGGTGGTGTCATCCATGCCAGGTCAGACTGCAGCTACTTGCACGTTCATGATTAACGACGAGTAGAGTCAGTCTCCCATCCCAATAGCAGCAATTCATATATGGAGGCACCACAAGGAGGCACTCAAAGGGAAGAGAGAGGGAATGGGGTGGTTTCTCTTGATAATACCTTCAGGTGGAGCAGTGTATAGAGGCAAATGCCCTATCCACGCCCTGAGGTTACACTAACAGAAACTGATGGACAATGCAGAGAGTAAAATAAGCGTGCCAGGAATTCCCCATAGGTGAAAAATTTTGAAAGACAGTGAAATAGGTTTGCTGTCTTACCAAAGTTGCTCGGTAAGACTGCAGTTACCAGTGTAATTGCATAAATACGAAATAGAGGTGTAACACCAGCAAAAGAGGAGTCAAAAGGGAAAGCATGAGTGGGAGGGAAAGAGAGAAAAGAGAAATATAAGCTAAAGAAGATCATATTAATAGAGCTGCTTGTGGGTGTCTATTGATTATTTCAGAATCTGATCATCAAAGCCTGGAACAGGACAATAAACTTGTACTTCTGACCATCCCATGGTCAGAAGGTGACGTTGATTTCGCAGTCAAAGAATTTTGCACTATTTCTTCTAACGTCAACAAAATGGTCTGGAAGACACAGGGAACTCCTGCAACATCCCAAGAAATATACAAGGAATATGCAGGGAAAGGAGAGAGATCTGATAACTAATCCTTAAAATCATAAATATTTTCATTTCATCAGTCCTTTTTAAATGTAGGATTTATATGTCCAGTTGCCACCACTAGGATGCCAACCTTTAGATTTCTGCCCTCTGACACATGGAAACACACAGATTGACCTTGTAGGAATTTGCAGGACAGGTAACAATCCCTTGTTACCACTAAGGGATAGAGCAAATTGTTATTCAGCCATTAAGCACTAGTGGAGTTCAAACAGGTGCATTGCTGAGTGTTGTGATGGATCTTGAAGATCTTGAATCTTCTATAACCTAGTTGGGAAGCATCTTGGAAAATGCTTTATAAGAATACGAGGGTTGTTACCTTCCCCTCCTCCACCAAACTACCCTGATAAAGAAAAATGAAGAATGCATTTAGAGCAGGAGTGTGGGTTGCAACAAGTCTTTTCTCAAAGAGGAGGAACAGATATCAGGAGGGTAACCTGGCTCCAATTTTTGCAGCTAGTGCTGTGTTCCAGGAGCCGTAAGACATCTGATGAACAAGTGTATGACTAATTGCCCACCCAAACCAGCCCTGCCCTCCCCCAAACTACTTTGAATTGCAGAACCTGAAAGCAGCAGATATGCCTGGAATAAAGATTCTAGAGTAAAACAAGTACTGAAATGTGACAATTATGGCTTAATTTTTACAGTACTAATACAGAGAAATATCTTACCCAGAATGACGTGGTTAATCCATGTAAATCAAACAGAAAAAAAGTTGTGGTGTTTTTTTGGTTTTTTTTTTTTTTTTTTTGGCTTTCCAGACTTTAGTAGGGCTCCAGGCTCCTAAAGGATGATACTAATCAATAATCTATGTGAATGAAAACTCTTACAAAAGTCAATTCAGATCAAGATCTTCACAGTCAGGAGATCTGAATTTTCAGCTAGGTATAGTTTTTACAGTAGAGATTTTTTTGAAAGGTATTCTCAAGGAGAAAAAGCACACCAACTACTCTTATAGGAAAAAGGTATCAAGGAAATCAGAGAACTCTGTCAGAGCTCTTTTCAGTCTCTTCTTTCATGCATTACTAGTAAGAATGATTTTTTTCCTTCCCTTACAGAGTAGGCTCCTAAGGAAAAGAATCTGTACTATCAAATAAAGGCTAAGGAATAGAGCTCATTCTCTTCCCTAACTCTATGAAAGAAGTAGCATGCTCTAATACTGGAGTACTAGACATTTTAACCATTGGAAACAAGACTACCCTCAGCATCATATTCCACATAGAGTACGTAGCCCCAACCAAAAGTTAGCATCACTTGCAACAGACCTTTCATAGGGTGAGGTAGGGGAAAGGCATGTGGGTGGGAACCACAGCTGTTGCTCCTATATAAATGCCATCCTTAACCACAGCTGTGTTTTTTTCATTGTTTTTCTTTCCTTCTGTAAAGGAAAAGCGTGGAACTTGTTTTCTTGTTGCTGAAATAAAAAGGTCTTAGTAGTTTACCTGGTAAGTATATTACTTTTTTAAAAAAAAAAAAAGAGCTTGAGGGTTTTCTTTAAAAAGATGATTAAAAAAACTTAGATGCATTGAGTAGCTAACTTGCAGTGTTTCTGGCTTTTAAAGTTTTATCAAAGTGAACTCGGTTAGATTTTTTTCTTTTCTCTCTGGCTATGGGTGCTCTGCTTCTCTTTAGTTCTTTTGACCATGCTACACATTTTCTTTTTTTGAAGTGGAAACCTACAGGGCTGTGAAATTGTAGTCTAATTTTCTAGATAAATTCTTTGTAGGTTTCCTAGTTTAGTCTTCTGCTCAAAGTAGGCCTAATTAAATTAAGGTACTAAGGGTCTTGTCCAGTGTTTTGTTTCCCCTGTCTCCAAGTATGAAGACTTTGCAATCTGTTTAGTCTTCCGTCCTAGTGCTTTGCCACCCTCTGGATGAGAAATATTTTCTTTGTTAAAAACCTTGTTTGTATTAAAATTTTTCATCTTGTAAGTACAATATGTAAACAGTGAGGGCTGTAGTTAGAGAGCTGAAGTTAGAGGCCTGTGATGTCTTTTAACAGGGCCTCTTCCAGACTGGGTTCAATGAGTATGTATAAAAGTGGGACCTCTCACTTCTGTTTCTCTGGGTGTCTAGTTACCATGTACTGAGCTCAAGAGCAACAGTCTGTTTAGATGATAAAGCAGAAATATTCAGTACTCTATACTATGCTTGTTATTATGTATGCTCTTTCCATTCTGTCTTTAACTCCAACACCTCTGATATGGGGAAAGCACCCCTTCTCCTGAAAGGGTTTGGGAATTTAATAAATGCTCCTTACTCAAATTACTGCTCAACTTGGTCAGTAACTGAACAACCTAAAGCAGGCTTCCTTTCCTGCCTTAGGGAGGTAGGTCCCTGATCCCAAAGCTTGGGGATATATGTCAGACTGAAAGACATGTGCTTTTTTAATGATACATATCATTCAAAATGGTTTACCACACTGACTTCCCACTTCCCTTATGTAAGGGAATGGGGATTAATTAAAGGTACTTAGGACTGAGCTAAGTTACACTGAGCTGCTATGTTACAAGTTCTTATTTGGACTGCAGCAGAACTGTGCTGCACAGGATATGATCCTGAATGAGCTGTTACTATGGGCAGTGGAGCTGAACCAGGATTATGTATCTTGTCTCTTCTCTAGTCTTCTCTCCTCACTCAAGCTAGGAGAGAACATGTGAGGCATGACTCTTAGGCTTCCTTGAGTCCACATGAGGAGTAACGTATATACGTAAATGAGGCACTTAGGAGCATGGTTTAGTAGGCATGGTGTTGAAGGGTTTATGGTTGGACTCAATGATCTTAAAGGTCTTTTCCAACCATAATGATTCTATGTATGTTGTCTGTTTGCTTTGTGTGTTGTTTGTTTGTTTTCTCTCCAGGTGACTTTTCCTGTATTAGGGTACTGCAACTGTCTCCTGACATCCGTGCCCATCGCAAAGCGCAAGCATCAATGGCTTCCCTGAGTCATCTGGAGGTCCTTAACATAGATACCACTTGTGCCATTTGTCTTGACCACCTGCAGGACCCTGTTATGATTCCTTGTGGCCACAGCTTTTGTAGAGCCTGTATCACCCAATACTGGAAGCCAGTGACTAAAGACTTTAGCTGCCCAACGTGTCGGCATGTTTGTGTTCAACAAATCATGTACCCCAACCGGCAGCTGGCCAGCATAGTAGAGACAGCCAGGCAGTTGCCTTTTGTCAAGGAAAAGATGCAGAATGAGAAGATCTGCTACAAGCATCATGAGGTCATCAATCTCTTCTGCAAGGAGGACCAGGAAGCCATGTGTGTTGTGTGTGCAGTCTCCCATGGCCATCTCTATCATACAGTAGGGCCCCTAGATGAAGTCCTCAAAAACTACAAGGTAAGCAAATGGGATCTTCCAGAAGTACTGCTAGAAAGTATTTCCTTTACAGGGTTTGAGATACTTGATGTTCCACTCCAGCATTTAAACTTCTAACCATCTCATCATAAATAAGGAAGTAGGGTAGTTCAGACCTATCAATACTTGTTAAAACACAGGAATGCAGCAGAAAGGTCTGGGAACAAGTACTGCATTTCCAGTTTGACTTTGGCAGCAAATATCTCAAAAGGGTGATAGTTGACTACCTTCATGATCACAGGCCTTGGTCCTTATAGGGAACTTTAACCATCCCAATATCTTCTGGAAAGACAACAAGAAGACAGTCCAGGAAGTTCCTGCAGAATATTGCAGGTAATTTCTTGAGGCAGGTGGTAAATGAACCAATGAGGAGAGGAATGTTGCTGGACCTGCGCTAACAAACAGAGATGATCTGGTTGGAAAGAGGAAGATTGAGGGCAGTCTTGGTTGCAGTGACCATGAGATGTTGGAATTCAAGATCCTCTGAAGAAGCAGCTGGGCAAGAAGTAGGATTGTGCCCTGGATTTTGAGAGCGCCTACTTTGACCTCTTCAGGGACTTACTTGGAGGAATCCCCTTGGCCAGGGCCCTAGAAGGAAAGGAGGTCCAGGAGAACTGACTGATATTCAAGGATTGGGACACCTCTGCAAGAAAGAAGTCAAGCAAAGGGGATAGGAGACCTGCGTGGATGGGCAAGGAGCTCTTGGGAAAACTTACACAGAAGAAGAAAGCATATATAATGTGGAAGAATGGACAGACCACTTGGGAGGAATACAGGAACATTGTTAGAGAATGCAGGGATGCGGTGAGGACAGTCAAGGCCCATTTGAATTAAATTTAGCAAGAAATGTCAAGGACACCAAGAAGGGCTTCTACAAATACAGCAGAGGCAAAAAGAAGACTGGGGAAAATGTGGGCCTGCCGCTGAATGAGGCGGATGCCTTTGTGTTGGAGGATACAGAGAAGGTAGAGTTACTAAATTCTGCCTTTACTTCAGCCTTTCATGCTAAGGCTAACCCCCGTGAACTACAGAGTCTGAAGATGACAGAAAATCTGGAGAGAGGAAGACTTTCCCCCGGTTGAGGAGGATTGGATTAGAGGTTATCTAGGCAAAGTAGACACCCACAAATCTATAGGCCGCAATGGGAAGCACCTGTAGGTGCTGAGGGAACTAGCAGGCATTACTGCTCAGCTACTCTATCATCTTTGAGAGGTCACAAAGAACAGGAGAGGTGCTGGAGAACTGGAAGAAAACCAACATCACTCTAGCCTTCATAAAGGGCAAGGAGGAGGAGCCAGGAAACTACAGGCTAGTCAGCCTCACCTCCATCCCTGAAAAGGTGATGGATCAGCTCATTCTGGAGACCATCTCTAGGCATGTCAAGGAAAAGGTGACCAGGAGTAGTCAGTATGGGTTTACTGAGGAAAGTCATGTTTAACTAATCTGATAGCCTTCTACAATGGGATGACTGGATGGATGGATGAGGGGGAGAGCAGTGGGTGTTGTCTGTCTTGACTTCAGCAAGGCTTTTGACACCATTTCCTATAGCATCCTCATAGGGAAGCTCAGGAAGTGTGGGTTAGATCAGTGGACAGTGATATGTATCAAGAGGGTCAGTACTGGTCCAGTGCTACTCAACTTATTCATCAATGACTTAGATGAGGGGACAGAGTGCACCATCAGCAAGCTTGTGGATGATATAAATAAATAATGGGTGGAGCAGCTGACACACCAGAATGCTGTGGTGGTATTCAGAGGGACCTGGACAGGTTGGAGGGCTGGGTGGAGGGGGACCTCATGAGGCTCAGCAAAGGCAAGTTCATGGTCCTGCACCTGGGGAGGAATAAGCACCAGTACAGACTAGAGGTTGACCTGCTGTAAAGAAGCTCTATGGAGAGGGATTGGGGAGTTATGGTTGAAAACAAGTTAACCATGAGTCAGCAATGTGCCCTTGTAGCCCAGAAGGCCAATGGCATCATGGCCTGCATTAGGAGTGTTGCCCACAGGTTGAGGGAGGTGATCCTGCCCCTGTACTCGGCTCGGGTGAGGCCACGCCTGGAATACTGTGAAGTACTGGGCCCTCCAGTACAAGAGGGATGTAGAACTTCTGACCAGTGTTTCATTTCTACGGTCCAGTGATGAAACTAGAATCTCTTGGTTACTTCAAGCAGGAACCGGAACTAAGGCAGCTGTATGAATATATGTGGGAATATATTGGTATAGGTATATTTCCATGTATATTCGTTGACAGCTTGAGATGACATCATACAAAATTGTGGTAGATTCAGACACTAGAAACATGTTACTGCTCAATGCTTCTCCAGCTTGAAGCTGAAGAAACATTCCAGCAGCAGTGTGATATGTGGTTCGCCCTCTGAGGATTCCTAAACTAATTGAGTTAGCTTTGTTGGTGACTAGAATTCCGTTTGACAAATGTACCTATTCATTTCACCCTACAGTAGCTGCATGGTCAGTTGATTAGTTTTCTAGAATACTCCTGTAATTATACTGGGAATTCAGGCATAGCCAATTCATGTAAATTTATACGTCTTAATTCTGGACAGAATCCCAACAATGGCATCTGCACAAGTTATATCCAAAATGTTGGATGCATTTTTCAGGTCCATTTTTAGGAATCACAGCTTAGGATTCAGTTTTGGTCATTTTCAGAGCAGTGTTAGAGCAAAATTTCCAATGTTCCACTGAGTAATTCCTGCTGTTCCTGAGGCTTGAGTCAGAAATCTCTTTGATTCAGACATATAGCAGGTTACCTGGTCATTGACTTCCTAGGTTTAAAAAAAAAAAAAAAAAAAAAAAAAAAACTGTATAACTGTCTTACTTTGACTCCTTGTCTGTACTTTTAGCTGCTGTTCAGAAGCTAAAATTTGTGGGCAGAGGTATATTGTAACTTGTATTGCTGCTGTACGCACAGATGTTCAGAACTGTGTTAACTTGAAAAAGTAGTACCTGATGCAGGCTATTCAGTCTGAATAGCTGAAGGATTACTGGAATCCATAACTGACACCCCATGACAGCAAACTGCATGAAGTGACATGTTAGATAAATTGGAATATCATTCTCTAATGGTATAATCCAAGCTTTATAATCCAAGGGTTGGTTTAGCATCAGATCCTTTGGACTGTTTTGTCTGAGTAGAATCTCTTGCCCTTCCTTCCCCAGGAGAAGCTACAATCTTGCTTGGAGGACCTGGGCAGGAAAGCAAAGGATTTGAAAGAGCATATATCCATGGAGGAGAAGAAGCCCAAGGAGTTGAGAGTAAGCAGAGTGAAGAAGGGGAAGAGCTCAGAGGAGTGGGGTAGAAACATTTTCAGCAGGCCCATCCAGCTGGCATGAACTGGAGTGGTGGGGTTGGTTAAGAAAAGTTGACAAGAGGGGCTTTTTCTTTCCCTGAGGGTGTTGACTCGGGTCAGTACACAGCTGTGAGATGCTCTATAATCTCCCAGTGAATTCTCTCCCTGATAGGAGTTAGTGCGCAGTTGTCATAAGCGCATCACCTGTGACTTTGAAGAACTACGGTCCTTCCTGGAGCAAGAGAAAGACCAGCAGTTGCATTGCCTGAGAGCAGAAGAGACCGAGATCTTGGGGAGGCTGAAGACCACCAGAGCGCATCTCTCAGAGCAGTGCTGCTCTCTCAACACCCTCATAGTGGACATGGAGAGATGCCTGGAGTCCAGAGCAGGAGTGCTCAAGGTCTGTATGATGGCACTTTCTTATCATCAGTGTGTGGATCACACATTTCAAAGAAGCTCCGATTGTAGTTCCTTTTTCTGGGTATTGAAGCTGTACCTTGCATTTTTAGAGGTAACAATCTGTATGGCTCAACCAGGAGCCCTGAATCTCCCTGTTTAATATGTTCCATGTGGTATAGCTGATACCAAAACGACTTTGATCTTTCTTGGTGAGGAAAAAGCTGAGTTTTAATGTGGTCATGGTAAAGCAAGACTTTATATGCAAGGGCTAAAAATGTAAGGTATGCATCATCATCTAGATAAGTCACACCCAGATGCTGCCTTTCTTTCCATTCCTCAACAGAATAATTGGCAAAATTAATGACTTCTGGGTTAGAAAAAACCCAGGACTAAAGGTATGAGGATTTCTGGAAATGCAGGCACACCCTAAAATATGTAGGTTGATGGGAGGCTTCTTTGGTGCAATTTTACTTACTGCCTTTCCTCCTCTTTTCTAGGACATGCAAAGTGTCTTGCAGAGGTGAGGTGTCCTTCTAATCTATTTGGGAGTGGGGGAGGAGATGAGATAGGGAAGAAGCCATTAGTAGTTGAAGATGCAGTTGCGTGGTAGGAGTGCTCATTCCTCTGGAGTTAATATGCCATTATTTCGGTGTGTTGTTAGGAGACTGCCTGCATTGCACTATAACAGAATGATACACCTGGAAAACAAAACCCGCAATACTTGCGTTCTCATCTGTCCTTTACCTTTTCTCAGACCAAGATAATTATACAGACTCTGGGCCTAATCTGCATTGTCAGCTTCTTTCCCTTAAAATTTTCCTGTTGTATTTTCTCAGGGAGCATATAGACTTTCAGTAAGCTTCCACCATTTCAGTCTTAGCAGAGCAATAATTCCTAGAAGCAACTGTTGTGTTTTGTATTAGGGAATGGTGTCTTCTAGACATGGTTTGAAGGGGAAAAAAAAAAAAAGAAAAAAAGAAAAAAAAAAAACACTTTCTAGGTAAGGTCCCTTTTTTTCCTCCCCTAGGTATGAAACTTTTAAGAATCTGGAGTTGCCTTCTGTCTCTGTTGAACTGAAGAGGTCAATGGCCTATTTCCCTAGGCCATTATTTCACCTTAAGAAAATGCTGAAGAAGTACACAGGTAATTAAGTTATATAGAGGAGAACTAGGTTATATATAGTTATATAGAGGAGAACTAGAACTATATAGAGGAGAACTGGGACTTGAGTTCAGTCCTTGGCTCCAAAAAGTGTCTTCTGTTTAGCAGTGAATTCATCTGTATGCCCAGGCCTGGCATTTAACATGTTGAAGTGACTAAACTTGACTGCTCTTTCAAATGGTTGTCTTGTTGGTCACCCCAATAAATGGGCTTGAAGATTCATTTGTGGGCCTCTCTGTGGAGAAATTCTGTTATATTAGTACATGTGCTCAAGAGTACCCCTGTTACTTTGCCTAAGAGCAGAAGGGACCTCTGATCCCAGTGTTGTTGGTAGAGTGGAGCTGCAGGGGTGAAGTATAGCCTAGTGTAGACTAGCAAAGGAAGGTAACTGGAAGGTAACTTCAGGAGAAAGGGAGCATAGCATAGAGCTAAGATGGTTTGGGGTAGGGACTCTGAGAAGGCAACTCGAACCTGTGGTATGGGGAGGATATGGGGTGTGGAGGTCTCACAGATCCCCAGCTGCCTTGTGAATGGACAAACGGCTGTGTAATTGCTCTTCTCCAGTTGATTTTTTTTCTGGGGTGAGGTGTGAGAATCCATGTCTCCCTCCCCCTTGGTTTTCCTTGCTTTCTCATATATGGTCTCTGCTCTGCCACAGGAGATGTGACTCTGGACCCTCAGACAGCTCATCCCAATTTGGTACTCTCGGAGAATCTGAAGAGTGTTTATTTCATTGACATCCCCCAGGAGCTGCCACACAGTTCTCGGCGTTTCACTACATACCCCTGTGTGCTGGGATCATCTTCCTACTCTTCTGGCCGCCACTATTGGGAGGTTGAAGTAGGGAACAAAACCCACTGGGCTCTGGGTGTTTGTTATGAGTCTGCTAGTTCCAATGTACAAGACCCCAAGCAGGAGTTGGGCTATTGGAGGGTGCGTCTATGGAATGAACAATATGTGGCCATGACCACCCCCTTTACCCCACTGCTGCTTAATGTTAAACCAAAGCGTGTTGGAATCTTTCTTGACTATGAAGCTGGAAAAGTCTCCTTTTATAACATGACTAACTGTTCTCATATCTACACTTTTGATGTCATCTTTGCTGAGGCAGTCTGTCCCCTCTTCTATCCAGGTGTATGCATAGGTGATATTAATGCCGACCCACTGAGTATATGTGAACCCTCAGACTGGTACTAATCATTTGTTGCTCCTCTCCTAATAGATAGAATATGCAATAGACAAAATGCTGATGGGGTGTCAAAAAGGAAATGCTTCCAGAGCAAGCCTCTGGTCCAAATCCTATTTTCAGCAACAAGAAGCCCTGGATTTACAGGGAAACTAAGTATACTTCCTTCTCCCCATGTTAGACCTCTGCAGCTCTTCATAATTTGTAGTAATTTCTTGAACCTTGTAGAGCAGTTAAAATAATCCTAGAAGGGTATTCAAGTCTACGTTGCTTTTTATGTGTACATTTTTAAATTCCAGAATAATTGGCATTATTATGTTGATGAATGTCTTATGATTTGCCAGATGGCTTTGAAATAAATGACTATTTTGGGAAAGTAGTTCCTGCTGTCAAAGTTCATAGAATCACAAGAAATATTACAGAAACATCTACCTGTTCTGCTCTTAATAGGCAATTCTTTTCCTGTTTTGCAGTATAAGATGTCTGGTCTTTTTGGCTATTTTCAGAAATAAAACATGACTGACATGTCTAACTTTTCTGGACCAGAATCTAGGGACCAAATTAGATACCTTGGGTCATCTTGTCTGTCATAAAACTTGTATTTAGGGAACTGAGTCCCACATTACTGTAGGTCGGAACACTGAACTCTCTGGGAAGCGTCAAAAGTTTGACATGGAATAACTATTGCTTTCCTGGAGAAAGTTTTATGTAGGTTGTTTGAACAGTGGTCACCAACTGACTTGTAGAGCAGTTATCTGCCAGACTTTTCTGCTGTGACATCTTAGTACACTCACTATCATTCAAACTCATGAGAAGAGCAAAATAGTCTTTTGATTTTTATCCCTAATGGCCTAAATTATTGGTAATACAGACACGGTCCCTTCAACAGCAAGGATTTAGTATCATGGGATAGTGACCTTAGTTATCTTTATATTGTCAGAAGGCAGACAACTGTGGTGGAAGACGAGTACGAAAAAAGTGTGCCTGCTGTCAACTTAGATTTTGCAGAAGAAATTAAATGAATATGATCTGAAAGGCAGTAGCTGAAGTATTTCCTTAAAGCCATCAAGTTAAGCTTGACAAAATTTAGGCTCTTGTTTAAAATGCAAACTGTTTCAAGTGTGAGGAGAAATATTTGAAAGAGTATCTGGAATGCATGCACTTTGGGACAAGGTGAGAGCTATGTAACTTACATAACCTACATGGGTTAGGATTGGTGGGGAAACTAGCCTGGGTGACCATGTAATAGGGGTCTGCTGTAGATAATGCTGCTTCTCTTTGGGCAGAAGAAATAGATGAGGTATGCTTCAGAGAAATTAAATAAACTTTATTTTCACAGGCCTTCAAACACCCTGATATTGGCTGGATGGGCTACAGAATAGGGCACAAGCTATGCAGGGAATTTTTGGTGTGCATTGATTCCAACTTTTTAACACAACTGATCAAGAAACTGAGGAAATGAGGTACTTTGGATATCATGCATACAAACAAGGAAGAACTGGTTGGAGATAAGGAAGTGAGGCATAGGCTTAGCTGCAGTGATCACAAAATGGTAAAAATCAGGATCCAGTGAGGAGGGCAAAAAGCAAAGTCATAATTCTGTGTTTGGAGAGCAGAATTTAGTCTGCCCAAGAAGAATCTTATGATGTGGTCCTGGAAGGAAGAGGGGTCCAAGAGGCTGTAGGACTTGGCTCCACCATTTTTTTCAATGTTTCAGAAAATCCACCACCATCTTAAGTCTCACCTTCTATGGCCTGAAGCTCCAAGAGGAGGAGGCTCACTAAGAAGCACTGAAAGATCACACCTCTTCCTAGATACTGAAGCACCTATGTGCGAAGGTGATTGGTGCCCACCAACCGCAGCAGAATGACACAGCAGAATTGTTGCCATAAAACACAGCCATTCAAGAACCTGCATGTGCAACCCCACAACCGACTACTGAGGATCATCAACGAGGGACCCACGGGACTCTGTGGGATCCAGGGTGGTGGCTATTGCTACTTTTGCTTTCCTCATTTCTGCTTATTTTCTCGCTCTTCTCTGTTTCCCCTCTCTTTCTCACTCCTTGTGCCAGGCTGTTACCCTCAGGAGTTGTGACCAATAAAAAGTACATATTTGGTTGACCATTACCGTGCCTCCATTGTGCCTTGTCCAAGCTCAAGGATCATGGATCTGTTCTCCTTTTTTTTATCAGTCAGGGAGGGGGTACTCTATCTGCAGGCGGATAGAGCACACCATCAAAACTATAAGTGGGCTCCAACTGGGGCTGACTGCATTGCGTTAACAAAAACTGAAGCGGAACCTCACAGATGGTGATTCATTTCATTGTTGGATAATTAACTTAGTATAAAGATGATAGTAATTATTAAATAGGGTGGATACAAATAAAAGTTAAACAAGAAAGCATGTATGTTAAACAAAAGTTTTAAAGTCTTTTTTGTCATTGACCTTCTATTCCAATCCAATCCATCCAATCCATCAGGATTTTTAAGTGGTTGGTCTAATGTCCTACACCAAACCACAGAGAGAAAACAAAAATATGCTACATCACATGCTGAAACATGTCCTTTATGTCCTTTCCAGCTATGATTTAGTTGCCAAAGGTTCAAAAAAAGACTTCTTTCCTTAGTCTAATTGCTCTTAAAGAACTGCATGAGGGAGAGGGGAGGAATAAGAAATGTTTCTTGCATCTCTGAATTTTACATTTTCTTGTATAAACCCACAAGGTTTTCAGGGTGGTACAGTATAGCTGCATGTCTGTATGCTGCTCTTAGTTGGACTATGATACCTAAAAAAAAAAGCTCTTTCCAAAAAAAAAAAAAAGTCTTCTAGATCAAGTATTCCAGAAACTATCCATGCTAAATCCAACAGAAGCAGCAATGACCAAACCCAAATCAAGCAAAAAGAAGCTAATCTCTACAGCTTCTAAAGGCCTTGGCCTCTGTTCCCAGCAGAGCTATGGTCACACTTTTTTTTAACCTATTGCACCGGATTTCTGTGATAGCGTTGTGCAGTCCCACTCTCAGACAATGTTTGATATATAGTTCAAATGTACCTGCATATCATTTTGATTAGGATAAAAAAAAAAGTCTTCTAAAGCCTTTATTTGCTGTGAAATAGTTTGCAGCCAAAGCAATGACACAGGTATCATTCAAAAATATTACTAAACCAAGTTCCAAACCTTTTCCAACAGCTCAATCTTAAATGCTTTAAAGAAACTTATTTTCAGAATATCCCTTATACTTCTTCAACCTTTCTTTCTTTTGAAGAGCCTTATGCAGGTTTTCCACCTGAAATAATATGCATTTTGAAAATCTTGATCAATGAAAAAAGATATGCTTGTCTAATGCCCAGCTGTCTGCTTAATTTTCCATCTCCGAAGCAAAGATACAGATATTCATGGTCATTAACTTACCTGTAGCTTTTAGAAAAATCTGAACTCTCTTTTTCAGGCTATGAGTGCAGAAAATATTTCCATATTATTCAGACAGTGCTGGATCACAATTAGTAAGAGATTCCTTCCATTTATATAGGTAGTAAACATTGTCAATGACTGCACAATCAGTTCAGTATCAGAAGCAGTCATCCCATTGCCTCAGTTTGTTGATGATTATTACATTGGCATGACCATTCTGAAAAGGGTAAGAAAGGGTATTCCAGCTGCCAATACAAACTATTTTTTTCAAAAAACTCTGCAAGCATAGTATGGCTCACCTTCAAATGGTTCAGTTCTATACTCCTGTTTGCCATTTCAAAATGGGTTAGCCATGTGAAAACTATTAACGAGGAGCCACTCCAAACTGTGACCTGTAGTTGTCCTGGGAGTAGAGAGGGAAGGGAAAGAGATAGACAGATATAGATGTGGTTCTGCATTACTTACATAGTGGTAGTCATACCAAATCTGTTCCGAAGACAATGCCCTACTATTTTTTACTTAACTGCATATGTAGGAATTCCCTATTTTGGGGAAATACATACCCATGTATGGTTCCAATGCTTTTTTTCAGTTAATAGAAAAGTTATTAGGATGTTTCAGTTCATCTGCCATATGAGAAATATTTACTTTGGGATGAGATGAATGCCAATTTCTTGATTTCTGTACACCTGCTGCACAGAGAACTGCATATAAAGCCTTGGTACAGACGCAAATGCCTTTGGACAGTAATAGACAATCACACTATTTTTAAAGCTGTTGAAATATACTTTTTAAAAGAGCAGAAAACATAAACCCATTGTCAATATGACCCACAGCTGAGGGTGAACAAAACTTCAAATATTTTCATGCTTTGGCTGATTTACTATTAGAAATGAACATTCATCGGCAATGAGAGCTGAGCTCCAGCAGGATACAATCATTAGCTTAGCCTTTATAGAAAGACAGAAACCACAGTAAAAGGCCACTAAGAAACACATCCTTGACATTTATTTTCAGGACAGAGCAATGTGAAAACAATGAAGCCATGTCAGTTATACTTCAGCACTATGGCTGGAATACTATGCCATAGTGCTTTAACAAACCTGAAGTCCATCTCTAGCCATGAGCTTTTTATCATCCCAGCAGAGAGACATAGTTAAGATCTACCCAGATTTATAGCACACACAGGAGTCTGCACAGCACTCTCCTTTTAACGGAGTGAGTCCAGTCAAGGATCATGAAATGATTTTCTTACAAGGGAAAGCAGAGGACTGTTCAGCCTAGAGAAAAGAAGGGTCATGGCAGGGCATCTTATTGATGTTTATAAATATCTGTTGGAAACGTGCAAAGAAGATGGAGTCAGATTCTTCTCAGTGGTGCCCAGTGACAGGAAAAAAAGGCAATCGGCACAAACTAAAACTCAGGGAATTCCATTTGAACCAGAGAAACTTCTCTGCAAGGATGATTGAACACTAGGTCAGGTTGTCCAAAGAGGGTTCAGAGCCTCTGTCATTAGAGATATTCAGCACCCAACTGAACATGGTCCTGAGCATCCTGCCCTAGCTGCCCCTACTTGAGTGATGGACCAGACATTTTCCAGGGCTCTCTTCCAACTTCAACTGTTTTGTGATTCTTTATGCACCCATTTCCACAGTTTTGTCAGCCACATCTTCACTTCTGCCTGGAAGGAAACACTGTTGCTTTAATGGGCTTGTCCTGACCTAAAGCACACTCTGTAAACCTACCTTCAGTACTGGCAACATTGAGAAAGACTCAGGCATACCCGTGAAATGTTCACCGAATCCTTGTGATTGTCAAGTCTTCCTGCCTCTGCACAGGACAGAAAAGCAGTCTTAGAAGAGTAGCTTATTTGTAGACTTCAGCACAGTTCACATCTCAGTTTATGGGAGCTGATTTCCAGCCTCGCAGACCAGTTTTGAGATGCATGGTGGAAACCTGCATGTTCACGCTGGTGTGACCTGCATGTGATCTTGTGTTCACACTGCAGATATTGCAGCTGTATTCTTGGCATGCCTGGTGAAAACATGCCCAGATTTCTGACCTTTAGTAATGTCAAAGGAGCTTTTCTTCCAGTGACTCTTACACAAAAGATCTGTTCCTTCATAGGAGTAATATGGTCAAAAAAGTACCCCCAGTCCTATAAACTGCTTTAGTACAGAAGAATATATATCTTTGTGTGCTATAGGATCTCTTCCTGTCATTCACTCTCTGTAAGGCTGTGTATCTAAGTTTCCTCTGTGCTCAGTGGAGGAAAAACTACCAGCTTATCAACTTCTATGGAAATGAGGTTAGTCATGCCATCAGGTTGACCTCCTAGAGGTGCACACCTTTTAACTGTAAAGGAAGCACAGGAAAGGATTTTTGAGCTTGGCATCTAAGTTTTTATATGACTAAGGTTAGAGGACATGAATCCACCACCTGACAGGGAGAAATCATGAAGTGCAGGACCTACCTAATTGCTTCGTGTCCAGTGGAGACAGCTGGGAGAGATCTTCTCATCTCGTTAAAGCAGTTCTAGCCTGTCTGATCATTCTTCTTAGGGTACTTTTAACTTCTTTATTCCTCAGACTGTAGATCATGGGGTTTAACAGGGGAGTGAAGATCCCATAGAGCATGGAAACGATCCTGTCCTGATTGGGTGAATAGCTGGAGGAAGTCCGTGCATATGTGCAAATGGTGGCCCCATAGAAAAGGCATACCACTGTCAAGTGAGAACCGCAAGTGGAGAAAGCTTTGTGCCTGCTCTCAGCAGAGTTCGTGCACAGAATAGTCAAGAGGATATAGACGTATGAGATCAGTGTGACCAGAAAGGCACCACTTCCAAGGACCCCAGCAACGGTGAGAATTACCAGTTCACTGACGTAAGTAGGAGAGCAGGAGAGGGCCAGCAATGGGGGAATATCACAGTAGTATTGGTCAACTTTATTAGAATCACAGAAAAAGAGTATAAAAATGAAAGATGTGTGCAACAGAGAATTAAAAAATCCTGCTATCCATGTACCAATGGCCAGGTGAGCACACAGTTTCATATTCACGATATTCATGTACTGCAACGGATAACATATTGCAACGTAACGGTCATATGCCATCACAGCCAGGAGAAAAATCTCTGTGCCCACAACATCAATGAGGAAGAACAACTGGACCATGCAGCCAGTGAATGAGATCACCTTGTTCTCAAACAGCAAGGCCTCCAGCATCTTTGGTACAGTTATAGTGGGGCATAAGATATCCAGAAGAGAGAGGTTGCAAAGAAAGAAGTACATTGGGTTGTGCAGGCGAGTATTTGTGCTAATGGCAACAAGGATTGTGATGTTGCCTGCCAGCGTGGCCAAATAGATGATCAAAAACAGCACAAAGAGAAGAAAACGTACCTGTGGAGCATCAGAAAGACCTACCAGAATAAATTCAGATACTGCTGATACATTGATCCTGTCTATCTTGCCTTTCATTGCAGAAATGATTTCAAAGATATACCTGGAACAAAGAAGTGGTAACTTTGTCAAAATTACATCCCTCTTTCAATAAGCCTGACTTTTTTGTGTCTGTTTAGTAGTTCAAAAACACTTGAAAGTTTACTTCACTTCACTCAAAAATCTAAACTTTACTCAGATATATCTAATGTAATAAGCAAAAAAATAATCATCAAGTGTACAGTGATTAATCAAAAAGGTTTACTTCATTGTGTGCAATTCATCTTCTCAAAGTTTGGAAAGGTGAAGAGTTGAAGACAATTTTATCTCATCTCCATCCACCATCTCTCTCTCTAAGGTATTTACAGATATGTTCTTTCTGTTTGTGTTAAATATATGTCCTAGCCCAGGGGTCTCCAGTAAGAATGTTAGGAGTAGTCAGAGATAAGGTTAATCTTGCCTCCATTCAAATGAGTAGAGTGAAAGCAGAGGTGAATTAATCAGAGGATTCAACTTCAGCCTTTAGAAGAGAAATCGAAGGGAAAAATCTATTTACAAACTTCACCTGCTTAATGGGAGGTTGTAAAAATGAAATCAGACTCTTTAGAGATGCATAGAGAAAGGACAAGAGGCAACAGAAACAAGCTACAAGGGAAATTCCAACTAGAAATAAGAAACATTAAATTCAGAAGAGTGCTACACCTGTGGAGGAAGTACCCAGAGAAATGATGGCCTCTTCATCTTTGGAGTTGTTCCAAACTTAGATAGAAAAGGCCCTGAGCAACCCGGTATGGCTTTGAAAGCAGCCTTACTCTGAGCAGGGTGAGTGCAATACAAACCTCTAGAAGTCCTTTCAACCTAAATTATTTAGCGATGCTACTATTGTCAAAGGACAAAATATTGTCTCTAGATGAAACTAGGGACTATTTTTTTAGGTGAAGTAATTCTTGTACAGAGGAATTCCACCCTCACTAGTTACTGGAAGGTGTGGTATACACAGAATGCATTTTGTTTTTTCAGCTTTATCTGATAAGATTTAAAAAACACAATATAATCTAGTGTCTGGTAAAAGAATTCTATATCTAAATTTACAAATTTTGTGCTGTAGACTTTCATAACAGCATTATTACTTTTAGGATCTACTCAGAAATTTATATTTTTCCCCCTCTCCCAATGCATAGAAGTCTAGGCAGACTTGGCATTGATGGATCTTTCCAAATACCTTGCACTACTGCATTAAACAATAACTCAGTACTTGCAGGAATGGCTTGCATGCTGGTTCCATAACAAGAGCTAGCAAGAATATTCTAGCTGAATCTTGTGCAGGAAATTCTTTACTGTCAACCAGTATAGCAATTCGTGAGCAGCAAAATCATTTGCACTCTCCAGCAACACCCAAGGAACACAGGGGAAAAAATTCACAACCTTATTTTCAAATCTGGATCACAATGATTATATGGTATAAATAAATACTACATTGTTCCTTGTAAGAGATAAAAATAAACAACATAAAATACATAATTATGAAACCAAATCTAAAACAACCTCATCTCTTGCCTCATTCTCATAGAAGCTCATTTCCAACTTGAAAGGGCTAAGGTCATACCTTAAAATATCATTAGAAATGTTTCAGTCAGCACTAACACATGGTACTTTAAACCACAGCATCATGTATTCTTAAAACAAAGTTATTGAGGTGAAATACAGTGGAAAATTATCACAGAAACACTCACTGCTACAAGGAGTTCAGCACTGGTAATATACACTGATCAGGAAATGTGACTGTCCTTTTTTTTCCATATCTGAAAGGAATATCTTCATATGACAGAAAAGCTATTTCAATAGTGACTTAGGAAGCACCAGTCTGTTAAGCAAGTGGTCAGTCCAGTTTTGGCACCTAGGTATATTCATGCAGACATCCATAAACATGGGCAAAATCGCTTGCTTGATTGTGAGAGAAAATGTCTTCATATTTTAATGAGGTTCCATAAATATTGCTGAGGAGAGTATCTGGGGAGGACTGTCTCTGAGGCATTCTTGGATGCTATCTTTATTGCGTATCGTAGGCTTTTTCAGAATATTCTCAAAAGATCAAGGGAAGCTAGAAATGTGATAAAAATATGTCATCATCCTGAATATTTTGATTACTATGACTTTCATATTCTGGGACTTTCTATAGGTGGTTTGGAACCTGTATCTACTTTCAGGGAAAGGAACATCGTCTTTCTCCTTAGGTCCTACAACTCTGCCTCATGGGCCCTTCCAGGTTACTGAAGTTTTATATCTCAAGAGACTCCATCATTTTAAGTAAGTGACTTGTTTACAGTAAACTACAGGCTTGAGAAGATGCTTCTTTAAACCATTTTTTATTGATGTAAAATCAATGGCTTACACAGATTAGGCCAAAATAAATATGGCATCAACTCCCCATCAAAAGAATATACCTTAAGAAAGGGGAGGGGTAACACACGCATTCAGAACCTTTTTGCAGAGTAAAGGACATACTGTAAATGACTGTTGTGGAAGTGTCATAATGACTTTTCCAGCACAGCTAGCACAGTATCCTCTAAACTCCTTCTGTGCTGATTTTATTATTGGACAAAATCCAATTCTTTCACAGGAACACACTTTTAATTTTGTATAGGCCCTCCTGAAATGACAAAAGGCAAGGCACTTGTGAAATTCATGGACTACTTGTAGTGGATACGTACCCAGGAATAAGAATGAACATAAATTACCAGCACTACTTGGAGAATATTCAAAAACTTTTATTCCAGGAAGCATCCATGCATTTATTTAATTTAATATCACTTTTCCTCTGGCTCCCTCTTGTTGCCTGTTGCAACTTGCAAAGGAATGGACTCCAGTATATTGAATCAAAGACCAAAGTCCCAAGTCAAACACCAAAGTCCCGAGTCAAACACCAAAGTCACTTTATTAAATATCAGATAAAACTTATATAGTGTACTGTTCCAGATGTAGCACCTTATTTGTCTAAAAGAATGTGAAGCACCGTTACCAAATGGATCAGTAATCTAAAAGTTTATGCTGCAACTATCCAACCAGCTTCTTGGTCACATAGCAGCCAGACAGTTGCTTTTACTCCCTGTCTGCTGACCTGCACTGCCATCCTTGAAGCTGGCTGTCTACTAACAAGACATGCCACACTACTGTTCTCAAAACGGGCCTCCACAGTTGCCGTCCAACACTACTATGCAATAACTTTGCAGTATTAACATGAATAATATTGTTTATTAGTCACTCCTAGGATCAAACACAAGTCTACCTTGCCACGTTTGCATAGACCTTCAGCTGGAATAAACTCAAGAGGCCCCGTTCTCTTTCTGTGTACTTAAGTAAGCCCTAGGACCATCAGAAATCAGGTATCCTATGAAGTTTTGAAACAGAGAATGGAGATAATCATTCTGTAATAAAACCTACAAATACCAGAAAGAGAAATAGTGAGCAGTTACATCTCATGTATGCCCAGGAGTAGGACTAGGGCTGTGCACTTCCATTCTTCAAAACCGGCTTAATTAATGCGATATCCGCTAGCTGAGAACTTTCCGAGTTACCCAAAGGCAACTTTTATTTGACAGCCACAAGAGGGCAGTACTTCATACAAAATCTCTGTATGATACATGGCTCCTAAACGCATTGCCTTACAGCTAGTCCAGTAATGCTGTGCTAGTGCTAGCCAAAATAATGAACCTCCTGCCTGTGAGATATTCCCTTTCTGATACTTCTTATCTGAACTCTTACATCTAAATCCTAATGGCTGATAAACCACTCTCGTTACAATGCAATGTTTGGCATGCTGCTAAAATATGTTTCTAGCCATCAGAATGAGGTATGTGGTATAGCTAACGATCTCCTTAAAAAGTACACTTACGAACGGTAGTAGTGTAGTTATATGTGAAAATATAGACAACTTCAAGGAGAGGTTCACATCATGTAGCTTAGAAACCTCTTTTAGACTGGGACACATTGCCCCATCAAGATGAGAGACTCCCATGACTACAGAGAGAGCTTTGGGCTGTTGGCACTCAATGCCACATCTAGTTTTCAGATGTATCATTATAGGTATATTATTAGGGAAATTGTTTGGCTGGAGAAGGGCTTTGTTCACCCCTCTCCAAGCCACACCAGGACTATGTTCCTAGTGTAATGTGATGAAAACAGACTGATTTTGACTAGTAGCGGGAGCTTTTCGGGTCTCCAACTTTTAAAGCTCTCCAACAAAAGATGATCATTATGGTCCCAGCCAATTAGAGACTTAGCTGACTAGACATGAAGAAGAAAATGATCATTTTTTATTTGCATGGCCATCTTTGTTTCAAATATAGAGAAAAAAATGTTCTGAAGTAGTTCTGTTGCAAAAGAATAATCCCTCACTGCATGTGACACTACAGGTATGCTCCATATTCATTGCTAGGCTCCCTCAAAATATTATTTATTCTAAAATTAAATTAAAAATTATGTTTCTAATCAAAACTTTGTCCCATTTTTCCAGATTCTGCAAAGAAGATAGAGTAGCACTTAGAAATCCGCAAAATAGGAAGTCTGGGGCAGCAGAGGGAGACAGTGAAACTTGTGAATTTGCCTTATCTTTGCCTTATCTTTGCCAGGATACTCTCTGCGTTTACTCTCTTTGCTAAGCAGACCTGATTCTTTAGTCAGCTGTGTGCCATCCCAGCAAAAATAGCAGAATTCAAAACCAGATTAGTCCAGGCAATTTTAAAACAGCTCCCCCAGTAGTGCAATGCAGCCAGCTCTATTTGACCCATTGTCTTTATTTAAAATAGATTGGACCACGGTCTCCTTGGTTTTCTTGATACACAAAAAAAAGCATTGTAGAGATCCTGTCACTTTTCACAGGATGCTTTTCCTTTAAGGTAGTCTCTCACCATTGCCAGATTAGAGCAATAATCAAGCCATAACTGTAAAATGAGAGCTGCTAATTTCAAGGAGTGAAAGAATTTGAGATTTTAATGATGCACACTGGAGCCAATTTAAACACTTTCACAAACTTACTTGCCAAGTTGCATCACTGTAATTTGTCAGGCACAAGTTTTTTATTGTACCTTCTGAGACCTTATTAAAATCACCTTAAGTCATTTCCTGGAAAGACAAACTAATTATATTAAATTGCTTGCCTTGAGTCTTTAGACATAGTTTGCTTAAAACTGTGACTTAGAATTTGCATCTGGCTTCCTTGTCAAAGTCAGAGTGACTGTTTCAAATCAATATATGTAATAATCTACATAGTGTTTCCTCATAGAAAAGCAAAGGAAATCACAGTGGTGACATAGCTGCTATTTTCATAATGGATAATTTGCTGAAGCAGCAACAGTAACTTAATTACTGCAATGTGGAAATTTCACAGTTATTAAATTCACAGAAGAAAATCCTATTAGCTTCCCTGTATTCTTCTTCCCCATATACTTTTGCTATCTCCCCAGATATAATACTGAATTTTGCCGCTTCCTCCTTTACCTATGAATGTCGCCTTGTATGTTTTTTCATAATTAAGATGCGCAGGAGAATTATGGCATTTCTTAGTTGTTTTTTTTTAATAGTGCTCTAATATAGCTAAAGAAAATCCAGCAAATAAGATAGCCATATTTAACTTAACTAGAAATATCATCACCAGTGTATACACATTTTTAGCACATGCATATAATGTGCTTTCGCCATCTGGTGGCAAACCATGATCATAGAATACCAGAGTTCAGAAAATTTGGGGAACAGATACATTTGTTTGAGGTTGTTTGGAGAGTTTCCATTTTCCAAAGTTTATTGATAATATTAACCGTAATATATACATCAATGTTTATTGATAATATTATCAGTAATATATATACCTAATTGAGAGAGCTTATATTTTGTAAATGTTGATACTCATTGTTTACTGCTGCTGCTTGTTTTACTGTATTGTCTTGTATTACATTGTTCATTTGCACAATATTGAATTGTATCATACCTGGGTGTTGTGGCAAAATATATCAGAAACGTTCTTTTTAGATAGTTGCCTATGCAGCTAGTCATAGGCTTGAGCAAAAGACTGTTTCAGGGTTATTTTGGTTATAGATGAGCATATAGATTTATCTTACCCAGCTTGAAAAATCTGCAGCAAATTTGAGTCCATTTTACCTCATTAACCTAGCCTTCATTTAAGGTAAAAAAACATCTTGGGCATTGTCCAGCTTTTCTTAGAAAAGGCATGCTCATAACCTGGGATCCACAAACCTTATTTGTAAACTATGATGAACATGAAATGATCAGATTAGGTGAAATTGATTACTTTGGAGATCATATCTCTTACATCATGGAAAGCCAAAGTGCAGATAGCAAGACCTCACATCTTGTACTTCAAATCGCAGAATCCAAATCACTGAGTATAACCTGGTCACTTTCTTATGTATCCTGAAATATCAGAGGTCAGGAAGATATCTGGGCCATATTGCATAAGATCTATTTTTGTAAAAAAAAAAGAAAAAAGAAAAAAGTATTTTTTTCCTAACTCCTATATTGCATAGGGGGATTGCTAGGGAATTCCCTAGTTATACTGCTCAGTGTGAAACATGCATTTTCCTGGCCTTAGAAATAAGTGGTTGAACAATCTGTTTCCCGTCTCTAAATTCTTTGTTATGTAGGGTGGCCATTCATTTTCTTATACCCACTGCTTAATTCTGCTACTCACTGGATTTCAACACAGGAAGAATTGCGTGCTTTCTGAACTGTGAAGTAACCTCTCTCTTCATTTCGGAAGTTCTTGTATGATCCAAGCATAAGTTGCTATGTAATTGCTTATATATATATATATACATATTTTTAAGTAAGGACTGGGTTATTTACCAAATGTCCTTATAGACCTTGTTTCCCAGATGTCTATACACACATACAGATGCTCCGTAGTTAATCTGAGGAAAGCTTTTTAGTATCACGTTATTTTTCACAGTGCCGGGTATTAGCAAGAATGGAATAAAATCAAATATTCACAACATTTTGGAAAGATGTCATTTCTGTTATAAAATCAGAAATAATAGAAATAAAGTCTGTATATATTTAAAACTAGACTTAAATTTAACAAAACACGATTTCTGTACAATGTGGAACTAGAGTGTTACAATCTGGGATTACTAGAATAGCCTCATTTTTACATGTACTTTTTGTGGCTTCTATATCCAATTTATTAATATAATTGATACAGCAGTAGAATAATTTTTAATGTATTTTGGTAAGCAAACAAATTGCAGTTACTTATCTGTGCTTTAATAAAGACATAAGTGAAAATTGATAACTCACTGTTATGAAGGTATATTAAATGTTGCTAGATTCCTAAATAAGAGTTTATTTCTGGGTTCAGTCTTGCATAAAATACCTTGCACCTTCATGCAAGAAAGGTAGGCCTATTTCTTCATTTTAGAAGTAAACAGGTCATTTTCAATTTGCAGATAGACTCATAGAATAATTTAGGTTTCTGGAGGCCATTAAGTCCAACCTCCTTCTCAAATCAGATTCAGTCAGATCAGATTGCTCAGACCCCATCCATACGAATTTTAAATAGCAGCACAGATGGAGATTCCACATATTTGCACCTAATCCAGTTTGATCACTCTCTCTGGGGCAGGAGATGGCAGTGTAACAATCATTTGCCATTGCTATGAGGATGAAGATCTCTGTTCAGCCAAAGAGATGGACCCCAAACAGCTGTGCTACACAGCCCACAAAAAGAGATGGTCATCTTTTCAGCAAGAAAGTCATAAATGAGTTTGGGAGTTGTAACAGTAGAGTAGTTGATGTCTACAAAGAATAAGTAGCTCATGAAGAAGTACATGGGAGAGTCCAGCTGTTGACTGGTCTTCATAGTGATGTTGAGAAGCAGATTTCCAAGAATAATAATGGTATAGAAGACTAAGAATAATATGAAGCATAATTTTGCTCATTTATTATCTTGTGTGAAACCCCAGAAGACAACCTCGGTCACATTGTTTCTATTGTTTCTATTCTCCATATAACTCATGCAGACAGAACCTGAAGCACAGAATAAAGCCACCTGTGATGGCATTAGAAATACAATGTTATCTGTACACATCCATACTGATGACTGACATGTTAAATATTAATATTCCATTTGAACATATTATAGATATATAGTTATAGGTCTATGTGGGAAGACAGAGTAGCAGAGACAGCCCAGCAGCTCCTTCTCAGCCCAGGGTGCACGGTATTTCAACAACCTTCCTAATCATAGAATCATAGAATCCTTAAGGTTGGAAGGGACCTCTAGAGGTCATCTAGTCCAACCCCTCTGCACACGCAGGGTCACTTAAAGCACATGGCAGAGGACTGCGTCCGAGCGGGTTTTGAAGATCTCCAGAGAAGGAGACTCCACAACCTCTCTGGGCAGTCTGTTCCAGTGCTCTGTCACCCTCACTGTTAAAAAAATTTTCCTTAAGTTAATGTGGAACTTTTGGTGCTTCAGTTTCTGGCCATTACCTCTAGTTCTGTTGGTGGCCACCACTGAAAAGAGGCCAGCACCCTCCTCCTCACTGCCTCCCTTGAGGTACTTATATACACTGATCAGATCCCCTCTCAGCCTTCTCTTCTCCAGGCTGAACAGGCCCAGCTCCCTCAGCCTCTCCTCATAGGGCAGATGTTCCAGGCCCGTGATCATCCTTGTGGCCCTGCGCTGGACTCTCTCCACATCCATCTTGTACTGTGGAGCCCAGAACTGGACACAACACTCCAGATACGGCCTCACCAGGGCTGAGTAGAGGGGCAGGATCACCTCCCTCGACCTGCTGGAGACGCTCTTCTTAATGCATCCCAGGATCCCATTGGCCTTCTTGGCCACAAGGGCACACTGCTGCCTCATGGTCAACTTGTCATCCACCATGACACCCAGGTCCCTCTCTGCAGAGCTGCTCTCCAGAAGGTCAGTCCCCAGCCTGTACTGGTGTCTGGGGTTATTCCTCCCCAGGTGCAGGACCTTGCACTTGGCCTTGTTGAATTGCACAAGGTTTTTCACCGCCCAGTTGTCCAGTCTGTCCAGGTCCCTCTGGATGGCAGCACAGCCCTCTAGGGTATCAGCTACTCCTCCCAGTTTGGTATCATCAGCAAACTTGCTGAGGGAGCACTCTGAGCCTTCATCCAGGTCATTGATGAATAAAGTGAACAGGACTGGACCAAGGACTGACCCCAGGGGGACACCACTAGCTACAGGCCTCCAGCTAGACTTGGCAGTGCTGATCACCACCCTCTGAGCTCTGCCATCCGGCTAGTTCCTAATCCACCTCACTGTGCACTCATCTATCCCATACTTCTGGAGCTTGCCCAGAAGGATGTTGTGAGGGACGGTGTCAAAAGCCTTGGTGAAGTTAAGATAGATGACATCCACTGCTCTCCTCTCATCTATCCAGCCGGTCATTTCATCATAGAAGGCTATCAGATTAGTCAAGCAAGATTTCCCCTTGGTGAATCCATGCTGACTACTCTTGAGCACCTTCTTGTCCTCCACGTGCCTGGAGACAACGACCAGTATGAGCCATTCCATCACTTTTCCGGGGACGGAGGTGAGGCTCACTGGCCCGTAGTTGCCTGGGTCCTCCTTCTTGCCTTTTTTGAAGACTGGCGTGACATTGGCTTTCTTCCAGTCCTCTGGCACCTCCCTTGTTCTCCAGGATCTTTCAAAGATGATGGAGAGCGGCTTAGCTGTGACCTCTGCCAGCTCCCGCAGCACTCTGGGGTGCATCCCATCAGGGCCCATGGATCTGTGGGTATCGAGGTTCCTTAGGTGCTCTCTGACCCAATCTTCCTCTACCCAGGGCAAGTCTTCCTCTCCACCAGCTTCTTCTCTTGTCCCTAGGGCCTGGGGCTCTAAAGGGCTGCCCTTGGTAAACACCGAAGCAAAGAAGGCATTCAGCAACTCTGCTTTTTCTGTGTTATTCGTAACCAGGATGCCCATCCCGTTCACCAGCGGACCCACGTTTTCCCTAATCTTCCTTTTGCTGTTAATATATTTGAAGAAGTTTTTCTTGTTATTTTTAATGTCTCTTGCCAGATTGCGTTCCAACTGCGCCTTAGCTTTCCTTATCGCATCTCTGCATTCCCTGACTACATTCCTGTATTTCTCGCAGGGGGCCTGTCCTTTTTTCCACATTCTATATACCACCTTCTTCTGCTTGAGCACTGCCACAAGCTCCCTGCTCATCCACGCAGGTCTCCTGCCCCCTCTGCCTGACTCCTTACACATAGGGATGCACTGTTGCTCAGCGTGGAGGAAGTGCTGCTTGAAAACTAACCAGCTCTCTTGGGCCCCCCTTCCTTCTAGAGCTCTAGTCCATGGGATTCTTCCGAGGAGGTCCCTGAAGAGGCTAAAGTTGGCCCTCCTGAAGTCCATCATTGCAAGGCTACTTACAGCCCTAAATACCTCCTCGTCGGATCCTGAACTCCACCAACTCATGGTCACTGCAGCCGAGGCTACCCCCCACCTTCGCATCTCCTACAAGGCCCTCCCTATTTGATAGCACAAGGTCCAGTAGCCCACCTCTCCACAATGGCTCCTCCACAACCTGTGTCTAAAAGTTATCGTCGACGCTCTGCAGGAACCTCCAGGACTGTTTGTGCTTCGCTGTGTCATCCTTCCAGTTGATGTCGGGGTAGTTGAAGTCCCCCATGAGAACCAGGGTCTGTGACTGTGAGGGAATATCCAGCTGACTACAGAAGGCCTCATCAACCTTCTGGTCGTGGTCAGGTGGCCTGTAGCAGACACCCACCACAGTGTCTCACACATTAGCCTGCCCTCTAATCCTTACCCACAAGCTCTCAACTCGCTCATCCTCCACTCCCAGGTTGAGCTCCATGCATTCCAGTTGCTCTCTCACATAAAGAGCAACTCCACCACCTCGCCTTCCCAGCCTGTCCTTCCTAAAGAGCACATAGCCTTCCATGGCAATGCTCCAGTCGTGTGAGCTATCCCACCACGTGTCTGTGATACCAATGAGATCATGACGCTGGGACTGCACACAGATCTCCAGTTCGTCCTGCTTATTCCCCATGC
The DNA here is from genome assembly GCF_059628265.1 of Tinamus guttatus. Classification (NCBI taxonomy): domain Eukaryota; kingdom Metazoa; phylum Chordata; class Aves; order Tinamiformes; family Tinamidae; genus Tinamus; species Tinamus guttatus. Next base: position 1,253,204 of record NW_028289080.1, on the reverse strand, counting down.
TTTGCGCATTGGTGTACAGGCATTTCAGGGAAGTAATCGAGCTTGCAGGTTTCCCAGGAGGGGTGAAAAAGGACCCTCTGTGATCATTTCCTATTCTCACCTCCCCACTCGCATACTCCCACTGGAAGCCATCTGACCTAGGCTGCGTGGTACTGTTCACCGTGTCTGTGTGACACTCCCCTTCTCCCTTCTTGTCTAGTTTAAAGCCCTCCTAACCAGGCTGGCCAGCCTTTTGGCAGAGATGTGTGCCCCCCTTGCTGAGATGGTTCCCATCATTCTCCACTAGCTGGTGGTTATAAAATAGAGTCCCATGGTCATAGAAGCCAAAACCCTGTTGCCAAGCCCAGCGGCGCAGCCAGCTGTTAATCTGCCATATCCGCCTTCTCCTCCTGGAATCCATTCCCCTCATTGACAGGATAGAGGAGAACACTACCTGGGCTCCCAGTGCTGAAAACTACAGAGGATGAAACAGACAGCCTGAATGTCCATCTTCCTTTCTCATTCTATAAATTCAACTTTCAAGAGCATCTACAAGAACAACTGTCTGTCAAGATGGGGAAGTTGTGGCAGAAACACTTAAAGCACGTTGCACCACAGAAGCATAAGCTTACCAGAAGTAATGAGGTCCCCATGGCATATGAAGTTTTCTTTGACAGAAGTAATCCATGGACGAGGAGCTAAAATGTATATTCTGGACAGCTATTAGAGTAATCTTTACAGAATAACTGTGGAGAGTGATCATTTAGACCATGTTGCATTGTGTCTGTGTTTGCTTGCTATCTTGCTTCTTTCCAAGGCTGTTCAGATAAATTGACTTTATTTAGTATTAACTAAGTATTTCTTTTAGAAATGTAGTAACTTTTAAGTAAGTGTCATGGCTGACCATTTGAAGATTTTGTGTTCACATTATCTTTGCAATTAAACATTTTTTTGAGTAAAGACAACTCTTGCTGTCCCTTCTGAATCAATATTTCATATATTAACTTGTTCTTACTATTGCGTGTTTGCAGCATAAATATCCTGACTTTGCTATATGACTGTTAGCACCTAGACATCTGGTCTGTACAAGTAACAAGAAGTAAAAGAGGAAATTACTTCGAAACTTTTGAAAAGTTTGTGGTTAGACCTCATTACTTGTCAGGTATTTTTACTCAGACAATGCAAAATATACAAGCAGCTGTTTAGCCCTAATACTAAATTATTACAAGAATCTGGGCCAATGTGTAGAGGAATCTAATGTTTTTGAGACCTTTCATAAGCTATGGTCCCACCGTTGCCTGTTGCAGCTAGTACCCGGAAGTGAGAAAGATAAAGTAGTTCTTTCCTCAAATATTTTTTAAAAATAGCTTTTAAATTTTAAGCCTTATCTTGAACTGACCATGTTTCCTAACCCCTTAGCAGTTTCAGTGTGAAGAGGATCAGTGGGCCCCACCCGTCTTTCTAAATATCCCACATAGGGTGAGACAGACTGGCCTTTGAAGGTGCCTGATTCTCCCTGTTGGCAGTGATGCCAACAGGGCTAGACAACTGTCCTGCTCTGAATGAAGAATCTAAGACTGCTGCAAGTGGATGGGTATCATCCCACCTTTAGCTGTGTCTACAGAGCTGGGTGGGGCACATGCTGGCTCAGGTCTGAGAGACATCATCCCTACGAGCCTTCAGAATGAGGATTTCGTGCTGCCTGCTGTCCATATTAAACAACATGGGCAGGAGAAGACACTGAGATGTCTCCAGTGCACGTGGTACATGCAGGTGAAATGGAACCCCCTCTGTCACCCGCTGTGTCCAGCAGAGAACAATCAGGGAATCAGAGCATTTCCTACATTGTCCAAGCATCTGGTCTGAAGAGTTGCTGCTCTCCTGTACAGGAGACATCTTCTTCCCTTGTATCTCACTTAAGCCATGGTAAGGCACAACACAAATGCAAGCAAGGGTTTATAGGGAACATAAGTGAAGAAATTAAACAGGAAGTGCTTCAGTTACTTTCAGAGTCCCTTACTTAGTCTCAGAGTCCATTAGACAGATCTCTTTCTTCCTCACTCAGATGATTTACTGTTTTCCTCCTGGAAAGGTAGAAGTCAGGGTTCTATGTCTCTTAATGGCTCCTCTATTCTTGTGGAGTACCTTAGCAGCTGTAACTAATCTCCCTATAGCAGGTTTGATGGGCTTTGAGCTGATTTAGTCTTTCATCTTCACATTTCTCCTCCTCCCTCCTACTTCCCTTCTATCCCTCTATAGTACTGTGTTCCAGCTGTTCCCTAATAGATTCTTTCCTTTGCCTGGGCCTATTGCCCAGGTGAATGTGCCTTGTTGTGCTGGGGTTATCTCATATACAAAAGTTATTCTTGAATAACTCTTTTTATTTTCTTTCAGCGACACATAAAATTGTGCTCCCAAATTCTTTTTTTAGTAGCAGCAATTTCCAGTGGTGAGCAATTTATCTTTCACTTGGATCTTTGATTCTGCATTAGCCTAAACACTAAAATGCAAAATCTGAGACAAAGATGAAGGGCAAAGGGGATGGTTAGGAAGAAGGATGATAGGTGAATGGAAATGAGATGGAAAGGGGAGAAGCTTTTTCTCATACTATATGCATCAGCAAATGACCCAACCAGCATCTAATATCAGCAGTTTAATTGCTAACCCATAGATTCAACACATGATAATGTAGTACTCATAGGAGGGCATTTACTTCAAAGTAAAGAAAAAGTCTTTAGTGCAATTGCTTCCAGCAGCAGGTGACCAAGAGGCTTGCAGACACCTTGGGCCATTGTTTCCTAGCTGAGTGTATTAAAGAGTAGATGGAATTTTTCTGTCTGAAAACTTACACCTTGGAGTGCTCTAACTAATGGGATGCTTTGCCTGGAAAATATTTTAACATTTTTGATAGCATTTATTTATTTGCTGATGTTCCAATAGTGCTTGGAAGCCCCAGTCCTGGGCCTGCGCTATTCAAAAAGAAACACGAATGAATCCCTGCTAAACACAGAGTTTGTAGTTTCATTCCAATCAAAACATGAACTTTCAGTGTCTTCCTAATTACAGCACCAGCTAAAAACAAGCTTTTCTTCAAAAGGGACCTCTCAGTAACTTTTCCAGAACGGAATTATAGTGAGAGATACTTGATTTTCTCAGCTACTGAGGAAATGCTACCACAGTTCTACAACTCAGCCTTTTCACTCCTGACTTTTCTATTCCACAGTTTTCTCATGGCACTTTTCACCTCCTCATTTCGCAGTGTGTAGATGAGTGGGTTCAGCATAGGTGTGATGACAGTGTAAAACACAGCTACCCACTTGTCCCCCGAGAGGTTTCTGGATGAGCGTATGTAGGTGAACGTGCATGGCCCAAAGAAGAGAATCACCACAGATATGTGGGACCCGCAGGTGGAGAGGGCTTTGTGCCGCCCTTCAGATGTATGCTTTCTCAAGGAAAACAAGATGGCAATGTAGGACAAGACCAGGATGAAGAAACAGCTCAGAGAAATCATTCCACTATTGGCAACAACAATAATGCCCACAAAATAGGTGTCGGTACAGGCCAGTTGTAGGAGGGGGTGGACATCACAGAAGTAGTGGTCAATTTTGTTGGGGCCGCAAAAAGGGAGCCTCATGGTTAGAAATGTCTGCACTATGGAGTGCACAAAGCCCCCCACCCATGACCCGAACACTGTCCAGCCACACACACGCCTGGTCATGAGCATGGTGTAGTGGAGGGGTCTGCATATGGCAATGTAGCGATCATAGGCCATCACTGTGAGGATGAAGATCTCAGTGCAGCCAAAGAAATGTACTCCAAATAGCTGTGCTGTGCAACCCACAAAGGAAATGGTTTTCTTTTCAACAAGGAAATCAGCAATCATTTTGGGAACTGTGGCAGAAGAGTAGCAAATATCTACAATGGACAGATAGCGAAGGAAGAAATACATAGGAGAGTTCAGATACTGACTGCTAATAACAGTGATAACAATAAGCAGATTTCCTGCCACAATAATCATATAGAAGAAAAAAAACACCACAAAACATATTTTGTCCTCCTCTTTGTTCTTTGAAAGGCCCAGAAGAACGAATTCCTTCACATGGCTTACATTCTCCATGTTCATCAATTGGGTGGCAATATATAGCTTATACATCTGGGGAAATAAAGACAGATACAGGATTTATCAATCATCAGGTTTGTTTTTTCATTATTAAAAAAAAATGGAGGGGCAGGTTAGTATTAAGTTTATGAATTGTTTATTTTCTGTAACTCTTTTTTCTCTCACAGACATATAATTCTAAACAGTGCAAAACTTCTGCCAGGCCTTTGGTGGCAAGGAGACAGGTGTACTCTGTGATATACTCCTTAATTCTGGTCTTCCAGGATACTGAAGGATCGACTACTTGGCTGATATCCTTCCATTGGCTAAGAACCAGGCTAGAGTCTTCTCCTTGGGCACTAGAAGGCAGATAATGCAGCATGTTTGTCCTCTGTCAACAAAGTCCTTGACAGCAATCTTTCTAAAATATATGTATTTAAGAATACCTAAAAATATTTATCAGATGTATTTATATTATTATAAAATATATTTGTAATTTATAATATGAGATCTTTGTACTTACACTTACAAGATCTTTGAATTCTTGTTTAGAAGAGAAAGCTAATTGGTTAAGGAAGTTTGGGAACCTTCAGATTAAACTCTTTGCAGAAAGTTTAAGGTCAACCAAAACCAGTCAGTCTTTTCATAAAAATATCCACTCTATAGAGTTCCTAGTGCTATCAAAATATTTCAAATCAACTGGTGTTAAAATGCAACTTTTTAAGTCCTGCAGAATTACATTACAACCAGTTCTTCTCTTTTGTACTGGTGATCTGTGAGCAAATCTATGGATTTAATCCAAGTTACCTACTGAATATTTCAGCTTGCAGCAAATTCAGAAACTGTCATGCAAGCAAAAAATGATCAAGTATCCACAGGAAACACTGAAACTGAGAAGAACCTAAGATTACTTTCGAACTCACAAAGTAAAGCCTAGAGAGGAAATGGGGAAAGTTAGGGACTTTTCCTGTGCTTATAGCTGTACATATGCTAAATAAAAGGTTTTCAAGCAGAAGGGTAAAATTTACATGGATAGTTCCTTTTCAGATATTTTTTACGAGGAAAAGGATCATTAAGAACAACATGAGATCAATTTCTCCCTAGTCTTACGGAGTTATGACCCTTCTTACCCCTCTTCCTTCGACTGAGCAATGGCATAGATTTCTCAAAAAAAATGATGGTAAGGATGGAATGAGTAAACTTGAATGGCTGTGCAGTACTAAGAGAAAATAAATATCTGGGCTCCACCCAAGTCAGAGCATGACTGGTAGCATACCACAGCAATCCCATTGCCATACTTAGGCAATCAGAAAGGAGTGACCAAGAGAAACTCTATGCTTGAATAACAGCAGATAGCAAATTCCTAAGCTAAAAACAGTGTGTAGTGTGTATCTATGAAAGGATCAACTGAAAACTCAAATAGCTTGACTATGTATCTCTGTTAATAAAGCTTTTTTTCCCCATTACCCTGAAACTGCATTTAACAAACTGTCTTGTCTCGTCTCGTCTTGTCTCATCTCACCACATCTTATCAACTTCAGTCACAAATGCATCAGTATCTAAGCTAGTCATATTACACTTGACCAGTCTGAGCTGCCTACTTATAGATGTGATGAATCAGGTATTGCAGGTGCCCATTTCCTACTGCTGATTTTAAGAGGATTACTAGAATGACTAATTCAGTAGAGGATTCCCTCCATTTATATCTCCTCTCTTAAAATGGCTTTTCAGGAATAGACCAAAGGCATATGACATAATGCAATCATTTGCAAAATAAAATAAATCTAATGTGCACTTTTAACATCTTAAAAGGGATGAGAAATTACATCATTAACTTATTGTATGCATTCTTCCCTAAAATCTATGGTGGTTATAAGAAACAAAAGAATAATATGAAAGCAATATAACCTGGGGCTGTAAAACTAGCTCTGTATATGATTCTAGCCAAAGATAACTAGGACACTTGATAACTTTAGTTAAAGTTTCTTTCTGTGTTTTTGCTTTTGTTCAAAAAGAAAGCAAAAGGAAGAGGAAAGAAAATTGAGAAAAGAAAGCAAAGCAAGGCTAAGTAAAAAGCCAGACAAGCTGCAAAACTTACCTTGTCTGTCTTTAGAGATCTATTTTTTTTGTGTAAGGGCTGGACAACCTTATCTCCTCAACCTCTGTCTTCCCTGGTATGAATGTGTCAGAGCACAGAGCCTTTAAAGATCATAGAATGACTTCTGGAAAGCTTCCAATACTGCTTAGGAGGTGTCTTTCAATGTAGAATCCAATTCCATCTAATTTATTATTTACTTTCCTATGTCACAAGTGCATCTTGATGTTTCCTGCCTGTGTGAGAACTGGTCTGATAGGCTATTTGGATGATATCACCTGGATGTACTGAATAATGCTTTCATATCCCGTCAGGAGGAAAAAGGACTGAGAGGAAAAACATCTAAGTATGAATCTTTAACCCTCTCTTAGGAAATCTTCCACCTGAAAGGCTCTTGGGGCTGGAGGTGGGAGGCGTCAAGGCTTAGAGAAGGGAAGGCGTGAAAGAAAGGGGCAAGGAGGAAAATGAATTCTGTCTTGTCTGAAATGTTTAAGCAAATATATTTTAAAGAAATACTTGCCAGTCAATGTTTTTACAATGATATCTCAAAGGTATTTCCTCCATAAGAAAGGAAAAACTGAATATTAAACTGGATAAATGTATGCATGGAACTAAGTTTTAAAAAGAGCCACCATCCTTTGGGAGTTACTATCACCATAGGCTTTTAAGGGTAGGTTGGAGTTGTTTCTCTCAGAAGTGGTTACAAGTACTTTGTTATAGAGATAGAAGATGTCCTGGGTGATCTCATGGTGACCCTCCAAGTCCTATCTCACAAGAAATTTCAACAGTGGAAATTCAGTGAATAAAGCCTGTTTGCAAGAATATGCATGTTTTAAAAGAGGTCAGTGAATTGCAAAGTAAGTAAAAAAATCCTTCATTTACAAATCCGGAAACAGAGGGAGGAAGTCAGCTATTTAACGCCTATGGAAGTCAGAGAATTTAACTCTGACTTAGGCACTCTGGGTTCTTCTGAGGAAAAAATGTCTCTGTAGGCAGATTCATCTGTCAACCTCAGAACTGATTGTAGGATGCATCTAGCTTTTAACTTAGGACAGAAAATTCTCAGTGTCATGATGGGCATCTTTCTTAACCTGAGCAGCTGCAGTCAAAGGTGAACCTATGAAATTAAAAAAAATGGAGCAACTAGACATGCTGATTTATATTACAATATCATATCAACCAAGGCCCAGGTTGAATTCATTATTGCTCTGAACTATACTGAGTATTTGTTTATGCTTCATGGGTGTCAGTAAAGAAATTTTCTCAACTACTGTCCTTTATTCTGTTTTGCTGATTTTTTTGGAAACGTAGAATGGCCTGAAAGCAACGTAATTAATGTCTCCATCTCTTCTGCACAAAATGCCAGCAATCTACCCGGTGAAAATAGAAATCTCCAAATTAATGAGACTAAATACTGATAAAGAAATGTGTCAGTGAAAATAGTCCTCTAACTTAAATATCTTGTTACTGTAGCCTGGAGCCTTGGGGAGTTAATGAGGATTAACAGTAGTCACTATAGAAAACTGGAGTATTGGGTAAGAAGATTTAAAAAAAAGTCTCACAATCTTTCGGAAAAGAAGAGGAACAACAGATGACAGAGGCTAGAGATCAGTCCAATAGTATCTGGCCTGCTAACCCAGTATGAGTCAGGCCTGCCTGTTTCTGTATCCAGGGACACACATGGTAGCAACTTGGCAATTATTTTGTTTCCCTAGCCAAATGGATTAACAGAGGCCACAAGTCCAAATGTTAGGATTTCTGCTACCCGTTGTTGCAAAATAATTCCCTGTAGGGATGTGCTTACTAACAGGAAAGGAGAAAGGTTTTCTTCATTTTCATTCCACTTACTTTGACACCTGGCTCTGGATACTACGATCACAGAAGGTCATACTCGGAGAACTGTGAGTGGGACAAGGAAAGACTGTGCATGGTGAGATGAATGGAGTTTTGCAACTGGATAGTGAACACTGGCAAGGGATTTTGTTCACAGAGCCATGATGAATAAGCTTTCAATGATGGGCAGGATAGGGACAAGGCAAAGCATGGAAGGAAGTTGTGGAACTTGAAATGGATGCAACATAGCCAGCGGTTGTCTTCATGGAGTTTGTGAAATAGGAGCGCCTGAGATGCTGTGATGAGGGATTGTGCTGAAAGATAGTATAAAGTGGCAGGTAATACTATGGGTTTTGTGTTGAAAGACCTTGTGACATCAGAAGTGGGACATTATGTATTGAAGGGTAACACTACGAGAAGTTGCAAAATTGTGTCTGCTGAGGCATCATAAGTTTGACTGCAGAAAGTGGCCCCTATTGTAGGACAGGTTGTGTGAAGTAGTAGGAGACAATATATGGTGACAATTTGTGTTAGGAGAGGCTTTGAGGTCATCACACCCTGTAGGGATGAATGTGCTAAGGGAGGTTCTCCACTGACAGTAGACCCTCAGGGTATGAGAAGCTGTGTTGAGGAGGTTGTGAAATCAGCAGCAAGCATTATGGAAGAGGACTGCCAATTTCTCAGTCCCTCAGCAGAAGTAGAGCATCTTCTGCAAGGTCTCTGAAACTAGAGCAGCTCATGGATGTACCTGGGAAGCAAAGAATCAGTGTAAGAGTCAAGGTATATCTTTGGACTTGTTCTTATGTCCTTTATACCATGAGAATAGTTTGAAGCAGAAGTAGCGAGAAAGTATTTCATAAGATAAGACAGTGAAAGGTTCTGTGCTGGAAGGGAAGGGGGAAGTGGCTGAAATCTGAGTGGCCTCATGCAACAAACTAGATATTTCCCCCAGAGAGTGACTGGCTGGTTGTTTCTCAAGACGTCACACTGAAGTGGTTGTGGCTTTTTCAACAGTATCTAAATAGCTCAGCACCAGGATTTTATTTTACAGTACAAGGATCTTATCCGGACCATCCATCACAGAATTCAGGTGACAATTTTTACCAGCAGATCTACAGCAGGCAGTTGCTGCAAATAGTCATTGAAATACCACAGAACCCACAGGAAGGTGAGAAATTTCTGCATGGGTGCAATGGTGTCTCTGTCTGTTGCTTTCTGCTATGCTTTTGGAGATATGGTGAGGGGAAGGGAGGAGAAAAAAATAGTTGGGGGAAAGCAGATCAAACATTTTCTTCTTCTACAGGTTAGAAATTGGCTATAGGTACACAGTGGTCTTGATCATCTTCACGATAAGGTGATCTTCATTCTAAGGAACTTTTTTTTTCAAGCAGAAATGCTATTGCATTGCCATAAATACACATCTGTAACATAAGGTGGCATTCTTCATAGATCAAGTGTAGTTTGGGACTTAGATGACAAGTTATGATTACCTGAGAAAACACAACTCCATATTTGGACAATAAGATGTCTTGTTGTGTCAAGTTTGTTCAGACTAATAGCTGCCACGAGAACTATACTGTACTCAGCATGTAACCTGCAGGACAGAAAGACCAGCTGATTCAGTCTGCTGCTATTTGATGCACACTTTCATTAATTAGTTTAATTAAGGAAGCAGATTCAGGTTTTGAATATGCTTTGGGTGTACAAGATTAGCCTTACCAAAGTCTTATAATAGATGTATGAGAACTGTGAGTGACTTTTCAGCATTCTTTTGAATGGTCTGTGGAAGTCATAGGATGGTTACTTCACTTGCATTATATGCAATGCAAAATTTTTGATGACTGGGTATATATCAACAGGTCATCCATTACAACTAGTATGACAGTACATGACAGTACACTGTCAGTGGCCCAGGATCACGTTATTTAGCATCATGAAATATGACTAAAATGACAAAGTTAGAAACCTAATTATCTTTATTGATAATCTGAATGATGGGAATGAGTGCACCCTCAGCAAATTTGCAGATGACACTAGAATGGGAGGAACAACTGATCTGCTTGAGGGTAGGAAGGGATCTAGACAGGCTGGATCAATGGGTTGGGACCAACTGTATGAGGTTCAACATGGCCAAGTGCCAGGTCCTGCATTTCGATTAGAACAACTGCATGTAATGCTAGAGACTTGGGGCAGAGTGGCTGGACAGCTGTGTGACAAAAAGGGATCTGGGGTTGTTGATTGACAGCCAGCTGAACATGAGTCAGCAGTGTGCCCAAGTGGCCAAGAAGGCCAATGGCAACCTGGCTTGTTTCAGGAACAGTGTAACTGGCAGGACTAGGGTAGTAATTGTTCCTCTGTACTCTATGCACTGGTGAGGCTGCACCTTGAATACTGTGTTCAGTTTTGGGCTCCTCACTACAAGAGAGACATTGAACTGCTGGAATGTGTCCAAAGAAGGTCAACGAAGCTGGTGAAGGGGCTGGAGCACAGACCTTATGAGGAATAACCAAGGAAGCTGGTGTTATTTAGTCAGGAGAAGAGTAGGCTCAGGAGTGATCTTATCACTCTCTACAACTACCTGAAAGGAGGTTGTAGTGAGGTGGGAGTAGATTTCGTCTCCAAAATAACTATCAAAAATAGGACAAGAGAGAATGTTCTCAAGTTGCAGCCGGAGAGGTTCAAGTTAGATATTAGGAAAATTTTCTACGCATAAACATTGGATCAGTCTGCCCAAGGAAGTGGTGGAATCATCATACGCGGCAGTGTTCAAGAAACATATAGATGAGGCACTTAGGGACATGGTTAAGCAGGCAGGGTATGCATTTACGGTTGGACTTAATGATCTTGAAGGTCTTTTCCAACCATAATGATTCTGTGATTCTCTGACATTCAACTTATTCATTCATGACCTGCATATAAGGATAGAGTGCAACTTCAACAAGTTTGTTGATGATACAAACCTGTGAGGAGTGCCTGATACATGAGAGGGCTGGGCTGCCGTTCAGAGGGACCTGGACAGGCTGGAGAGATGGGTGGAGAGAAACCTCATGAAGTTCAAGAAGGTCAAGCGCAGGGCCCTGCACCTAGGGAGGAATAACCCCAGTGCACTATGACTAGCTGGGAGCTGACCTACTGGAGAGAGCAGCTCTGCATAGAAGGACCTGGGAGTCCTGGTGGATGAGTTAGCCATGAGCCAGAAGTATGCCCTTGTAGCCAAGAAGGCCAATGGTATCCTGGGTTGTATTAGGAAGAGTGTTGTCAGCAGGTCGAGGGAGATGATCCTGCCCTTCTATTAAGCCCTGTTGAAACAGTATCTGGAGTGCTATGACCAGTTCTGAGCTTCCCAGCACAAGTGGGACATGGAGGTACTGGAGAGAGTCCAGCATAGAGCAGCAAAGATGATTAGATGCCCAGAGCATCTCTCCTATGAGGGGAGGCTTCCGCAATGGCTTAGGGTGGAATCTTCTAGCTCTCTAGTGTCTCTCTCTCTAGTGTCAGAAGTTCCTGGCTTCCATTAACTCAAAAAGACTAATATCCTGCGAGCTGCAGTGATGAAATTAAGGGTGAAATTCACCTCACTTCTCTTTAGCCATCCAGATGTAAACCATCTGCTAGCACAATGAGATGTGTCCACAGTTAGCAAAGACAGGCAGGTGACAGTGCACACCTTAGACTCCTATCTTAGGGTAAAATATACTTGCCTTGCAGGTTTTCCTAATCCTCCATTAATTCTAATAGTAGCTTTGAAAGCTAAGTGTAATGAGGTGTTTGTATTTTTAATACATATGTAGTGGCCCCACTTGGATTCTCACCCAAGCATTGCCGGTGTATGCGCCTGTCAAAGACACATGAGGCAAAATTATCCCACTGCCCCAGCTATCAGCTGGGTGAGGACATTACCTATATGGTCTTCCCATGTAGTGCTGAAGACAGAGTGTGTTGCTGAAATGAAATTGTAATATTTCAATTTCTCCCATTTCACTTGTTCAGGTAGTCTGCCTCCACACCTGCTGTGGCATTTTGTGCCAGTTAGGTTATCCCATGATTCTGCACTTAAATTCTCCCCTTATTTTGACTTGTTTCTCTCTTCTTTTTTCCTATCTTTTTACTTTCATAGCACTTCTGTATTTTGCCATGTCAAAATTAACAGCTGGCAGGGAAGGTATGAAAGAGTCACACAATTTAATCTCAACGGACAAAACTTGGTTAATTTTCTTGAGTGAATTATTCCTGGACTTCTCTTTTTTTCTTTTTTTCCAAAATTCTCATTCAAATTCTAGTACCATGGGAGGTGGGGTAGGGAAGGGGGACTAGAGTGAATTGACACAATGGGGTGAAATAATTATTTAAGCCATAATTCCAATGTCATATGAGGGTCAGACACTTTCTGCTATACATGGTTCTTAAAACTTCTGAGGAAGAAATTAGTCTTTGTCACACTGAATTATTATCTATACATAAGACTCAAGAAGCCAAACAAATCACAATAAACTATATTTCATTAAAATAGGAATCAGCTATTCACATGAAAACTACTAGTTATTACGACTACTCAACTGTGTTTTCTGGGAGTGTGCATAGGAAGAAACTCAGTCCTATTTAATGCTGTTTAAATTCACATGCTGAATATCTGCTACTATTATATACTTTTGACAATTTTCATCTCACCTAATCCTAGCTATATGCAGCAAAGGGAATTATAGATGAACTAATATCACTAGGTTCCCTTTTTATTAAGACAACAAACTGAGATAGTTTTCAGGTAGGATCAATCCGAGATAACATTGCTTTATTTTAACCTACTTTGTTTCCTATAAGTGGCTTTAAAAGAAAGCTCAAGAAATAAATTCAAAAACATACACATACATTCCAATCTAGTTTTTCCTACATCCGCCACATAATTTGGCCTCAGATATGGTGTTCTGAATGGCAATAAAAGCTCTGTGTTCCAAGTACAAATACAGCAATCCTTCCCTGAATCTACTTATGGCTACAGAGAGCTGGAAAGATACTGGAAACCCACCAGATGATCACGAGAGAAAGTCATGTAAACTACCATATCTCTTCTTTCTCCTTACAGGTCTGTGTGAAATCTGAGTGAGTGAGAGGTCACTACTTCACGGTGAAACGCTCATTATGAGTACTACTATAACTACATTAAGCTTCCTTCCAAATACAACCGGCCTGGCTCATGGGACTAATTACAGTGGGACTGTGCAAAAGGCAGAGCCATCATATGCTGTTCTCAAGTTCATGGAGAGCTTCTGCCTCATCAGCTCTGCCTGTGGGATGGTGGGAAATGGAATGGTCCTGTGGTACCTTGGCTTCCGTATCCGGAGGAATCGCTTCACTGTCTACATTCTGAACCTGGCTGCTGCAGACTTTGGATATCTGCTCTGCATTGCCATTGAAACAGTTCAGTACTTGATGCAGTTCAATGTGGGCGTGCAGTTTGGGATATTCCTCTTCCTGGATCTTTTCATGTACGGGACTGGCTTGTATCTCCTGACAGCCATTAGCATTGAGAGATGCCTGTCTGTCCTCTGTCCCATTTGGTGCCGAAGCCATCGTCCAAAGCACTTGTCTGGCATCATCTCTGGCCTGCTCTGGTGCGTCTCCTTTCTGCTAAACACACTGGGGTACATTTCTTGCACTGTTCGCCCCTCTAGCAACTGCCATGTACTCCTCATCACCATCGGAGTCCTGGACTTCCTCTTCTGCACCCCTCTCATGCTGGTATTCAGTCTCACCCTCTTTCTCAAAGTCAAGTGCAGCTCACAGAACCTCCAAACAGGGAGGCTCTTCACTGTGATTATGCTCACCGTCCTCTTTTTCCTCATTTTTGCTGTTCCTCTCAGCATCCTGATCCTCTTTGACTTTTGGGGCTATAAATTCCTCTACTCTCCAGAGATTGGTTTTGTGCTGTCCTGCGTTAATAGCAGCCTCAATCCAGTTATTTACTTCATTGTGGGCAGCTACAGGGATCGGAGGATTCGACTCACCCTCAGGCTGGCCTTCCAGAGGGCCTTTGAAGTTTCAGCAGATGACAAAGATGAACGGGAAACCCACGAAACAGTGACTATGTCCTCTTAATACCCTGCTAATATGCCTAATATGATTACTGTACTCTGGAATTGAAGATTGGCATTTTGCAGAATCAAGGAAATCTGAAATACTGGGTGAAATTCCTCTCCCCTAACCTTAGACGTCATCACTGTAGATTTCTCCCCTTTAATAGTTACTTTAAGCTCCTCTAGGAATTAGTGGAAAAAAAACAAGCACCTCTGACACAGAATTCATCTGACCTGAGTTAGTTTCCTACCTCAAGATTAATTTGATTAGAAAACTTCTGCATTTCAAGAAAGGAATCTCATCCAGAGTTTTCAGCTCACCAAATAACTCTGTCTTTCAGAGCACAAAACTGATATTCATACATTCTCAAACATGTTTTAGCTTAGGTTTCTGAAGACAAGATGGGATACAACCTCTTCCTAATGAAAGCAGCAGCAAAATTCCTGGAAGAAATGTCCACGTCTCTTTACTTTTAATACGTGTATTTAAACAACACATGCAACCTTTTGTGGCTGTTATATTGTGGAATTCTTTGTTTTCTAATGTGAACATTTCAAATAGCCGAACAATTTGTGTTCTAAAAGTTCCTTTCTTCTATTAACCAGGAGGGTTTTATACCGTAGAGTTGTCATGCTATGAAACAGGGCTACACCCCTACCGGTTACCTTGTAATTGTGTGTGCTGAGCTGCATATTCTCTCTTCTTTGCATTTCAGAAAAGTTAAGGAATGGACCTCTATGTTATTATAGTTTCCTCCAGCAGAGGAGAAAGTATCTGCATCTTCATACAGTATGCTTTGAATTGCTTTTCTTCCTTTAAAAATGACAGACAATAAGAGCCCATGGCCTCTAAAATTTCTTGATCTAACATGTGCAAATTCAATTGTACAAAGCAGAAGTAAATAAATGCCACAATTTCTAACACCTTCTTCTTTTTTAACACCTGCTTCTTCAGAAACCCAGTCCATTGAAATGCTAGATATGATTATTTGAAATGTTGTAGTATCAGACCATGTAATACTGTCATCTAACATGATAGGCTTTTTAACCTGAATTGATGAAAAAGTAAAAAACAGGTAGTTTTCTTTAAGAATCTTTATGGATTTCCCATTGTTTTTTTCATCTTAAAATATTCTCCTAAAATGAGGCTGCCGCATTCTTCTATTATGTATTCTTTACTTTCTGTGCAATTGCCTTTTTATCAATATTGAAAAGCACTACTTAAAAAGCAGTGGTTCAGCCTAATAATGACCATGGTTGCTTCTTGCTTCCTGTTTACATACTCTGAAAGCTAAAATCTGACCTCCATTTCTACTGTTCTTTAATTATTTATGCTATTTGTCTGCAATGCACAGAGTTAATTCAGATTTGGTCTATGTCATCAATTTATCAGAAACATTAGAAATATTTTCTTTTGGATATTTGTAATGACTTTATCATTGGGAGACTGAAACTCATATTCTTTATTACATAAAGTGTTGAAGGGTGTTACTAAGAAAAAAAAAGGTATCAAAGACTAAGCATTACTGTGTTCAGAAGAAGCCATCAAGTGATGAAAAACTACAGAATATAAACTGTTAAAATAACTTCCCATCCTGATAGTTTCTTAAATATATCCATCAAGAAGATGTGGCATTTAGTGTAAACAAATCCTTTTCATCTCATCCAATCTTGGGCATGTAAAAGGTGATGACTGCATATAAACCACCATGGTAGACCCATTCCATCACTGATGGTAAGAGATAAGCATTCTCAGATGTGGCATCTGACAGGTGCTTGCAATATATTTCTTGTGGTCTAAAAGAACTTCAAGGATAAAGGGATCATGTGCAGAATTTTCTGCCCTGAACTAATATTAAGTTAACCAGTCTGGCCTACCATGAACTACTATTAACAGCCTGGCCTACAGTGGAGCACACCCAGAGCATGTGAGCTATATTTGTCTTCTGAATTGCTCAGTATCTCTCTGGATAGATGCTAGGACATAGAATATTCTAGAAGGTCAGCAACTTCAAACTGCTGCCTTTTTGAAAAATTAAGTCTTGTATCTACTCAGATACAAGTACCTACTCAGTACCTACTCAGAGAAAAGTGATGTCTTATATCCCACAATTTAAATTCATGCACAAAGGACAGAGGACATACAACAGTGCAAACAGGCTTTGGTAGGCCTTGTCAGTGAATCTTAAGAGTAATTATAGAAACACCACTCTATGCTTATTTTCCCTGCTGTGGAAGCTTAAAAGTAGTTACCTATCCATACCACAGCCAGAAAAAAAAAAGCCCTTCAAATAAGTTCCTGGAGGCAAGAATCTGTAGATAAAAGATTTAGTCTGATCTTAAGCTGTGATTATTTTGAAGTAAGAGAGATGATAAAGTTAGATCACAGCCTAAGTCATGATATCACAAAATAGGTCTAAATTATCTAATCAAAGACAATTCCTGACTGTAGAGGCAGAGAGAGGCCTTTGCTTCTTGACCACATGATACCTGAAGTCGGAGTGAGATTTGTCCTTTTGGAGCCAATACCTGCTCATTTTGAAGCATGCACAAAACTCTTCCTGTTCATTTTGTAACTGGTGCACAAAAAGCATACTTCTTGTCTACAGTGTTTCTGTTGTATTACTGTAAATAAATCGCTGTGTTTAATATTTTTTAAAGTCCCTTTCATGTCAACCTGCTAAAATATTTTAATACTATGGGGCCAGAGGTGAATGATGAGTCATCAAATGCTGTTAGAGCCCTGTGCAGTTTGAGGAGACTCCGCTTATCTAGAAGAGAAAGAAAGAAGCACCTTTTTACACATACTGTGAAAGGGAGGCCCAAAAGCATCCAGGGTTGATAATGCCTAAACAGAAATATTGAGGCCTAGCACCCAGAGTGTGAAGGCCCCAGTGTCTGATCTTCCTTTCCTATCCCTTGCAGAGCATAGAAGCCATTTGTTTTTGGGAAAGAAATTGTCAACATTGCATTCTGACCTTTCACAGGAATACATTTTTAAGAAATCATTAGGAGAAGGGAATCCTCCTCTGGAATAATCCCATTCCAGCTGATTCTGAAATTACAAGAAAGAAAAAGCAAAATAGAGTCCAGTTACTCTGATTTCTTCCTGCAATCTCTACTGACTGCTCATTTATACATCTCCTTTATAATAGCATTTGGCCAGAGTACAACCACAACAACAGCCTTACACAGATGCACACAAATTCCCACAGTATCCCTGAAAATGGAATCCCTGGCAGGTAATTTTCTCCTCATCTCCCGTAAAAGCAACCACAGAAGTAGAGCAGAAATATCAAACTGCCTCACAACATAAAAGAGCCTCACTCTCATTTGCTTTTCTTTTCATCCCTTTCTCCTCAGCACAGTGAAAGCACTCCTTCCTGACAACACCTGCTTTATAACACCACAGGAGACAGAAACTGAATCTGCATACTGAAAGATCTTTATTGTCTTCCTCTCAGTTTTTCATATAAGATCCAATGAGATAAATTAGAAACCAAGAGAAAGATAAGAGAGCTGATACCAAGTCCCAGCTTCTCTGAGCAGTCAATTCAAATGCACTGGAGTGGGAAGAGAAGGATTGCTGGGATAGATTCAGCAGTTGCTTGTCATCATTAATGCTTTAGGATGTTGGCTGTGTTTCATTTTAGCATCCTCTCTCATAGATATCCATGCACACACAATCACTGTCTAGTTACCCCTCACCACCTACTGCTCCTCCATGTCTATATAAAGCAATGCTTCCTTCTGTATCTTTTTTTACTCTGTTGAATTGTCTCACCCTGTCTTCCTGCTTCAACCTCTCCAAACTTCTGCATGATTTTACCTTTTCCTCTATATATAGCATCTTGTTGCTACCTTTGCGACAGTAACCATGCCCCACGAGAAGTTACTTGTCCCAGGTCACAAGGCTCAAGTTCAAAAAGCACTGTATCAATCAATAAATTCTCCTCTGTCATTTCTCTGATCACAGGAGAAAAAGAGAGAAGAATCTCCATTTTGGATATTTCATGATGATGAAAATCATGATGATGATCCCTTCAAAGCAATTCAAGACTGACTCATGGGGCTAATTACAGTGGGACTTTGCAAAAGGCAAAGCCATCATATGCTGTCCTGAAGTTCATGGAGAGCCTCATCAAATCTGCCTGTGGGATAGTAGGAAATGGCATGGTCCTTGGCTTTCACATCAGGAGAAAACATTTCATCCAGAACGTAGCCACTGCTGACTTTGGATACTTGCATTGCTATCAAAAATAGGTCATTATCAGACGCCGAAGTCGTTGCCCAAAGTACTTGCCTAGCATCATCTATGGCCTGCTCTAGTGCATCTCCCTGCTGCTGAACATGCTGGGCTACATTTCTGCAAGAAAGACATTGAGGCGCTGGAGTGATGTCCAAAGAAGGGCAGTGAAGCTGGTGAAGGGGCAGGAGCGCAGACCTTATGAGGAATGACTAAGGGAGCTGGGATTATCTGGTCTGGAGAAGAGGAGCCTCGGGGATGACCTTGCCATTCTCTACAACTACCTGATAGGAAATTGCAGTGAGGTGGGGGTCCATCACTTCTCCAAAATAACTACTGAAAATAGAACAAGAGGAAATCGCTTCAAGTTGTGCCAGGGGAGGTTCAGGGTAGATATTAGGAAAAATTTCTACATAGAAAGAGTAGTCAAGCATTGGATCAGTCTGCCCAGGGTAGTGGTGGAGTCACAGTCCCTGGCAGTGTTCAAGAAATGTGTAGGTGAGGCACTTATGGACATGGTTTAGCAGGCAGGGTGGCAAATGTGTTTATAGTTGGACTTGATGATCTTGAAGGTCTTTTCCAATCATAATGATCTTATGATTCTATGATTCTTATACTGTTTGCTCTTCTAGCAACTGCCACATAATCCTCATTACAACTGGAGTCCTGGACTTCCTCTTTTGAACACCCCTCATATTGGTATTCAGCCTCATCCTCTTCCTCAAAATCAAGTGCGGCTCCCAGCACCTCCAAACAAGGAAGCTCTTCACCATGATTATGCTCACCATCTTCTTCTTCCTCATTTTTGCTCTTCCTCTAAGCAGCCTGATCCTCTTTGACTTCTGGAGCTACAAATTTGCCTACTGTCAGTGGACGTTGACTTGATTGACCTGAGACAGTCCAGCACAGGGCTACAAAGATGGTCAGGGACCAGAGCATCTGTCCTATGAGGGGAGGCTGAGAGAGTTGGGCCTGTTCAACCTGGAAGAAAGAGAAGACTGAGAAGGAATCTTTTCAGATCCCTCCTAAGAAGGGGATAGAGCCAGACTCTTTTCAGTGGTGGTCAGCAATAGGTCACAAAGAATCACAGAATCGCAGAATGGTTAAAGTTGGAAGGGACCTCTGGAGATCATGCACAAGCAGGGACACTTAGAGCATGTGGCACAGGATGGCATCCAGTCAGGTCTTGAAGATCTCGAGAGGCAACAGCCACAAACTGAAGCACAGGAAGTTCCATCTAAATAGGTTTAAAAAGTTCTAGAATGTGAGGATGACAGAGCCCTAGAACAGGTTGCCCAAAGAGGTTGTGGAGTCGCCTTCTCCGAAAACATTCAAAACCTGCCTGGACATGATCCTATGCAATGTGCTCTAAGGGACTCTGCTGGAGCAGGAAGATTGGGCTAAGTCATCTGCAAAGGCCCCTTCCAACCTTCAACCGTTTTGTGATGCTGTGGCAGCTACAGGGATCAGGGGATACAACTCACCTTCAGGCTGGCCTTCCAATTATTTTTGGTCATAACCATAAGGGATCTCTCCCCACTCCATACTTTGTTTTTTTTTTTTTTGGTGAGAAAGAGGGAAGGAAATGAGTTTCTAAAAGAAAAGTAGAAATAAAAATGAACACAATGTGTTGAAGGAAAGAAGAGCTATGTTCTCCTCTGCTTGAGTGCCCAGGTATTTAGCTGGATGCTCTCTCTGCTAATCAGATATAACAGGGCAAATCCCCATCAGCCACAAAGTGAAAGCTCTTCCTGAAAAAGGAAAATATTGAGGGTGAGGCAGGATGGAGGTTGTGGGAAAACAAATGAAAAAAAATGAAAAAAAAAAAGTTAAAGAGGATGCGACTGTGTCAGAGTTTAAAGGAAAGAAAAAGGATATTTAAGGAAAAAGGAAGAGAGTCCCCCTGCTGCCACAAAACTCTCACCTTTTCTGGGGCACAGGACTGTTTAGGAAGTTCTGCAAGACAGGGAGAAGGGAAGACGGACAGATTCCCATCCCAAAGAAGCCACTAGAGAGCAGAAAATTCAGGTAGGCCTGACTTCGCAAAGGAGGCAGTAGGAGGTGCAGTGTGAAAACTGCCTGATCTCCTGGAAAATGTGTCTGCACATAGCCAGTTCCCCTTTCAGGCCAGAATGATTCCTGCAAAAAAATAAGCTGGGGAGGCAGCAAGGCTCTATCAGACGTACCAGAGCCTACAGAGGCAGATAAGGAAGGCACACATCAGG
This sequence comes from Tinamus guttatus, assembly GCF_059628265.1. Taxonomy (NCBI): domain Eukaryota; kingdom Metazoa; phylum Chordata; class Aves; order Tinamiformes; family Tinamidae; genus Tinamus; species Tinamus guttatus. The sequence continues at coordinate 1,232,656 of NW_028289080.1, read as the reverse complement.
CAGTCCCCTTTCTCCTGGAATCTGCTCCATAGCCCTGTGAGAGCCTTGTGAAAACCTGATCAGAAATAATCCAGAACATCCTTTGGAGGACCACAGCAGGAGGCACAAGGTGTTGGAGAATGCAGACAGCATTGACCTGTCAAGGATATCATCTCACCCTGGGCATGTATCTCAAGCAGTGTGATGCATCCCTGCAATAAAACACGCTAGTAGAGCTGGTTCAAGAAATCAAATGAATGATCTCCTGTACACCTTCTATGTTATCCCCATTTCAGAAGTAAGCCTCAATAAGTCACCCACTCTCTTTTCTTCTTAAAAGAATAGATGTGATCTGAGACTGGAAGTAATATGCTAATGCTATTTAAGATGAAACAATTATGCAAAACTCATAAGTGCAGAAATTATTTTTCTGTTTTACCATTCACCTTGATAAAGTGCCTCTGCCCTGGCAGTTCCTGGTCAGGAATTTGAACTGCTATGAATTGCTGCTTATCCTCTCCCAGGGATATTTCTCAGCTGTGTAAGGATGCAAGGTCCTTCACATTTTTCCCCAAGAAATCCTGCAGTCTCAATTGTATCCTTATGAAAACTGGCCTAAAGCAGATTGTCTACACAGTCCCTATATATCTCAATAACTAAACATAATTCTTACTCAAAGGTTTGTCTTGGCTACTCACAATCAGAACACCCTTTCCAAGAAAAGCAACCAAATCCTGTCGGGGATTGCCCTTTTTAGGCTGTGCAAGGTTGAACACCGACTTAGCCTAAGATTTTCTGAACATTGGATGATTTCCTAACTCATCAGGATTACTTTTCTTTTGAAACTGATCTCTTACATGAAATAGCTTGCTGTCTCAGTAGACAGATACTATCAAAAAACATTTTTACCTGTTGTATACAGAGTGCACTCCAAACACATTTGTTAGCATGAAAATTAGAAACCTTGTACAAATTATACATAGGCAAAGAGGAATTAGGGAGGAATTGGACAATTAGCATTGTCCAATGATTTTAAAATGAACTGAGTCATGTCATGTTTTGTTATATTCTGACATAGTGTATCAATCCCTCCCTGCAACTCAAACCTGTCTCTGTCAGAGGGGAGGATTCAGTGCAAAGCTTTCCCTGATGGTGTTTCTGTCTCTGATTTTTCCCTTCCTCTCCCATCTCGTAACCAACCTTGTCACTTAAAAATCCAATATTTCCCAGGGACATGATGGGTGGAATTTGTCCCCTCAATATCCCTCAAGACTTTTCACAAAGAGCTCAGCTGAAGGAAAATTATGCTCATGAGGTGTGGTTTCCTCTGAAAATGGAGTAAGTTTTAGAACATTCAGCAATGCTCATGACTTCTAATCTTCTCTGTGTAGAGGAAATGACTCATGGAAATAAACTTCTGAAGATAAACAGGATAGAAAAAAATAGTTTTTAACTGACAGAGATTCCTATTTTGTATAGATGTTTCTGATCTGGTAATTAGATGAATATTAGTGCCTACTTAATCATGTGTTTTCTGCTCTTCATGGATATAATGCATCTTTGGCAATATATTTTCTCACTCTGAAAATTGCTTTAGCATGTTGCTTTAGGATGTATTTGCATAATAGTTGCGATTTGCATTAGAGGAACAATACATACATCACCCATTTTGTGGGAAATTCCTGATGGAGAGAGGGATTTCAGAAGAAGCAATCATCTCACTAACTCATCATAGAATGTGTGGTGCAGCCAATACTATTTAAAATGCTATTAGAGAGAACCCTAAGTATAAGGCAAATCAGAGTGGAAAGAAATAAAGAGGAAACAAAAAGAAAAAGAAATGGGGACAGGACCAGGCAAATATTATTTTACGTAAGACACAGGAAAAATCTTGGCTGAAAGATTCAATGCAGCCTGAAAAAGGACAAAAAAAAAATCCTCTAGTCAAACCCCCAGCTCAAGCAGGATCACCTAGAGCATGTTGCACAGGATCGTATCCAGGCTGGTTTTGAATGTCTCTAAGAAAGAAGACTCCAAAACCTCTCTGGGCAGCCTGTTCCAGTGCTGTATTACCCTAAGAGTAAAAACGTTCTTCCTCATATAGAGATGAAACTTCCAAAAAATGAGCCAAATAAATTACCTCAGTTATATATGTTTGCTTCCAGGCACATGAATGGCTCCTTGAAACACTGCAAGCATGTAGGTGCTCATAGAAAACGACATCTAAACAATATACCTTCACAACTTCTATCTTTAAATTCACAGAATTTAAAATGATGTAAAACTTCATCATTTCTTTGGTAACTGAAGGAGGAAAAAAGAATTACACTTCTAGAGAACAAACTTGCAATAGCAGTCTTAGGTGAAGATACAAAACTACCATTATCTTTTCACTATGTAGGAGACCAGCATTGATGAAACAGTAAGAACAACTGTCCTCAAAATCTTCCATAATATAGATCTCATAATAACTAGATTGCCTGTGATTAGGCACAGTGAAAACACAAATGTGTGGCAGCTCCAGAGCCTCAACATAAAAAGAAATTGAGAGGAAAATTCTCAAGAGCTGAGATAATTCTCCAAGGTTCAGCATGGCAGGAAAGAACTTATCACCAGGAAAGACACATCCTGGGGACCTCACTAGCCTCTCCCAAGAACAGGAGAAACACAGATGAAGCCATTCATGAATAACTAGGTATGTCCAGGGGAATGATGGTGATCTCAGCAGGCTGCACACACACTACACGTGATGCAGCCTCATGCCCCAGCACAGCAACACCATAGAAGAAGTGGGAAAGGCACGAAGAAAGGAAACAAGGGCAGGCAAAGAAAAAGACCTCTAAGTGAGGTCTGCACACTTCTGTGGGAAGGGAAGACAGAATACCTCTTCCCTGATTCGAATTTGATGGGGACAAGGTGTCAAAAAAAGATGTGACTTGGATGCAGTTTCAAAACACAGCTCCGGGGAATTTCTCATGCAGCTGGTCACTTTCCCATGGAAATCACAGTGACGGGGTGCTGAAGGTGTTAGATGTGTGCAGATCCAGATCCTGCCTACTGAGCCCTTAAGAAGACCACGAACACTAGTTGCTGGTGGAAGAACAACAAAGTTTATTAGGCATGGAGCAGAGCCATGGTGGATGCTGCAAAGGGGAATACAGGCAGTGCCTGGGGTCCAGGTGCAGCAGAGCAGCACTTTGCCAGGCTTGTGTGCTTGTGCCCACGCCTGGCTCCTGGGGCACAGCAGTGCCTGCCCCCCAGGTTCAGAGGCCTCCTAGGCAGCAAGAGGGGCAGCAGGCATTGCCTGGGGTCCTCCATCTCCTCCTGGGCTGCCTGTGGAGTTCAGAACCTCTGCTCCTGCTTTGGCAGCAGGCATCTACACACTGCTCTCTGCAGCAGTATCTCTGAGGTCTTGGCTGCCCTCTTCGCACATTGTTTTCTCTGCAAACACACGGCGGAAGGCAGCTTTCACAGAGGCCTCAAACCGATGTTGACGGTAGCTCCTGACCAGGGAGTAAATGACAGGGTTGATGCTACTGTTCAGAGATGCCAGCAAGAAAGATGGATTTCCATGAAAAAAGATGATAAAATAAGAATAATCCACTCTCCTCGCAATCTCATCACATCACTGACAGCTTCCCCTCACATATCCTAGGTCCAGAGATCTTGCCAGTTAAAAAAAGGCCACATCGCCCCCTTCCTCTTCATCCTTCTTCCAGCCAAATGTGTCCATTTTGGGGACTTCACATTGCATGTTCATCTTCAAAGCTAGCATTGCTTTCAAGAATTGTGCCAGAAGAGCTCCAACAACAACAAAAAAAAAATCCTGGAAGGAGACATCTTGAAAGAGGAGTTCTGGCCTCATTCAGGGAGAAATGGATGAGGAGAAAAGGAAAGGAGTGAAGCATGGAAGGATGTATTAGTGTGAGGGGCCTGGCATGGAAAGATGCAGTGGTGGGGAAGAAGTCTGGCCGGACATGAGGGAGGCAGAAAGGTGAGAGCAAACGAGATGAGCTAGTGTCCTTCAGCATTAGGGAAGAATCAGAGGAACCCCTTCGGAAGTCCTTCACATGGCCCATTGCCTTGATATTCCTTTCCGCTTTCCATAATTATTCACATGCAGAATCCTTCCACACCTGCTCCCTTCCTTGGGATGCCAACATCAGAACACACATTTAGTCTCATCTTTCTGCAGGATGTCACCAGAGTTCAGACACGCCAAAGGATGAGAGTTGGCTCACTGCCTCTAATCACATTTGGCATGCATGTGCCTCCTCTTAGATTATATTTTGGGCAGGACATAGTGCCACAAGTTTATTTTTATCTACAAGTGACTTCTGCCTCATAATCTCATCCCTCAATACCACAGAGACTGACAACTTCACTGCTTATTTTTCTTCCACTTTCATGTGTATTTCCTTCTTTCTATTCTCCTTACACAGTACAGGTGTGTATGGGGACCGTGCAGGTCCTCATAGTCCTACGTTTTTGAGAAAGCTTTCTGTTCCCAACCCTGGCTTTTTTTCACTCTCTATCTTCCCATAGTTTCCATGAAGGTCACCTCTCCTCCCTGGCAGCTGAGAATTGATGCAGGGCTGAAAGGGCATTTCTTTGCCTTCTTGTCCACCTATCCATTTTCTGCATTCCTTACAGAATCTTTCCATGCTTCCCTTCTTTCCTTTTTCCCAACCCTCTTGCCCTGGATCAGGTGGTGCCCACCTCTTGTCCTTTCCCCACATCTCCTTGTTAAACATTCCCCATGCAAAGATTTTCTGTGCAGGCTGTGAGGTTGGCCATGCAGTATGATGATTGCAAGGATTCACATCTGAGAGTGATTTATGTACCCTTGTGTACTACCAGACAACTTCCCTTGTGCAGTCAAGTGGTGAGTTGGGAAGTAACAGGAAGACATGCTATTGGGTAAATCTGACTCTAAGGCTTCATTCGCATTACATTCTTCTCACTTTGTGCATAAAAAGTTGGGAAAGCATTGACCCTAATTGGCAGCATGACCCCTTCTACATATCCAAAGATTTCTCATTAACTTTTGGTGACTATACACAAGTTAGTTGTGAACAACATGTTCAATACAATGAAAACAAAACCATACTGTTTTTTCCACACATTAAGGAAAATCACTATCAGAAGGCAAAGTGAGACAGGGGAGAATTGGGAACGTTTTACAGCATTGTTTTTGGCACAGCTAATGATAGAGTAGAGGAAGAGGGTGATGTGACCATTTTTTACTGACAAGATCTCTGGACCTCGAACATGTGAGGGGAAGATGTCAGTGATGTGATGAGATTGTGAGGAGAGTGTCCTGCTCACGCAAAGTGATCTGTGGCCAGTGGTTTTCACACTGGTGCCAGAGAGGAGGCAGAAGCAGAGTCGCGTGGCCCAAGCAGTTGTGACCTGCTTGTTTCTCCCAGGGGGTGCTGGCACAGTGGGGCCCCCTACAACCCATATGCTGGTGCTCACGGGGAGAGTGGCCATTTCCAAGGAGTAACAGGAGGTAGGAGGTTGGGGATAGAACTGGAGTGGTGGGTGGTGTTGGTCACCAGGCTCTTTCCTGGGGTGTGGGGCATGAGTGGGAGGAAGGGAATCTTTGCTCAGTGGGGTTTTCTCCTTAGAGCCCACTCTCACCCCAGGACAAGGTGGTAGCTCCCGCATTCTCCCTTTCTCCAGGACCCTTCCTCTTTCACATCCCCCTATTTCCAGCCATTCCACCCTATCCCCACTGCTCTTTCTCCCTCTCTTTCTCCTAGATATCCCTAGTCCTCCAGCCTGTCTCCACCTCTCCCTCTCTAGGACAGGCAGCTTCAGGCTTTTCCCAGTCACCCACAGCAGGAGATAGTTCTTCCTGACGCAGATCACGACCTGGTGTGAGGAGAGCAGGAAGGGAAAGCGAGTGCTGGAAGTGCTGATGCCCCTGATCTCCTCCCTCCTTCCTAATCTCTCCTAGGAGGTGGTGGCAGAGTGGAGAGGGACAAGACAACGCTCATAGCAGGGGCTTCACCATGGGAGACACCAACACAACAGACCCTTCTCTGACCTCTTTGGACACAGGATACACAAACTCTGTGGAAAATACTGGAGTTTCATGCTTTAGGGGACAACCAGGATTACTGATCTTTGCAGGGGTCTGCATGGGGATTTGTCTGTGTGGGTTAGGGGGGAATGGGATGGTTGTGTGGTTCTTAGGCTTTAAAATGAAGAAGAACCCCTTCACTGTCTACATCTTCAACCTGGCTGTTGCTGACTTCTCTGTGCTTCTTTTGTCTTTTCTGATCATATTGGTAAATTTTTGTGTCCAAGGAATTTGTTTTCATGATCAGAATGCCATTTTTGCCTTCTACAATTGGGTACACATACCGTACTACTTCTTTCAGCTTACTGGTCTGAGTCTCCTGACAGCAATATGCACTGAACGATGTATTTCTGTCCTCTTCCCAATCTGGTACCGCTGTTCCCGCCCAATGCATTTGTCAGCCATTGTGTCTTGTGTTCTTTGGGCTGGTTCTGTGCTCTCTACTTTATTAGATCTTTTTAGCTGTAGCGTTCATCCTGAATTAATCTGTAGGAAAGTACTTGGAGGCATGATCATTGCAGTTTTAATCATTTTCTCATCACTGCTATTGTTTTCCAACTTGATCCTGTTCATCAAACTTCGATATGGCTCACAGAGGCGTCATCCTGGGAGACTCTTTGTTGCAATCTTACTCAACATCCTCTTCTTTTTTGTCTTTGGGATTCCTTACAGTGTAGAGATAATACTCCTTCTTTATCATTCAAATGAATTATTACCTGAAAATCTGTCTTTCTTGCTGGCATCTCTGAACAGTAGCATCAACCCTGTCATTTACTTCCTGGTCGGGAGCTACCGTCAACGTCGGTTTGAGGCCTCTGTGAAAGCTGCCTTCCGCCGTGTGTTTGCAGAGAAAACAATGTGCGAAGAGGGCAGCCAAGACCTCAGAGATACTGCTGCAGAGAGCAGTGTGTAGATGCCTGCTGCCAAAGCAGGAGCAGAGGTTCTGAACTCCACAGGCAGCCCAGAAGGAGATGGAGGACCCCAGGCTGTGCCTGCTGCCCCTCTTGCTGCCTAGGAGGCCTCTGAACCTGGGGGGCAGGCACTGCTGTGCCCCAGGAGCCTGGCATGGGCACAAGCACACAAGCCTGGCAAAGTGCTGCTCTGCTGCACCTGGACCCCAGGCAATGCCTGTATTCCCCTTTGCAGCATCCACCATGGCTCTGCTCCATGCCTAATAAACTTTGTTGTTCTTCCACCAGCAACTAGTGTTTGTGATCTTCTTGGGGCTCTCTTGCGCAGGAAGTCAGACACATTCACAGGAAGGCTCTGGTGCACCTGGACCCCAGACACTGGGGGGTCCGGCGACAATTAGATGTGTGCAAGAGATCCAGAGCCTGCCTGCTGAGCTCAAGGGAGAAAGTTCCCCAGGGCATCTTCTTCACAGACGTGTGTGCACAGCCAAGGAGGGACCAGAGGCGCAAAGATTACCAGACCACAAAAGAGGGCATGCAAATGGTCCCTCAAGCTATGGTGCTGGGGCCAGGGCCTGTCTGGAGCGAGCCAGCCTGGTTGCTCACCTGCCTTTTGCCCCAGCAAAGCGGGGCTGCAGTGGAGAAGCCCGTGCCAGGGCAGCAGGGAGGACACAGAGAGCAGTTCTTTCAACACATGCTGCTTCCTAGGCCCGAGGCAAGTGATCACAGCCAAATGATGAGCCAGGGTTCACCTTTAGTTCTAGCTCAGCCTTTCACTTCAGCACAGGAACAGCAGGATAAGACGACCCCCATCCCATGATCCACCACCAACCCACCACCACCACCACGTGTTGGCATTGCTGCTTCCACCTGCCTGAAAACTTGTTTCCCTGAGCTGGCCAAAGCTGCACCAGAGCCTTCCTGTGAATGTGCCTGACTTTTCCTGCGCAAGAGAGCCCCAAGAAGATCACAAACACTTGTTGCTGGTGGAGGAACAACAAAGTTTATTAGGCATGGAGCAGAGCCATGGTGGATGCTGCAAAGGGGAATACAGGCATTGCCTGGGGTCCAGGTGCAGCAGAGCAGCACTTTGCCAGGCTTGTGTGCTTGTGCCCATGCCAGGCTCCTGGGGCACAGCAGTGCCTGCCCCCAAGGTTCAGAGGCCTCCTAGGCAGCAAGAGGGGCAGCAGGCACAGCCTGGGGTCCTCCATTTCCTTCTGGGCTGCCTGTGGAGTTCAGAACCTCTGCTCCTGCTTTGGCAGCAGGCATCTACACACTGCTCTCTGCAGCAGTATCTCTGAGGTCTTGGCTGCCCTCTTCGCACATTGTTTTCTCTGCAAACACACGGCGGAAGGCAGCTTTCACAGAGGCCTCAAACCGACGTTGATGGTAGCTCCCGACCAGGAAGTAAATGACAGGGTTGATGCTACTGTTCAGAGATGCCAGCAAGAAAGACAGATTTTCAGGTAATAATTCATTTGAATGATAAACAAAGAGTATTATCTCTACACTGTAAGGAATCCCAAAGACAAAAAAGAAGAGGATGTTGAGTAAGATTGCAACAAAGAGTCTCCCAGGATGACGCCTCTGTGAGCCATATCGAAGTTTGATGAACAGGATCAAGTTGGAAAACAATAGCAGTGATGAGAAAAATGATTAAAACTGCAATGATCATGCCTTCAAGTACTTTCTTACAGATTAATTCAGGATGAGCGCTACAGCCAAAAAGACCTAATAAAGTAGAGAGCACAGAACCAGCCCAAAGAACACAAGACACAATGGCTGACAAATGCATTGGGCGGGAACAGCGGTACCAGATTGGGAAGAGGACAGAAATACATCGTTCAGTGCATAATGCTGTCAGGAGACCCAGACCAGTAAGGTGAAAGAAGTAGTACGGTGCGTGTACCCAATAGCAGAAGGCAAAAATGGCATTCTGATCATGAAAATAAATTCCTTGGACACAAAAATTTACCAATATGATCAGAAAAGACAAAAGAAGCACAGAGAAGTCAGCAACAGCCAGGTTGAAGATGTAGACAGTGAAGGGGTTCTTCTTCATTTTAAAGCCTAAGAACCACACAACCATCCCATTCCCCCCTAACCCACACAGACAAATCCCCATGCAGACCCCTGCAAAGATCAGCAATCCTGGTTGTCCCCTAAAGCATGAAACTCCAGTATTTTCCACAGAGTTTGTGTATCCTGTGTCCAAAGAGGTCAGAGAAAGGTCTGTTGTGTTGGTGTCTCCCATGGTGAAGCCCCTGCTATGAGCGTTGTCTTGTCCCTCTCCACTCTGCCACCACCTCCTAGGAGAGATTAGGAAGGAGGGAGGAGATCAGGGGCATCAGCACTTCCAGCACTCGCTTTCCCTTCCTGCTCTCCTCACACCAGGTCGTGATCTGCGTCAGGAAGAACTATCTCCTGCTGTGGGTGACTGGGAAAAGCCTGAAGCTGCCTGTCCTAGAGAGGGAGAGGTGGAGACAGGCTGGAGGACTAGGGATATCTAGGAGAAAGAGATGGAGAAAGAGCAGTGGGGATAGGGTGGAATGGCTGGAAATAGGGGGATGTGAAAGAGGAAGGGTCCTGGAGAAAGGGAGAATGCGGGAGCTACCACCTTGTCCTGGGGTGAGAGTGGGCTCTAAGGAGAAAACCCCACTGAGCAAAGATTCCCTTCCTCCCACTCATGCCCCACACCCCAGGAAAGAGCCTGGTGACCAACACCACCCACCACTCCAGTTCTATCCCCAACCTCCTACCTCCTGTTACTCCTTGGAAATGGCCACTCTCCCCGTGAGCACCAGCATATGGGTTGTAGGGGGCCCCACTGTGCCAGCACCCCCTGGAGAAACAAGCAGGTCACAACTGCTTGGGCCACGCGACTCTGCTTCTGCCTCCTCTCTGGCACCAGTGTGAAAACCACTGGCCACAGATCGCTTTGCGTGAGCAGGACACTCTCCTCACAATCTCATCACATCACTGACATCTTCCCCTCACATGTTCGAGGTCCAGAGATCTTGTCAGTAAAAAATGGTCACATCACCCTCTTCCTCTACTCTATCATTAGCTGTGCCAAAAACAATGCTGTAAAACGTTCCCAATTCTCCCCTGTCTCACTTTGCCTTCTGATAGTGATTTTCCTTAATGTGTGGAAAAAACAGTATGGTTTTGTTTTCATTGTATTGAACATGTTGTTCACAACTAACTTGTGTATAGTCACCAAAAGTTAATGAGAAATCTTTGGATATGTAGAAGGGGTCATGCTGCCAATTAGGGTCAATGCTTTCCCAACTTTTTATGCACAAAGTGAGAAGAATGTAATGCAAATGAAGCCTTAGAGTCAGATTTACCCAATAGCATGTCTTCCTGTTACTTCCCAACTCACCACTTGACTGCACAAGGGAAGTTGTCTGGTAGTACACAAGGGTACATAAATCACTCTCAGATGTGAATCCTTGCAATCATCATACTGCATGGCCAACCTCACAGCCTGCACAGAAAATCTTTGCATGGGGAATGTTTAACAAGGAGATGTGGGGAAAGGACAAGAGGTGGGCACCACCTGATCCAGGGCAAGAGGGCTGGGAAAAAGGAAAGAAGGGAAGCATGGAAAGATTCTGTAAGGAATGCAGAAAATGGATAGGTGGACAAGAAGGCAAAGAAATGCCCTTTCAGCCCTGCATCAATTCTCAGCTGCCAGGGAGGAGAGGTGACCTTCATGGAAACTATGGGAAGATAGAGAGTGAAAAAAAGCCAGGGTTGGGAACAGAAAGCTTTCTCAAAAACGTAGGACTATGAGGACCTGCATGGTCCCCATACACACCTGTACTGTGTAAGGAGAATAGAAAGAAGGAAATACACATGAAAGTGGAAGAAAAATAAGCAGTGAAGTTGTCAGTCTCTGTGGTGTTGAGGGATGAGATTATGAGGCAGAAATCACTTGTAGATAAAAATAAACTTGTGGCACTATGTCCTGCCCAAAATATAATCTAAGAGGAGGCACATGCATGCCAAATGTGATTAGAGGCAGTGAGCCAACTCTCATCCTTTGGCGTGTCTGAACTCTGGTGACATCCTGCAGAAAGATGAGACTAAATGTGTGTTCTGATGTTGGCATCCCAAGGAAGGGAGCAGGTGTGGAAGGATTCTGCATGTGAATAATTATGGAAAGCGGAAAGGAATATTAAGGCAATGGGCCATGTGAAGGACTTCCGAAGGGGTTCCTCTGATTCTTCCCTAATGCTGAAGGACACTAGCTCATCTCCTTTGCTCTCACCTTTCTGCCTCCCTCATGTCTGGCCAGACTTCTTCCCCACCACTGCATCTTTCCATGCCAGGCCCCTCACACTAATACATCCTTCCATGCTTCACTCCTTTCCTTTTCTCCTCATCCATTTCTCCCTGAATGAGGCCAGAACTCCTCTTTCCCTTCCCACAGAAGTGTGCAGACCTCACTTAGAGGCCTTTTTCTTTGCCTGCCCTTGTTTCCTTTCTTCGTGCCTTTCCCACTTCTTCTATGGTGTTGCTGTGCTGGGGCATGAGGCTGCATCACGTGTAGTGTGTGTGCAGCCTGCTGAGATCCCCATCATTCCCCTGGACATACCTAGTTATTCATGAATGGCTTCATCTGTTTCTCCTGTTCTTGGGAGAGGCTAGTGTGGCCCCCAGGATGTGTCCTTCCTGGTGATAAGTTCTTTCCTGCCATGCTGAACCTTGGAGAATTATCTTCTATTGTTGACTCTCCTGGGGCTGTCAATAGGCCTTGTTGCCTAGACATGCATTCTTTTGCAAAGGTGTGCTGTAGATGCACCTGTCTCCTGCCCTGTGTCTAGCCCCATTTTCGGAATGACACTTATGTTCAGTTGAGCCATACTCAGGCTTTGGGCCCTAACACAGAGCTCATACTGAGGCCTGACGCCTGCTGGGAACAGCACCACTATGTTAAAACAAGTGCAGCTCATACTTCAGACACTCAAGGACAAAACAGAATGAAGTCTTCTATCCATGCAGTTTTATAAGTATCGTAATCTTAAGACCTTGCAAGACCAAAGCTTTGGAGTTAGTAAATCCTTGTCTGGTGACTGGAGAAATAAATAGGGATGGCATAGACCAAATTTTCCAATCTGGAAGGCAAAAATACTTCACCCTAACAGCCTTTAAAAGAGACTCACCATCAGCTGGATGGTTGAGGTTCTCATGCTTCCCAGTGCTGCTCAGTGGACACCCACATCATGTCACACATTTTCATGACAGAAAAGGATCTGGGGGAGTTGGTCGGCAGCCGTTTGAACATAAGCCAGCAGTGTGCCCAGGTGGCCAAGAAGGCCAATGACATCCTGGCATGTTTCAGGAACAGTGTAGCCAGCAGGGCTAGGGAAGAGATTGTCCCCATGTACTCAGCACTGGTGAGGCTGCACCTCAAATACTGTGTTCATTTTGGGGCCTCTCACTACAAGAAAGGCATTGAGCTGCTGGAGCATGTCCAAAGAAGGACAATGAAGCTGGTGATAGGGCAGGAGCACAGACCTTATGAGGAGCAGCTGAGGGAGCTGGGGTTATTTAGTTTGGAGAGGAGGAGGCTCAGGAGTGACCTTATTGCTTTCGACAGCTACCTCTCAACTACCTCTTCTCCAGAGTAACTGCCAATAGGATAAGAGGAAATGTTCTCAAGTGCCACCAAGGGAGATTCCAATTAGATATTAAGAAAAAAATCTACATTGAAAGAGTAGTTGAGCATTGAAACAGGCTGCCTAAGGAAGTGGCAGAGTCACCATCCCTGGCAGTGTTCAAGAAACATGTAGATGAGACACTTAGGGACACGGTTAAGCAGGCAAGGTGTTGAAGGGCTTACAGTTAGACTCAGTGATCTTGAAGGTCTTTTCCAAACATAATGATTCTATGATTCTATGTCAGAGGAGTAAGACTGAGCATTTTCTCCATCAGATAGGTAGCTATTTTGCTCAAAAGCGCGTAATATTAATAAATTATCGAGTTAACTAATCAACAAACTTGTGGATTAATTAACTAGAGAAATAACGAGTTATGCTAGTTTAAAGAGAATGGAAAAACTCCTGTTTTCTGGTTTGCTTGGTTTTTTTTTATTTATCGAGCTCATAGATTTCTTTTTCATACAGTATGCGCTCTACTGTAAATTTGAGAAATCACAATGAACTGTGACAACTTGGGCCCGTATTGTTATATTGTTTTCATTCTTTTCACTATCCACATCTTCTACTGTTCCTGACTGGGCTCTCTGGATGGACTCTGTGAATGGATTCTGTTACCAGCGCCCTGCTCTACTCACTCAGATCAGATCCGTTTGGCATTGTGCCCCATCAGTGAGGGCGCTGGCTGACCTGGGTTCATCTTCAACTCCTGGTTTGTACTGCCTCATGGGATGGCTCCCTAATACTATTGCCTCAGAAACAACATCACAGGGGTAAGGAAATTTAAGCAGGTCTCCAGGAGCAAAGAGAGTTAACTGAACTGGCAAAAAAATAATAGACTTCAAGCTTGGAAAGCACAAAAACTCCCCAGGACAGGAGAAGAGCAATAGGGAGTATCATTCACTCTTGCTGCTAATGCAAATTCTAGGGAAGCCACCATGCCTATACTGAGAGCAGGTTCACATAGCACATGGCTGCATGATGAGCTGCATTACCATGCAGCCGGAGCAATGTCCAAATCCCATGTGTAGGTCAGCTCTTCCCATTGCATCAGGGAATGGATCAGAGATGGGTGAAATAGTAGAGACCCATGCTGATGGCAGAGGCACCCTGAGACACTGGCCTGCACATAAACACTGATGCTCAGGGTGCCCTGGAAAGAAAGCAGGCAAGCCCTACATTCCCTCCATGACACCCATATGACACCTAATGACACTTATAGCTGACTGCTGTTTCAGTGCCAGCCAGCAAACTCACCTAACTTCCGCCTGTCTAGTTGGACCGTCTCATTCTCCCAGCTCTACAAAGCATTCCTCCTGCTCTTTTCCCTCCATTCTTCTCCAAGCAGGTGTTTACAAAGCATGGGGTTGGGACTGCTTTACAAAGTGGGGGAAGAGACAGAAACTGTCCTCTGTGTGGGAAAGGGTACATGACTAGATATTTGGGAGACATGGCCTTGACTGGCCATGTCTGGGACGATGACCAACTCCATGGCATATTCCTGGGAAAAGATGTTCTCCATTTCCTGTTCAGTGTCTCCCTTCAATGCAAGATTCATTAGTGTTCATTAAAGACTCTCCAGCTCTCCTTCTCCAGAACCACTGTCATGAAAGAATCTAAAACTCCAGAAATACCCAGGAGGGTAAAAGGGTACTGTGATGTTCTTCATGACACAAGAAAAGGAGAGGAGCTGTCAGTAAAGATGGATGCTGGCTTCAGTGGATATGCACAAAATGGCATGTTTGTGTGGGAATATTCTTCCCTGGCTGCCAAGGCGCTGGACTTGCAGCATTAACTGCTGACAAGCATTGCAGCAAGAATGGCACTAAGCTTGAATACCAATTGTGCGGCATTTCTTTGAGGACTCAGACATGGCATTTCACTGTGCACATGGTTCTTGTTTCCTTGACATTTTCCAGACATGCCTCTTGACTGTTTGTTGAAAATCATAGCTGCAAACACATAAGGGTATATTTATACCATTGCAAAAATGAAGTACTTCATTAAAGTCTTTTCTTTGTAAATAACTGAATATATTCAGAAGAAAAAACCTGAATTGATGTTTGACCTAGGAGAAACTACTGTCCTAACTTTGGTTTTCTGGTTTGTTTAGAGTAATATCTTTAACAACTTTTTTCTTTCAATATATTTCATATATTGTATGTCCATATTTTAGCAATGAAATGCTATAGGGACTATGAGACTAATTCAGCTATAATTCCAGCAAACCATGAAAGTCTTCCATGGACAGCTCACTTCAGTGAAAGAGCTTTGATGGGCTTTAGGCCACATCGCAGGAGAGGCAGTCTCCAGAAGGCTGAAACTCCCTGTAATGCATGCCAAAATGTATAAGTGGGCAGAGAAGGAGGAAGGCAAACACAAAATGACATTTCTCCAGTGGCCTCACATCTGCTTGTGAGACCTGTGAGAGCTGCGAAAAGGCACAAAGCTATGCCCAGCCCCCATAAAAGAGCAGGAGGAGAAAGTCAGAGAGTTACCCCATTTCTCTCACAGGGAGACTGAGCCTTTGAGGAGGAGATCTTTGTTCATGAGGGCAGCAAGAATCTCGTATTTTGTTTATGTACCATCACTGTAAATGAAACTTCAGACCACTTTGCAGGAGGAAAAAGAGCCCAGATCATGGATTAAAAATAATGGATAGATGGTGGACCAGAAAGAGAAAAGAGTGAGCAGCCATCTCTCAGCATTAATGGCACTGAGGTGATACAGGAAAGTATTGCTGATGAATCAAAGCAGCACATACAGCAATTGGGGGAAGGAAAAGAAAAAACACAAAATGTCATGAAGGCAAAGGTGGTTTGTCCAGTTAATGAAATCTCCCTGGGAGGAAGAAGATGCAGGTGGAAAGGAGTCCATTCTGAGTGCCATTTGCCTTGGAGAAGAAGCCAAGCACACAGAGGAGCTCAGCTGTAATAATCTCCATGGCCCAAACTAGGCAGTTACTGCCCTCTCAATCATTATGAAGAGTGCTGCAGGGTGCTGTCATCTTTTTCTCCCTTCCCCTTCTCCCTCATTCTCAGAGGCGAGCAAAAACTGTACAGGAATTGGCAGTGCTGACAGCTCCAATATTGTGATTCTCTGGTCATTTCAGCTCTGTCAGGAACAACTTCGTCGGTAGTGAGGGTGCTAAGAAATACACTGAGATGTTGTCTTTGAAGGATGTATGTATCATGCTAACACAAAACGCATAGTCAAAAAGAAAGAAAGGCAATAGCCAAGGACAAAAAGAATGGCCCAGGGAAGAGGGCAGAGCTCATTAGTAGCCAGATGTCTTGTCAGTCTCACAATAGACAATAAGGATCAATTTGGGCCAGCTACTTGCAAATATCTATATGTCAGCAAAATCAACTTTATAGTGAAGCAGAGAAATGAGAGCCCCTCAGGGCACAATTCTTCTGGTCCTAGAAGCAATGTGTACAGTAGTGCATACCCCTTTATACTGACTATGAAGGAACCCAGGGTGTGCAGCTCTGATGGAAACTTCCTCACTGCAGACATACACAGAGGAATTCAGCCCCAGATTCATACTGAGTGAGTTGAAGACACCATTTCAGGTGGTTTTGGGCATCTGAGGCATTCTCAAAGGGCAGGAACTTAGGCACAGGATTCCTGGAAAGCCTCCTTGCTTCTGGCAAGGCAGATGGAAGCCCAACAGGTATCGTCATGAAGAAAGTCTAAAGAGCAGTTCAGCCCACACTGAAATCCCTGTATTTGGTCAGGTAAAACACTCTCCATGCTCCAGGGCCTGTAGTGACTGCATTGATGAGAAACAGGGGACAGAGTTCCTGGAGGTGTAACTGGCTGCAGTAAAAGTTAAACAGTGTCAGCACAGGGTCGTGGTGATTTTTGCAAATATGTGCTTGACTGCTGCCTCAAGATGGCAGGAAAGGGGCATGGAGCACAGGGAGTGTCATCATTTCCTTGTTCTTCCCTTTAAGGCAGTCATCAGCAGAGCTTATTCTGTCCTCCCAGCAAATGAAAAGAGAAATGACCAGCAACGTAAGCTCAGGCTGCAGAGTTTGAGAGAAAATGGCAGTATGATTGTATAACTTAACTGGGAATTTGCCATAATCTTTAGTTTCAAGGTTAAATCATTCTGAGAAAAGTATGGTTTCAATAGTGCGGGGGGAGTTATGAGTCATATGTTCCCGGCTCTCATGTTAGTGCCAAAAAGTCCACACAAGGTGTTGGTTTTGGGCACTGCTCCAAGGAAATGTGGCTTGTTGCAACAGAGTAATGTTGGCTGGTTGTCTGATTCATGCATTTGTTTACAGCACGTTATTTGTTGTGATGTGATCCTTTAAAAGGCTACAGCTGGGCAGGAGAAAAGCTGCTTGTCTCATCTCAGTTCCTCTGGAACAAGTTGTGAGGAGAGGAGACCCCTGAGGACCAAAAAAGACCCTGTGAACATTTGCTGCAGGACAGGAATCCATCAAGAACCCAAATAGAGACCAAAATGGCAATAAAAGATCTGCATTCCTAAGGCACAGGCAGCAAAGGCAGATAAGTTTTTGTATACACTTCTGTCTCATCATGGGATTCTTCTCATTTACGAAGTTCACTGTTTGAACTTATGTCCTAATAAATTTATCTTCTGAGCCTCAGACTCTTATGAAGAATGAGCAAGGAAGTGAACAACTCCCCAGGATCCCATCTGGCAAATGGACTGACATAGGCAACAAGTGACCAACTTCATCATCCTTGTAAGAGACAAGGTCTGAGAGGCTGTGTTGCTGGAAACCAGCTCTGTCTGACATGCTACTCACAACCTTCTCCCATGAGGTTTCCTTCTGGGGCCAGACCTGCACTGCTTCTTTTGTTTTAGGGAAATTCAGTAAAGCTGCTGTCTGGTGTTGAGTTTCTGTGGCCCATGCAGTGCATGGACATGCTGACATCTCCCTTGCTGGTTGCGGTCTCAATTCAGGAACGTGGTATATCTATCAGGGCAGTTCTCCAAATCTTTTTGAAAAAGGTTCTCAGGCTGTTCCTCCAGGCCTGGAGATGCTTTCCCACAATGAAATATAGTGAAGATATCTTTCATGCCAAGACAAAGTTTCTCTTCCACCTCGTCCCCTTCTTCTATGACTATGAATAAATATCTGTGTCTGATAATGCATTTTTTTTACCCTTTGCAAAGGGGTTTGGGAGATGTAGGTTAATGCTGGAATAAAGAGCAAATTGACAGTAACCAGAAGGAAAAAAGTGAAAAAACCTTTTAGCTCTGTGCCACAGGTGTCTTGCTAATGGGAAACAGAAAAAAATAAGAAATGAGAACCAACAAGTAATGTGAAAGATTTGTATGTCGCTAAACAGATTTAGCTTATCAGGCAGAAGAGCTGCTTTGAAGTGAAGAGTAGGTTGGGCTTTTTCAGCATAGTTTTTGTGGATAAAGCTTTTGACTCATGACTTTTACTTGGGAAGCTCAAAAGCAGTGCCCACATGTTTCCAGATGTTACCGGACAGTCACATATGGAGACTATACATTGTATCGTCCACATTGCCACGTTTTTGCTAGGAGCTTTAGCATTCTAGACAACCAGTATGAATCAGCAAGGCAGTGCAGGGAACCCGATCCAGCCAAATTCTATAACCACTTGGCTTGGGATCCAGGATTGGAGAGACAAAAGAAGACAAGCAAATGTAGTTTGTATCCTTCACCAGTCAGAAAACCAGTTTCTAGTAGCTACTGTCTTCACTCTTTTTCTCCAACATCTACCATTTCCCCTCCATATTTTGCCTATTCTTCCCTATGTGCTCTTGCAGATTGTCTTCTGTTTAATGCTCCCTTTCTAGAAATATCTTAAAAGGAATTTCTTCACATGTGACTCTTTCCTTCTCTCAGTCCCTGTTACAGAGAATGTCACCTATATTTGAAATGGGTGTCTTTACACAGTTAATCCACTTGGGAGCTCCAGGAACCATTTTGTAAGTAACTGTTTTCAAGCTCATGTGATGTTTGAGATTCAGGAAAGGAATTTGAAATATAAAGCATTTATAGATGATCTGATAAGAGGGATGCTGCCATCCTCATAGCCCCATAGGCTTTCAAAGTACAAAGATCTTTAGACCTAAGTTCTTGGTTTGCATCCTGAAGCATACTGAAGGACTGGAGCATACTGTCATGACCGGTTTCCAGAGCAATCATCCCCTGCCTGAGGTCTAGTGAACATGGCAGAGAGAGTGGAGAAGATTAGGAAGAAATGGAGAAATATGAATGAAATATGAATGAAGATATCTCTTTGTCACATCTTTATAAAAAGAGCAATTTTAGTAAGGAGAACATGGAAGAAGTGGAAGAGGATTCATTTCCAATGCTTTCAGCAGTGTAAAATTAGATGTTTTATCTGTGCTAGTCACCTGGGTGCCCTTTAAACCCTGTGGAGAGAGATGAGAGCCTTAGGGTGATTTGTCCCATTTCCACACAGATGTTTAGGTAGACTGAAAGAGTTGCGTTCTAGGAATCCTTCCTCTCCTTCAGTTGGTGCATAGGTAGCTGAGACATCCCACAGAGACTGGGAGAGCTATTTTTGGACAGCTACAGTTAGGCAGGTGGTTCCCATCCTACATGAATCAAGGCACCTGCCTCAGTCTCGACCTCATACCGGATACTCTGTACAGCCAGGTGATACTTTTCTAGTGAGCATTCTGGTTTGATTTTTACAAAGATGCAGAAAGGAGAGAAAAAAATACTGCCAAAAGTATAAAACCTAATCTCTTTGCAAAAACAAAACACTGTCTTGGGAGGTTCTGCACCTTTTCCCATTTATTGTAACTCATCAAAGGCCTGAAACTTTCCTTTAAAAAACACTTTTCTGCCCATATTTAGGAGGGAAAGAAGTTCAGCAGCTGGGCTTGGTTACTGTGCTCTGCTGAAACTGCCTCCCCCAGCCAGTGTATCACAAGGGGAGTGCAAAAGGAGCAGCACTGCAGCATACTCATTTGTGTCTTTTCTGCTTTGTGGGAACTGCCTTGCCTTCAGACTCACCCAGGCCACCTATGCCAGCTTGCTGCACTGTCTCTTTTCTCTGAAAAAAAGAAAAAAAGTCACCAGGCTTCTCTTCAGCTTCTTTGGCTGCTTAGCACATGGCCTGGAAACCAGCCTCACCCAGGTTAAGGCAAATATTGTACCAGAGCATGGCTTGCCTTCAGGGTGAAAACAGGAAATTCAAATCCAGCCTTTCAAATCCTCTACAGGCTACTACAACCCTTCTGACTTGCAGACAGTATGGAGTAATTTACTCCCCAACCCCTGTTCAGGTTATAGTGAACATCAAGACTGACAAAATTATAATAGCTTACATATTTTTATTGAGAGTTTTCTGAGTTATCACATCTATACAATAGCCTGTGGATAGGGATGACAGGGAGAATAGGTGCCCCTACATGAGCTGATGGACAGCCATGTCAATGACGGAGATGAATTTAGAGATACCTGTATACCTAGACCCATAATAGAGGTAAGGTAAACCAGAAGACCATGGTTAGGTCTGTGATCTAAGCTAATTATCCAGACAACCTCTATTGCTGAAAGAGAGAGAGAGAGAGAGATTGGTACCTGGTGAGGGCAATTCATGCTGTCCTAAATGGGACTCCAAAGCAGCAAAGACAAAACAGCCACTGAAGATGCCCATGTTCCTCTGTGTCGAGGAAATACACACGGCTGTATGAAAAAGGATGGACTTCTAAGCAGCTAAATGAAGTGAGATGAATCCTACCACATCATCTGTGAATTTTCTTACTGAATCCTGTTCCAAAAATGCCTGAGTCCGTCTCTTTCCCAAACACAGATGTCATCTCCTCAAGATGCAGGGAGTTGTCCTGGTTTCTGAGCTTCTTGTTTTTTATTGGGGAGTTTTACAGGTTTGATTAACATGGCTTGATAAGTTGATATTGATATCTCTACAGTGCCAAATGATTGATTTTCGTGTTAGCCAACGTAGTGACATGCTACTCTGGTTTGGGCATAGGGAAAAGCCAAAGGGTTGATGATCTTCCATCACTAGAGCTCCTAAAGGCCACAGTCTCACATTCCTGGGGGCACTAGTTAATCATTTCAACTTGACTTCAGTCTGCCCAGCTGATAGATTCTCTGCCTCTGTCACTCCTTACCAGCTGCATTTTCCCAACCTTTCTCTTGTGTTCATATTCAAGTTAGTGCAGATTCGTGGGCAGCCACTCCAGGAAACCAGTTCAGCTCAGAAGTAATGTTAGTTCACAGGCAAATCGAAGACACAGAATCATAGAAAAGGCCTTCAGGATCGTCAAGTCCAACTGTAAACCCATCACCACCCTGCCTGCTAAACCATGTCCCTAAGTGCCTCATCTACATGTTTCTTGAATGTTGCCAGGAACAATCATACCACCCAGCACTGTAATAACTTGGGCTAACACATGGCTTGGGGAGGAACACAACTAGGGACTGAGGAGCACAGAAAACATATTTCCCCATTTCTACCTGGTGAATGTCTGTGTCAGGATACAGGGATTCACTGCTCATGGCATCAGATAGGTCCGCTCCATTATTTTTCCTCCTTCTCCTCATACCCTCTTTCACTTTGAAAATCCAGTCTTTATGGAGTTTTCAGGCAGAGTCCTGCTTTTGGAGTTGTTTTATTTTAACCATACTCCTCTTGGAGTTTTGGGGATGAGGAACAGACAAACCAGAGCTGTACACAGACCGAGGCCAGAGTTGCAAAATAGCATTTGCTCAGACTAACCGTTCAGACAGCCCAGAAAAGAGTTGGAGGAACTGCAAGTGGCATGCCATTCCAGTCAAAAATCTTTCATACAGACAGCACGCATAATGGGCAGATGAAATTCAATTTATAGTGTTGTTACCAGAAGCAGTGCACTTTGGGGAAATCCTTCAAGGGACGATTGCAAACACATGCCTGCTAACAAAGCTGAATGTGAGATCTACACATATTCTTCACACATGTCCGCGCCCATGGGAGATGCACACACAAAATTTTGCCCAGGAATTATTCTGCACTGTTGTGCCAAAAACTCTTATCCACCAGTTAAGCAAAGTCACCAAAACATACCAGAAACATCTATGAGCTTCTGTGGCGTGGCTCTATTTTAACAGAAAACCAGGTCACTTTTAAAACAAGGAAAAGTCAGACTTGTTGGATAGGACAGATTCAAAGGAAAGATTTCAGTGGCTATTTCACCACCCTCTCCCAGGTATTCATCAAGGCAGTAATTTCCATGCCACTCAGCAAGTTGTGTTGCACTAACTCCATACAATCACATGTAGACCTGTAGCAAAGTCATCTTCCTTGTTTTGCCTTGTCTCAGGGGACACCGCTGTCCCTAGAGTATCTCCTCTAAGGATGATGCTGTAGATATTTAAAGTTCTCTCCACTGTGTTATCTCTCGGAGTTTCACTTCTATTTGGGGGCCCTGCTACATCTCCTAAAGCTCTCTGGAAAGCAGCTCTAACAGAGGCTGAGAACTTCCTCTCTGTACAGCTCCCAGACAGAAAGTAAATAACAGGGTTGATCATAATAACAGGCTATTCATACAGGCAAGAGATAGGGAAGTGTTAAAGACAAAACCAGAAAAATCAAAGGATCCCCTAACCAAAGTCAGCAGTGATGAAGGGGAAGAAGAAGACAAGGAGCAGAATGGTAATATGGAGTTCACGTGGTGAATATCGCCATGAACAACAACAGCCTGGGGCAAACAGGATTAGACCAGAAAGAATCAAGAGGAACACAGATAAGATGTAGCTCAGGATGAAGACTGAGCTTTGTAGGAGAGAAATGCAGGATTACAATTGGCAGGAAGGAGAGGGCCTGGAGCAGGGCATACACAAAGGCTGGTGAATGCTGGGGGCAGTGGCAGCAACGGGGGCTGGGACAAGAACAGAAAAAGACATCACAGCACTGACAGCTGTCAGGAGGCAGACACCGGTGGTGAAAGCAAAGAGGATCATGATGTTCAATAGAGTTGTTACATCACAGGAGCCCAGTCTGCGACAAAAACT